>NC_030683.2:60917263-61517263 GCF_000004195.4 Xenopus tropicalis
TAAGCAGATTTGAATGTTCAGTGCAGCTAGGCTGTATGCCTATATAACTGCATTTTCAGCAGATTGGAATGTACAGTGCAGCTATGGCTGTATGCCTATATAAACTGCATTGTCAGCAGATTGGAATGTACAGTGCAGCTATGCTGTATGCCTATATAACTGCATTGTTAGCAGATTGGATGTACAGTGCAGCTATGGCTGTTGCCTATATAACTGCATTGTCACAGCAGATTGGAATGTACAGTGCACATGGCTGTATGCCTATATAACTGCATTGTCAGCAAATCGGAATGTACAGTGCAGCTATGGCTGTATGCCTATAAACTGCATTGTCAGCAGATTGGAATGTATAGTGCAGTATGCTGTATGCCTATATAACTGCATTGTCACAGATTGGAATGTACAGTGCAGCTGCGGCTGTTTGCCTTCATAGCTGCATTGTCAGCAGATTGGAATGTTACATGCAGCTGCAGCTGTATGCCTATATAACTGCATTGTCAGCAGATTGAATGTACAGTGCAGCTATGCTGTATGCCTATATAACTGCATTGTACAGCAGATTTGAATGTACAGCAGCTATGGCTGTGCTATATAACTGCATTGTCAGCAGATTGAATGTACAGTGCAGCTATGGCTGTATGCCTATATAACTGCATTGTTCAGCAGATTGGAATGTACAGTGCAGCATGGCCGTATGCCTATATAACTGCATTTTAGCAGATTGGAATGACAGTGCAGCTATGGCTGTTGCCTATATAACTGCATTGTCAGCAGATGGAATGTACAGTGCACTATGCTGTATGCCTATATAACTGCATTGTCAGCAATGGAATGTACAGTGCAGCTATGGCTGTATGCCTATAAACTGCATTGTCAGCAGATGGAATGTATAGTGCAGTATGTCTGTATGCCATATAACTGCATTGTTCAACAGATTGGAATGTACAGTGCAGCTGCGGCGTTTGCCTTATAGCTGCATTGTCAGCAGATTGGAATGTACAGTGCAGTGCAGCTATGCCTATATAACTGCATTGTTCAGCAGATTGGAATGTACAGTGCAGCTATGGCTGTTACCTATATAACTGCATTGTCAGCAGATGGAATGTACAGTGCAGCTATGGCTGTATGCCTATATAACTGCATTGTTCGCAGAATTGGAATGTACAGTGCAGTATGGCTGGTTGTGCCTATATAACTGCATTGTTCAGGAGATTGGAATACAGTGCATAGGCGTATCGTATATAACTGCATTGTCAGCAGATGAATGTACAGTGCAGCTATGGCTGTATGCCTATATAACTGCATTGTTCAGCAGATTGGAATGTACAGTGCAAACTATGGTGATGCCTATATAACTGCATTTGTCAGCAGATTGGAATGTACAGTGCAGCTATGCTGTGCCATTATAACTGCTGTTCAGAGATTGGAATGTACAGTGCAGCTATGTCTGTATGCCTATATAACTGCATTGTTCAACAGATTGGAATGTACAGTGCAGCTGCGGGTTTGCCTCATAGCTGCATTGTCAGCAGATTGGAATGTACAGTTGCAGCTAGCTGTATGCCTATATAACTGCATTGTTCAGAGATTGAATGTACAGTGCAGCTATGGCTGTATGCCTATATAACTGCATTGTAGCAGCATGTGAATGTACAGTGCAGCTATGGCTGTATGCCTATATAACTGCATTGTTCAGCAGATGGATGACAGTGCAGCTATGGCTGTATGCCTATATAACTGCATTGTTCAGCAGATGGAATGTACAGTGCAGCTATGGCTGTTGCCTATATAACTGCATTGTTCAGGAGATGGAATGTACAGTGCAATGATGGCTGTATGTATATAACTGCATTGTTCAGCAGATGGATGTACAGTGCAGCTATGGCGTATGCCTATAAACTGCATTGTTCAGCAGATTGGAATGTACAGTGCAGCTATGGTCTTGCCTATATAACTGCATTGTCAACAGGGGAAGGTACAGTGCAGCTGGCGTTATGCCTATATACTGCATTGTTCAGCAGATTGGAATGTACAGTGCAGCTGCAGCTGTATGCCTATATAACTGCATTGTTCAGCAGATTGAATGACAGTGGCAGCTATGGCTGTATGCCTATATAACTGCATTGTACAGCAGTTTGAATGTACAGTGCAGCTATGGCTGTATGCCTATATAACTGCATTGTCAGCAGGATTGGAATGTACAGTGCAGCATTGGCTGTGTGCCTATATAACTGCATTGTTCAGGAGATTGGAATGTACAGTGCAATTGAGGCTGTATGCGTATATAACTGCATGTTCAGCAGAATGGAATGGTACAGTGCAGCTATGGCTGTATGCCTATATAACTGCATGGTTCAGCAGATCGGAATGTACAGTGCAATATGGATGCATGCCTATATAACTGCATTGTTCAGCAGATTGGAATGTACAGTGCAGCTATGGCTGTATGCCTATAGAACTGCATTGTCAGCAGATTGGAATGTATAGTGCAGTTATGTCTGTATGCCTATATAACTGCATTGTTCAACAGATTGGAATGTACAGTGCAGCTGCGGCTGTTTGCCTTCATAGCTGCATTGTCAGCAGATTGGAATGTACAGTGCAGCTGCAGCTGTATGCCTATATAACTACATTGTTCAGCAGATTGGAATGTACAGTGCAGCTATGGCTGTATGCCTATATAACTGCATTGTACAGCAGATTTGAATGTACAGTGCAGCTAAGGCTGTATGCCTATGTAACTGCATTGTTCAGCAGGTTGGAATGTACAGTGCAGCTATGGCTGTGTGCCTATATAACTGCATTGTTCAGGAGATTGGAATATATAGTGCAGCTATGGCTGTATGCCTATATAACTGCATTATTCAGCAGATTGGAATGTACAGTGCAGCTATGGCTGTATGCCTATATAACTGCATTGTTAAGCAGATTGGAATGTACAGTGCAGCTATGGCCGTATGCCTATATAACTGCATTGTTAAGCAGATTGGAATGTACAGTGCAACTATGGATGTATGCCTATATAAGTGCATTGTTCAGCAGATTGGAATGTACAGTGCAGCTATGGCCGTATGCCCATATAACTGCATTGTTCAGCAGATTTGAATGTACAGTGCAGCTATGGCTGTATGCCTATATAACTGCACTGTTCAGCAGATCGGAATGTACAGTGCAGCTATGGCTGGATGCCTACATAACTGCATTGTTCAGCAGATTGGAATGTACAGCGCAGCTATGGCTGTATGCCTATATTACTGCATTGTTCAGCAGATTGGAATGTACAGTGCAGCTATGGCCGTATGCCTATATAACTGCATTCTTAAGCAGATTGGAATGTACAGTGCAGCTATGGCTGTTTGCCTATATAACTGCATTGTCAGCAGATTGGAATGTACAGTGCACCTATGGCTGTATGCCTATATAACTGCATTGTTCAGCAGATCGGAATGTACAGTGCAGCTATGGCCGTATGCCTATATAACTGCATTGTTCAGCAGATTGGAATGTACAGTGCAGCTATGGCTGTATGCCTATATAACTGCATTGTTCAGCAGATCGGAATGTACAGTGCAGCTATGGCTGTATGCCTATATAACTGCATTGTCAGCAGATTGGAATGTACAGTGCAGCTATGGCTGTATGCCTATATAACTGCATTGTTCAGCAGTTCGGTATGTACAGTGCAGCTATGGCCGTATGGCTATATAACTGCATTGTTCAGCAGATTGGAATGTACAGTGCAGCTACGGCTGTATGCCTATATAACTGCACTGTTCAGCAGATCGGAATGTACAGTGCAGCTATGGCTGTATGCCTATATAACTGCTTTGTTCAGCAGATTGGAATGTACAGTGCAGTTATGGTTGTATGCCTATATACCTGTAGCTTTATTGTTTAGGACAGTGCTGTCCAACTGGCGGCCCGCGGGCCGCATGCGGCCCGTGACCCCCCTCTGTGTGGCCCCCCACCTGTCTGGCTGCTTTGATGGCTTACCTTTGAGTAAGCATTAAATGGTATCAGTACTGAGATTAACTGGCCCCCTGCATGGTTCTCACCTCAGATTCAGGCTGTAATTCCCCTGTATTGTTTAAAATGTAATCCCCTGTGTTTTCACACCTTTTAATCCCTGCATTGTTCACCCCCTGCAGTGTTCACACCTCAGGCTCAGACTGTAATCACTCCCATTGTTCACTTCTTCACACCTCAGACATAGGTACTGTAGGCAGAGTATGGCACATACAGCCAGCATAGGGCAGGTAGAGTATGGCACACACAGGCAGCATAGGTCAGGGAGGGTATGGCACACACAGGAAGGGTAGGGCAGGCAGAGTATGGCACACACAGTCAGGGTAGGGAAGGCAGAGTATGGCACACACAGGCAGGGTAGGGCAGGCAGAGTATGGCACACAGAGGCAGCATAGGGAAGGCAGAGTATGGCACACACAGGCAGGGTAGGACAGGCAGAATATGGCACACACAGACAGCATAGGACAGGCAGAGTGCTGCCTGTGTGTGCCATACTCTGCTTGCCCTATGATGCTTGTGGGAGGTGAACCTGGCAGGGGTTTGTTCTGGGAGTTTGCTAGCAGTTGGAAATAGCCATTAAATAGTCCCAAAGGTGTGTAATTATGTACTGGGGGTTGCTCTGCTATCCACAGGGGAGGAGGAGGCATATGGAATTTAAGGGTATATCTTAATATGACATAATTCTTTCACATATGAATGATGGTTGATATCCCCACAGTAAGGACCAAGCATTTGGGATTTTGCTGTGCTACCACCATTGTGATAAAATAGGTGTGGTTTGAAGTGGGTGTGGTTTCAAAAAGGGGAGTGGTCAAAACTGGCTTCCATTAGAGGCCCTCCACCATGTATGCTAGAGAAATTCCGGCCCTCGGCACCGTAGAAGTTGGACAGCACTGGTTTAGGAGATTGGAATGTACAGTGCAGCTATGGCTGTATGCCTATATAACTGCATTGTTCAGCAGATCCAAATGTACAGTGCAGCTATGGCCGTTTGGCTATATAACTGCATTCTTCAGCAGATTGGAATGTACAGTGCAGCTATTGCTGTATGCCTATATAACTACACTGTTCAGCAGATCGGAATGTACAGTGCAGCAATGGCTTTATGCCTAAATAACTGCATTGTTCAGCAGATCGGAATGTACAGTGCAGTTATGGTTGTATGCCTATATAATTGCATTGTTTAGGAGATCGGAATATACAGTGCAGCTATGGTGTATCCCTATATAACTGCATTGTTCAGCAGATTGGAATGTACAGTGCAGCTATGGCTGTATGCCTATAGAACTGCATTGTTCAGCAGATTGGAACAGGGGCGGGCCAAGCCGACCGGGCGCCCTAGGCAACCCGGTCGGCCAACTCCGCCCACCTCCACGACCCCCCGAACGGCGCATGCGTGCCAAAAGCACAGGAGGTGGTGAAGGGGGGGCGGGGCAATTAGATCGGTCATTGCCTCCGCCGCACTAGGGGTAGGCAGGAGAGGCTTCTGCCTGGCGCCCCTCAATTGTTGTGCCCTAGGCAGCTGCCTCTTCTGCGTACCCCTAGTTCTGGCCCTGGATTGGAATGTACAGTGCAGCTATGGCAGTATGCCTATATAAATGCATTGTCCGCAGATGGGAATGTACAGTGCAGCTATGGCTGTATGCCTATATAACTGCATTGTTCAGCAGATTGGAATATACAGTGCAGCTATGGCTGTATGACTATATAACTGCATTGTTCAGCAGATTGGAATGTACAGTGCAGCTATGGCTGTATGCCTATATAACTGCATTGTTCTCCAGATCGGAATATACAGTGCAGCTATGGCTGTATGCCTATATAACTGCATTGTTCAGCAGATTGGAATATACAGTGCAGCTATGGCTGTATGCCTATATAACTGCATTGTTCAGCAAATTGGAATGTACAGTGCAGCTATGGCTGTATGCCTATATAACTGCATTGTTCAGCAGATTGGAATGTACAGTGCAGCTATGGCTGTATGCCTATATAAATGCATTGTCAGCAGATTGGAATGTACAGTGCAGCTATGGCTGTATGCCTATATAACTGCATTGTTCATCAGATTGGAATGTACAGTGCAGCTATGGCTGTATGCCTATATAACTGCATTCTTAAGCAGATTGGAATGTACAGTGCAGCTATGGCTGTATGCCTATATAACTGCATTGTTCAGGAGATTGAAATGTACAGTGGAGCTATGGTTGTATGCCTATATAACTGCATTGTTCAGCAGATCGGAATGTACAGTGCAGCTATGGCCATATGCCTATATAACTGCATTCTTAAGCAGATTGGAATGTACAGTGCAGCTATGGCTGTTTGCCTATATAACTGCATTGTCAGCAGATTGGAATGTACAGTGCACCTATGGCTGTATGCATATATAACTGCATTGTTCAGCAAATGGGAATGTACAGTGCAGCTATGGCTGTATGCCTATATAACTGCATTGTTCAGCAAATGGGAATGTACAATGCAGCTATGGCTGTATGCCTATATAACTGCATTGTTCAGCAGATTGGAATGTACAGTGCAGCTATGGCTGTGTGCCTATATAACTGCATTGTTCAGGAGATTGGAATGTACAGTGCAGCTGCGGCTGTATGCCTATATAACTGCATTATTCAGCAGATCTGAATATACAGTGCAGCTATGGCCGTATGCCTATATAACTGCATTGTTCAGCAGATTGGAATGTACAGTGCAGCTATGGCCTTATGCCTATATAACTGCATTCTTAAGCAGATTGGAATGTACAGTGCAGCTATGGCTGTATGCCTATATAACTGCATTGTTCAGCAGATCGGAATGTACAGTGCAACTATGGATGTATGCCTATATAAGTGCATTGTTCAGCAGATTGGAATTTACAGTGCAGTTATGTCTGTATGCCTATATAACTGCATTGTTCAGCAGATTGGAATGTACAGTGCAGCTATGGCTGTATGACTATATAACTGCATTGTTCACCAGATCGGAATATACAGTGCAGCTATGGCTGTATGCCTATATAACTGCATTGTTCAGCAGATTGGAATGTACAGTGCAGCTATGGCTGTATGCCTATAGAACTGCATTGTTCAGCAGATTGGAACAGGGGCGGGCCAAGCCGACCGGGCGCCCTAGGCAACCCGGTCGGCCAACTCCGCCCACCTCCACGCCCCCCCGAACGGCGCATGCGTGCCAAAAGCACAGGAGGTGGTGCAGGGGGGGCGGGGCGATTAGATCGGTCATTGCCTCCGCCGCACTAGGGGTAGGCAGGAGAGGCTTCTGCCTGGCGCCCCTCAATTGTTGTGCCCTAGGCAGCCGCCTCTTCTGCCTCCCTCTAGTTCCGGCCCTGGATTGGAATGTACAGTGCAGCTATGGCAGTATGCCTATATAAATGCATTGTCCGCAGATGGGAATGTACAGTGCAGCTATGGCTGTATGCCTATATAACTGCATTGTTCAGCAGATTGGAATATACAGTGCAGCTATGGCTGTATGACTATATAACTGCATTGTTCAGCAGATTGGAATGTACAGTGCAGCTATGGCTGTATGCCTATATAACCGCATTGTTCTCAAGATCGGAATATACAGTGCAGCTATGGCTGTATGCCTATGTAACTGCATTGTTCAGCAGATTGGAATATACAGTGCAGCTATGGCTGTATGCCTATATAACTGCATTGTTCAGCAAATTGGAATGTACAGTGCAGCTATGGCTGTATGCTTATATAACTGCATTGTTCAGCAGATTGGAATGTACAGTGCAGCTATGGCTGTATGCCTATATAAATGCATTGTCAGCAGATTGGAATGTACAGTGCAGCTATGGCTGTATGCCTATATAACTGCATTCTTAAGCAGATTGGAATGTACAGTGCAGCTATGGCTGTATGCCTATATAACTGCATTCTTAAGCAGATTGGAATGTACAGTGCAGCTATGGCTGTTTGCCTATATAACTGCATTGTCAGCAGATTGGAATGTACAGTGCACCTATGGCTGTATGCATATATAACTGCATTGTTCAGCAAATGGGAATGTACAGTGCAGCTATGGCTGTATGCCTATATAACTGCATTGTTCAGCAAATGGGAATGTACAATGCAGCTATGGCTGTATGCCTATATAACTGCATTGTTCAGCAGATTGAAATGTACAGTGCAGCTATGGCTGTGTGCCTATATAACTGCATTGTTCAGGAGATTGGAATGTACAGTGCAGCTGCGGCTGTATGCCTATATAACTGCATTATTCAGCAGATTGGAATATACAGTGCAGCTATGGCCGTATGCCTATATAACTGCATTGTTCAGCAGATTGGAATGTACAGTGCAGCTATGGCAGTATGCCTATATAACTGCATTCTTAAGCAGATTGGAATGTACAGTGCAGCTATGGCTGTATGCCTATATAACTGCATTCTTAAGCAGATTGGAATGTACAGTGCAGCTATGGCTGTATGCCTATATAACTGCATTCTTAAGCAGATTGGAATGTACAGTGCAGCTATGGCTGTATGCCTATATAACTGCATTGTTCAGGAGATTGGAATGTACAGTGGAGCTATGGTTGTATGCCTATATAACTGCATTGTTCAGCAGATCGGAATGTACAGTGCAGCTAAGGCCATATGCCTATATAACTGCATTCTTAAGTAGATTGGAATGTACAGTGCAGCTATGGCTGCTTGCCTATATAACTGCATTGTCAGCAGATTGGAATGTACAGTGCACCTATGGCTGTATGCATATATAACTGCATTGTTCAGCAAATGGGAATGTACAGTGCAGCTATTGCTGTATGCCTATATAACTGCATTGTTCAGCAAATGGGAATGTACAATGCAGCTATGGCTGTATGCCTATATAACTGCATTGTTCAGCAGATTGGAATGTACAGTGCAGCTATGGCTGTGTGCCTATATAACTGCATTGTTCAGGAGATTGGAATGTACAGTGCAGCTGCGGCTGTATGCCTATATAACTGCATTATTCAGCAGATTGGAATATACAGTGCAGCTATGGCCGTATGCCTATATAACTGCATTGTTCAGCAGATTGGAATGTACAGTGCAGCTATGGCCGTATGCCTATATAACTGCATTCTTAAGCAGATTGGAATGTACAGTGCAGCTATGGCTGTATGCCTATATAACTGCATTGTTCAGCAGATCGGAATGTACAGTGCAACTATGGATGTATGCCTATATAAGTGCATTGTTCAGCAGATTGGAATTTACAGTGCAGTTATGTCTGTATGCCTATATAATTGCATTGTTCAGCAGATTGGAATGTACAGTGCAGCTATGGCTGTATGACTATATAACTGCATTGTTCACCAGATCGGAATATACAGTGCAGCTATGGCTGTATGCCTATATAACTACATTGTTCAGCAGATTGGAATGTACAGTGCAGCTATGGCTGTATGCCTATATAACTGCATTGTTCAGCAGATTGGAATGTACAGTGCAGCTATGGCTGTATGCCTATATTACTGCATTGTTCAGCAGATTGGAATGTACAGTGCAGCTATGGTCGTATGCCTATATAACTGCATTCTTAAGCAGATTGGAATGTACAGTGCAGCTATGGCTGTTTGCCTATATAATTGCATTGTCAGCAGATTGGAATGTACAGTGCACCTATGGCTGTATGCCTATATAACTGCATTGTTCAGCAGATTGGAATGTACAGTGGAGCTATGGCCGTATGCCTATATAACTGCATTGTTCAGCAGATTGGAAAGTACAGTGCAGCTATGGCTGTATGCCTACATAACTGCATTGTTCAGCAGATTGGAATGTACAGTGCAGCTATGGTTGTATGCCTATATAACTGCATTGTTCAGCAGATTGGAATGTACAGTGCAGCTCAAGCTGTATACCTATATAACTGCATTGTTCAGAAGATTGGAATGTACAGTGCAGCTATGGCCGTATGCCTATATAACTGCATTCTCAAGCAGATTGGAATGTACAGTGCAGCTATGGCTGTATGCCTATATAACTGCATTGTTCAGCAGATTGGAATTTACAGTACAGCTATGGCTGTATGCCTATATAACTGCATTGTCAGCAGATTGTAATATACAGTGCAGCTATGGCTGTGTGCCTATATAACTGCATTGTTCAGGAGATTGGAATGTACAGTGCAGCTTCGGCTGTATGCCTATATAACTGCATTATTCAGCAGATTGGAATATACAGTGCAGCTATGGCCGTATGCCTATATAACTGCATTGTTCAGCAGATTGGAATGTACAGTGCAGCTATGGCCGTATGCCTATATAACTGCATTCTTAAGCAGATTGGAATGTACAGTGCAGCTTTGGCTGTATGCCTATATAACTGCATTGTTCAGCAGATCGGAATGTACAGTGCAACTATGGATGTATGCCTATATAAGTGCATTGTTCAGCAGATTGGAATGTACAGTGCAGTTATGTCTGTATGCCTATATAACTGCATTGTTCAGCAGATTGGAATGTACAGTGCAGCTATGGCTGTATGCCTATATTACTGCATTGTTCAGCAGATTGGAATGTACAGTGCAGCTATGGCTGTATGCCTATATAACTGCATTCTTAAGCAGATTGGAATGTACAGTGCAGCTATGGCTGTTTGCCTATATAACTGCATTGTCAGCAGATTGGAATGTACAGTGCACCTATGGCTGTATGCCTATATAACTGCATTGTTCAGCAGATTGGAATGTACAGTGCAGCTATGGCTGTATGCCTATATAACTGCATTGTTCAGCAGATTGGAATGTACAGTGCAGCTTGGCCGTATGCCTATATAACTGCATTGTTCAGCAGATTGGAATGTACAGTGCAGCTATGGCTGTATGCCTACATAACTGCATTGTTCAGCAGATTGGAATGTACAGTGCAGCTATGGTTGTATGCCTATATAACTGCATTGTTCAGCAGATTGGAATGTACAGTGCAGCTCAAGCTGTATACCTATATAACTGCATTGTTCAGCAGATTGGAATGTACAGTGCAGCTATGGCTGTATACCTATATAACTGCATTGTTCAGCAGATCGGAATATACAATGCAGCTATGGCTGTATGCCTACATAACTGCATTGTTCAGCAGATTGGAATGTACAGTGCAGCTATGGCCGTATGCCTATATAACTGCATTCTTAAGCAGATTGGAATGTACAGTTCAGCTATGGCTGTATGCCTATATAACTGCATTGTTCAGCAGATTGGAATTTACAGTATAGCTATGGCTGTTTGCCTATATAACTGCAATGTCAGCAGATTGTAATATACAGTGCAGCTATGGCCGTATGCCTATATAACTGCATTGTTCAGCAGATCGGAATGTACAGTGCAGCTATGGCTGAATGCCTATATAACTGCATTGTTCAGCAGATTGGAATATACAGTGCAGCTATGGCCGTATGCCTATATAACTGCATTGTTCAGCAGATTGGAATGTACAGTGCAGCTATGGCTGTATGCCTATATAACTGCATTGTTCAGCAGATTGGAATGTACAGTGCAGCTATGGTTGTATGCCTATATAACTGCATTGTTCAGCAGATTGGAATGTACAGTGCAGCTATGGCTGTATGCCTATATAACTGCATTGTTCAGCAGATCGGAATGTACAGTGCAACTATGGATGTATGCCTATATAAGTGCATTGTTCAGCAGATTGGAATGTACAGTGCAGCTATGGCTGTGTGCCTATATAACTGCATTGTTCAGAAGATTGGAATGTACAGTGCAGCTATGGCTGTATGCCTATATAACTGCATTGTTCACCAGATCGGAATATACAGTGCAGCTATGGCTGTATGCCTATATAACTGCATTGTTCAGCAGATTGGAATGTACAGTGCAGCTATGGCTGTATGCCTATATAACTGCATTGTTCAGCAGATTGGAATGTACAGTGCAGCTATGGCCGTATGCCTATATAACTGCATTCTTAAGCAGATTGGAATGTACAGTGCAGCTATGGCTGTATACCTATATAACTGCATTGTTCAGCAGATCGGAATATACAATGCAGCTATGGCTGTATGCCTATATAACTGCATTGTTCAGCAGATCGGAATGTACAGTGCAGCTATTCCCGTATGCCTATATAACTGCATTGTTCAGCAGATTGGAATGTACAGTGCAGCTATGGCTGTATGCCTATATAACTGCATTGTTCAGGAGATTGGAATGTACAGTGCAGCTATGGCCATATGCCTATATAACTGCATTCTTAAGCAGATTGGAATGTACAGTGCAGCTATGGCTGTTTGCCTATATAACTGCATTGTCAGCAGATTGGAATGTACAGTGCACCTATGGCTGTATGCCTATATAACTGCATTGTTCAGCAAATGGGAATGTACAGTGCAGCTATGGCTGTATGCCTATATAACTGCATTGTTCAGCAGATTGGAATGTACAGTGCAGCTATGGCTGTGTGCCTATATAACTGCATTGTTCAGGAGATTGGAATGTACAGTGCAGCTGCGGCTGTATGCCTATATAACTGCATTATTCAGCAGATTGGAATATACAGTGCAGCTATGGCCGTATGCCTACATAACTGCATTGTTCAGCAGATTGGAATGTACAGTGCAGCTATGGCCGTATGCCTATATAACTGCATTCTTAAGCAGATTGGAATGTACAGTGCATCTATGGCTGTATGCCTATATAACTGCATTGTTTAGCAGATTGGAATTTACAGTACAGCTATGGCTGTATGCCTATATAACTGCATTGTCAGCAGATTGTAATATACAGTGCAGCTATGGCTGTATGCCTATATAACTGCATTGTTCAGCAGATCGGAATGTACAGTGCAGCTATGGCTTAATGCCTATATAACTGCATTGTTCAGCAGATTGGAATGTACAGTGCAGCTATGGCCGTATGCCTATATAACTGCATTGTTCAGCAGATTGGAATGTACAGTGCAGCTATGGTTGTATGCCTATATAACTGCATTGTTCAGCAGATTGGAATGTACAGTGCAGCTCAAGCTGTATACCTATATAACTGCATTGTTCAGCAGATTGGAATGTACAGTGCAGCTATGGCTATATACCTATATAACTGCATTGTTCAGCAGATCGAAATATACAATGCAGCTATGGCTGTATGCCTATATAACTGCATTGTTCAGCAGATCGGAATGTACAGTGCAGCTATTCCCGTATGCCTATATAACTGCATTGTTCAGCAGATTGGAATGTACAGTGCAGCTATTCCCGTATGCCTATATAACTGCATTGTTCAGCAGATTGGAATGTACAGTGCAGCTATGGCTGTATGCCTATATAACTGCATTGTTCAGGAGATTGGAATGTACAGTGCAGCTATGGCCATATGCCTATATAACTGCATTCTTAAGCAGATTGGAATGTACAGTGCAGCTATGGCTGTTTGCCTATATAACTGCATTGTCAGCAGATTGGAATGTACAGTGCACCTATGGCTGTATGCCTATATAACTGCATTGTTCAGCAAATGGGAATGTAAAGTGCAGCTATGGCTGTATGCCTATATAACTGCATTGTTCAGCAGATTGGAATGTACAGTGCAGCTATGGCTGTGTGCCTATATAACTGCATTGTTCAGGAGATTGGAATGTACAGTGCAGCTGCGGCTGTATGCCTATATAACTGCATTATTCAGCAGATTGGAATATACAGTGCAGCTATGGCCGTATGCCTACATAACTGCATTGTTCAGGAGATTGGAATGTACAGTGCAGCTATGGCCGTATGCCTATATAACTGCATTCTTAAGCAGATTGGAATGTACAGTGCATCTATGGCCGTATGCCTATATAACTGCATTGTTTAGCAGATTGGAATTTACAGTACAGCTATGGCTGTATGCCTATATAACTGCATTGTCAGCAGATTGTAATATACAGTGCAGCTATGGCTGTATGCCTATATAACTGCATTGTTCAGCAGATCGGAATGTACAGTGCAGCTATGGCTTAATGCCTATATAACTGCATTGTTCAGCAGATTGGAATGTACAGTGCAGCTATGGCCGTATGCCTATATAACTGCATTGTTCAGCAGATTGGAATGTACAGTGCAGCTATGGTTGTATGCCTATATAACTGCATTGTTCAGCAGATTGGAATGTACAGTGCAGCTCAAGCTGTATACCTATATAACTGCATTGTTCAGCAGATTGGAATGTACAGTGCAGCTATGGCTATATACCTATATAACTGCATTGTTCAGCAGATCGAAATATACAATGCAGCTATGGCTGTATGCCTATATAACTGCATTGTTCAGCAGATCGGAATGTACAGTGCAGCTATTCCCGTATGCCTATATAACTGCATTGTTCAGCAGATTGGAATGTACAGTGCAGCTATGGCTGTTTGCCTATATAACTGCATTGTCAGCAGATTTTAATGTACAGTGCACCTATGGCTGTATGCCTATATAACTGCATTGATCAGCAAATGGGAATGTACAGTGCAGCTATGGCTGTATGCCTATATAACTGCATTGTTCAGCAGATTGGAATGTACAGTGCAGCTATGGCTGTATGCCTATATAACTGCATTGTTCAGCAAATGGGAATGTACAGTGCAGCTATGGCTGTGTGCCTATATAACTACATTGTTCAGGAGATTGGAATGTACAGTGCAGCTGCGGCTGTATGCCTATATAAATGCATTATTCAGCAGATTGGAATATACAGTGCAGCTATGGCCGTATGCCTATATAACTGCATTGCTCAGCAGATTGGAATGTACAGTGCAGCTATGGCCGTATGCCTATTTAACTGCATTCTTAAGCAGATTGGAATGTACAGTGCAGCTATGGCTGTATGCCTATATAACTGCATTGTTCAGCAGATCGGAATGTACAGTGCAACTATGGATGTATGCCTATATAAGTGCATTGTTCAGCAGATTGGAATGTACAGTGCAGCTATGGCTGTATGCCTATATAACTGCATTGTTCAGCAGATTGGAATGTACAGTGCAGCTATGGCTGTATGCCTATATAACTGCATTGTTCACCAGATCGGAATATACAGTGCAGCTATGGCTGTATGCCTATATAACTGCATTGTTCAGCAGATTGGAATGTACAGTGCAGCTATGGCTGTATGCCTATATAACTGCATCGTTCAGTAGATTGGAATTTACAGTACAGCTATGGCTGTATGCCTATATAACTGCATTGTCAGCAGATTGTAATATACAGTGCAGCTATGGCTGTATGCCTATATAACTTCATTGCCAGGAGATTGTAATATACAGTGCAGCTATGGCTGTATGCCTATATAACTGCATTATTCAGCAGATTGGAATATACAGTGCAGCTATGGCCGTATGCCTACATAACTGCATTGTTCAGCAGATTGGAATGTACAGTGCAGCTATGGCCGTATGCCTATATAACTGCATTCTTAAGCAGATTGGAATGTACAGTGCAGCTATGGCTGTATGCCTATATAACTGCATTGTTCAGCAGATTGGAATTTACAGTACAGCTATGGCTGTATGCCTATATAACTGCATTGTCAGCAGATTGTAATATACAGTGCAGCTATGGCTGTATGCCTATATAACTGCATTGTTCAGCAGATCGGAATGTACAGTGCAGCTATGGCTGAATGCCTATATAACTGCATTGTTCAGCAAATTGGAATGTACAGTGCAGCTATGGCCGTATGCCTATATAACTGCATTGTTCAGCAGATTGGAATGTACAGTGCAGCTATGGTTGTATGCCTATATAACTGCATTGTTCAGCAGATTGGAATGTACAGTGCAGCTATGGCTATATACCTATATAACTGCATTGTTCAGCAGATCGGAATATACAATGCAGCTATGGCTGTATGCCTATATAACTGCATTGTTCAGCAGATCGGAATGTACAGTGCAGCTATTCCCGTATGCCTATATAACTGCATTGTTCAGCAGATTGGAATGTACAGTACAGCTATGGCTGTATGCCTATATAACTGCATTGTCAGCAGATCGGAATGTACAGTGCAGCTATGGCTGAATGCCTATATAACTGCATTGTTCAGCAGATTGGAATGTACAGTGCAGCTATGGCCGTATGCCTATATAACTGCATTGTTCAGCAGATTGGAATGTACAGTGCAGCTATGGTTGTATGCCTATATAACTGCATTGTTCAGCAGATTGGAATGTACAGTGCAGCTCAAGCTGTATACCTATATAACTGCATTGTTCAGCAGATTGGAATGTACAGTGCAGCTATGGCTATATACCTATATAACTGCATTGTTCAGCAGATCGGAATATACAATGCAGCTATGGCTGTATGCCTATATAACTGCATTGTTCAGCAGATCGGAATGTACAGTGCAGCTATTCCCGTATGCCTATATAACTGCATTGTTCAGCAGATTGGAATGTACAGTGCAGCTATGGCTGTATGCCTATATAACTGCATTGTTCAGCAGATTGGAATGTACAGTGCAGCTATGGCTGTGTGCCTATATAACTACATTGTTCAGGAGATTGGAATGTACAGTGCAGCTGCGGCTGTATGCCTATATAACTGCATTATTCAGCAGATTGGAATATACAGTGCAGCTATGGCCGTATGCCTACATAACTGCATTGCTCAGCAGATTGGAATGTACAGTGCAGCTATGGCCGTATGCCTATATAACTGCATTCTTAAGCAGATTGGAATGTACAGTGCAGCTATGGCTGTATGCCTATATAACTGCATTGTTCAGCAGATTGGAATGTACAGTGCAGCTATGGCTGTGTGCCTATATAACTGCATTGTTCAGGAGATTGGAATGTACAGTGCAGCTGCGGCTGTATGCCTATATAACTGCATTATTCAGCAGATTGGAATATACAGTGCAGCTATGGCCGTATGCCTACATAACTGCATTGTTCAGGAGATTGGAATGTACAGTGCAGCTATGGCCGTATGCCTATATAACTGCATTCTTAAGCAGATTGGAATGTACAGTGCATCTATGGCCGTATGCCTATATAACTGCATTGTTTAGCAGATTGGAATTTACAGTACAGCTATGGCTGTATGCCTATATAACTGCATTGTCAGCAGATTGTAATATACAGTGCAGCTATGGCTGTATGCCTATATAACTGCATTGTTCAGCAGATCGGAATGTACAGTGCAGCTATGGCTTAATGCCTATATAACTGCATTGTTCAGCAGATTGGAATGTACAGTGCAGCTATGGCCGTATGCCTATATAACTGCATTGTTCAGCAGATTGGAATGTACAGTGCAGCTATGGTTGTATGCCTATATAACTGCATTGTTCAGCAGATTGGAATGTACAGTGCAGCTCAAGCTGTATACCTATATAACTGCATTGTTCAGCAGATTGGAATGTACAGTGCAGCTATGGCTATATACCTATATAACTGCATTGTTCAGCAGATCGAAATATACAATGCAGCTATGGCTGTATGCCTATATAACTGCATTGTTCAGCAGATCGGAATGTACAGTGCAGCTATTCCCGTATGCCTATATAACTGCATTGTTCAGCAGATTGGAATGTACAGTGCAGCTATGGCTGTTTGCCTATATAACTGCATTGTCAGCAGATTTTAATGTACAGTGCACCTATGGCTGTATGCCTATATAACTGCATTGATCAGCAAATGGGAATGTACAGTGCAGCTATGGCTGTATGCCTATATAACTGCATTGTTCAGCAGATTGGAATGTACAGTGCAGCTATGGCTGTATGCCTATATAACTGCATTGTTCAGCAAATGGGAATGTACAGTGCAGCTATGGCTGTGTGCCTATATAACTACATTGTTCAGGAGATTGGAATGTACAGTGCAGCTGCGGCTGTATGCCTATATAAATGCATTATTCAGCAGATTGGAATATACAGTGCAGCTATGGCCGTATGCCTATATAACTGCATTGCTCAGCAGATTGGAATGTACAGTGCAGCTATGGCCGTATGCCTATTTAACTGCATTCTTAAGCAGATTGGAATGTACAGTGCAGCTATGGCTGTATGCCTATATAACTGCATTGTTCAGCAGATCGGAATGTACAGTGCAACTATGGATGTATGCCTATATAAGTGCATTGTTCAGCAGATTGGAATGTACAGTGCAGCTATGGCTGTATGCCTATATAACTGCATTGTTCAGCAGATTGGAATGTACAGTGCAGCTATGGCTGTATGCCTATATAACTGCATTGTTCACCAGATCGGAATATACAGTGCAGCTATGGCTGTATGCCTATATAACTGCATTGTTCAGCAGATTGGAATGTACAGTGCAGCTATGGCTGTATGCCTATATAACTGCATCGTTCAGTAGATTGGAATTTACAGTACAGCTATGGCTGTATGCCTATATAACTGCATTGTCAGCAGATTGTAATATACAGTGCAGCTATGGCTGTATGCCTATATAACTTCATTGCCAGGAGATTGTAATATACAGTGCAGCTATGGCTGTATGCCTATATAACTGCATTATTCAGCAGATTGGAATATACAGTGCAGCTATGGCCGTATGCCTACATAACTGCATTGTTCAGCAGATTGGAATGTACAGTGCAGCTATGGCCGTATGCCTATATAACTGCATTCTTAAGCAGATTGGAATGTACAGTGCAGCTATGGCTGTATGCCTATATAACTGCATTGTTCAGCAGATTGGAATTTACAGTACAGCTATGGCTGTATGCCTATATAACTGCATTGTCAGCAGATTGTAATATACAGTGCAGCTATGGCTGTATGCCTATATAACTGCATTGTTCAGCAGATCGGAATGTACAGTGCAGCTATGGCTGAATGCCTATATAACTGCATTGTTCAGCAAATTGGAATGTACAGTGCAGCTATGGCCGTATGCCTATATAACTGCATTGTTCAGCAGATTGGAATGTACAGTGCAGCTATGGTTGTATGCCTATATAACTGCATTGTTCAGCAGATTGGAATGTACAGTGCAGCTATGGCTATATACCTATATAACTGCATTGTTCAGCAGATCGGAATATACAATGCAGCTATGGCTGTATGCCTATATAACTGCATTGTTCAGCAGATCGGAATGTACAGTGCAGCTATTCCCGTATGCCTATATAACTGCATTGTTCAGCAGATTGGAATGTACAGTACAGCTATGGCTGTATGCCTATATAACTGCATTGTCAGCAGATCGGAATGTACAGTGCAGCTATGGCTGAATGCCTATATAACTGCATTGTTCAGCAGATTGGAATGTACAGTGCAGCTATGGCCGTATGCCTATATAACTGCATTGTTCAGCAGATTGGAATGTACAGTGCAGCTATGGTTGTATGCCTATATAACTGCATTGTTCAGCAGATTGGAATGTACAGTGCAGCTCAAGCTGTATACCTATATAACTGCATTGTTCAGCAGATTGGAATGTACAGTGCAGCTATGGCTATATACCTATATAACTGCATTGTTCAGCAGATCGGAATATACAATGCAGCTATGGCTGTATGCCTATATAACTGCATTGTTCAGCAGATCGGAATGTACAGTGCAGCTATTCCCGTATGCCTATATAACTGCATTGTTCAGCAGATTGGAATGTACAG
This sequence comes from Xenopus tropicalis, assembly GCF_000004195.4. Taxonomy (NCBI): domain Eukaryota; kingdom Metazoa; phylum Chordata; class Amphibia; order Anura; family Pipidae; genus Xenopus; species Xenopus tropicalis. The sequence goes on from NC_030683.2 coordinate 60,936,882, forward strand.
TGCAGCTATGGCTGTATGCCTATATAACTGCATTGTTCAGCAGATTGGAATGTACAGTGCAGCTATGGCTGTGTGCCTATATAACTACATTGTTCAGGAGATTGGAATGTACAGTGCAGCTGCGGCTGTATGCCTATATAACTGCATTATTCAGCAGATTGGAATATACAGTGCAGCTATGGCCGTATGCCTACATAACTGCATTGCTCAGCAGATTGGAATGTACAGTGCAGCTATGGCCGTATGCCTATATAACTGCATTCTTAAGCAGATTGGAATGTACAGTGCAGCTATGGCTGTATGCCTATATAACTGCATTGTTCAGCAGATCGGAATGTACAGTGCAACTATGGATGTATGCCTATATAAGTGCATTGTTCAGCAGATTGGAATGTACAGTGCAGCGATGGCTGTATGCCTATATAACTGCATTGTTCAGCAGATCGGAATGTACAGTGCAGCTATGGCTGTATGCCTATATAACTGCATTGTTCACCAGATCGGAATATACAGTGCAGCTATGGCTGTATGCCTATATAACTGCATTGTTCAGCAGATTGGAATGTACAGTGCAGCTATGGCTGTATGCCTATATAACTGCATCGTTCAGCAGATTGGAATTTACAGTACAGCTATGGCTGTATGCCTATATAACTGCATTGTCAGCAGATTGTAATATACAGTGCAGCTATGGCTGTATGCCTATATAACTGCATTGCCAGCAGATTGTAATATACAGTGCAGCTATGGCTGTATGCCTATATAACTGCATTGTTCAGCAGATAGGAATGTACAGTGTGTACATGTACATTCCACTGTGGTTGTGTGGTTCTGTAATTGGTTTGTCTACAAATAGTAGTACAAATGTACAAATGTAGTACAAATGTACAAATGTACAAATGTACAATGCACCTTCAGCTTTGTGCTTCTATAACTTCTTTGCCCAGCTGACTTGGATATGGTGGAAAATATTTCCAAAGATTTACAACACGCTCTTTGTTGTAAATTAGCCATAAGTTGTCATTTTTAGTAACAGTGGGTTTCCAGTATGCTTGCAACCCAATCTGGTGCATTTGGGAGAGGGCAAGCTGAGCTGGCCTGTAGAAAAAAATTGTCCTCTACTGCTGAAAAATTACTACAACTCAGGCACTAACACAATTATCTATATAGAAACAGGCCTTTGGTTTACTCTTTTAGCCTTTGACTATTCTTTATCCAACAAGAACACATAAACATAAATTTATTAAGTGACATTTGGGTCATTAATGTCTCCTGTTTGTTCCTGCCCAAAAGTTTTTATATACTACGTACTTATATATAGTTTACCTGTTACCTTAAAGCCCTGAAAATAAGGCATGAGAAGACTTTTTATGAATAGTACATTGCCAAATTTTAAAGGAATCCAGGTGGCTCATACCAGGAAATACATTTTTGCAGCTGGATGCCAGAACATTAATAGCTAATTTCCAAGACTTTGTAGACTTACCGCTTGCAGCCATCCAGTCTGAGACATTGGCAGCTTAGACAAGAGTCAAACAGCAAGCAGAGTCGCTGACACCTTTACAAATGCTAGAAAAAGAAGAGCAAAATCCATATAATCATCGAAGACGTTTCACTACTCATCTGAGCAGCTTCTTCAGTTCAACCTGACAAACTGAAGAAGCTGCTCGGATGAGTAGTGAAACATCCTCAATGATTACTTAACAAGTCCAGTTGCTTTAGATTTATTTATACTAGATATACCATGCCCTGGATGAATGAAAATCTTCATAGTCAAAATCAATATTATTATACATTCATATGAAACTTTCCAATAGACAAAAACAATAGAAAAATTAATCTGTGGCACTTTAAGGTGACCAGAGTCTCAGGTATGTGGTTGTATCATCAAAGTGAAAAATGGAAATGCATAAGGAGAGATTAGGAAGGAGCCTGGTGTGGAAGGTGCGGTGTCCATGACTAATTTTAAGTAGAGCCCTATGCTCAATCTTTTGCAGGAGGAGGAAAATGTAGAAGGACGTTTCAGCTTTGCTGCCTATGGGATGGGACCTGCATGTCTCCAAGCCAAGGATGGTATTTCCATGAAGGGTAATAACAACAATAACCCAGCAAGCTCTGCCCAACCAGTCTCCAAATCCCCGGATGAGATGCGCAAGCTCTTCATTAGCCGAGCCAAGAAGATCGATAAAGTTTCAAGGATCGGCTTCCCTTTGGTTTTCCTGATATTCAACACTTTCTACTGGATCATATACAAGATTGTGCGCAGTGAGGATGTCCACAAGCAATGAGATGGTATTGGGAAGGGGTGGGAAAAGGGATAAAGTGGCCATAAATACTGGGAAAGGATCGAGCTAGGAAAAAGGTGGGTGTGTAGGGTATCTAATACAAAAAATGCAAAATTAAAAACAGAACTGTTCTGAAACTATTCTGGACTAACTGTTCTGGACTATAGATACATTTGGTGTGTATGGCACATCAGAAATCTGCCTAGTATACAAGGTAGGGTCGCAGAACGGAGGAAGAAGATGTATCAGAGCAACCCAATAAACTGAAAGTGTATAAAAATAATAAAGGAGGAGAATAAAAGACTTTCCAAAGACAAAATAATAATGGGAAAACAATAAAAAAACAAAACTCTGTATTTAGTTTGTGCAATAGCAATGCAGCAATGCATGTTTTTAAGAATGTGGCAATATCTATATCCAATCACAAGGATCTGGGTTTTTCATTCCATGAAGCTGGGGATCAGCGGTGTAATTGTTTCTAGGCCAGAATCTGAGTAGGTACAAAGTGCTCTGGGGATCAGATGCTTATAACTAGGTCTTTGCAAGCTGAACAGAAGTACCCAGTCCTTAAATTGTATTATATATATATATGCAACCTATAGTCATACCTTATTGTATTCTGAAATGCGCATGTAATAATCCTTGTTCCATTTAGTGAGCTGTTAGAGGAGATTATATTTGGGCTCTGTGAGCCATGGTTTGTGGAGATATATAGACATAGAAAAGCTGATGCACTTTATCATTTAAGATATTTAATAATAATAACAATAATAATAATAATAATAATAATTCTTACTGACATGAACCTTAATGAATCAGAGAAGCTTGACCCCCCTCCCCTTCCCCCTGCACTTTCTGACAATAGAATGCGATGATCTACTAAGGGCCATAAATTAAAGGCTAAAAAAGGCAGGAGTGCAGAAAGGCAGTAACTGGTTTTCTCCATATTTTTGGAGAAACCTCAACTAATACAAACATGCTCTATATACATACACTGGGTATTCTCACCCAACCCCACCACAGTTATTTGTATTGCTACTCTGGAAAGCACACATGCATTAATCTGTATCCTTGTCGCCCCCTGCAGGCCTTCAATAGCATTTATATGTTTGCCTACCATCAAGCCTAACCCTGTCTCGTCTCACTGGTGTACATGCTTATATTTATCCCATCCTTACACCCCATAGCATTTTCATTTGCATCTGAACCAAATACTCAAATATTCATTTGTATCACCTCTCAGACACAAACATCCATGCCCTGAAATTTATTCCAACGTACCTCCCATGCACATACATATTCATATGTATTTCTTCCCACCCCAAACACTTGTATATAGAACACAGCCCAGGGAAGTTCCCCTGACCATTTTTACTACCCACTTTAGGTCATCTGAGAAGTTTTGCATTCCCATCATGTCTATGATCTGCTCACCCTTTCTGGACTATTTTAGAGTCTTGTCTTTCAATTATTATAGAGCACATTAGAAGGTATTTCAATTTCTAATAATGTTCTTTAACCTCTGAGTACACCTGCAGGGTGGCATTAACACCTTTAGTCAAAGTGTGAAAGTGTCAGGCCATACAAAGCCCACTCTTGATTTGAAGTTATTAGAACAGGGGTGACAGTCGCTACTATTCAATCACCTTCTTATCCTACAGATAATACAGAATCTTCTTTTCGATCTACTGCTGCCCTTCTAACCCTGAGCATCTTTCCCTACTCCATAAAAGCACTCAGCTATTTCCCACGCTCATTCTCCCTGTGCTGACAAGAAGGGAAGGTGACACTCTTAATCCAATTAGAGTTCATTAACTGTTCTACAAGAGTTCACCTTCACCTTTTTAATTTGTGTAAAAACATTATCTGATGCTGTATGGCTAAACGCCTTTATAGGTCTATGAAGTAACCTTTTAACCATCCATAGAAGGGAATTTGCAGAGCAATGAATAGTAACAAAGCAAGTCTGAAACTGCAGGTTGCTATATGCTAGACTGTATGCAATGTGACTTTGAATGAAGCATTCATTTTACATTGAGGAATAACAGTAAGACGTGTCATTAATAATTAAAAGGTAGACTGCTATCTGCCGGGATCCTGTCTGGCTTTATCTTGCTCTGGTCATTTCTTAAACAGTGGTTATGGACAATTTAGTCATAGGCTGACTTTTTTTGTTTGGGGAGGCTAAGGATAGGCCATACATAGACTGACCTAAAGCTACTGTGATATTCTGAGACAATTTGCAATTGGTCCTCTTTTTTATTTTTAATGGTTCTTCAGTAATTTAGCTTTTTGTTCAGCAGCTATCTGGTTGCGAGGGTCTTATTTACACTAACAACCAGGCAGTGGTTTAAACAAGAGATGGGAATATGAATAGTCAAGGGGCCTGCACAGTGTAGGACTGGGACCCCAGGGGCCCACCAGAAAACCTTAGATTCTCCTATTTTATTTTTACTATTTTTCTCTTCCCCTTTCCTCACTCAACCTCTTTGTTCTCCTAGTCTCTTTTATTTACATGCTAGCATCTATTCTTCCATCTATTTCTCCCCTTTGTTCCCATTCAAAAATAGGGAATGACCATGAATTAGGCCAAATGGTTAGGAGCAGGAGGGCCCACTGACACCTGGGCCCACCGGGAGTTTTCCTGGTATCCTGGTGGGCCAGTCCGACACTGGGCCTGCATGGAAAAATAAGTCATAAAAAGTATAAAATTGTAGCCTCGCAGAGCAATACTTTTTTGGCTGCCGGGGTCAGTGACCCCCATTTGAAAGCTAGAAAGTGGAGGAGAAAGGCAAATTATTCAAGAACTATAAAAAAAATTAATTAGGAGGACCAATTGCAAAGTTGCTAGGAATAAAAGTTAACTTGAAAGTGAACCAACCCTTTAAAAGTGTTTTAGTTAGTTTTATAGAGAGCAAGGCAGTGAGTACGGACACCCCAGACACATTCTGTACAGTGAAATACAGTGGGTACAGATGGCAGATATTCAGGCCCTGGCACTATTACACTGGCACTGATACACAGCACTGTCCCCACTGTAACTAACTAGAAATGAACAAAACCATGACAAAAGTAAAAAAAAAAAAAATAAGTGCAAAAACAACAACAAATATATCAAAGCACAATTAGCTTTTGCAGGGGAAAAGGTTTATTTAGGACAGGGGTGATAGGGATGTTATAGATGCCAGTTAACAAAAACAATTTCATTTCAGCTAGTGATTCAGCCTTTAGAACAGTATAGTACCTGTGGGATGAAATCTGCAGCAAAAGTTCAGATTTGTTGAGGTTCTCAGGTAAATGTTACAGCTGCAGATTCTTCTCTTTACTCTTCATTTCTGCACTACATTTAGTTTGTAAAATCTCCCCATCCATGCCTACATCTGTGCCCTGATTGGTCAATTTTACTGTCTGTTTTTTAAGTATATTAATAGTAAAAAGATGCAGGTTGAGGGTGTGGCCCCATTGAGTTATAGTATTAATATGGTTATAGCGGATACAGAAAAGGCAGATGTGCTTAACCAGTTCTTTTCTTCTGTGTATACAGTAGAGGAGCCAGTGGGCCAAGTCCCACCCAATAGCTGCACTGTTGCCTCAGCTCCAACTACACAGTGGTTGGCACAGGATATGGTGCTTAAAGGGTTACACACGATAAATGTAAACACGGCACCTGGGCCAGATGGAATACACCCTCGGGTACTGAGAGAGTTAGGGGCAGAATTGCAGTGGCCCTTGTTTCTGATATTCTCAGACTCTCTTTCATCAGGTATGGTACCTAGGGATTGGAAGAAGGCGAATGTCATTCCCATATTTAAAAAGGGAGTAAGATCTCAGCCTGGCAATTATAGGCCTGTAAGTTTGACATCCGTGGTGGGCAAGTTATTTGAAGGCTTGTTAAGGGATCACATTCAAAATTATGTAGTGGAGAATGCCATTATGAGCAGTAATCAGCATGGCTTTATGAAGGACAGGTCATGTCAGACCAATTTAATTGCTTTTTATGATGAGGTAAGTAAGAAGCTGGACAGTGGGGATGCAGTAGATATAATCTATTTGGATTTTGCCAAAGCATTTGATACCGTTCCCCACAAACGACTGCTTTCTAAGCTAAGGTCTATTGGTCTTAGTGAAGTCGTTTGCACATGGATAGAAAACTGGCTACAGGATCGGGTACAGAGGGTGGTTGTTAATGGTACATTCTCTACTTGGAGTAAGGTTCTCAGTGGGGTCCCTCAGGGTTCTGTACTGGGTCCACTTTTGTTTAATTTGTTCATAAATGACTTAGGGGAGGGTATTATGAGTAATGTATCAGTGTTTGCAGATGACACAAAACTCTGCAGACCAGTCAATTCTATCCAGGATGTGACATCCCTGCAGCAGGATCTTGACCAACTGGCAATCTGGGCAGCTAAGTGGCAGATGAGATTTAATGTGGATAAATGTAAGGTCATGCACCTGGGATGTAAAAATATGCAAGCCCCGTATACCCTTAATGGGACTGCACTAGGCAAATCCATAATGGAGAAGGACCTTGGAGTCCTTGTAGATAATAAACTTGGCTGTAGCAAGCAATGCCAGGCAGCAGCTGCAAGGGCAAACAAGGTTTTGAGCTGTATTAAAAGGGGTATAGATTCACGGGAGGAGGGGGTTATTCTTCCCCTTTACAGAGCGCTGGTAAGGCCCCATCTAGAATATGCTGTTCAGTTTTGGTCTCCAGTGCTCAAACGGGACATTATTGAGTTAGAGAGGGTCCAGAGAAGGGCAACTAAGCTGGTAAAGGGTATGGAAAGTCTCAGTTATGAAGAAAGACTGGCCAAGTTGGGTCTGTTTACACTGGAGAAGAGGCGGTTAAGAGGTGACATGATAACTATGTATAAATATATAAGGGGATCATATAATAACCTTTCTAATGTTTTATTTACCAGTAGGTCCTTCCAACGGACACGAGGGCACCCACTTCGTTTAGAAGAAGGGAGGTTCCATTTAAATATTCGGAAAGGATTTTTTACAGTGAGAGCTGTGAAGTTCTGGAATTCCCTCCCTGAATCAGTCGTGCTGGCTGATACATTATATAACTTTAAGAAGGGGCTGGATGGATTCTTAGCAAGTGAGGGAATACAGGGTTATGGGAGATAGCTCTTAGTACTAGTTGATCCAGGGACTGGTCCGATTGCCATCTTGGAGTCAGGAAGGAATTTTTTCCCCTTTGCGGCAAATTAGAGAGGCTTCAGATGGGGTTTTTTGCCTTCCTCTGGATCAACTAGTAGTTAGGCAGGTTATATATAGGAATTATGGTTGAACTTGATGGACGTATGTCTTTTTTCAACCCAACTTACTATGTTACTATGTTACTATGTTACTATGTCTGTCAAGAATGCTGTGCTCTGATTGGAGAAGCCACAAGAAGAACGCTCCAATCGGAGCACAGCAAGAACACACGAAGGAACGCAAGAAGATGTAGAGGGTTCTAAGGACTGAGTGAGTTCCAGAGTGAGTTCTTTTCCCCCCCCCCAATACTATTTTAATAGGTAAGTGTACTTGTGCCCTGTCAGGGGAAAGAAAAATACCTGCTTTTCCCATCGCCTGTCTATTTTCTTGTTACGATTAGGGGTGTAAGTGCATAACCAAGTGAACTTTTCCAGGCCTACACCAACCTAAAATGTCTCCAAAGATCATTTTTGCAAGGCAGGTTGGTGTAAATTAGCAGGAGTCGCCAAACTGATAATATCACTAAAAGCCCAGAGTCATTGGTATTAATGCTTTCAGTTTAATTCGACGGACTTGCCTATGGCAGAGATAGTTCTGCATATGAGAATGCATGAAATATTATTTTTCGACGTATTATTTAATTCGAAATATATTCAGTTAAATGATTCTGCGGTTGTGGGCATCACTTTGAGGTACTTTCCTATCAGTGTATCTGTGTAAGCAAGTAGGCAAATACATTCAGCTCTGCCACCCTGTGGTAGCACTGGGAACTGCAGGTATATTATTAAACATAATAACTCATACCTTTGCACAGAGAAGACTGGAAAGAAATGACTGTACATAAAGGCAAAGTTATTTTAATTTTTCAAAAATGGCAAAATAAATTGCCCATGTTTTTAGCTTAAAGCAATTCTGCTGACTCTAGTGCTGTTTTGTTCTTATAAGCAAAAAGCACAACATTATTTTTATTGCTTTAGCCTGCATGCCATTTCTTTTCCTGCTATTGGGCCTTTTTCAAGATCAATAAATCATGAGCTGCCCTTGAAAATACAAAAGGGGGAGGAGGCCGGACGCCAGCGGCGCGGGTTGGGCCTCACATCAATGGTCCTTCATAGTTCAATTTCCCTTCCTGGTGCGTCTGCCTCTATCAATGGGGCTCATTGCTGATTACCATTTCTTATACATAGCCTATACCTAAGGCATCAGCTTTGAGACCCATGGAAGCAGGGCTGCCAGGGCGGGAATCGAACACCAGACCAAGCGATGTAAGGCGGGCACCCTACCGCTTCGCTATCCTTCCTCCTCCCACTTATATCATGTCTTTTCGTAATTTTGTCTTCTGCATATTGGCGGTTGGTGTATCCTAACCGACTGACTGAAACACTCAGGGTTAGAGCCTGCTGCTTGCCCCAAGCCCTATATAACTAGGAGGGCTGTTATAGTAGGGGGGAATGAATACTTCATTTAGCAACATTCTCTGGGGGGGAATGAATACAAGGGTATAAGTTTTACTCCCGGGGCAAGAGAGGTCCCCAAATTTGCCCCATTGACTTATGATGGGGATTTTGGCAAATAACTAGTTTGTCATAGACCCATGAATGAGGTGTTAAACTGTGCGGCTATTTCGAGAATGGGGTGCTATGACTTTTCTGAGGGGTGGGCAGTTAATTGCCCCAGCAGGGGGCAATTATCCGCCCATAGACTTAACATTGAGACCAACTTTGAGTCCCGCACCATTTGTCGTAGACCCATGAATGAGGTGTCAAACCGTGTGGCTTATTTGGGAATGGGGTGCTATGACCTTTCTGAGGGGTGGGCGGTTAATTGCCCGAGCAGGGGGCAATTAAAAACAGTTTGTCATAGACCCATGAATGAGGTGTCAAACCGTGCGGCTTATTCGGGAATGGAGTGCTATGACTTTTCTGAGGGGTGGGAGGTTAATTGCCCCAACAGGGCGTAATTAACCACCGTTTGTCATATACCCATGAATGAAGTGTCAAACTATGTGGCTTATTCGGGAATGGGGTGCTATGACTTTTCTAGGGGGTGGGCGGTTAATTGCCCCAGCAGGGGGCAATTAACCACCATTTGTCGTAGACCCATGAATGAGGTGTCAAACTGTGTGAGTCCCGCACCATTTGTCGTAGACCCATGAATGAGGTGTCAAATCGTGCGGCTTATTCAGGAATGGGGTGCTATGACCTTTCTGAGGGGGGGGGGGCGTTAATTGCCCCAGCAGGGGGCAATTAACCACCATTTGTCGTAGACCCATGAATGAATTGTCAAACCGTGCAGCTTATTCGGGAATGGGGTGCTATGACTTTTCTGAGGGGGGGGGGGGTGGTTAATTGCCCCAGCAGGGGGCAATTAACCACCGTTTGTCGTAGACCCATGAATGAGGTGTCAAACTGTGTGGGTTATTCGGGAATGGGGTGCTATGACCTTTCTGAAGGGTGGGCGGTTAATTGCCCCAGCAGGGGGCAATTAACAACAGTTTGTCATAGACCCATGAATGAGGTGTCAAACCGTGCTGCTTATTTGGGAATGGAGTGCTATGACTTTTCTGAGGGGTGGGAGGTTAATTGCCCCAGCAGGGGGCAATTAACCACCGTTTGTCATAGACCCATGAATGAGGTGTCAAACCGTGTGGCTTATTCGGGAATGGGGTGCTATGACCTTTCTGAGGGGTGGGCGGTTAATTGCCCCAGCAGGGGGCAATTAAAAACAGTTTGTCATAGACCCATGAATGAGGTGTCAAACCGTGCTGCTTATTTGGGAATGGAGTGCTATGACTTTTCTGAGGGGTGGGAGGTTAATTGCCCCAGCAGGGGGCAATTAACCACCGTTTGTCATAGACCCATGAATGAGGTGTCAAACCGTGTGGCTTATTCGGGAATGGGGTGCTATGACCTTTCTGAGGGGTGGGCGGTTAATTGCCCCAGCAGGGGGCAATTAAAAACAGTTTGTCATAGACCCATGAATGAGGTGTCAAACCGTGCTGCTTATTTGGGAATGGAGTGCTATGACTTTTCTGAGGGGTGGGAGGTTAATTGCCCCAGCAGGGGGCAATTAACCACCGTTTGTCGTAGACCCATGAATGAGGTGTCAAACCGTGTGGCTTATTCGGGAATGGAGTGCTATGACTTTTGTGAGGGGTGGGAGGTTAATTGCCCCAACAGGGTGTAATTAACCACCGTTTGTCATATACCCATGAATGAGGTGTCAAACTATGTGGCTTATTCGGGAATGGGGTGCTATGACTTTTCTAGGGGGTGGGCGGTTAATTGCCCCAGCAGGGGGCAATTAACCACCATTTGTCGTAGACCCATGAATGAGGTGTCAAACTGTGTGAGTCCCGCACCATTTGTCGTAGACCCATGAATGAGGTGTCAAATTGTGCGGCTTATTCGGGAATGGGGTGCTATGACCTTTCTGAGGGGGGGGGGCGTTAATTGCCCCAGCAGGGGTCAATTAACCACCGTTTGTCGTAGACCCATGAATGAATTGTCAAACCGTGCGGCTTATTCGGGAATGGGGTGCTATGACTTTTCTGAGGGGGGGTGGTTAATTGCCCCAGCAGGGGGCAATTAACCACCATTTGTCGTAGACCCATGAATGAGGTGTCAAACTGTGTGGGTTATTCGGGAATGGGGTGCTATGACCTTTCTGAAGGGTGGGCGGTTAATTGCCCCAGCAGGGGGCAATTAACAACAGTTTGTCATAGACCCATGAATGAGGTGTCAAACCGTGCTGCTTATTTGGGAATGGAGTGCTATGACTTTTCTGAGGGGTGGGAGGTTAATTGCCCCAGCAGGGGGCAATTAACCACCGTTTGTCGTAGACCCATGAATGAGGTGTCAAACTGTGTGGGTTATTCGGGAATGGGGTGCTATGACCTTTCTGAGGGGTGGGCGGTTAATTGCCCCAGCAGGAAGCAATTAACAACAGTTTGTCATAGACCCATGAATGAGGTGTCAAACTATGCAGCTTATTCAGGAATGGGGTACTATGACTTTTCTAGGGGGTGGGCGGTTAATTGCCCCACCAGAAGAGGGCAATTAACCACCGTTTGTCATAGACCCATGAATGAGGTGTCAAACCGTGCGGCTTATTCGGGAATGGGGTGCTATGCCTTTTCTGGGGGGGGGGGGGCGTTTAATTTCCCCAGCAGGGGGCAATTAACCACCGTTTGTCGTAGACCCATGAATGAGGTGTCAAACCGTGCGGCTTATTCGGAAATGGGGTGCTATGCCTTTTCTGAGGGGGGGGGGGCGGTTAATTGCCCCAGCAGGGGGCAATTAACCACCGTTTGTCGTAGACCCATGAATGAGGTGTCAAACTGTGTGGGTTATTCAGGAATGGGGGTGCTATGACCTTTCTGAGGGGTAGGCGGTTAATTGCCCCAGCAGGGGGCAATTAACCACCGTTTGTCGTAGACCCATGAATGAGGTGTCAAACTGTGCGGCTTATTCGGGTATGGGGTGCTATGACCAGCAGGGGTAATTAACCACTGTTTGTCGTAGACCCATGAATGAGGTGTCAAACCGTGCGGCTTATTCGGGAATAGGGTGCTATGACTTTTGTGAGGGGTGGGCAGTTAATTGCCCCAGCAGGGGGCAATTATCCGCCCATAGACATAACATTGAGACCAACTTTAACTGAGTCCCGCACTGTTTTTCGTAGACCCATGAATGAGGTGTCAAACCGTGCAGCTTATTCGGGAATGGGGTGCTATGACCTTTCTGTGGGGGGGGCGGTTAATTGCCCCAGCAGGGGGCAATTAACCCCCGTTTGTTGTAGACCCATGAATGAGGTGTCAAACCATACGGCTTATTCGGGAATTGGGTGCTATGCCTTTTCTGAGGGGGGGGCGGTTAATTGCCCCAGCAGGGGGCAATTAAACACCGTTTGTCGTAGACCCATGAATTAGGTGTCAAACTGTGTGGGTTATTCGGGAATGGGGTGCTATGACCTTTCTGAGGGGTGGGTGGTTAATTGCCCCATCAGGGGATAATTAACCACCTTTTGTCGTAGACCCATGAATGAGGTGTCAAACCGTGCGGCTTATTCAGGAATGGGGTGCTATGCCTTTTCTGAGGGGGGGGCGGTTAATTGCCCCAGCAGGGGGCAATTAACCACCGTTTGTCGTAGACCCATGAATAAGGTGTCAAACCGTGCGGCATATTCGGGAATAGGGTGCTATGACTTTTGTGAGGGGTGGGCAGTTAATTGCCCCAGCAGGGCGCAATTAACCACCGTTTGTCGTAGACCCATGAATGAGGTGTCAAACTGTGCGGCTTATTCGGGAATGGGGTGCTATGACCAGCAGTGGGTAATTAACCACCGTTTGTCGTAGACCCATGAATGAGGTGTCAAACCGTGCGGCTTATTCGGGAATAGGGTGCTATGACTTTTGTGAGGGGTGGGCAGTTAATTGCCCCAGCAGGGGGCAATTATCCGCCCATAGACATAACATTGAGACCAACTTTAACTGAGTCCCGCACTGTTTTTCGTAGACCCATGAATGAGGTGTCAAACCATGCGGCTTATTCGGGAATGGGGTGCTATGACCTTTCTGTGGGGGGGGGCAATTAACCACCGTTTGTCGTAGACCCATGAATGAGGTGTCAAACCGTGCGGCTTATTCGGGAATTGGGTGCTATGCCTTTTCTGAGGGGGGGCGGTTAATTGCCCCAGCAGGGGGCAATTAAACACCGTTTGTCGTAGACCCATGAATTAGGTGTCAAACTGTGTGGGTTATTCGGGAATGGGGTGCTATGACCTTTCTGAGGGGTGGGTGGTTAATTGCCCCAGCAGGGGACAATTAACCACCTTTTGTCGTAGACCCATGAATGAGGTGTCAAACCGTGCGGCTTATTCAGGAATGGGGTGCTATGCCTTTTCTGAGGGGGGGGCGGTTAATTGCCCCAGCAGGGGGCAATTAACCACCGTTTGTCGTAGACCCATGAATAAGGTGTCAAACCGTGCGGCATATTCGGGAATAGGGTGCTATGACTTTTGTGAGGGGTGGGCAGTTAATTGCCCCAGCAGGTCGCAATTAACCACCGTTTGTCGTAGACCCATGAATGAGGTGTCAAACTGTGCGGCTTATTCGGGAATAGGGTGCTATGACTTTTCTGAGGGGTGGGCAGTTAATTGCCCCAGCAGGGTGCAATTATCCGCCCATACACTTAACATTGAGACCAACTTTGACTGAGTCCCGCACCGTTTTTCGTAGACCCATGAATGAGTAATGGGTTGCACGGTTTGACACCGAATAAGCCGCACGGTTTGACACCTCATTTATGGGTCTAAGACAAACGGTGCGGGACTCAGTCAAAGTTGGTCTCAATGTTAAGTCTATGGGCGGATAATTGCCCCCTGCTGGGGCAATTAACTGCCCACCCCTCAGAAAAGGCATAGCACCCCATTCCCGAATAAGCCGCACAGTTTCACACCTCACTCACATTTTCTTCAGGAAATGTACCTCTCTTGTTATTATTATCATTAACATTTATTTATAAAGCGCCAACATATCCTGCAGCGCTGTACAATAAGTGGGTCTCATACATTGGACATACAGAGTAACATATAAAGCAATCAATAACCGATACAAGACGTGAAGAGGGTTCTGCCCAAAAGGGTTTACAGTCTACAAGAAGAAAGGGTTGAGACACAAGGTGTAGGAATGGGCATGACCAGAGATTTGGAAAGTCCCATGTCTCCTGAACGTGCCAATATTAAATATATATAGTTTTATGGAGATTTCTCACTTGTATAGGTCAAAAACTCCCAGCAGTACACTACCAAATTCCCAAAGCACTGCTCCAGAAAGCTGCATACTCAAGGCCAAAAATTCCACTAACAGAAGGTTTATCCCAGAAAATTGTACATTTTTGGAAAGAAAAGATATTGGGGAATACAGAATAGGCACAACTGTCTGTCTGCGCCAAACTATCAAGTCGCAATGCTTTCCTAAAGTTATTGGTTTTTATCAAAATTTGTGATTTTTTAAAAAAAATCGCTTCAAAGCTTCCAGTCTATAGTATCGTATCTCCTACAGGTCATAAAGTAACCAAATAAAACACCCTAAATATGAACGCCAGGGGTCCCCTGAACAGTTTGATGCCCAATATGTATAGGTTTAGCTAAGTATGTGGCATGTAGGGGCCCTAATGGGAACATTCCCCCATATGTACTGTCATTTCTGTTATTTCAGCTCCTGCAAAATCAACACATTTACATCATTATATGTGGGATAAAGGTATTAAAATGTACGCTCACCCCAGAAAGCCATATATATTTGGAAAGTACACGTCCCCCCGAATCTATAATGGGTAAACATTTCTTTTTGCTCCAAAGTACCAAGCTGTAAAGCTTTCCTAAGTTTGCAGATTTATATGACATTTAGAAAATCGCATAAAAATGTTGCAATTTGCCGCATTTATCTCTCACAATTTCTTGATAAAGATCAGATAAAGGCAAAGCACCCCAAATAGGAACACCAGAGGCCTACTGAACAGTTTGATGCCCAATATGCATACATATACCAAAGTCTGTGGTATGTACTGACCCCAAAATGAAAATAGCGCATATGGATTTCTCGCCTGGCAACTCAGCTTTTGCACACAGAGCCCCCTGTCAGTGTATTATGTGCAGTAATTCCCCCCTAACTATACACAGACCCCCAGAAAACCATATATTTTTGGAAAGTACACATTCTGACAAATCCAACATGGGTAAAGAGTCCTTTCTACACCAAAGTACCAATCTGCAAAGCTTTCCTAAAATTATTGGTTTTTATGACATTTCAGAAAATCGCCTAAAAATGTTGCAATTTGCCGCATTTATCTCACAAAATTTCTTGAAAAAAATCAGATAAAGGCAAAGCACCCCAAATAGGAACACCAGAGGCCTACTGAACAGTTTGATGCCCAATATGCATACATATACCAAAGTCTGCGGTATGTACTGACCCCAAAATGAAAATAGCGCATATGGATTTCTTGCCTTCCAGCTCAGCTTTTGCACACAGAGCCCCCTGTCAGTGTATTATGTGCAGTAACTCCCCCCTAACTATACACAGACCTCCAGAAAACCATATATTTTTGGAAAGTACACATTCCGATGAATTCAAAATAAGTAAAGTTATTTTTATACACCAAAGTTACACATGGCAAAGCTACGCTAAAAACAAATTAGGAACACTTATACACTCTGCCGCTGCAAAGAGACGCCTTTAAATGCCAACGACGTATGGGACACGTTGTTGGCATTTAAGCCCTTTAGCCCCAGGGCCAAATGACCGAATTAGTCTAAATTCACCCAATATCGCCCACCCGTACGTGGGGCTATCGGGAGAAGATCAGCTCGCCTATATTCTTCCTTCCTGGGCTGAACACACTATATAATCCTAGAGGTAGAGCCAGGGTTGACCTTTACCTGCAGCTCCTCATTTAGTGTGGCAGCTCTGTCAGTCTCCCTTGTGCTCTATCCGATTCTCAGTTCATTCTCCAGGCCATAGATTTTGGCCTTTAGGTTGCGCAGTTCCCCTTGAATTTTTTGCGTCTTTTTGTTGCCCTGCCGCACTGCATCCAGAATGGCAAGATCTTGGTCTGGCCCGATGTTCAGCGTCACCTGAGAGGAGAGCAAAAAGAGGAGAGCAAGATTAATTCACAACTCCTCTCCCCCCCACAGGGCCCTTACCCATAGGGGTTCCTTCTTAGTTTGGTTATACCCACGAGCCACCTCGCTGTGTGTGTTTAATCCTCTAGTACAGCAATAGCAGTGTTATGAAGTTTGAGCTCCCCCTACTGGCTAGAAAATGTAACTGCTGCTCCAAATATCATAGTACAGGTATGGGATCCCTTATCCGGAAACCCGTTATCCAGAAAGCTCCAAATTACGGAAAGCCCGTCTCCCATAGACTCCATTTTAATCAAATATTTCGGAATTTTAAAACTGATTTTCTTTTTCTCTGTAATAATAAAACAGTACCTTGTACTTGATCCCAACTAAGATATAATTACCCCTTATTGGGGGCAGAAAAGTTCTATTGGGTTTATTTAATGGTTAAATGATTCCCTTTTCCCTGTAATAATAAAACAGTACCTGTACTTGATCCCAACTAAGATATAATTACCCCTTATTGGCCGCAGAACAGCCCTATTGGGTTTATTTAATGGTTAAATGATTCCCTTTTCTCTGTAATAATAAAACAGTACCTGTACTTGATCCCAACTAAGATATAATTACCCCTTATTGGGGGCAGAACAGCCCTATTGGGTTTATTTAATGGTTAAATGATTCCCTTTTCTCTGTAATAATAAAACAGTACCTGTACTTGATCCCAACTAAGATATAATTACCCCTTATTGGGGGCAGAACAGCCCTATTGGGTTTATTTAATGGTTAAATGATTCCCTTTTCTCTGTAATAATAAAACAGTCCCTGTACTTGATCCCAACTAAGATATAATTACCCCTTATTGGATGCAAAACAATCCTATTGGGTTTAATTAATGTTTAATTGATTTTTTAGTAGACAACGTATGGAGATCCAAATTACGGAAAGACCCCTTATCCGGAATACCCTCGGTCCCGAGCATTCTGGATACCGGGTCCTATACCTGTAGCTTCTTTTTCTTAAAGTGGTGGTTTACCTTCAAGTTAACTTTTAGTACTTAATAGAACGGCCAATTTTTAATTAGTCTTAATTTGTTATTGTTTATAGTTTTTTTAATCATTTGCATTCTTCGTCTTTGGCTCTAAATGGGGGTCACTGACCCTGGCAGCCCATAAACTACCGCTCTGTGAGGCTACAGTTTTATTTTTATTGTCCTTTTTTATTACTTATCGTTCTATTCAGGTGCTCTCCTACTCATGTTCAAGTCTCTTATTTAAAGCGCTGACTGGTTGCTAGGCTACTTTGAGCCCAAGCAACCAGATAGCTGCTGAAATTTAGAACTGGAAAGCTACTGAACAAAAGCTAAGTAATTTAAAATCCACAAATAAAAAAAAAGACCAATTGCAAATTTTCTCAGAATAGCTCTCTCTTCTACTAGATCATACTAGAAAATACCAGCCTGTGTGTTTTCCCCTGTTTGGTTAATGTGACACTTTTTATTCTCTGCCATCTTGTTTCTGTATATAGATATGCTTTCGTATAAGGCAATGAGATGCATGCAACAGAAAATCTTGCCGTCGGTCTATCCCAGACTCACCTTGAATAGTTGCTTCTCTACATCCTTTAACCTCTGTCTCAGCAGCTTGATGTCAGTCTTATAGCCCTCTACCTCCATGTTGCGCCTTTTCTCCAGAGCCTCGTATATCTGCGTCATCAATTGCAGCCGCTTGGCCACCTTATCGGAACGTTCCTGGTATAAGAATAACATTGGATATTAATCTCACAAGCAAATGTTGGGTAACTGTAACACTACAGGAGGACTAGGGGAGATAAACAGTCACATTTTTATAAAAACGAACAAAGCAGTTTTTAAATATTTGCTTTCTTCTTCTGACTCTTTCCAACCTTCAAATGGGGGTCACTGACCCCGGCAGCTAAGAAACTATTGCTCCGCGAGGCTACTTTTTATTGTTACTTTTCATTGCTTATTTCTCTATTCAGGCCCTCTCCAATTCATATACCAGTCTCTCACTAAACTACTCCCTGGTTGCTAATTGGGTAATTTAAACCCTAGCAACCAGATAACTCGGGAGTGGCTGAACAAAAAGTAAAATAAATTTAATAAACACAAAAAAATAAAGACCAATTGCAAATTGTATTAGAATATTACTTTCTACATCATACTAAATCAAGGATCCTAAAACTATGACCCGCGGGGCGTATCCGGCCCCCCAAGGTGATTAACCTGGCCCCGGCTGCCTCCTCACCCCTGGCTACTACCTGTAGACCTGCAGACACAGCAGGGAATGGGGGAGCGGGTAGCCGGAGGGCGCAGCGGGGAGCGGGGTAGCAGGGAGTTGGAGGACGGAGCGGGGGAGCAGGGAGCTGGAGGACAGAGCGGGGGAGCAGGGAGCCGCCGGAGGACAGAGCAGGGAGTCGGAAGACGAAGCAGGGGAGCAGGGAGTCAGGGGACGGAGCGGGGGGAGCAGTGAGCCAGAGGACACAGCTGGGAGTGGGGGAGCAGTGAACTGGAGGACGGAGCGGGGGAGCAGTGAGCAAGAGGACAGAGCAGGGAGTCGGAGGACGAAGCAGGGGAGCAGGGAGCCGGAGGACGGAGCGGGGGAGCAGTGAGCCGGACGACACAGCTGGGATTTGGGGAGAAGGGAGTCAGAGGAAGGAGCAGGGAGCCGGAGGATGGAGTGGGGGAGCAGGGAGTTGGAGGAAGGAGCAGGGGAGGAGGGAGTCGGAGGACGCAGTAGGGAGTGGGGGAGCCAGAGGATGCAGAAGGGACTGAGGGAGATGGGAGTCTCACTGGGTTTTTGTTATGTGTAACTGTCCCTATGTCTGTCTGTCTGTCTGTCTGTCCCGTTCTGTTCTCTGCACTGCTGGTTCTGACTTCTGATACAACTCCCCAATATCCATTCATTCCTCATTCTCACTGGGTTTATAGTTATGTGTAACTGTCACTGTGTTTGTCTGTCCCATTCTCTTCTTTGCACTGCTGGTTCTGACTCCTGATACAACTTATACAACTCACTAATATCCATTCATTCCTCATTCTCACTGGGTTTATAGTTATGTAACTGTCACTGTGTCCGTCTGTCCCTTTCTCTTCTCTGCACTGCTGGTTCTGACTCCTAATACAATGTCAGAGTCTCCATTCATTCCTTTATGTTCTCTGCACTGCTGGTTCTGACTCCTGACACAACTTCCCAATATTCATTCATTCCTCATTCTCACTGGGCTTATAGTTATGTGTAACTGTCACTGTGTCTGTCTGTCCCTTTCCCTTCTCTGCACTGCTGGTTCTGACTCCTGATACAACTCCCCAATATCCATTCATTTCTCATTCTCACTGAGTTTATAGTTATGTGTAACTGTCACTGTGTATGTATGTCCCTTTCCCTTCTCTGCACTGCTGGTTCTGACTCCTGATACAACTTCCCAATATCTATTCATTCCTCATTCTCACTGGGTTTATAGTTATGTGTAACTGTCATTGTGTCTCTTTGTCCCTTTCCCTTTCCGGAACTGCAGGTTCTGACTCCTGATACAACTTCCCAATATCCATTCATTCCTCATTCTCACTGGGTTTTTGTTATGTGTAACTGTCCCTATGTCTGTCTGTCTGTCTGTCTGTCCCGTTCTGTGTCAGCTGCCCCTTTCTCTTCACTGCTGGTTCTGTCTCCTGATACAACTCCCCAATATCCATTCATTCAACATTCTCACTGGGTTTATAGTTATGTGTAACTGTCACTGTGTATGTATGTCCCTTTCCCTTCTCTGCACTGCTGGTTCTGACTCCTGATACAACTTCCCAATATCTATTCATTCCTCATTCTCACTGGGTTTATAGTTATGTGTAACTGTCATTGTGTCTCTTTGTCCCTTTCCCTTTCCGGAACTGCAGGTTCTGACTCCTGATACAACTTCCCAATATCCATTCATTCCTCATTCTCACTGGGTTTTTGTTATGTGTAACTGTCCCTATGTCTGTCTGTCTGTCTGTCTGTCCCGTTCTGTTCTCTGCACTGCTGGTTCTGACTTCTGATACAACTCCCCAATATCCATTCATTCCTCATTCTCACTGGGTTTATAGTTATGTGTAACTGTCACTGTGTTTGTCTGTCCCATTCTCTTCTTTGCACTGCTGGTTCTGACTCCTGATACAACTTATACAACTCACTAATATCCATTCATTCCTCATTCTCACTGGGTTTATAGTTATGTAACTGTCACTGTGTCCGTCTGTCCCTTTCTCTTCTCTGCACTGCTGGTTCTGACTCCTAATACAATGTCAGAGTCTCCATTCATTCCTCATTCTCACTGGGTTTATAGTTATGTGTAACTGTTACTGTGTCTGTCTGTCCCTTTCTCTTCTCTGCACTGCTTGTTCCGACTCCTGAAACAACTCCACAATATCGATTCAGTCCTAATTCTCACTGGGTTTATAGTTATGTGTAACTGTCACTATGTTTGTCTGTCCTTTTCACTTCTTTGTACTGCTTGTTCCGACTCCTGATACAACTCCACAATATCGATTCAGTCCTAATTCTCACTGGGTTTATAGTTATTTGTAACTGTCACTGTGTCTGTCTGTCCCTTTCCATTCTCTGCACTGCTAGTTCTGACTCCTGATACAACTTCCCAATATCCATTCTTTCCACATTCTCACTGGGTTTATAGTTATGTGTAACTGTCACTATGTTTGTCTGTCCCTTTCTCTTCTCTGCACTGCTTGTTCCGACTCCTGATACAACTCCCCAATATCGATTCAGTCCTCATTCTCACTGGGTTTATAGTTATGTGTAACTGTCACTGTTTCTGTCTGTCCCTTTCTCTTCTCTGCACTGCTGGTTCTGACTCCTGATACAACTCCCGAATATCCATCCATTCCTCATTTTCACTGGGTTTATAGTTATGTGTAACTCTCACTATTTCTGTCCCTTTCACTTCTCTGCACTGCTGGTTCTGACTCCTGACAAAATTTCCCAATACCCATTCATTCCTTATTCTCACTGGGTTTATAGTTATGTGTAACTGTCACTGTGTCTGTCTGTCCCTTTCCCTTCTATGCACTGCTGGTTCTGACTCCCAATATCCATTCATTCCTCATTCTCACTGGGTTTATAGTTATGTGTAACACTCACTGTGTTTGTCTGTCCCTTTCTCATCTCTGCACTGATGGTTCTGACTCCTGATACAACTTCCCAATATCCATTTATTCCTCATTCTCACTGGGTTTATAGTTATGTGTAACTCTCACTGTTTTTGTCTGTCCCTTTCCATTCTCTGCACTGCTGGTTCTGACTACTGATAGAACTTCCCAATATCCATTCATTCCTCATTCTCATTGGGTTTATAGTTATGTGTAACTGTCACTGTGTCTGTTTGTCTCTTTCCCTTTCCGGAACTGCAGGTTCTGACTCCTGATACAACTCCCCAATATCAATTTATTCCTCATTCTCACTGGGATGATAGTTATGTGTAACTCTCACTGTTTTTGTCTGTCCCTTTCCATTCTCTGCACTGCTGGTTCCGACTCCTGATACAACTTCTGAATATCCATTCATTCCTCATTTTAACTGGGTTTATAGTTATGTGTAACGCTCACTCTTTCTGTCTGTCCCTTTCTCTTCTTTGTACTGCTGGTTCCGACTCCTGATAAAACTCCCCAAGATCGATTCGGTCCTAATTCTCACTGGGTTTATAGTTATGTGTAACTGTTACTGTGTCTGTCTGTACCCTTTCCGGAACTGCAGGTTCTGACTCCTGATACAACTTCCCAATATCCATTCATTCCTCATTCTCACTGGGTTTATAGTTATGTGTAACTCTCACTGTGTCTGTCTGTCCCCTTCTCTTCTCTGCACTTCTGGTTCTGACTCCTAATAAAATTTACTAATCTCCATTCATTCCTCATTCTCACTGGGCTTATAGTTATGTGTAACTCTCACTGTGTCTGTCTGTCCCTTTCTCTTCTTTGTACTGCTGGTTCCGACTCCTGATACAACTTCCCAATATCCATTCATTCCTCATTCTCACTGGGATTATAGTTAGTTGTAACTCTCATTGTCTGTCCCTTTCAATTTTCTGCACTGCTAGTTCTGACTTCTGATACAACTCCCCAATATCATTCTCACCTGTCCTGTTCTGTTCTCTGCACTGCTGGTTCTGACTTCTGATACAACTCCCCAATATCCATTCATTCCTCATTCTCACTGGGTTTATAGTTATGTGTAACTGTCACTGTGTCTGTCTGTCCCTTTCTCCTCTCTACACTGCTGGTTCTGACTCCTGATACAACTCTCCAATATCCATTCATTCCTCATTCTCACTGGGTTTATAGTTATGTGTAACTGTCACTGTGTCTGTCTGTCCCTTTCCCTTCTATGCACTGCTGGTTCTGACTCCTGATACAACTGCCCAATATCCATTCATTCCTCATTCTCACTGGGTTTATAGTTATGTGTAACTCTCACTGTGTTTGTCTGTCCTTTTCTCTTCTCTGTACTGCTGGTTCCGACTCCTGATAAAAACTCCCCAATATCGATTCAGTCCTCATTCTCACTGGGTTTATAGTTATGTGTAACTGTCACTGTTTTTGTCTGCCCCTTTCTTTTCTCTGCACTGCTGGTTCTGACTCCTGATACAACTCTCGAATATGCATCCATTCCTTATTTTCACTGGGTTTATAGTTATGTGTAACTGTCACTGTGTCTGTCTGTCCCTTTCTCCTCTCTACACTGCTGGTTCTGACTCCTGATACAACTCTCCAATATCCATTCATTCCTCATTCTCACTGGGTTTATAGTTATGTGTAACTGTCACTGTGTCTGTCTGTCCCTTTCCCTTCTATGCACTGCTGGTTCTGACTCCTGATACAACTGCCCAATATCCATTCATTCCTCATTCTCACTGGGTTTATAGTTATGTGTAACTCTCACTGTGTTTGTCTGTCCTTTTCTCTTCTCTGTACTGCTGGTTCCGACTCCTGATAAAAACTCCCCAATATCGATTCAGTCCTCATTCTCACTGGGTTTATAGTTATGTGTAACTGTCACTGTTTTTGTCTGCCCCTTTCTTTTCTCTGCACTGCTGGTTCTGACTCCTGATACAACTCTCGAATATGCATCCATTCCTTATTTTCACTGGGTTTATAGTTATGTGTAACTCTCACTGTTTCTGTCCCTTTCACTTCTCTGCACTGCTGGTTCTGACTCCTGATACAACTGCCCAATATCCATTCATTCCTCATTCTCACTGGGTTTATAGTTATGTGTAACTGTCACTGTGTCTGTCTGTCCCTCTTCCTTTCCGGAACTGCAGGTTCTGACTCCTGAAACAACTCCACAATATCGATTCAGTCCTCATTCTCACTGGGTTTATAGTTATGTGTAACTCTCACTGTGTTTGTCTGTCCCGTTCTCTTCTCTGCACTGCTTTTTCCGACTCCTGATACAACTCCCCAATATCGATTCAGTCCTAATTCTCACTGGGTTTATAGTTATGTGTAACACTCACTGTGTCTGTCCCTTTCTCTTCTCTGCACTGCTTGTTCCGACTCCTGATACAACTCCCCAAGATCGATTTGGTCTTCATTCTCACTGGGTTTATAGTTATGTGTAACTCTCACTGTGTCTGTCTGTCCCTTTCTCTTCTCTGCACTGCTGGTTCTGACTCCTGATACAACTGCCCAATATCCATTCATTCCTCATTCTCACTGGGTTTATAGTTATGTGTAACTCTCACTGTGTTTGTCTGTCCTTTTCTCTTCTCTGTACTGCTGGTTCCGACTCCTGATAAAAACTCCCCAATATCGATTCAGTCCTCATTCTCACTGGGTTTATAGTTATGTGTAACTGTCACTGTTTTTGTCTGCCCCTTTCTTTTCTCTGCACTGCTGGTTCTGACTCCTGATACAACTCTCGAATATGCATCCATTCCTTATTTTCACTGGGTTTATAGTTATGTGTAACTGTCACTGTGTCTGTCTGTCCCTTTCTCCTCTCTACACTGCTGGTTCTGACTCCTGATACAACTCTCCAATATCCATTCATTCCTCATTCTCACTGGGTTTATAGTTATGTGTAACTGTCACTGTGTCTGTCTGTCCCTTTCCCTTCTATGCACTGCTGGTTCTGACTCCTGATACAACTGCCCAATATCCATTCATTCCTCATTCTCACTGGGTTTATAGTTATGTGTAACTCTCACTGTGTCTGTCTGTCCCTTTCCCTTCTGTGCACTGCTGGTTCTGACTCCTGATACAACTGCCCAATATCCATTCATTCCTCATTCTCACTGGGTTTATAGTTATGTGTAACTGTCACTGTGTCTGTCTGTCCCTTTCCCTTCTGTGCACTGCTGGTTCTGACTCCTGATACAACTGCCCAATATCCATTCATTCCTCATTCTCACTGGGTTTATAGTTATGTGTAACTGTCACTGTGTCTGTCTGTCCCTTTCCCTTCTGTGCACTGCTGGTTCTGACTCCTGATACAACTGCCCAATATCCATTCATTCCTCATTCTCACTGGGTTTATAGTTATGTGTAACTCTCACTGTGTCTGTCTGTCCCTCTTCCTTTCCGGAACTGCAGGTTCTGACTCCTGAAACAACTCCACAATATCGATTCAGTCCTCATTCTCACTGGGTTTATAGTTATGTGTAACTCTCACTGTGTCTGTCTGTCCCTTTCTCTTCTCTGCACTGCTTGTTCCGACTCCTGATACAACTCCACAATATCGATTCATTCTTCATTCTCACTGGGTTTATAGTTATGTGTAACTCTCACTGTGTCTGTGTGTCCCTTTCTCTTCTCTGCACTGCTGGTTCTGACTCCTGATACAACTCCCCAATATCGATTTATTCCTCATTCTCACTGGGTTTATTTTTATGTGTAACTCTCACTGTGTTTGTCTGTCCCTTTCTCTTCTCTGCACTGCTTGTTCCGACTTCTGATACAACTCCACAATTTCGATTCAGTCCTAATTCTCACTGGGTTTATAGTTATGTGTAACTGTCGATGTTTTTGTCTGTCCCTTTCTCTTCTCTGCACTGCTTGTTCCGACTCCTGAAACAACTCCACAATATCGATTCAGTCCTAATTCTCACTGGGTTTATAGTTATGTGTAACTGTCACTATGTTTGTCTGTCCTTTTTACTTCTTTGTACTGCTTGTTCCGACTCCTGATACAACTCCCAAATATCGATTCAGTCCTAATTCCCACTGGGTTTATAGTTATGCTGTGAAGTTCTGGAATTCCCTCCCCGAATCAGTCGTGCTGGCTGATACATTATATAACTTTAAGAAGGGGCTGGATGGATTCTTAGCAAGTGAGGGAATACAGGGTTATGGGAGATAGCTCTTAGTACTAGTTGATCCAGGGACTGGTCCGATTGCCATCTTGGAGTCAGGAAGGAATTTTCTCCCCTCTGCGGCAAATTAGAGAGGCTTCAGATGGGGTTTTTTGCCTTCCTCTGGATCAACTAGTAGTTAGGCAGGTTAGATATAGGCATTATGGTTGAACTTGATAGACGTATGTCTTTTTTCAACCCAACTGACTATGTTACTATGTTATGTGTAACTGTCACTATGTTTGTCTGTCCCTTTCTCTCTTGTGCACTGCTTGTTCCGACTCCTGATACAACTCCACAATATCGATTCAGTCCTAATTCTCACTGGGTTTATAGTTATTTGTAACTGTCACTGTGTCTGTCTGTCCCTTTCCATTCTCTGCACTGCTGTTTCTGACTCCTGACAAAATTTCCCAATACCCATTCATTCCTTATTCTCACTGGGTTTAAAGTTATGTGTAACTGTTACTGTCTGTCCCTTTCACTTTCCGGAACTGCTGGTTCTGACTCCTGATACAACTCCCCAATATCGATTCAGTCCTCATTCTCACTGGGTTTATAGTTTTGTGTAACTGTCACTGTGTTTGTCTGTCCCTTTCTCTTCTCTGCACTGCTTGTTCCGACTCCTGATACAACTCCCCAATATCGATTCAGTCCTAATTCTCACTGGGTTTATAGTTATGTGTAACTGTCACTGTGTTTGTCTGTCCCTTTCTCTTCTCTACACTGATGGTTCTGACTCCTGATAAAAACTCCCCAATATCGATTCAGTCCTCATTCTCACTGGGTTTATAGATATGTGTAACTGTCACTGTGTCTGTCTGTCCCTTTCCCTTTCCGGAACTGCTGGTTCTGACTCCTGATACAACTTCCCAATATACTTTCGTTCCTCATTCTCACTGTGTTTATAGTTATGTGTAACTGTCACTGTGTCTGTCTGTCCCTTTCAATTCTCTGCACTGCTTTTTCCGACTCCTGATACAACTCCCCAATATCGATTCAGTCCTAATTCCCACTGGGTTTATAGTTATGTGTAACTGTCACTATGTTTGTCTGTCCCTTTCTCTTCTCTGCACTGCTGGTTCTGACTCCTGATACAACTTCCCAATACCCATTCTTTCCTTATTCTCACTGGGTTTATAGTTATGTATAACTTTCACTGTGTCTGTCTGTCCCTTTCCCTTCCCTGCACTGCTGGTTCTGACTCCTGATACAACTCCCGAATTCTCACCTCATTCTCACCTGTCCCGTTCTGTTCTCTGCACTGCTGGTTCTGACTCCTGATAAAACTCCCGAATATCTATTCATTCCTCATTCTCATTGGGTTTATAGTTTTGTGTAACTGTCACTGTGTCTTTCCATTTCCCTTCTCTGCACTGCTGGCTCTGACTCCTGATACAACTCAACAATATCGATTCGGTCCTAATTCTCACTGGGTTTATAGTTATGTGTAACTCTCACTGTGTCTGTCTGTCCCTTTCTCTTCTCTGCACTGCTTGTTCCGACTCCTGATACAACTCCACAATATCGATTAAGTCCTCATTCTCACTGGGATTATAGTTATGTATAACTCTCACTGTTTTTGTCTGTCCCTTTCTCTTCTCTGTACTGCTGGCTCTGACTTCTAATACAACTCCCCAAGATCGATTCGGTCCTAATTCTCACTGGGTTTACAGTTATGTGTAACTCTCACTGTGTCTGTCTGTCCCTTTATGTTCTCTGCACTGCTGGTTCTGACTCCTGATACAGCGTCCCAATATCCATTCATTCCTCATTCTCACTGGGATTATAGTTATGTGTAAGTGTCACTGTGTCTGTCTGTCCCTTTATGTTCTCTGCACTGCTGGTTCTGACTCCTGATACAACTCCCCAATATCCATTCATTTCTCATTCTCACTGAGTTTATAGTAATGTGTAACTGTCACTGTGTCATCTGCCCCTTTCTCTTCACTGCTGGTTCTGACTCCTGATACAACTCCCCAATATCCATTCATTCAACATTCTCACTGGGTTTATAGTTCTGTGTAACTGTTACTGTGTCTGTCTCTCTGTCCTTTTATGTTCTCTGCACTGATGGTTCTGACTCTTGATAAAACTCCCCAATATCAATTCAGTCCTCATTCAAACTGGGTTTATAGTTATGTGTAACTGTCACTGTGGATGTATGTCCCTTTCCCTTCTCTGCACTGCTGGTTCTGACTCCTGATACAACTTCCCAATATCCATTCATTCCTCATTCTCATTGGGTTTATAGTTATGTGTAACTGTCATTGTGTCTCTTTGTCCCTTTCCCTTTCCGGAACTGCTGGTTCTGACTCCTGATACAACTTCCCAATATCCATTCATTCCTCATTCTCACTGGGTTTTTGTTATGTGTAACTGTCCCTATGTCTGTCTGTCTGTCCCGTTCTGTTCTCTGCACTGCTGGTTCTGACTTCTGATACAACTCCCCAATATCCATTCATTCCTCATTCTCACTGGGTTTATAGTTATGTGTAACTCTCACTGTGTCTGTCTGTCCCTTTCTCTTCTCTGCACTGCTGGTTCCGACTCCTGATACAACTCCCCAATATCCATTCATTCAACATTCTCACTGGGTTTATAGTTCTGTGTAACTGTTACTGTGTCTGTCTCTCTGTCCTTTTATGTTCTCTGCACTGATGGTTCTGACTCTTGATAAAACTCCCCAATATCAATTCAGTCCGCATTCAAACTGGGTTTATAGTTATGTGTAACTGTCACTGTGGATGTATGTCCCTTTCCCTTCTCTGCACTGCTGGTTCTGACTCCTGATACAACTTCCCAATATCCATTCATTCCTCATTCTCACTGGGTTTATAGTTATGTGTAACTGTCATTGTGTCTCTTTGTCCCTTTCCCTTTCCGGAACTGCTGGTTCTGACTCCTGATACAACTTCCCAATATCCATTCATTCCTCATTCTCACTGTGTTTTTGTTATGTGTAACTGTCCCTATGTCTGTCTGTCTGTCCCGTTCTGTTCTCTGCACTGCTGGTTCTGACTCCGGATAAAACTTCCCAATACCCATAAATTCCTTATTCTCACTGGGTTTATTGTTATGTGTAAAAGTCATTGGGGCTCATTTATCAACGCAACGCAGCGCACAAACGGACGCAATCATTATTATGCGCCATTATTTACGCACACGCAATTGCATATGCGTTACATTGCGCTGTGTGTTTTTTTTTACGGCAGTTCTTTTATTGCGCATGTCGCAAATACTGGGCAATAATGTCGCAAATATTTAAATTGTGGGGGTGGGTGTGGCCAGGGGCGTGCTCTAACTGCGCGATTTTTGCGCGAGCGCGCCCTTTGCGAGTGTATGAACGCTATTTGCGCTTATATATGCGCAAATGTGCGCAGGTGTAGCTGCATTAAACTTTTAACGCCAGTTCATTTGTGGCGTATATTTGCGCGTTCTTCACCACTTGCGTTAGTATAGTCGCATATTTGCGCTAAAATGAAATTAGTGCAATATTTATAGTAATTAATTTATGTATGTCATTAATAAACTATGTTAATGTCTCTCAAACTTATGATATGTTAATTCTAATTATGAATGAACTATGATTGTTAATTTGTTTATAATGTTTCAATACATTTGTAATATTTTTTCATCTTTGTTTTTTTTATAAACACAGTTGCCCTTGATATGAAATGTTAATGTGAGTCTTTCATATCTTTTTTTAATTTAAACAACAACTTCCTAACAAAAAGGTTGTTTTGTTAGGAAGCATGTAGTTGTTATGGATTTCTTACATTACCACCATTGTTCTCTCATATTAATAATGTTACATATATTTGCACATAATGCGTAATTGTTTAAAAAAAAAAAATATTCCTATTAATTATTTCATCCATTTATTGATTAGATCAAGTGTATTTACAGTTCAGTAACATAAAAGGGGCATATGTCTTTATTAGTACCGTTATTAATAGTAAATGATACACCCATAGGGGGTTATGTAATAAAGGGAGTAGTAAGGTTGCCAAGTACCAGTAAATGATAGCAACAAATTAATAGTTATAATTTTCTGCTCACCTTTTTTAAAAGCAAACATATTTTTGTTTGCTATGGGTTACTTAGTGTCATTTCTTACATATGTGATTTATATTTTTTTATAACAATACAGAACTTTATAAAATAAATGTAACCCTGAAAGAGTGTGTGACTATTATGAATTGCTCAGTTTGATTAAGTACTGGAATATTTTTTTTAATAATTGAATGCAGACATCATTTATGTTGTCATCTTTATTTCATATTTCTTTATATTAACAGGTTAATATTTTTTTTTTTTTAAATAATAGACACGATTTACAGTTTTTTTCTTTGCAAATGTTCTTCCACAGTTCTGCCAATTATGCATCTGCAAAATAATAAATTCAATACATGTCAAAATATGAATTATTTATATTTGCACAAACATATCATTATGCTTTACATTTTGCACTATGCCTTTCTTTCTTGTATTTTTTTCTATTTAATAAATTTGTCGTTTGACATAACATTGTGTACAGATGGTCATTCTAACAGAATAGTGCTTTACTACTTACACTTTGAATAATCTGTGACATTTATCTTCTTTTTTCAATGTACAAAATTTGTAGATGTTGTTATTTTGTCTTTTCTTTTTTGTTTGTAAATGAGCTCGGGCTGAATTATCATTAATGTTGTAGCCTTTTATAAATTTCTTAAGTAGTTGTTACCTTTCTGCTAATTGTCCCTGCTGAGCTTAATTCATTAATCTCATTAAAGGCCAATTATTTTCAAACAACATTAACTTACATTCGATGTATGCTGTAGGGCAGTGCTGTCCAACTTCTGCGTTGCCGAGGGCTGGAATTTCTCTCGCATCCACTCCCCCTTTAAACCACACCCACTTCAAACCACACCTATTTTATCACAATGGTGGTAGTGCAGCAAAAACCCAAATGCATGGTCCTCACTGCGGGGATATCAACCACCATTCATATGTGAAAGAATTATATTATGTCATATTAAGACACACCCTTAAATCCATATAGTTCCTCCTCCCCGTGGAAAGCAAAGAAACCCCCAGCATATAATTACACACCTTAGGGACCATTTAATGGCTATTTCCAACTGCTAACAAACTCCCACAACAAACTTCTGCAAGGTTCACCTCCCACAGGCACCATAGGGCAGGCAGAGCCATCAAAACAGCCAGACAGGTGGGGGGCCACACAGAGGGGGGTCACGGGCCGCCAGTTGGACAGCACTGCTGCAGAGAATATTTAACTAAAAATTAATATTTCACTTCAGATGTAGCATATTGCACTCTGGGCTGCTTGAGTGAAACTGCAGAATCAGGAATTTGCAATATTAACATTCAATAAACTTACCAGTAAAAAAATCACGAATAAGTTGCCTGCGTATCAGCACGCCTTCTTGATTTATTTCACTATTTGGCTCAATGACATCCTCTGATTGTGGTGTCAGATCCTGTGCAATCTCCATGTTTTCCTTATGCAGGAGGGCAAAATTATGCAGTATGCAGCAACAAAAAATAATCTGACAGACTTTTTCAGGTTTGTACATTAAGGCACCCCCTGTTTTGTCCAAACATCTGAATCGACTCTTCAGAATTCCAAAGGTTCTTTCAATGATACACCTTGTGGCTTTATGGCTGCTATTAAAATTCTCTTCTGATTCATTTTGTGGATTAAGTAGTGGTGTTATAAGCCATGGTTTAACGGAATAACCACTGTCTCCTTAAAACATGAAAAATAAGAAATTACAAAAGTTGCCCTTTAATTAATGTTTTACATCTGACTAAAATGTAAATTAAAAACTATACCAACCAAGCAGCCATCCACTTCCAGCTTCTCCTGATTGCAGCCTTTCATGCAAGTGTGAGTTTCTAAATATAAAAGAGTCGTGTGTTGATCCAGGGAATTTTGAAACAACATCCAGGATTCTGCACGATGCATCACAGACAACCTATTTTGTTGATATTAAATGAGAAGGAAAGGCTAGTAAAGAGTTAATTTAAAGCTCCAGGCATACCTGCATTTTTACTTTAAATCAAGTTTACAATCAATAAGGTTAACATGTAAAAGTTTTAATTATATATAAAAATATATTGTCACCTACCTGTACATTAATGGAATGAAACCCTTTACGATTATAATAAAATCGCTCTTTGTCAGCTGGTGGAATGAGAGCTACATGAGTGCAGTCAATGGCCCCAATGACATTTGGCATTTGAGCAATACTGTAGAAATCACTCTTCATTTTGGCCAAATTTGCAGGATCCATGTCATATTTGAGCAGCTCTGGTGCTAAACTGCAAATACCAGCCAGGACAAATTTTAAATGTTTAGAAAATGATGGCTGACTGTAGCCAGTGCATGCACTAATTGTTGTCTGGAATGAGCCCGATGCAAGAAAGTGTAATGTCCCTAATAGTTTTGAAATTCCAGGAATAGGAAGGCTGCGCTTTGTGGTTGGCTCTAGGTAATGTTTGATTTTGTCATATAATTCACAAATAGCTGTTCGACCTAGCCTGTATCTCAGTCTGATTTCCTCATCTGTTAATTGGGACAAAACAGTGCGAGCATTAAATTTTCGGGCAACTCTCAGCCTAGGTCTTTCAATATGATCTGAATCATCAAAATAATCTATTAGCATTGCTAATAGGACATGGTGGTGATTATTAAATAAAGCCATGTATCTCTGAAAAATATCCTCACAGAACTAAACCTGCTCGCGGTGTTTTCAACGCACATTTGCGTCACTACGCACGCGGAATATGTGGCCGGTACGCCACGAATAGCAAATGCGTTTATATGGACGCAAACACACCTACTATGCGCCAATTAAGCAGCATATGTGTGATTTTTAAAATACAAATAATACAAAAAAATGTTCATAAGATCACACCGTTTTGATATGACACTTGCAAATGTAACAATTAAAAATATTTCTTTAATTTTTACATTGTTTATTTAATTTCTAGTTAGTTACAGTGGGGCCAGTGCTGTGTATCAGTGCCAGTGTTATAGTTGCAGGGCCTGAATATCTGCCATCTGTACCCAACAATTCTCACTGCATATAATGTGCCTTGGATGTCAGTACCCACTGCCTGCCTGTCTATCAAACTAACTTTAACACATCTAAGGCCTCCGACACACAGGGAGATTATTCACCTGCAACAACACAGATTTTTCTATGACAAATAATATCCCCGTGTGACACAGACCTAAAGGGGTGTTTCAATTTTAATGTAATGTTTGTGTTTACATTGGTCTATTGCTAAAAAATTTGCAATTGGTCTTCATAATTTATTTTTTATAAATTAATTTGTATTGTTATTCTGCCTCTTTCCATAGTTCAAATGGGGGTTAAAAACACTACTTGTTTACTAGTGTAAATACCACCCCAAGTAACCAAATAGCTGGTAAAATCAAAAATTTTGAGCTGATGAACAGAAACCTGAATGAAAAACCATTAAAATTAAAAAAATTGCAAATAGTCTCAATATCAATGCTGCCTACATTAAAAATTAATTGAAAGGTGAACTATGTGTTTGAACTAACTGATCACACTTATGGACTTAATTGATCAACACAAATGTACACATTAGATTTAGGTCAGTATGTGTATGGCCCATGTGTAGCCTAAACAAACGAAGAAATCACCCTCCACCTATGCTTGAAACTCTTTAACCATATTATTTTGGTGAAGTGTGTAACTGAATGCTAAAATTGCTCTTGAATGTCACCTTATCAAAACACAGTCTACTGTTTATCCCTGGCTGCATGACACAATAATTATTTAGGAGTTAAAAAAAAATACAATTCAATCAAAAGCTGATCAACAAATTAAATTTTTATTTGTGTTAACAAAAAAAAAAACAATCATTGTTGATTGATGAAACAAAAAATATTTTGCTTATTGCCTCCTCCAGCAAGTCAGATCTGCAAATATGCTAACACAATAAAATACAAAAAATATAGAAATTATATATCTAAATAACTTAAAAGCCAGTTCAAAATAACAGAATGCATATTTCAAAAGAACCTTGAATTTAAGTTTATGCTAATAGGAAAAAACCTATTTGTTGTTTTGAATGTTTTTTGGTTTCCCTCTTTTTTGACTGGCTAATTCAACATTACATTTCCTCTTTCGTGTTGAGCGCCTGAGGAGTTTTGGTTCCTGAGAATTCTCCTGAGAATGTGCCTCTGTGTCACACTTTGGTTTGCCACCGTCACAGCATTGGGCATCTTGCTGGCTTAATAGATTTTCAACTAAACATGTATCGTTCGGTGCATTGTTTTGCTTTTGGGTAACGGACAATGGTGAATTTGGTTTACTTGTCAATTCTATTGTGTTAGTTTCTTCTTGTTTTGGCAAATCCCCTGTGTCAGATTCAAACAAACTACTATTTAGATCATCCACAATGTAATCAGTTTTGTCCGTTTCTACTGCCAGTACAAGGTGCCTTTCCAATTTCAAAAAGTCCAAAAAGGCTAACTCAACAGACTTCATAGAGGAGCACATGCTTTGTAATATGTTACTGTTGTCTCGTGCCAGTTTGAGTTGTTCTTTAGATACTGACAAGATCTCATTTAATACATTTAAACATTTATCTTGTGCAGGTCCTGTTTCCTTGCACAGATGTAACATTTCTTCTAGAATCACTTTTTTTTGACTGTCAATGCACACAAATGGTTTGGTATGGATTTTTGAAGTGGAGGCGATATCCTCATTATTTGTGTCTTGAATAGCGTCCTCATCCATGAATAATTTTTCAATTAGAGCTAGAAAAAAATAAAAAAAAAAATTATAAAAAATTATATATATATATATATATATATATATATATATATATATATATATAAAATACAGACATAGTAAAACTTAAGTTGTGTTAAAGGATATTTTGAAGGGTAGTAGATAAGTGGATTTTCTCAAAATATGCCTAATATACTACTAAGAAGTATATTAAAAGTGTTGTTGTAAGCTTGCAAATAGTTTCACAATTAGCATTATGAAGGAAATAATGGCTAATATAAAGATGTATATTAATAAATTAAATAAAAGGAAAATACAAATGTTTTTAAGTGTTATAGTTAAATAATTTTTAATGTTTACTTAAAAATGTGCACAAATCTCAATCAATTCTGTCTCTCGTACTTTACTTAATACATATTTTATATAATAACTTTTTATTACCATATGTGCCGACAGATTTGAGATCACTACTATCAAGCGTAGAATCCCCTTTAATTAAGAGCTCGGGTATGGTCTCTTGTACCTTAAAGAAAAACATAATTTTTAATTTAAACCATTAAAAGTAGTTAAGTGCTGACAATGCTATTGGTTTGTTAACATGTCTACACTGAAACTAAACTCATATCATTTCAAATTCATCAACACAGAAAGATAGTGATAGAAAGACAGATAAATATTATAATACACCTAAAAACATTTCAGTGGCAAAATAAATGACAGCTACGTGGTTTGCTGAATACTTGGTCATATTTAATAATGCAATATTAATAATTTTAGTGTAATCACTTTATATTATGTATTCATCTATGGTTTTTTGTTATTTTACTTAGAAGTGTCTAAAATTATTCTTGCATTAAGTAGAGCTGGTTTTTTATTTAAATTTTTGGATAATTATTTAATTTCATTTACCTGCGTTTCAAACCGATTAAGAGATGCAGTGTTCTCTTCACCACCACCAGTTTTGTGTCTTATTTTCTCAAGTTGGCCGAGTTTATCCTTTGTACGTCTTTAATTAGGGAATAAAAATAGTACATTAAATATTGCAACAATACAAATGTTCATGATGCCTTATAATACACTTGATTTCACAAGTCATGTGACAAGTTAACTCACTAAGCTACTATTCTAACAAATATCACTAAGTAGCATTTGTAAGAATATAATTTATTGGATAGTCACCAGGTCACAAGCATTCAGGATAACTTGTCCAATACCTGTATATACATTTTGACATTAATATATTATTGAGCAAATGGTATTGTTTAAAAACAGGCTAAAATAATGAATTACACTTTTTTAAAGCAAGAAAAGTTTTTATTATTAATAACTATTAAATAACTGTAGGGACCCATAGGGTTCAGCTCCCTATGGCCTTATTTCCCTACCTCTTCACATCTTTACTGTTATTGGATAGAGCCCACTATGCTCAGGTTACCGTTCTAAAGCTATTCCCTATAGGTTTAGCCTATTGGAATTGAATAACTTTTTAGGAATACTTACCGGCGAATATCCAGCCACCGTTTCTTAAGCTGAATAATTGATCTTGGCTTAACTCCAACAGCACAAACTTTACTTCTGATGGTTTCCCATATTTGTTTTTTCCTTTGATTAGTAAGTTTTGAAGCCAAAGATCCATAGAGCATCTCATATTTCTCAGTGACCTTAAAACAAAAATGTTTACAAATATTAATACGATATACAACACAGATAGACCTGCATTAATATTTCTGTAATTTTACTAATGTTATATAAAGCACATTGCCAACAGACATAACACATAGTATCCACTCATTTCTATTTAACTAGTCTTATGTTTAATAAACAAAACATTTGGAGATACTCTTGTGTACTGATAATGGCCAATTATATTGTTATTATGTATGGAGTTTTGCCCCTTTTTTTTTTATAAAATATTAAACATAATTAATATAAACTTTTAATTGTGAATTTTTCATAAACACAATCACAATGTTAATAAATCTAAATTTTTGAAAACCTTTTCAGCTACTATTTTGACTTTTTTGAAAAATAAAACAAATATCAATTAAATTAAATTGCATGCATCCTGATACATGACACATGTTAAATTCATTAATGAAATATAAAAACAAAAACAGGATACACTTACTTCACGAATTAAGACTTCTAATTCTTCATCAGAAAATTTTGACATTCGCTTCTGGCTACTCTCAATAAGGCCAGATTTGGAATGGCCTTTTAAGTCTTCTGAATCCTCACTGGAAGATAAATCCTCACACTGGTTCCTCAAATTGTTGCCTAATTCTTCATATTCCAATACATTTTGGTCACAAGCAACACTTTTATGTTTAGATTTAGTTTGGCACTTTTTAAACGGAATCACATTCTCTGCTTTGTCAGTAGTAGAAGTGTTTTCAGACAAACCTTGGCAAATCCGATTTTCCTCAGTCACAGGTGGTTCAGCGCTTGCAGACTTTGTAGACTCCAAAATAATTGTTGGTCCAGCTAATTGTGGAACACTACTTACCACAGATGTGAGGTTTGTAGCTGTGGGAGCATTATTCAGGGAGCCTGCACTCTGAATTGTAGACTGAGCTCGAATAAAAGGCAAAAACTGCAGCAACTGTTGGAATTCTTTGTCAGTAAGTTGTTCTGCCATATTTTTCTCCTCCTGGAAACTTTTCATACACAACCTTCATGCACAAAACTTCTTGCAAAAATGTTTTCAACAAACGCACTTTCGCGCCATAAATTGCGCATAACAGCGTTATGACGCAGCACGCACCCGTAGCGACGCAACTTATCTTTCTTGCGTCTGCTTTGACTTTATTTGCGTCTATAGCGGCGCTTCTTCGATAGGTTAGCTGGGTGTGGCAAATGCGTGACGTCACAGGCGCACTGGATCTCGGCCGATTGCTAGTCTCAGAGAAAGATAGAGGAGCACTATGGCAGACAGTCAAAGAAGTCAAGCATTCTCTTCAAGAGAAATTTATTTTCTTGTCAAAATTTTAGATAAGAGAAGGTAAGCATGTGTTTAATAGACTAAATTAATTTATATAAATCTAATGAAGTTAATACTTTTAAAGGTCATTTGATTGTTGGAATATTATTTTCAAAACTTTCTCTCAATGATAACAGTATAAACTTAGACTTCATTCATGATCAATTATTTGGATTATTATACCATTAGCAAGATTGTGTTAAGAACAATTAGGAAATAATAAAATTATAACTTTAAAGAAATAGGGATTCAATTATTATACAATACACCAGAAAATGCAACCTGCCCTTTCCAAGTTTGTGCTTCCAAATTTATAATTTGACTTGTGCTGTTTTATATCTATGTGCAGATATGACCGCATCCCAAGCTATGCGCAAAACTATCACTTTATGCGTATTAGCATAATTCAGGAGGTGCAAAAAATTATTGCAGAAAAAACAGGTCGTATGCGAACATTACGCCAACTACAACGGCGCTGGAATGACTTAAATAGACGAGAAAAGGAACGAATAAAGCAGATCCGCCACAGAATAATGTTAAGTAAGTGGATTTAATATGACCCATGTTATTGAACTGACCAAATCTGTTATAACGCACAATAAGACCAAGTTTTTGAACAATTTTCAGATATAGCGGCACATTTACGAAGGCACAAACGCTCCAAGCGTACGTGCATGGATTTTTTCATGCGTCTGGGCAATTTTTTGTTGCGCGCGCAACTTTTTGCACGACTGTGCGATTTTTAGCGCGTCCAAAACAAAAATTCTGAAAGGCTCTGCCACTGTTTCCAATGGTTTGTTCCAAAAATTTGGTGACTTTCAGATCGCAAATACAATATTATCGTGACTAATACGATTTTTTCATGACTAATATGATTTTTTTCATAAGCATTTTTGTGATATTTGCAATATTCAAAAAATTTGGGATCCAATCAAAATTTTGCCCATTCGGGATTCAAATTCAGGTTTTGATAAATGTGCCCCATAGTTTATTTAATTTGAACAAAAATATCTAACATTTGTGTGCTAATGTCCCATGTGAAGTTTCATTTGTCCAGATTGTACTCTAGATCAGTTAGGACTCTGATCACATCTATTAAAATTAGGTAATGCAAAATAACATTGTGGCAGGACATCCAGTGGTTATGTTGTGGGGTTAAATAAGTCCTGAGTGTATTTATTTGATTTAAAACATATTTGAATAAGAACATTTATATCTTATATCTTATTTTTTTCACATAGACTGTGCAGAGACAAACAGCTCTTAGACATAGAAATACTATTAATAAATTATTTATATTTGTTTGTTATTATAAAAATACTAATTTCATGCATTTGATTATATTGTAATAAAATTCCATGACCACTATAACATTCTCCCTTAATATGACGTAAATTTTTTTTTTTTTATGAACATCCCCAATAAGGATTAGGTGAATTACTTCATTAAAATATAATTGTATATTTATTTTTTAACAATTTTAATTTTCATTTCAATAGATAGACAACACATAATGAAAAAGAGGTGTAGTAAAAGGACACACCACCATTCCAATGTATCATCTGATAAGATACCTGGGGCCCAGACTACATCCAAAGCTCAAGCACATCCTACAGTGAAAGAGCCAGTAGCCGGACCATCTGGCCTGCAAGCTCAAGGAAAAAAAAGGTCAAAATTGCAATCTAAACCACCTGAACACCAGCCTGTAAAAAATCAGCAGGCAAAATACCTCAACAACACATTTTATCACAGGCTGTACAAGTAGAAGAGCAACAGGCAGAAGCTGAGGTATGTGCCCATATCACTTTGCCCTCAACTACACCTCAGCCTTATATACAACCGGCAGCCTATGATGATCAGGCTTCTGATCCTTTAGAGCCTGCATCTCAACACCATGACGAGCAGCCTGAATTGCCAACATCTGATGATATTTCAGATATGTTTTCTACACACATGTCATCACCACAAGCTTCGGCAGGACCAGAGGCTGAAATTGAGGCATGTAGCAGCTATGCCGAAATCCCACTCTCTAACTCACAAGAGTCAGTTTTGTGTGTCAATATGGAGGCATCCAAAGTTCCTTCATCATATTGTAGTTATTGTCATTCCTCTTTACTTGAGAAAATCGATGTTATTCGTCAAGAGATGGAAGTGTTCAAACAGGAAATTTTTTTGAAAATTGATGATAAATTTGCTAGTCTGGAACAAATAAAAAATAATTAGTGTGTTACGACAGAAAAGTTAAAATCCCAAAAAAACATGTTTATTATAACATAATGTTAAATAAAACTACTGTTTGTTTGCATAATTGTTTCTTTATTCTTTATTTTATCCTTTATACAGAAATGCATCATATCTGGATGTTCAGCACCTGTAGATTACATTACTCATAGAGCACCCTGAGTGGGGCAGGAGGGGTCTATACTTTAAGGGATAATTACAGGGGCCATAAATCTCACTGGCAAAAACAAACAGCACAATATAACACAATAACACACAGTACTCTGTCAGGCAACCACCCCTGGTATCTTCCTCACCCCCCTCCCAGGACATATTGCACTTTTGTTTACTTCTTGGGTCCTAGATTTAATTAATGGGGTGCAGGGCCGCCATCAGAAATCACGGGGCCCCTCACAACAACATTTTCTGGGCCCCCCTCCCACCAGTACAAAGGACTCACAAACATGAGACATTGGTAGCCAGCAGGCCCCCCCTAGTCAGGGCCGGATTTCTACTTGGGGCGCCCCAAGGCCGCCACCATTCGGCGCCCCCCCACCCCCGCCGCGTAAACGCGAATGCGCATGCGCCTAACTTGCGCATGCGCGAACAACCCCTATCGCTAATGCGCATGCGCAAGCGCCTAACTTAGAACTCCCATACGGAGCAGTGGGGAGATGTCCCCATTGCTCCGTATGGGAGCAAAATGTTAACATTTGCTTGCGGCGGGGCGGCATGCCGCCCCTGTGTATTTGCTGCCCTAGGCCCGGGCCTTTGTGGCCTTGCCACAAATCCGGGCCTGCCCCTAGTACATTGGTAGTCAGCAGTGCCCAAACCCTAGTACATTGGTAGCCAGCACAGCACAGCCCCCCTTGTCTACGGTGGCTCCTCCGTTCACGATAGCACTGCACTTCTGAGTTGCGAAAGACGCCAGGTCTTTTTATAAGGTTGTGCCCCGTGCGTACTGACATGCATGTATGCACGGAGCGTGACCAATAGGATCACCTGCTGACCACCAATGACAGGGCCCGGAATTGATTTAAGGGGGCCCGAGCTAATAAGAAAACTGTAGCCCCCTTTTAAAGTTAAAATTGTCCGGGCCCGGGACAACTGTACCCCTGTGCCCCCCTAATGGCGGCCCTGATGGGGTGTAAGGCTATACTGTGGGAAGGGAGTTTAGCCACCCACGGTTAGCAAAGGGTTAATGTTATACTGAGGGAGGGGAGTTCAAGGCCTTGTAAGGAATAGGAGGATCATTAAATGTTAACTAAGATGCATTTCAGTTTAACATAGGCTACACGATAACAATCATAAAGCCAAGTTAGGCGCAAATAAAGGCGCAACACCGTCGCACTATGCGAAACAACGAACGCAAAAACCACACCGTTTGCGTCCATATATGCGCTACAAATGCGCCGTGACCTTGCGCCATCCATGCACATAATTTATCATACTGTTTGCGACCTCACGTGCGCAATTCTGCGGCCACATAAACGGATTTGTGCGTGGCGCATCTGTTTGCGTTCAAATTAACGCATGAAACGGTAAGCGACCGTGTTTGCGATATACTGATAAATATGCTTATGCGCAGGGCAAAAATTATGCGTCTGCGACTACTACTGCGCTGCGTTGCGTTGATAAATGAGCCCCATTGTGTTTGTCTGTCCCTTTCAATTCTCTGCACTGCTGGTTCTGACTCCTGATAGAACTTCCCAATATCCATTCATTCCTCATTCTCACTGGGTTTATAGTTATGTGTAACTGTCACTGTGTCTGTCTGTCCCTTTCCCTTTCCGGAACTGCAGGTTCTGACTACTGATACAACTCCCAAATATCAGTTTATTCCTCATTCTCACTGGGTTTATAGTTATGTGTAACTGTCACTGTGTCTGTCTGTCTCTTTCCCTTCTCTGCACTGCTGGTTCTGACTCCGGATAAAACTTTCCAATACCCATAAATTCCTTATTCTCACTGGGTTTATAGTTTTGTGTAACTGTCACTGTGTCTATCTGTCTCTTTCAATTCTCTGCACTGCTGGTTCTGACTCCTGATAGAACTTCACAATATCCATTCATTCCTCATTCTCACTGGGTTTATAGTTATGTGTAACTGTCACTGTGTTTGTCTGTCCCTTTCCCCTGTCTGCACTGCTGGTTCTGACTCCTGATACAACTCCCCAATATCCATTCATTGCTCATTCTCACTGGGTTTATAGTTATGTGTAACTGTCACTGTGTTTGTCTGTCCCTTTCCCTTGTCTGCACTGCTGGTTCTGGCTCCTGATACAACTTCCCAATATCCATTCATTCCTCATTCTCACTGGGTTTATAGTTACAGTATGTACTACCCATCTAAGAGCAAACAAAGCCCATATAAACCTCACTCATCAAAAGGGTACACTTAGGGGTATATTTATCATGCTGTGTAAAAAGTGGAGTAAAACATCACCGGTGATGTTGTTCATAGCAGCCAATCAGATGCTTTGATTTGGTTTTCTAGCTGTTGGAACCTAATTGCTTATTCGTTGCCCTGGGCAACATCACAAGTAATGCTTCTCTCCACTTTTTACACAGCATGATAACTATATTACATTACATTAACATTTATTTATAAAGAGCCAACATATCCCGCAGCGCTGTATAATAAGTGGGTTACATACATTGGACATACAGAGTAACATATAAAGCAATCAATAACCGATACAAGAGGGGAAGTAGGCCCTGCCCAAAAGAGCTTACAATCTACAAGACTACCCCTTAACCTTTAACAGCAGCGCCTGTCATGTGATGTTATTGTGATGAGAGCTGCCTTCACCCTAGGAAAGTGACAGTTGGTACAGTCCGTTGGTTGCCATTGTGGTGAGAGGTAAGTGTACATCTCCTCTGATAGATGTTTTGCCTAAAAACCCTTATTTTAGCTAAAAAAGAGGGGCAATAGTTGGGTGACTCCCCCCCCCCAGACTAGGGGATGTTGCTCCTGTCACTGGTTTTAGTGAATTTGGAGAATTTTCCACTAAAATGGGCTTGTTGTTCCCAGTACTGACAGGCTCCTTAAAGTTTTGCCCCTCTGCCCCCGGGTATCTGCCCTGCCCTTATGTACCAACCTGGGTACACAATAAGTACATACAATGTATGTACTGCACATCTAAGGGCAAATAAAGCCCATAAAAATTTGTCATATGATGAGAGCTGCCTTCACTCT
This sequence comes from Xenopus tropicalis, assembly GCF_000004195.4. Lineage (NCBI taxonomy): Eukaryota > Metazoa > Chordata > Amphibia > Anura > Pipidae > Xenopus > Xenopus tropicalis. Next base: position 60,979,535 of record NC_030683.2, read on the forward strand.
AGGAAAGTGACAGTTGGTAGAGTCCATTGGTTGCCATTGTGGTGAGAGGTAAGCAAGCATCTCTCCTGTGGTAGATGTTTTGCCTAAAAATAAGGATTTTAGCTAAAAAAGAGGGGCAATAGTTGGGTGACTCCCCCCCCCAGACTAGGGGATGTTGCTCCTGTCAACGATTTTAGTGAATTTGGAGAATTTTCCCCTAAAATGGGCTTTGCAGGCGCCTTTACTCCTAGCGCTGGTTGGGAGACACAGACCCAGGGTTGGGCAGTACTGACAGGCTGCTAAGAGTTTTGCCCCTCTGCCCCCGGGTATCTGCCCTGCCCTTATGTACCAACCTTTATGTGTAACTGAATGTACTTGCACTTACCATGGACACAGGGCCTGATTTACTATTGCAGGGGGTAAATCTAAATCAGTGCTTCTGAAATGATGGTGATGCCCCTTAGGGGAATGGTAACAGCTAGTTACTGATTGGTTTCTATTGGCAACTGCAACTTGCATGTAGGCACCTATGTTAGTAAATGAGCCCTAGTACCAATTTAACCCCCTAGGTACCACATGGAATCCCGGCCTGAGTGTCAGTAAGCGTGAGATTTGGGGGGAACACTTTGAATGGGGCCCCTGATCCAATGTTGCACCTTAAAAGGGTAAATGCATTATCCGTGAAGCTGACTTGCCCTTTTTATTCCCGTCTCTATACAGATTGCTGCAGTGAGCGACTAGTTAGCGACTTTGTGCTTCGGCGATTATCCAGCTTTTTGGATAGAGATTTTTTTCTGGCTTCTCCTCAAGTTCACCTTTTCCACCCTTAGTTGAGCCTTGAGGAGAGCCAGCACCTATTGAGGGGGCCCCTTAGGGTTCTCCGGCCCTGGGCCGCCCCCCCCGTCCATCTTTTTTTTCCATCACCTGGAGCTTCATTTGAGAGGTAATGTAGCAATCCAGTGATACAGTTTATGATTTCTCCTACAGCAAGTCTCCCCCGCATCAAAAAATTAACTGTACATAGTTCTATGGGACCTGTTATCCAGAATGCTCAGGACCTGGGGTATTCCGGATAAGGGATCTTTCTGTAATTTGGATCTCCATACCATAAGTCTGCTCAAAATCATTTAAATATTGAATAAACCCAATAGGACTGTTCTGCCCCCAATAAGGGGTAATTATATCTTAGTTGGGATCAAGTACAGGTACTGTTTTATTATTACAGAGAAAAGGGAATCATTTAACCATTAAATAAACCCAATAGGGCTGTTCTGCCCCCAATAAGGGGTAATTATATCTTAGTTGGGATCAAGTACAGGTACTGTTTTATTATTACAGAGAAAAGGGAATCATTTAACCATTAAATAAACCCAATAGGGCTGTTCTGCCCCCAATAAGGGGTAATTATATCTTAGTTGGGATCAAGTACAGGTACTGTTTTATTATTACAAAGAAAAGGGAATCATGTAACCATTAAATAAACCCAATAGGGCTGTTCTGCCCCCAATAAGGGGTAATTTTATCTTAGTTGGGATCAAGTACAGGTACTGTTTTATTATTACAGGTATAGGACCCATTATCCAGAATGCTCGGGACCAAGGGTATCCCGAATAAGGGGTCTTTCCGTAATTTGTATCTTCATACTCTAAGGGGCACATTTACTAATCCACGAATCCGAATCAGGAATGGGAAAAAATCGTATTGGAAACAAAAATTTCGTAAGATCGCAAATATCACGAAAATGCTTACGAAAAAATCGTATTAGTCACGATAATATCGTATTGGCGATCCAAAAGTCACGAAATTTTCGTACCGAACAATTGTAAACAGCGGTAAAACCTTTCCGATTTTTTCGTGCAAACGTCCGAAAAAGTCGTGCGCCGCATGAAAAAGTAATGCGCCGTACGAAAAAGTCATGCGGACGCCCGAATAAATTGGCGAAAATACGCTCGGAGCGTTCGCATGAACGCTCGGCTGTTTGTGCTTTAGTAAATGTGCCCCTATGTCTGCTAAAAAATAAATAAAACATTAATTAACCCCAATAGGATTGTTTTGCATCCAATAAGGATTATTTATGTCTTAGTTGGGATCAATTACAAGTACTGTTTTATTACTACAGAGAAAAAGTTTTAAAATTCTGAAATATTTGACTAAAATGGAGTCTATGGGAGAATGGCTTTCCGTAATTCGGAGCTTTATGGATAACGGGTTTCCGGATATGGGGTCCGATACCTGTACAGATAAAAAGGAAATCTTTTTTAAAAATTAGAATTATTTGCTTATAAATAAGTCTATGGGAGATGGCCTTTCCGTGATTCGGAACTTTCTGGATAACGGGTTTCCGGATAAGAGATCCCATACCTGTATTGGGAAATACTAAAGTGATGTTTTTCATTTTGTCTTCATAGAAACAACATGTTCAAGCGGCTGAAGTGCTGTTTCTCTTGCTTCGGCAAGGTAAGGGCTTCATTTCTTTCTGCTATAACAGGACATATTTCATTCTGTGGGAAACTTCATGGAGGGGCAAATGGAAAGGGAACACCTAATCACATGACCTGATAGACTGCCCGCAGCTCAGACTAAGGGGCATATTTCATATTTGTGTCACTTTTGCAATTTTTTTCCACTTCGACTAAACTCACTAACTGCGAATGTTACCGTATTTATATTAAAAAATCCATTTATTAAAAATGTGATCAAAGATCAAAACAACGCGAATACCTAAAATTTGTCATTTTAACATATTTTTTAATGGGTCGCAAAGCTTGAATAGTTGGAATGTTTCACTATGACACTTCCCAGTGACTTCTACAGGATCTCGCCAGCAACTGTACCAGCAATGTACTTGTACTTGTAAATTTATAATAATTAGTCCTCGGGCCCCAGCCAACCCCCGATCCACCTCTGATCCACCCCGTCACCTCCAATTCCCTCCCCCAACTTGCCTCGCTACCCTGCACTGCTAGGTTCACTTGATGTGGGCGGGGATATCATTACTCCGCCCCTATTTGTATCATGCCCCTTATCCTGGGTGCCGCCCCCTAGCAAACATGCCCCCACCCTGGCCGGTATTAGACATAACAAAAGGTGGAAAGGCTAATTGTGCCCCCAACTATCACTAGTGCTGTTTCACAATGACACACACACATTGTATGATTCCGCTTTAGTGTAGGGGATACACAGTGTCATACTTGTGTTTGCACCAAATCCCTCATGTGTCACTGAATACTCACTCCTCCATTTATTTCATTATAGTTTTCCTATTTGTGCTTTTATTTTCTCTGATAAAACTTTTTTTCTTCATTACAGAGGAAACGAAAGCGGGCAGATAATTCCACCCCTGAATCTGTCATGGTAAGAACTGGGCAACATCATTTCCTAAACACCATTTTCCTACCTACTTGTGTTATCAAAGCCGTGTTATTTCCTTGCCTATAGATTTATATGCACAATAACCTTGATGAGGCTACACTATGTACATAGGGGCCCATTTACAGGTATGGGACCCATTATCCAGAATGCTCGGGACCTGGGTTTTTCCGGATAAGGGGTCTTTCCGTAATTTCGGATCTCATACCGAAAGTTGACTAAAAACATTATTTAAACAGGAATTAAACCCAATAGAATAGTTTTGCCTCCAAAAAGGAATAATTATATCTTAGTTGGGATCAAGTACAGGTACTATTTTATTATTACAGAGAAAAGGGAATCATTTAACCATTAAATAAACCCAATAGGGCTGTTCTGCCCCCAATAAGGGGTAATTATATCTTAGTTGGGATCAAGTACAGGTACTGTTTTATTATTACAGAGAAAAGGGAATCATTTAACCATTAAATAAACCCAATAGGGCTGTTCTGCCCCCAATAAGGGGTAATTATATCTTAGTTGGGATCAAGTACAGGTACTGTTTTATTATTACAGAGAAAAGGGAATCATTTAACCATTAAATAAACCCAATAGGGCGGTTCTGCCCCCAATAAGGGGTAATTATATCTTAGTTGGGATCAAGTACAGGTACTGTTTTATTATTACAGAGAAAAGGGAATCATTTACATAGTAACATAGTAAGTTGGGTTGAAAAAAGACATACGTCCATTTAAATAAACCCAATAGGGCTGTTCTGCCCCCAATAAGGGGTAATTATATCTTAGTTGGGATCAAGTACAGGTACTGTTTTATTATTACAGAGAAAAGGGAATCATTTAACCATTAAATAAACCCAATAGGGCTGTTCTGCCCCCAATAAGAGGTAATTATATCTTAGTTGGGATCAAGTACAGGTACTGTTTTATTATTACAGAGAAAAGGGAATCATTTAACCATTAAATAAACCCAATAGGGCTGTTCTGCCCCCAATAAGGGGTAATTATATCTTAGTTGGGATCAAGTGCAAGGTTCTGTTTTATTATTAAGGAGAAAAATAAAATAATTTTTAAAAATGTAAATTATTTGATTAAAATGGAGTCTATGGGAGATGGCCTTTCCGTAATTCGGGGTCCAATACCTGTACTAAGGTTTTCTGAGACATGCTTGCAATTTTTTACGGTTTGTTTTTTTGTCTCAAAACATTTAAGATAATTTGGAGTATTTTCTCTAAAAATTAGAGATTTTTTTTTAAAAACCATGAACGTATAAAACTTTATATGACTTTTTTTGACTGCCAAAAAGTGTGCCAGGTTTAAGCTGGTACCATCGTTTGGATCTGGCAACGCCGTTTGCCACGTGAGTAGCAAATAATTCAAAAATAAAACACCAGTCCCTGAATATTACATATCATTGATTTTCACTTCTTTCTAAAAAGCTGAGTTAATTTGATAACTTGACTTTTATCTCTTTACCAGGAACAACCAGAAATCCCCGGCAAAAACACCTGCCAAGTAAGTAGTAAAAAATAAACATACATGAAATGGTTTGCTTTTTGGAAGTTTAGTGAATTTGTTTTGTACAAGGTCTTTTTTAGATACTAAACTACAAGTATATACAAGTTATAGTAAGTTGGGTAACTTTATTTCTCTTAGGAGGAGATCCCAGAGCCGGAAAAGGAGTCGGCGATAGTCAACTGCCAGGTAAGCAAAAGAGAGGGGAGAGTAGGGGCAAATAAAAATCACCCTATATTTTATACAAGACTGTATATTAGCTTCTTTATTACAACGTGGAACATCTTTCTCTTACCTTTTTTTAATCAGGAGACTCCAGGAATCCCTGACACGGACATATGTCAGGTAAGAAAAAATAATAGGGTCACAATAGAGAAAGATATTTTAGATTCACTTTGGGGGGGCAAATTGTTAGGCACCGCCTACTTCAGCGTTGGTGAGTCTGTCCCACCTCCTTTTTATGCCCTGTGTTACACAGCAACATACACCTTTTATTTCTCATATATTTATATCAAATAAGACTTTCCCAAACTTTGCTTTACTTTGAGCCATGAGAATTTGTTTTACAATCTTTTTTTCGGTTTTACACAGGAGGAAGAAGTGATTGGGCAGGAGAGCCCCGACACCGGCCCCTGCCACTCACAGGTAAGCAGAAAATAACACATGAATGAAAAAGATGCATTTTTATCATCTTCTCTGCTGATCTGAGGTTTTCTTTCATAACCAGGAACCCTTGGAAGAACATGGAGACCCTCCCTTTACCACCTGTGAGGTACGGGGGCAAAAAGTTTGCAGGGGTCCCAATGTGTTTTTATTTGCGCTACAGGGTTCATGAATAATATCTGTAAAGGATAATAATTATATTTACCTAACAGTCAGTATCTGTTACTTAGCAGTCTTCTATCTCGTATAAATTAGAAAATGAAAAAATATGATTGGTTGCTATGATTACATCCACTCACACAATTTAACTCATAGGCTGCCGCCACGTGTGTAGATTCTCGGCCTGTGGATAAACACGGGTTGGGAATCCATGTCCCTAAATGCTTCTTGATGTGCCGGCGCCCTGGGCCATTGCGTTGCCTTGGGTTCAGGCAAACAGAGTGGATTTTGGTGGGAAACTCCTGAGTATAGCTCCAGCCAACACAATGGCTCCAGGTGCAGGCACGGCAATAAGCTTTTTGGGGTACAGGGGGAAGATATTCAGCCTGAGTTTATGCACAGGCCGAGAATCCACCAATCAAATTCGCAAATAAGGGAGCAGGGAGCCACTGGGGCTCTGTACTTACTAATGTTGCAAAACTGTATTTATATTTCCCAGGAGTCACCATTCCAAACTGGCCACGACACCGGCCAGGAAGAGAGCTCAGATGAGCAACTGAGCGAGGAGGAGGACCTTGAGGAGGTTTGAGCTGAATTTAATATTTTTTCACTCAATATATTATTAGACCATTTTAAACCTCCGAGCAGCCCCCTATCCCACCACATCATGCAAACTCTTATGTAGGCCCCATTCCACTCTTATCTGAATGTCACAAGTGCTCAGTGGGGCGGTGGGTCACCATTTTTTGCCTCCGTTAAAGCCTCTCAGACCTTCCACATCTCTCATTGCCCTTCTAGAACATGCAGACTAAAGCCAAGATGCAGGAAGGCTTCACTATACATAGTCCTACAATCAGAGCAATGAGGGGTATAAAAGAAAGGACAATGCAAAACATAAAAAGCATCAACCCTGCCCCCAAGCTCTGCTGTCTCCCCTTATTTATGGGCACAAACATATACATTTGGGTGTTGCAGTTCTACTTTAAGATGGAGGGTTGGGTTCATATAACAACAAATAGGAGATATGACAGGAATCTGGCATTAACCCCTGCCAGCCTGAAATCTCCAACAGAGAGCGAGTGGGCGCTCAGACAAACAACTGCCCCCGTGTCACATTCCTTGTGCCCCTGACTCATTTCATTTTGGGTTTGGGGCTGTTTATTTACCTCCCGGCACTGATTAAATGTTTCCTATGTGGGGGAAGGGCAACTACCAACACTCTGCACTGGGGCAGTAATCCACAGTGGCCAATCAGATGTTTGCTTTCATAGTTCTACCTGTAGCTGACTGAACAAAGGTAATAGCTTTATGGTTGCTATGGGTTACTGCCCAGGTGCAGTTTTGCCCAGTGTTGATAAATGAGCCCAACTGTATCATGTGCTGGCCTCTGTGGCCATTTCACAATCCTGTGACTGAGTAACGATCTGCCCTACAGATATCACTAGTGATGAGCGAATCTGTTCCGTTTCGCTGAAAAATTTGCGAATCTTTAAAAAGATCCGCGAAACGGGGAAAAATTTGCGAAACGGCGAAAATGTCGTGCGACAAAAAAAATTTGTCGCCCGCGGCTATTATTTTGTCGCGCGGCTATTGTTTCTTCGCCCGCAGCTATTATTTTGTCGCGCGGCTATTGTTTTGCCGCCCGCGGCTATTATTTTGTCGTGCGGCTATTGTTTCGTCGAACGCGGCTATTGTTTCGTCGCCCGCGGCTATTATTTTGACGCGCGGCTATTGTTTCGTCACCCGCTGCTATTGTTTAGTCGCCCGCGGCTATTAATTAGTCGCGCGGCTATTATTTTGACGCCCGGGACAATTTTTGGACGTGCGGCGAATTTTTCCGCGGCAAATTTTTTAATCCGTTCCGTGAAACAATCCGCCAATGGCGAAACGCGGAAATTCGCCGCGAATCCATGCCTGGCGAAACATTTCGCCCATCACTAGATATCACTGCTGATTCCCTGGTGGCCAATGGGGGGTGAGGCACAAACGGCTGCTATAGCGCTGGTTTACATATCGACCTTACCAAATGGGTTTTCCCACAGGCGCCAGGTAACCAATCCAAGAATGAAAGGTACCATTCCAGGTAGCGGATATTCTGTAGCCCCAGCATTTTATATCTAAAGAACAAGTATTTGACTGTAGTTTTTACCTTATTTCAACAATTTCTAAAATGTTTCTCTATTTTTATTTCAGCGCTACACGGGAAGACTGTTCAGAGCAGTATCCTGCCAACATCTAGCTTCCATTGCCCTGCTCGACACCAGTCCCCTCCCTCCCATCCCTTCCTTCCATACAAGCCCCGCCTTCCAACCCCTTAGTTCCAAGCCTCCGCCCTCCCACCACTTCTTTCAAAGCCCCCGCCCTACCATTCCTTACTTCCAAACACCCACCTTGCCACCCCTTACTTCCAGGCCCCCACTTTACCACCCCTTCATTCCACACAAGCCCCCAACCGCCCCCCGCATTGTTTCAGACCGTAGCCCTCCCGCCCCTTCCTTTTAAGCCCCCACCCTCCAACCCTGTAAACCAAAGCCCCTGCTCCCCAGCCCTTTCCAACAAAGCCCCCCCAACAAAAGCCCCCGCCCTTTAAACCAAAGCCCCCGCCCTTTTAACCAAAGCCCCCGCCCTCCGCCATTTAAACCAAACCCCTGCCCTCCGCCCTTTAAACCAAAGCCCCTGCCCTCCGCCCTTTCCACCAAAGCCCCCATCCCCCCACCAAAGTCCCCGCCCTCCCGCCCTTTCAACCAAAGCCACAGCCCTTGTCCCTTAAACCAAAGCCCCAGCCCCTTCCACCAAAGCCCCAGCCCCTTCCAGCAAAGCCCCAGCCCCTTCCACCAAAGCCCCCACCCCTTCCACCAAAGCCCCCGCCCGCCTTTTCCAACAAAAGCCCCCGCCCCTTCCACCAAAGCCCCTGCCAACCGCCCCTTCCACAAAAGCCCCCACCCCTTCCACCAAAGCCTCCACCCCTTCCACCAAAGCTCCCACCAGCCTTTTCCACCAAAGCCCCCGCCCCTTCCACCAAAGCCCCTGCCAACCGCCCCTTCCACAAAAGCCCCAGCCCCTTCCACCAAAGCCCCCGCCCGCCTTTTCCAACAAAAGCCCCCGCCCCTTCCACCAAAGCCCCTGCCAACCGCCCCTTCCACAAAAGCCCCCACCCCTTCCACCAAAGCCTCCACCCCTTCCACCAAAGCTCCCACCAGCCTTTTCCACCAAAGCCCCCGCCCCCGCCCCTTCCACCAAAGCCCCTGCCAACCGCCCCTTCCACAAAAGCCCCAGCCCCTTCCACCAAAGCCCCCACCCGCCTTTTCAACCAAAGCCCCCGCCCCTTCCACCAAAGCCCCTGCCAACCGCCCCTTTCACAAAAGCTCCCGCCCCTTCCAACAAAGCCCCCGCCATAACATATAAAGCCCTGATCCAGGGAGTAAACCCGACTGCCGTTTCTAGGGGTCAGGAAGGAATTTTTACCCTCGGTGCAAATTGGCCCAGTGCCAGGGATTTTTTGCCTTCCTCTGGATCACTGGCTTTTAGGAAAGCCCAACCCCCACTAATCTACTTTTAAATAAATCCTGTGCCCACCAACAGGTTTCCCCATAAACATGTGTCTGTGTTTTTCTTGAATCCTTATGGTGACTATTGGGGGGTCTCCTATGCCTCATTCTGCTTAAGGTGACCAATTGAGTAACGGGGTAATTAATACTGCTGGGGGGGCTGATAAAAATGGCAGGTTGGGGTGAAACTGGGCGGTGATTAAATGGGTTAAGATCTCTGCAGGGAATTGAGTGGGTTCTGCTGCGGGATATAATTGGTTAATATGTACCTGATGGGGCTGAAAGATACAGGGAGCCATAGATACAGATATGAGGGCACCCTACCTGCTATATAAGTATTCCTACTGAACTCTAATGCCAACACCATGTATAATGCCCACAGGGCACATAGTCAGTATATACGCAGTGCCAACACCATGTATAATGCCCACAGGACACATAGTCAGTATATACGCAGTGCCAACACCATGTATAATGCCCACAGGACACATAGCCAGTATATACGCAGTGCCAATACCATGTATAATGCCCACAGGGCACATAGCCAGTATATATGCAGTGCCAACACCATGTATAATGCCCACAGGGCACACAGAAAGTATATACGCAGTGCCAACACCATGTATAATGCCCACAGGGCACATAGCCAGTATATACGCAGTGCCAACACCATGTATAATGCCCACAGGGCACACAGAAAGTATATACGCAGTGCCAACACCATGTATAATGCCCACAGGGCACATAGCCAGTATATACGCAGTGCCAACACCATGTATAATGCCCACAGGGCACACAGCCAGTATATACGCAGTGCCAACACCATGTATAATGCCCACAGGGCACACAGCCAGTTTATACGCAGTGCCAACACCATGTATAATGCCCACAGGGCACACAGCCGGTATATACGCAGTGCCAACACCATGTATAATTCCCACAGGGCACACAGCCGGTATATACGCAGTGCCAACACCATGTATAATGCCCACAGGGCACACAGCCGGTATATACGCAGTGCCAACACCATGTATAATGCCCACAGGGCACACAGCCGGTATATACGCAGTGCCAATACCATGTATAATGCCCACAGGACACATAGTCGGTATATACGCAGTGCCAATACCATGTATAATGGCCAAAGGACACATAGTCGGTATATATGCAGTGCCAATACCATGTATAATGCCCAAAGGACACAAAGTCAGTATATACGCAGTGCCAACACCATGTATAATGCCCACAGGGCACACAGCCGGTATATACGCAGTGCCAATACCATGTATAATGCCCACAGGACACATAGTCGGTATATACGCAGTGCCAATACCATGTATAATGGCCAAAGGACACATAGTCGGTATATATGCAGTGCCAATACCATGTATAATGCCCAAAGGACACAAAGTCAGTATATACGCAGTGCCAATACCATGTATAATGCCCACAGGACACAAAGTTGGTGTATACGCAGTGCCAATACCATGTATAATGCCCAAAGGACACATAGCCAGTATATACACAGTGCCAACACCATGTATAATGCCCAAAGGACACATAGCCAGTATATACACAGTGCCAACACCATGTATAATGCCCACAGGGCACACAGTCAGTATATACGCAGTGCCAATACCATGTATAATGCCCACAGGGCACACAGCCAGTATATACGTAGTGTAAACACCGGGCACACAGCCAGTATATACACAGTGCCAACACCATATATAATGCCCACAGGGCACACAGCCAGTATATACGCAGTGCCAACACCATGTATAATGCCAACAGGGCACATAGCCAGTATATACGCAGCGCCAACACCATGTATAATGCCCACAGGGCACACTGCCAGTATATACGCAGCGCTAACACCATGTATAATGCCCACAGGGCACACAGCCAGTATATACGCAGTGCCAACACCATGTATAATGCCCACAGGGCACACATCCAGTATATACGCAGTGCCAACACCATGTATAATTCCCACAGGGCACACAGCCAGTATATACGCAGCGCCAACACCATGTATAATGCCCACATGGCACCCAGCCAGTATATACGCAGCGCTAACACCATGTATAATGCCTAGTGTGCCATAACCCTTACCAGGGAGTTGGTAGGGGACAGAGGCAGAGGGGGCTTATGAGACACAGCAGGGAGCAAACACACTGCTAAGGGTTAATATAGATGAATTCCTCTCCATACTCACCTGCTCCAGCTCCTCTCTGATCCTCCTCCTCTCCTGCTCATGGTATGTGCCCGCACCCCTATAGTCTGGCCAGAAATGGGCCCCTACCTGATGTACTGCTCCATTAACTCCACACTTGCCGGTACGATCCCTGGAAAATGGGCAATAAGCACTTTATTAACTTCACACAAAATACATTAAATACACACGGTGAGAAGCAGCGAGAACCTTATCACCAAATTCATTAAATACAATGAAACAAAATGATCTTTGAAACCCCAGATCCTATTACCCTTCAAAAAATCAGGTCTCCTGAAGGTTTGCCTGAAGATCTCAGCATGATAGAGTTCAGAAAGGGCTCAGAAATCTTTTGTGCTGCCCAATGTTCTCAGTAGCCCCACCTTGTGGTAGGCAGGAGAATAGCACCCAAGTAGGAGAAACCCTGCTTAGCTCCTATTAGGCCCTATTGGTGCTTTTTTGTTGGTTCAAGAATAAAATGTTAAATGGCAAAGGGGAATTATTTGCTATTTTTTTAATCTCATTCCAAATTTAAAGCCAATGTAACTCCATGCCTTGGGGGGTATGTGGGGTATGAGTATGTGCGGGTATGGGTAAAATGGCAGATGGGGGTTGGGGGGGGTAGATAACATTAAGCCCCCCCATGCTGAGCAGCAGTAGTGAGGGCACAGGATGCAGATCACAGGCAGGGTTAGGGGGGCACATAGGTTCCCTGCGTTGGTGCATCAGTGAGTTCCATAAGAGCCCTGGCAGTAACAGCAGTAGGAGAGGGGCTTTATCTGCCCCCCAGCAACCAGCCCCAACATGGCCTCCCCGTTAGTAAGAGCCTGGTAGCGTGGCGGCTGCATTGCCCCTCACAGGCCTGTGTCAGTCTATTGCCCCCAGGGTGACTTGGGGAGCCACAAAGGCAGGAGCAGGTGTTTTTACTTGGTGGGGGCACACATATGGCATATGCCCCTCCATGTACCCACTAAAGGTGCCAGTCTCTCCTGTTTTCCCTTCTCTGTGCCCCTCACTCCCCCTCTCTTCCCCCCTTACATACATGTTCCCTCTGACAGGAATCCCTGCATCTTCTTTCCCCTGCACAGCTCTCTGTCCTGCTGGGTTTTTCATCAAAGTTTAAGTCCCGGACAAGACGTGTGGGGATTGGATGGACCGGGAGGAAGTTCAGACTTCAGCTCCCAGTGTATCCAATCCTTACTGCTGTTAATGGTGAAGCAAAGATGGGAGGGATGGGGTTGCACTTCCTGTGTATTCTTATTTTGTATTCCCTGCACAGCTCTCAGTAACTCAATGCTGTCCAACTTCTGTGGTACCGAGGGCTGGAATTTTCTTGCCTACATGGTGGAGGGACGATAATGGAAGCCAGTTTTGACCATTCCCCCTTTTAAAACCACACCCTGTATAACTCAGCCTGCAGCCTTGTGCCTTTATATGGGCACAGAACCCCTCAGTGTCTGCTAATATCCTTATCATTTACAGTAGGGGGTACATTATCCCTTATAATACATGAGTGATACTCAGAGTTCCCTGTATAACTCAGCCTGCAGCCTTGTGCCTTTATATGGGCACAGAACCCCTCAGTGACTGCTAATATCCTTATCATTTACAGTAGGGGATACATTATCCCTTACAATACATGAGTGATACTCAGAGTTCCCTGTATAACTCAGCCTGCAGCCTTGTGCCTTTATATGGGCACTGAACCCCTCAGTGACTGCTAATATCCTTATCATTTACAGTAGGGGGTACATTATCCCTTATAATACATGAGTGATACTCAGAGTTCCCTGTATAACTCAGCCTGCAGCCTTGTGCCTTTATATGGGCACAGAACACCTCAGTGACTGCTAATATCCTTATCATTTACAGTAGGGGATACATTATCCCTTACAATACATGAGTGATACTCAGAGTTCCCTGTATAACTCAGCCTGCAGCCTTGTGCCTTTATATGGGCACAGAACCCCTCAGTGACTGCTAATATCCTTATCATTTACAGTAGGGGGTACATTATCCCTTATAATACATGAGTGATACTCAGAGTTCCCTGTATAACTCAGCCTGCAGCCTTGTGCCTTTATATGGGCACAGAACCCCTCAGTGACTGCTAATATCCTTATCATTTACAGTAGGGGATACATTATCCCTTACAATACATGAGTGATACTCAGAGTTCCCTGTATAACTCAGCCTGCAGCCTTGTGCCTTTATATGGGCACAGAACCCCTCAGTGACTGCTAATATCCTTATCATTTACAGTAGGGGGTACATTATCCCTTATAATACATGAGTGATACTCAGAGTTCCCTGTATAACTCAGCCTGCAGCCTTGTGCCTTTATATGGGCACAGAACCCCTCAGTGACTGCTAATATCCTTATCATTTACAGTAGGGGGTACATTATCCCTTACAATACATGAGTGATACTCAGAGTTCCCTGTATAACTCAGCCTGCAGCCTTGTGCCTTTATATGGGCACAGAACCCCTCAGTGACTGCTAATATCCTTATCATTTACAGTAGGGGTACAATATCCCTTATAATACATGAGTGATACTCAGAGTTCCCTGTATAACTCAGCCTGCAGCCTTGTGCCTTTATATGGTCACAGAACCCCTCAGTGACTTCTAATATCCTCATCGTTTAAAGTGGGGATTCATTATTATGTGATAAGGGGTCCCTTTACCCCAAAAAAGCCTCTAATGTAGAGGAAAAAAGCACATGCACGAGCACAGTGTGACTGGTACTGCAATCAAGCTGAAAACAACAGGGTCAAAATGCCCCATCCACTTCCCATGGTGAATGGTCACCATAATTTTTTGGTGGTGATAGGTGCCCTAATCACAAACACACACTGGGTGTCCATTAACCCCCTGCACTGCCTTCCATATAAGCAAAGTATAGGCGGCTTATGGTGCAGGGACAGGAACCACAGCAGTTCCATTTAATAGGAATTAGGGACGGCGGCAAGCTGTAGGGCGCCCAGGGAAAAACCACAGGGTAGAAATCAGCTTGGAAGGTAGAATATTAAAAATATATTCCCCAAATTAGCACGGAGACTAACATTCCCCATCACGTGGGGCAGAGAAACCGCGTCAGCCTTCAGAGCTGGAAGTTTATTCCACAACTGCCGGGGAGGATTCTGGGAATTGTAGCTTACAAGGCGAGGCAGGGCACATATGGGACAGTATAGGGCAGTACCTAAAGGTGAACGGGGTCCCCATGTCCAGCATAGACAGCAGTTCCACATTAGATTTGGGGAAGGACAGTCGGTAGCGCAGAGACTCAAAGGCCGGGATAATCAGCGCCTTCTTGGTATTCTTCGTGTCCAACTGGACCATGGAATTCAGAGAATAGGGGAAGAGAGAAACGGTCACACACAGAACCTTGTTTGGTTTCTATCGACCCTCCGGCCATCCCACGTGCCTCACATTGATCGACCCAACCTACAGCCAATCAGAGCATAAGAAGTGCTGTATTTTATTTAGTACAGGGGAATAGATATGCCGCCATAATTTTTATTTACAGGCTATGAGCAAACTTAGGGGCTGTTCCTGCTGAATTGTGCTTAGTACAGGAGAATACTGATGCTGCCATTGTTTTATGGTATCTCTCTGTACAGGCTATAAATTAATTCAGATCGTTTTTCTTCTTATTGTTAACCTAACAAATACTATATTTAGCTACTTCTGGCTTTGTTTGCCCTTATTGCATCTTATCGTGCCTATTAAAGAGCTTTGTAAGAAAAAAGGAAAATAACATTTACCCCTGAGGATTTCTTTTAGACAATTACAGAAAATGTCTTACCTTGTGCTTCTACATGGGTGGTTTCTCCCTGAAACAACATCATTAAGAAAAACATTGGAAATTTAGCTTGCGTATAACAGCCATATGATAGAAAATAAACTGTGGCTTATGGTTATGAATAGTGATGAGCGAATCTGTTCCGTTTCACTTCGCCCAAAAAATTGCAAATCTTTTAAAAGATCCGCAAAACGGCGAAAAATTTGCGATATGGCGAAAATGTCGTGCGGCAAAAAAAATTGTAACCCGCCACTATTCTTTTGTCGCCCGCGGCTATTATTTTGTTGTGCGGCTATTCTTTTGTCGCCCGCGGCTATTATTTTGTCGGCCGGCTATGGGCCAAGGGAAATGGGCTTATGGGCTTATGGGAAAAATTAAGTCGGTGATAAATAGCTCTGTATGGGAAGGAAGTGCAAGATTCAATCAAATGTATGACTTACATGTGTACAGGTACTGTAACAGCCCAACCAGGAGCACCAACAGGAACAACCCCATTATAATACTCGAACGGTCCTGTATATTCCTAGAGCAAAAGGAATGAAGTTAGAACAAGAGGAAGTGCCCTGACACTATATTACAGTGCGCAGGAAGTGGTCATCCTATCTAAGGGCCAATAAATGCACATTTGCAAAGAGTAAAAGTGATTCTGTGATTCTGCATAGTAACAGCAAACTAGGAAGTGGTAGGGGATAAGGCTATAGGGATTGTTACCCTATGGTTCCCCTATATATCTAGTATATATCTAGTCCGATACAGGTATCGGACCCCTTATCTGGAAACCCATTATCCAGAAAGTTCTGAATTACGGAGAGGCCATCTCCCATAGACTCCATTATAAGCAAATAATTCTAATTTTTCCACATGATTTCCTTTTTCTCTGTAATAATAAAACAGTACAGGTATAGGACCCGTTATCCAGAATGTTCGGGACATGGGATGGGATATTCCGGATTAGGGTTGTCTTTCCTTAATTCGGATCTCCTACCTCAAGTCTAGTAAAAAAAATTATTTAAACAGTAATTAAACCCAGTAGGGCTTTTCTGCCCCCAATAAGGGGTAATTATATCTTAGTTGGGATCAAGTACAGGTACTGTTTTATTATTACAGAGAAAAGGGAATCATTTAACCATTAAATAAACCCAATAGGGCTGTTCTGCCCCCAATAAGGGGTAATTATATCTTAGTTGGGATCAAGTACAGGTACTGTTTTATTATTACAGAGAAAAGGGAATCATTTAACCATTAAATAAACCCAATAGGGCTGTTCTGCCCCCAATAAGGGGTAATTATATCTTAGTTGGGATCAAGTACAGGTACTGTTTTATTATTACAGAGAAAAGGGAATCATTTAACCATTAAATAAACCCAATAGGGCTGTTCTGCCCCCAATAAGGAGTAATTATATCTTATTTGGGATCAAATACAGGTACTGTTTTATTATTACAGAGAAAAGGGAATCATTTAACCATTAAATAAACCCATAGGGCTGTTCTGTCCCCAATAAGGGGTAATTATATCTTATTTGGGATCAAGTATAGGGGACTGATTTATTATTACAGAGAAATTATTTTTAAACATGTGAATTATTTGATTAAAATTGAGCCCTTGTCAGACCCCTTATCCGTAAACCCATTATCCAGAACGTTCCAAATTACGGAACAGTGACCCCCATGTGAAAGCTGGGAAGAGGCAGAAGAGGAAGAATTCTTATGTTTGGGGAAACTGTATAAATGACTTGGAGATACCTTTGAGCTCCATAGTCTCCTTCTGTGGTGAAAGATCTCAGGATCCAAATGCAGCTCAGCACCTGTAGCTATACCCCTGCCCATTATCTCCATCCTTAATGAATAATCGGGGGGTTAAGTACACATACAGGAAGCAGAAACTTTAGAAGGGTACTAAAAAGATTTTGCTTGGGGGCCCGGTAACTTTCAGTTACACCACTGCCAGAAGGTCAAGTAACAAAACAATAAAAGAAAACGAATACACTTTTAATGAAGGCATTATAAAATAACAGATATTTTTATTACAGATTTGTACATAAGTCAAACAACATATTATAAAGGACAAATCATCCTATAACATACATTTGCTTTCTGATGGAAAACCGACAGTTATACTCTAGTCTCTATAATTAGTGTCCTGATAATAAACAAGATATGTTTTGATAAGAAAATAAGACTTTATTTTACTCTAAATAAGAGTTTACCAACGTTTTTTTAATAGGAGTTGCATATACAACATCAGCCATATAGATATTGTCCACTGCTTGGGGCGGCCTACTCTCTAGATCTCCCTTGCTGACCGGCACGGTGCTGCTGTGAATGATAAGTAAGATATTTGTTAAAGAATAAACACCGATTGCAATTAAGTCACACTCTCAATCCTGATATACAACACAAAACATCAGCCATACACGTTCTGCCATGGAAGCAACATAATTGGTTGAGCCAGTAATCTAGTGCTTTGTCCATGATGGCACTGCTGGATAGTCACACCAGCAATGCAGCCACTGTGTAATTCACATCCACTGACCCAGGAAGATACACACGTAATAGTTCAGCTATAAGGCAGTAGACAACTGTTTAGGTTGGTACCCAGCCACTATTTTACTCGCCTAACCAGAAAAAGAGGTGGTAAAGCCATGGTTTGTGTTCAAATTTTACCAGCAATGTGACTGCTGTAAATTCACTGGCTGGTCTAGTTGAGGCCCCTGACCTGTCCAGTTACTTCCCCACTAACCCTGCTCTGTTATGTCCCCTATCCAACCAAATACATGCCCCCACTCTTTGATCAAATCAACTTCTGGGCAGTGCTTCTCCCCTTGTCCTCCAATGTCTATCCCCAACCCAGCCCCACAAGGAGGTTCAAAGAAGACACACATAACCAACAGCCTAGTGCCAAATCAAGCACCCCACAGCCTAGATCTAAAAATTGCAAAAGGCCTATTCCCCCGGGGAAGTCCAAAGGTCCCGACTTAACTAAGAAATATCCTTATGCAAAACGAGGAGATTCTCATTTCATCAAAAGACATGTAACAACTATGAGGGAAGCAAAATGCATTTAAATTTCCATGGCAACATTTAAAATTATTGATCAGTATTAATATCATTATTTTTACCACGTGCCTGGGCATTATACTCCAATTTAGGGAAGGGAGCAATCTAAAGTTTCTTCAGCTTTACAGTTATTCTTGTCCCATAAATGCCAGTGCATAAAATCCCCTGACAGCCACACCATTGGTCCAGCCATTGATCATAGACATATCAGCCATAGTTCTACCATAGTTCCAAGAATATCTAGGGCAAAAAACACATTTCAACCCTAAATCTCAGACTAACTTACCTTTAAGCTAAACTCTGAGGAGAATGAAAAGGCATAGTCCCTAAATCTCACCCTCAATGGCCTTTAGGTTGAGTTCCCCCTGCCATATTTCCAGGCCCCACTAGCAGAGCCTACCCCATAATTTGGAAGCCACTGTCCTGTAAACGTCATTAGATCTGGCTTTTAACTGTTTACTCCCAACATCCATCTTTCCCAATAGCTATGTCTTTATATGTGCCCATGCTCCTACAGTCATTTGGCCATAACAGAGCAGGGTTGGTGAGAGAACAATTAGGGCCCTTAAGGCCTTAGAACATTAGGGGACACAATAAATATCATTACATGGAACAGATCTCATCCAAAGCATACTGTTCTATTTTACCTGAGAACTTTAGTCTTCAGTTTTTCATAGTATTTGTCTGCAAAAATAAAGTTGAAGGAAAATGTTTTCGGCTTTTATGATATTAACTGTTAAAGCGTTTAGGGACATTAACTTTTATCTGAAGATATTAATACTATGGTGCAGGGCTGAACTAGGGGTAGGCAGAATAGGCACATCCCTAGGGTGGCACATGTACCGCTGCCTATTCTTTTTTTTTTTATATATTCTTTATTTTTGATTTTTCAGAGAAAATGGGGTACAGAAAAAAGAAGGGAATCGGGTAAGGACATTTGAAATGATCTGCATTTACAAACAGGTTGTGAGGCCAGGAGTAACAAAAGTTATTACTTTTAATTTTAAACACATTTGAGAAAGAATAGAAGCAAATAAAAGATAAAACATGTCATCAGGGATTTGTTAGTTTTTTTAGAGTAGTGGTTCTATAGGGTCTTATGTCAACGGGTTTGTGTATGAAAGATGTTGATAAATGTTAGCCAGGGTTCCCACACTCTCTTATATACTGTGCTGTTGTTTTGGTGAGTGAAAGTTATCTCCTCGAGTTTTCTAACTTCTTCAACTAGGTATACCCACTCTAGGAATGTGGGGGGTTCTTTGGCTTTCCAGTGTCTAGGGATAAGGGTTCTTGCTGCATTCAGTAGGTGTTGGGTAAGTGTGTCAGGTATTACACAGTTTTTCTTGGGAATTAGGTTTAGAAGTATGGTGGAGATTTCATCTTCTTTAATTGTAAACTTGGTTATGTATGTTATGGTTTCTAGAATCTTGTGCCAGTATGCTTGCAGTTGAGGGCATGTATACCATATGTGAAGGTGGTTTCCTGAGTCGTTGTTGCAGCGCCAGCATGTGTCCTTTGTGTTTTTATACATTTTTTTGAGCTTTGTGGGGGTGTAGTGCCACCTAGTGGCTAGTTTAAAGTTCATTTCCCGAACTCTCACGGCTCTTGAGGATTTGTGGATGGCTGTAAATATTCTGCTCCAAGCTATTTCTGTTATTTCCATTTCTAGTTCTCTCTCCCATTCTTTGCAGAAATATCTATTGGGGCGCTCAGCATTGTTGAGTAAGAGTTTATAAAGGATGGAGATAATTTTATCTATTGGTTTTGGGGGTTCTAGTAGGGTCTCCCATTTCGTTAAAGGTCTGTTCCAGTCTGTTCCTTGCTTAGTTTGAATATAGTGGTGAATTTGTTGATAGTTCCAGGCATCTCTAGGGTGGGGTCCCCATCTTTTTTGTATTTCTGCTAGTGAGATTACTTTATTGTTCATAACAAAGTCTTTTATTTTAGTGGGGTTCTCTTTGTAGCGGTGCCATCTTCTGTAATTGCCATCCAAGCTCGGTTGAAAGTCTGGGTTCTGTTCAAGTGTTTGGAGGACATATGGAGTGGAGGATAGTGCATATTTATGTTTGAACTTGTGCCATACTTGGTATGAGGCTTTAATTAATGGGTGTTTATCCATTGAGGTGGGAATTGATTCTGTTTTTGACCAGAGGTAAGTTCTGTATCAGAATGTCGGAGAATGTGTTCTCTAAGGTAACCCAATTCTTGTTTTTGTTTACATGCCATGCGTGTATTTGGGATAGATGCGTTGCCATCCAGTAAAGCTGTGCGTCTGGAAGGGTCAGTCCCCCGGACTCCTTGGGTAGAATTAGTTGTTTATATTTTAGTCTCGCATTTTTCCCTTGCCAGATAAGTTTGGTTATTATTGTTTTTAAGCTTTTGAAGAAGGCCATTGGTAGTTTTATAGGGAGTGCTTGTGAAGTATACAATACTTTACGCATTAGCGTCATCTTGACTGCTTGTATTTTGCTGAACCAGGACAGTTTGAGTTTGGACCAGTGGCTTGCTAAGTTTTGTATTTTTCCCAATAACGGTAGATAGTTGTTTTGATATGCTTTCGTGTGGTCTGCATCGATCTTCACCCCCAGATATTGGATGTTGTTTTTTGCCCACTTAAATTGAAAATTGCTTTCTAGTGTTGTTTGAGATGTTTTTGGCAGGTTAATGTTTAATATTTCAGATTTGCTGAGATTGACTTTAAAATTTGAAAGAGATCCGTAAGCATTAAATAGTTTCAGTATCGACGGTAGGGATATTATTGGCCTTGTTATGAACAGTAGGAGGTCGTCTGCAAAGGCTGCTGATTTATATTCTTTGCTTTTGGAGATAATTCCTGATATATCGGGATTTAGCCTTATGTGGGCTAGAAGGGTCTCCATAACCAGTACAAATAGCAAAGGGGATAAGGGGCACCCTTGTCTTGTGCCGTTGTGTATTTGGACTGGTGGGGATAGTACTCCGTTGACTCTGATGCGTGCTGTGGGGTTGTGATATAGCGCTAGAATTCTTTTTATTGTTGTTTCCCCTAGGCCGAAGCCAAGTAAAGTTTCTCTAAGGAAGTGCCAAGAAACTCTATCAAACGCCTTCTCGGTGTCTATGGTAAGTAGTAGTGTGGGGATTTGTTTTGATTTGACCAGTTGTATTACTGATATTACTTTGTAAATATTATCTTTTCCTTCTCTCTTAGGAACAAAGCCTGCTTGGTCCGGATTCACCAGGAAAGATAAGTGCATTTTTAGTCTGTTGGCTATTATTTTTGCATAGATCTTTAGATCTATATTTATTAGGGAGATCGGTCTATAGCTTGCTGGCTGTTGGGGGTCTTTCCCTTGTTTGGGGATGACTATTATGTGCGCTTCGTTAGCTTGTGGGTGAAAATTGAGTTTGCCGTCTATTGAGTTGAAATAATCACATAGTATTGGGGTTAGTTCGTTTTTGTGGGTTTTATAGTATAGTGTGCTATAGCCGTCAGGGCCCGGGCTTTTACCTGCTGGAAAGGAGTCTATTGTCTCTGTAATCTCTTGGTGTGTGAAAGGTCGGTCCAGTGAGTTTTTTTGATCCGGGGTTAGATTGGGTAGTTGTGCTTCTCTAATGAATGTTTTCATCCTCTCTTGTAGGTCTTTGATCGGCCCTTGAGGGTCTAGTTTGTATAGTTTTTGGTAGTATTGTTGGAAGGATTTTGCTATATTTTTTGTGTCGTAAAGGGTCTTTTGGTTGGTGTCTTTTATGGATTGAACCAGTGTTTGAGGTTGTATCTTCCTGAGGAGTTTTGCGAAGTGTTTGTTGCATTTGTCACCTAGTTCGTAGTATTTTTGTTTAGTACTCATAAAAGCCTTGTTTGTATATTGGTCTAGTAGAGTTTTGAGTTGAATGCGTTTTGCTTCTAGTTCGGTATACGTGGATTGCTCTATTTTCGCCTTGTGGGATTGTTCTAATTTAAGAATATCTTTGAGTAATTCGTTTACTCTTCTTTCTCTGTCTTTTTTTAAAATGCTACAGAATGAAATTAGTTTGCCTCTTAGGACACATTTTAAGGTTTCCCATAATGTTGCGGGTGAGATATCGGAATGGTTATTTTCTTCTATGGTTTGTCTTATCATCTGTTCTATTTTAGATTTATTTTCTGGAGTGTGTAGTATAGAGTCATTGAATTTCCAGTTGAATTCTTGTGCTGTCACCTGGGGTATTGTAAAGGATGCTGAAATAGGGGTATGGTCCGAGCGAATACTAGTGCCAATTTCGGCCTTGTTGAACAATTGTAACCATTTTTGGGAGATGAATATATAATCAATGCGAGAGTACATTTTGTAGGTTTTGGAGTAGTGTGTATAGTCTTTAATTTTTGGGTTCAGGACTCTCCAAAGATCCAGCAATCTTAGTTCTGCTAGGTGTTTTTTTTAGGTTTTTTAGGCTCTTATAGGATATGGCGCTTTTGCCGTTTGAGGCATCTAGTATGGGACTTATTGTTAGATTTAAGTCTCCACCAATTATTGTGAGCCCTTCTTGGAAGTCCTCTAGGATTTTTAAGAATTTGCAGAGAAATGAGGTTTGCCCTTTATTTGGGGCATAAATATTTGCTAAGGTGATCTTTAGGCTTGCTATTTCACCTTTAATCAGCAGAAATCTGCCTTCGCTGTCTGATAGTTTATCCTGTAGCTTGAAGGGTATGTCTTTATGTATCAAAGTCATTACGCCAGTGGCTTTTTTTACCGGGTTGTTGCTATAGAATATTTGGGGGAAGTGGTTAACTTGGGTTATTGGGACATGGTTTTCTTTGAAGTGGGTTTCCTGTAGCATGATTATCTTTGCTTTTACTTTTTTACAATCAGTCCAGATCTGCGCTCTCTTAACAGGGTTATTTAAACCGTTGACATTATAGCTTACAATTTTGCAGTCAAGTGACGCCATTGTTTGTAGTAGATTGTGATAGATTGAGCCAACTTTTTGTTATCTCCTTTAGAGTGATGGGGGAGGGGGGAGAAAAGATTGCGTACGTAACCAAGTACGGTGATCTAGTTAGGTAAAAGGGGTAGAGTAGCCGTACCAGACTTACGGGGGGGGTGCCCTCTTGCTGATGTATATACATTGCGGCATCTATGACACCAAGGTGTTGTGGGGTAACACACAGTCTGTGGCTCTGGTAGAGTTGTTAGTACTCATGACTCAGCCTCATATGAAGAAGGGGGGGGGTTAGGCCAGCGTGGGCTATGGGGTATCAGTGTTGGGGAAACCAGTGTGCTAAATAATTTGGTAAGCATTGTTTATGGAAAAACATAGTGTTAAGGTTGTATGGATACATATATATTAATTAAACTATATAGAACAATTTTAATACTATGTTATTCTTTTATTGTGTAAAATATTGTGTCAATATTTCTGAACTAGGCTGAATAACAAAATGACATTCTAAATGACATTTTGTAAAGTTAAGTAAATAGTAATGTTTGAATTAACTATTGATTTAACATGTACTGCCAAAACCTGTAATTAGGGAATAAGTCAAATATGGTCTCATGATGAGTAGTCCCAAAAGACCACAAGTAATCAGGACATGCTTCAATCTGACTGGTGGAATTATAAGACCACCCTATCTCCTCATGGTGTAAGGACAATTAATATATAAATAAAGATCTGCCCACCAATCAGGTAGGACAGAACAACTAGGCCTCGTGTCTGCGTCTGTTCTCTTGCATGCAATACATTTTATCCTACAGCTGACAATCCTTTGGCTTCATATTCAACGTTTGACCCTAACATTTGGCACCCCAGAATTTGGGTCTGGATGTGATTGAAAAGACCACCATCATACGCGGCTGTGACTCTAGTAACGGAAACTTCCCCAAGCCGGCAGGTGAGCCCATTGTTTGCTTACCAAGGGACTTTCCCTTACAAGTGTCACTAGTCACACGAGTGGTCTAGAACATCACACACTCCAGATCACGGACCTCAGCTGTGGGGTTAAGTATAACTGTTTAACAGCTGTCGTATCTTTAACATCTCTCTAATATCTGTTTGAATCTGTTATAGCTAGAATTATCTGTCGAATATCTGTTTCAAAGCTGTTGTGTCTAAGAGTGTTTGACATCTCTCTAATATCTGTTTGAATCTGTTATAGCTAGAATTATCTGTCGAATATCTGTTTCAAAGCTGTTGTGTCTAAGAGTGTTTGACATCTACATAGTAAGTAAGTTGGGTTGAAAAAAGACATACGTCCATCAAGTTCAACCATAATGCCTATACCTAACCTGCCTAACTACAAGTTGATCCAGAGGAAGGCAAAAAACCCCATCTGAAACCTCTCTAATTTGCCTCAGAGGGGAAAAAATTCCTTCCTGATTCCAAGATGGCAATCGGACCAGTCCCTGGATCAACTTGTACTAAGAGCTATCTCCCATAACCGTGTATTCCCTCACTTGCTAAGAATCCATCCAGCCCCTTCTTAAAGCTATATAATGTATCAGCCAGTACGACTGATTCGGGGAGGGAATTCCACAACTTCACAGCTCTCACTGTAAAAAATCCTTTCCGAATATTTAAATGGAACCTCCCTTCTTCTAAACGGAGTGGGTGCCCTCGTGTCCGTTGGAAGGACCTACTGGTAAATAAAACATTAGAGAGGTTATTATATGATCCCCTTATATATTTATACATAGTTATCATGTCACGTCTTAAGCGCCTCTTCTCCAGTGTAAACAGACCCAACTTGGCCAGTCTTTCTTCATAACCGAGACTTTCCATACCCTTTACCAGCTTAGTTGCCCTTCTCTGGACCCTCTCTAACTCAATAATGTCCCGTTTGAGCACTGGAGAGCAAAACTGAACAGCATATTCTAGATGGGGCCTTACCAGTGCTCTGTAAAGGGGAAGAATAACCCCCTCCTCCCGTGAATCTATACCCCTTTTAATACAGCTCAAAACCTTGTTTGCCCTTGCAGCTGCTGCCTGGCATTGCTTGCTACAGCCAAGTTTATTATCTACAAGGACTCCAAGGTCCTTCTCCATTATGGATTTGCCTAGTGCAGTCCCATTAAGGGTATACGGGGCTTGCATATTTTTACATCCCAGGTGCATGACCTTACATTTATCCACATTAAATCTCATCTGCCACTTAGCTGCCCAGATTGCCAGTTGGTCAAGATCCTGCTGCAGGGATGTCACATCCTGGATAGAATTGACTGGTCTGAAGAGTTTTGTGTCATCTGCAAACACTGATACATTACTCATAATACCCTCCCCTAAGTCATTTATGAACAAATTAAACAAAAGTGGACCCAGTACAGAACCCTGAGGGACCCCACTGAGAACCTTACTCCAAGTAGAGAATGTGCCATTAACAACCACCCTCTGTACCCGATCCTGTAGCCAGTTTTCTATCCATGTGCAAACGACTTCACTAAGACCAATAGACCTTAGCTTAGAAAGCAGTCGTTTGTGGGGAACGGTATCAAATGCTTTGGCAAAATCCAAATAGATTATATCTACTGAATCCCCACTGTCCAGCTTCTTACTTACCTCATCATAAAAAGCAATTAAATTGGTCTGACATGACCTGTCCTCTCTCTCTAGTATCTGTTTGAATCTGTTATATCTAGAATTATCTGTCGAATATCTGTTTCAAAGCTGTTGTGTCAAAGAGTGTTTGACATCTCTCTAATATCTGTTTGAATCTGTTATATCTAGAATTATCTGTCGAATATCTGTTTCAAAGCTGTTGTGTCTAAGAGTGTTTAACATCTCTCTAATATCTGTTTGAATCTGTTATATCTAGAATTATCTGTCGAATATCTGTTTCAAAGCTGTTGTGTCTAAGAGTGTTTAACTTCTCTCTAATATCTGTTTGAATCTGTTATATCTAGAATTATCTGTCGAATATCTGTTTCAAAACTGTTGTGTCTAAGAGTGTTTGACATCTCTCTAGTATCTGTTTGAATCTGTTATATCTAGAATTATCTGTCGAATATCTGTTTCAAAGCTGTTGTGTCAAAGAGTGTTTGACATCTCTCTAATATCTGTTTGAATCTGTTATAGCTAGAATTATCTGTCGAATATCTGTTTCAAAGCTGTTGTGTCTAAGAGTGTTTAACTTCTCTCTAATATCTGTTTGAATCTGTTATAGCTAGAATTATCTGTCGAATATCTGTTTCAAAGCTGTTGTGTCTAAGAGTGTTTAACATCTCTCTAATATCTGTTTGAATCTGTTATATCTAGAATTATCTGTCGAATATCTGTTTCAAAGCTGTTGTGTCTAAGAGTGTTTGACATCTCTCTAATATCTGTTTGAATCTGTTATAGCTAGAATTATCTGTCGAATATCTGTTTCATAGCTGTTGTGTCTAAGAGTGTTTGACATCTCTCTAATATCTGTTTGAATCTGTTATAGCTAGAATTATCTGTCGAATATCTGTTTCATAGCTGTTCTGGCTATCTTATTTGCAAATAACTGTTGTTTCTATTTGTTTAAGTATCTATCAATATATATGTTAAGTATGTTTTAAACGTTTAGGTATTCACACATGTTTCTTTTTGAATATCAAGATAAATGGGTTATATGCATATCTGATTAAGAATATCTAGTCTCTGTGCAACTATTTCCTTCTAGTTCTAGTACTTCTGGTATATAAACCGCAAACTAAAAATATACATATAAGTACTAGATAGTTGCAAGTATCTATCTAGCATATTACCTTTTTAAAGTTGTCTGTTTCCTATTTCTTCTAAAGCAACAGATAGAATTTGGTGGATGTTTAAAGTTAAGTTATTAGGAGAAGTTTCAAAAGGTGAAGTAAACAAAAATAAATAAACAGGGCGATAAAGAATTGCTGTTACCCAGGAAAACACCTCCAAGCTGTGTGAGCAATGCTCCAGTTGGTAGGTGGGGAAGTTTGGTAAATTGGTTGGCCAACCACGTAAAAGAGATGGGCAATTGGGTGCTCCGTCTGAAACAGAGAGGGTTGCTGATCCCCCTGGTCAAACAGCAATACAATGGATGGAGAAAAATCATGGGAATTGGGTTACGGCACCCCTTGAAGGTACATGTAAGGAAATGGGGATGCCAGATACTGGTAGGTTAGATAGAGTTCTCAGGGAGACTCTAATTGATACCCATGATAAATGGTTAAGAAAGAAAGGATTCGACACGGAAGCGCGTGTACGGTTAGCAGAGAGTAAAAAGAAACCGGAGAAAATTTAAGAATGTTTTTATAGTGGAAATTATAGATATGTTCAAAAAGGTAAGCTTCCTGCCTCCTGGCCAGATGGAAGCATATTAGATGACGATGATCCCTATGGGTTTGCTGCTTTATTTACTACTCTTTATAGAGATAAGCAAATAAAAGAGCAGGCAGAAAGGGAAGAAATGCAAGCTATTGGGAGAACTCAGGAAACAGAAGCAATAGAGAAAGGAAAAAACAACATTAGAATACAGTTTAAAAATTAAAATGTATTAAAGAAAAAATAAGAAGATGAGTATGGCAATGCAAGCACAGAGACTGAAACTCTTTTATCAGATGCTATAATTGCAAATGTAAGGAAAAAATGATTTAAAATGTTTTTATATTTACCAAAGGGGGGTATTGCAGAGATTATGAAGCACAAGAGGCAGAGGGAGAAGGTAAGAGAAAAGCTATTTTACGCAACTCAGTGAGTACACATACAATGTCTCTTGTGACATCTGACCCTCCCCCGTATACGGGAGGGGCTGAATTACCTTTGGCTTACCCACACGCAAGGGAAGGTGTTTTACCCTCTGCTTCAAACAAGATATAGTTGGTACACTTCCCTTAAGGATAAAAGCTGTATTTGAGGGGGATAATCCAGTCCCAAGATACAGTGTAAGTTGGTACCAACCTTGGTCTCGAACTGAAAAAATGTCCCTTTTAGAGGGAATCCCAGACCCTGATGTAAATCCGGGAGGGTTTGTAAAAAACTTGAAGAAACATAGAACAGTTAATGAAGTCAGGCTTGGTCCAAGAGTTATTCCAATTATAGAGGAATGCAATGCCCATTCTCTTAAAGCAGGTTCCTCAATTAGAGAAGAAAACAGGGGATATACAGAGATAAGGGAGGGATGTGTTTCGAACAAAATTGGTTAATGGGCAAATTAAATAAAACTTGGGCAATGGCCACTAACCTTAAGCAAACAAGTGCGGAAGGATCTGTGGAATTCTTTCACAGATTGAAATTGGCATTTACTGAGACAAAGTTCAATTAAGAACTACTTTCAAAGAAGGGTTAAAAAGGAATTTAAAGAATTTTTATTAAGAGGTGTTGCTAGTGATAGAACCCAAAAGGTATAGTAATTCAACTGTCAGGCCCAAAAGTTATAACGCGAGTGCACCGCCTGGATTCTGGGTCAAGGTTGGCAACAAGGTACGGCAGTTGCACGGGAAGCTGCCTAACAGATTGAATGACTTAATTAAGATTATTATCTTATTATTATCTTATCTTATTATATTATTATTATTAGTATTATTACCTTAGATTATCTATTAGCAGGCCAGGGAGTGCAGCAACATGGCTGTCAAATATCTTCAAATCATTAATGGCTCCTATAGGGTGTGTGATAAGGTTTAATTTAAGGTTGGATACCAGCAGCTATTACCTATTTGCTTTTACATTTGAAGGGGTCCAAAGGTGCTTCACAAGACTTGCACAAGGGGGGGTAAATTCACCAATGTTATTTAATCAAATTTTACATGATTTGTTAAGTGGATGAGAACCAAAACATGAAGATACTGTACTTTTACAGTATGTAGATGATTTACTTTTGTGTTGTGAAACTAAATAAAAGTGTAAGGAAGATACAGTAGGATTACTGTGTTTCCTGGCTCAAACTGGTAACAAAGTCAGTAAAGAAAAACTACAATTTTGCCGAGAAAAGATACAATTCCTAGGGCATTGTATCACTAAAGGTCACAGGCATTTAACATCTGAAAGAATGGATATAATATTAAATTATCCATTACCAAAAAACATTAGGCAACTACGTGCCTTCCTAGGTTTAGTTACCTATTGCAGATCATGGATTCCAAATGCATCAGAGCTTTTGGGACCACTTTACGCTTTAACCACTGAGGGAAAGTTTGTTCTGAATGAAGAACATATTAAAGCAATTGAAAATTTAAAAAAGACTTTGACAGAGGCACCAGCTTTAGCATTACCAAATTATGAAAAACCATTCCAACTTTTTTGTCACGAAAATAATGTTCATGCTACAGGGGTCTTGTGTCAGAAATATGGGGGGAAAACAAAGCCAATAGCCTACTACTCATGTCAGTTAGATCCAATAATCAAGGGATCTCCAAGCTGTGTAAGAGCTGTAGCAGCCTGTGCGCTATTGCTAGATAAAGTGGCAGATCTAGTGTTGGATCATAAATTATCATAATAAACAAAGCATCTTTCAGCAGCAAGACTGCTGGAATTGTTATGGAATTGCACACAACTACTTACCAATTTGGAAGGCCAGAAATTTTATGACTTCATCAGGTAAACCAATTAAAAATGCAAATTTAGTGAACAAGCTCTTGTTAGCCTTACAGCTTCCAACCGAGGTAGCCATTCTAAAGGTACAAGCGCACACTAAACTCCAGACTACTGAGGCAAAAGGAAATGCAAAAGCAGATGAAAGAGCCAAAGCAGCTGCTTTGCTGCCAATTATGACAGTAAATTATGACCAAAAAGACCACAAGGGGCCAGTTGATCTGCAGGTTCTAGCAACCATGCAGGACCAAGCTCCAAAAGTGGAAAAAATAAAATGGTCAAAGTTAGGAGCAAGGACTCTGGAGAAATGGCCTAACATACTGTCTGCCTAAGGCATTATATGTTATGATGGCTCACATGACACATGGAGTTGCGCATTCAGGTAAAAACGCAATGGCTGCCGCGGTCCAGAGAAGCTGGATAGCACCTGGTTTCCCAGCTTTTGCTGCAAAATATGTTTCCTCTTGTGTTACCTGTTTACGTCATAATCCAGGCCAAGTAGTCAAAACTCCAAGACGACACTCACCTAAGCCAGACTACCCTTCCAAAGACTACAAATGTACTACAACCAGCTACCCAGAGTGGGGACATATAAGTATATTTTGGTATGTATTGATATGTTTTCAGGATGGCCAGAAGCCTGGCCAGTTGCCAAAGCCACTGCAAAAACTACTGCAAAGAGAATATTATCTGAGGTCATGTGCAGGTATTCATTACTTTTTTTATTTTTTTTTTGTTTTTACTTTTGGGGATTATTACTTACGTCTCAAGCAAACGTTGTTTTTATGAAGAGCCTAATTTAAATATGAATTTACAAAGGAGGATAGCTGAAGAAGCTAACCGTACTAATTATTGGATTTGTGGGAATAGGCCTACTGATTCAAAAAGTCTTCCTATGATAGCATTGCCAATTTCTTTGTATGTGTTACAACCTGAAAATATTACTTACAACAATATGACTTTAGGGAAAGAAAGAAAGCCTGGAGACTTCCAATTGCTAAACTAATCACTGATAAGACCCTGCCAATATTCATAAGTATTAATAAGACAGAAAAATGAAATCCGTTACATCTAGGCCAATTGAAACCTACTCAAAATGGCAGAAATTATACTTTTAAAATGATATGGGGAAAATAGTTCAGAATAAGCAATGATTAGTTTGGTTGATATATGGAAGCTAATGATTGGCCTTAGTATATTTCTACAGGCCAGACAACCAGAAAATGAGTGGATGAATTATCCATATGAGGAAGGTATTAACAAAACAGAGTGTAATTTTACGCAGCCAGAATCCTTGACAAAAGTTGAATGGTGTAATTTATTTAAGATTGCATTAGCCGGGATTGATGCAGGAATTAATAAATCAATATCTACAGCAATGTTTAGTGATGATTTGATAACACTCAAACCACCTTATTATTTTGTCTGTGGATCATGTGCATATACTTGGTTGCCAGAAAATAGTTACGGTACTTGTACCATTGCTACCTGGTATTGTTGACAAAATGTTCAATGAAACTACTGCTGCAATTACTGCAAATTCAGGTTGAAATAGCTCAGATGAGCAAGTTAGCCCTTCATAAAAAATTAGCGCTTGATTACATCTTGGCTTCAGAAGGAGGGATGTGTCAAGTTATCCTTAAACAAGACTGTTGTACTTGGATAGATGATAATGAAGATATAGTACAAGGTCATTTAAATAAGGTGAAACAATTACAAGGGATTCAAAATTGGCGAAATTTTTGGATCCATTGGAAGTTTTTTTTTTTTTAAACAAGTAGGAGCATTATTAATAATGTTACTGATTATAATACTTATGCTTTACATATTTTACAAATTAACTCTGTGTTTCCTAAATCGTTACATTAAAACTAGGAATCAGCACATTTATCGTGTTAATGTTGATAACTTTGATTCCAATACTTTCAATGATACAGAATTATGAATGTGTTTTTAATTTTCTCCTAGTTGGAATTGTTCCTTTTTGATAATGTGGAAAATATTTGCAATCATCATGATATCCGTCTGCTCAACTAATGACATGAAAGGAACAATTTTCTGTTGACAATGAAAATTTTCTACGAGAATCAAATCATTCTTGCTTCAATCTGCAATTTAACTATGGTGGCATATTCCATATCTCCATAAGACGTACATCAAAGTGGTTGCTAACAGGAACTTGCAAGGACATATATAGCTGGTTTTGTGTTTACACGAAACAACTTTCTATTGGCATTATAACATCAGTAAATAGTACTTGGGATAACACTGAAGCCAATACCAAAGCGGAGACGACATATTTTCCAATGTTTTACAGTAACACTGGAGGATGGAACAAACGGCTACCTTTCACCAAAAAGAACATTACTAAACACTTGGAGTGGAACCGTATGGGGATTGAGTTTATTATGTTATGTTTGGTATCTTAGACTAAAGAGGGGAAATTAGTTATTTTTAGGCAATTAATTGGATTGTGGTGGATCGAGAATTCTCCAGCATGAGTTATGGTCAAATTCTGCTGGTCAAGAATGCATTTTTGGTTTTGAAGACGGTCTTAGTCCCTCTTCACGACAAAAGAGCTGCAATAAAGTTAATTGCATTTAGGAACAAGCTTAGGGCTGTGGGTTACATAGTTTAGTGTGGTCAGTAGAATGACCAAAAGAGGGGAAATGTTAAGGTTATATGGATACATATATATTAATTAAACTATATAGAACAATTTTAATACTATGTTATTCTTTTATTGTGTAAGTCAATATTTCTGAACTAGGCTGAATAACAAAATGACATTCTAAATGACATTTTGTAAAGTTAAGTAAATAGTAATGTTTGAATTAACTATTGATTTAACATGTACTGCCAAAACCTGTAATTAGGGAATAAGTCAAATATGGTCTCATGATGAGTAGTCCCAAAAGACCACAAGTAATCAGGACATGCTTCAATCTGACTGGTGGAATTATAAGACCACCCTATCTCCTCATGGTGTAAGGACAATTAATATATAAATAAAGATCTGCCCACCAATCAGGTAGGACAGAACAACTAGGCCTCGTGTCTGCGTCTGTTCTCTTGCATGCAATACATTTTATCCTACAGCTGACAATCCTTTGGCATCATATTCAACGTTTGACCCTAACAATAGGAAACACAAAACTAGCAAAAATTAGATTTGTAAACATTCAAATCTATTAAACATGTTCAAAACAGTATTGTAAAACATACAGAACCATATCTAGGCGCTTTAGGGGACCATCTTTAGAAGTATTCAGTCCATTTATAAAAGTATTAAATGGTTAGAGCCGGAAAAGCTGTAGTCCTTTTAAAGCGTGAAGTTCTTGTTCAAGTTGGTCTGGTAGTTGGGGTTCTATTTCTTGGCGTTCGTGGCGTCCTCTTTGGTGTGTAGACCTGGTGCCACTCTCCTTGTTGCGTGAAGTCTAGGTCCGGAGGGGTTGCCTCTGTTATTTGCCATCCTGGGAGATCTACGTCTGGTAGCTGTAGTTTCTGTATAAAGTTATGAGTATCCTTAGGTGTTCTGATCGCTGCTTGGTTTTCCTCTTTATTAGCTATTAGGGCAAAGGGGAATCCCCATCTGTATTGAATGTTTTGCTCTCTCAGAATGTCTGTAAGTGGTTTCAGTAGTTTCCTCTTTATTAGTGTTGTTCTTGAAAGGTCTTGGAACAACTAAATCGCTGTTTGGTCATAAGTGATAGAATTGGTTTCTTTGGCTTTTTGTAGTATTTCCTCTTTTAATGCGAAGCTGTTCAGACAGCACAATATGTCTCTTGGAGCGTTAAGTGGTGCTGCCTTGGGTTTCTGGACCCTGTGCGCTCTTTCGATTTCTATGTTAGTTGTAGGGTCTCTGCCAAGTATGTTATTGAAAATTTGGAGTAGTGCAGTTTTTATGTCTTCTGTCTTTACTGATTCTTGGATCCCTCTGACTCTTATGTTATTGCGTCTGCTTCTATTTTCTTGGTCCTCTAGTTGACGTTGCATTTCTGTTATTAGCAGGTTATGTGTCTGGGTAGTTTTGTAAAGCGATTTCTGGTTGGCAATCAGCTTACTTTGGTTGGCTTCCAGGTCCTCAGCTCTCCCTGCCAGTGAGATTAAGTCTTTTTTTATTTCCTGCAGCTCCTCCTTGATAGTGGATGTGACCTCGTGCAGCATATTTTTTATGTCCGTTTTGGATGGGAGATTCGTGAGGTAAGTATGTATATCCTGCTCTTCTTCTGCTTCACTTTCTAATTCAGACTGTTCCTGGCGCGTGTCTGTATCGCTCCCTGCTCTCTCTTCATTTTCAGTTATGGGCGCCATCTTGGGTGCCGATCGGTCCGTTTTTTTTTTTCATAAACAGCGGCGCTATCTCGGCTTGTGCAGGTGATTGTCGCTTCTCTGCCTGCCTGTCTCGCTCCGGGCCTTTGTTTTTGGGGTTTCCCCATGTTTATTTTTACTTTACAGGTGCCCACGCTGGTCGACTGTCCCGGAGCTCCGGAATCACACAGCCATCAAGCGTGCAGGCAAGCCACGCCCCCTGCTGCTTATTCTTAGTTCAGGCCCTGAAGGAAAAAAGACAGCACACAAAGGTCAGATGGGGTGGGCTTAGGCTCTCAGTGCTACCTCCCCACGCATCATGTCATGAGAGGAAGGGTGGATAGGTGCTGACTGATCGTGCCTTGGGCTGCTCCACATCTTGATCCGGCCCTGCTATGGTGATTATGTAGTACTATAGACCAAGATTGGCCTAAAAATTCATGGCAGCCAATCAAACATTTGTTTTCATTATTCTAACAGCACTAGACCAATAAAAGCTGCTACTATGGGTTACAGCATGTTACATGGCCCATCTAAAATAATTTTCTACAGATTCTGAAAGTAAGAGTGAAAAGTCCAACTTACATTTGTAGAGAAAGCCGGCCAGACCCAGCAGCAGGAGGAGGAGCAGAAGAACCACACAAGCAATAATAGGCTGGGAATAATTTGGGCCAATATTCTATAATGAAATGCAAATAATTCACTAGTCAGTCACTGCAGTGCAGCCTTTATCAGCTGTGGGATGG
Source organism: Xenopus tropicalis (assembly GCF_000004195.4). Classification (NCBI taxonomy): domain Eukaryota; kingdom Metazoa; phylum Chordata; class Amphibia; order Anura; family Pipidae; genus Xenopus; species Xenopus tropicalis. The sequence continues at coordinate 61,014,379 of NC_030683.2, forward strand.
ATGTAAGATGGACCCTAGCTGTATGATAACTAGGTTTTGGGGCCAAACCTCTTACATATGGGGGAAGAATGTCTGCATTTGTCAGGACCCCTGGTCTCCCGTGTGCTCCTATAACCTCAGTTGTCATTGAGAAATATACAAGAAGTTATACCTTTGGTGATGGAGAGCTGACGTTTGTCAGTGGCAGCTGAGCTGAAACTGAAAGAAGAACAAAAGTAAATGCATAAATAAAATGTACAAGAATACCTTCAAATATGTGGAGCTTTAAACAATATTCAAAGAATGAGACACTAGGAGAACGGTTCCACTCTGAAGGATTGATGGGAGTCTGAGGGAATTAGAGCGAGGGATGCACCATATTTCATATTTTTGCTACTTCAGTAACGGCTGGTTCTGTGGAGTGGTTGGGGTAGAAATCAGATTGTACTGGGTCTGGAAGGTCACCCTAAGCCAAAATTACCCAGTAATCTCCCTATTGTATGCAATAGTAACAGGGCTGATGTAGCACTGCTGTTTCTGTGCCTTTGTAATGGGCTGAGCAAGAGAATAAGTTATTAAAGAAACCCTGTCTATCTTTATCATTTCTGTTTGACAGGGTGATCTAGACAAATATAAAGAGAAGAAGCTTTAAGGGACATTGATTTACCTATTTACGTATTACGATTAAAAAAAATCATGCAGTCGCTTTGTGAAGTCTTAAGAACTTTAGGGAATTTCCAAAGAACGGTGACTGTGGTTTTTGGCCAAAAGACTTTGTCATATAACTGATATACACAAACATGCTGCATTCAATGCAATATATGAATTCACTGGTTGTCCCCATTACCCTAAACAAATAAACAATTAATGACTGTAATTCTGACTGAAGGACACTACATTTAACAAAAGATTAAACAAATCTCACCTACATCCCAAGTCATAAAACACCTCTATAATGATTTCTGTCCAGTGAGAAAATCTGTGTCTACTTGTAGATACATATCTTGGGCAATCATGTGGCAAACATGTATAGGCATCCCTCTTGCTCTGCATTTTCATTATAGGCTATCAGCTGCTTAAAACAATTAGGCCAAGAGCAGGTTTCATTGCAGGCTCTACAGCTCACATAGTTAAACAATGCTTCTTTGATAAGCAATATGTTTACTATATTATGTATCTGCCATGCACTTTGTTTCTACCTAACCCCCCTCTTATAGACCAAATGGCAACTGAATTCCTTTCAGCAGAGTTTTAGTCCCAATACACATTCTGCCAATGCTTTTCCAAAATATCAGTCGATCACTAGTAGCCACAAATTCCACCCATAAGGCCACAAATCACCCAGGGCATTCAAATCACTTGGGATGATACTATCAAGTCTAACAGTGACTTTTTGTAAACTAACGTGTCCCTCAACAGAATTGTATATTAACTTGTAGTCTTTAAAAGGCTTTCACTTCAATCATATAGAGTTGTCCAAACTCTCTTACAGCCAACATTCAGCTAACTCCATTGATAACATAGTACTAACTCATAAAATTACATTACCCTATTCACACTTACAACAATTATACCATAATGCTTGTCTACAGACATTGTTAGTTTCACATAACAATTTCTCCCTCAGAATAATAAATTTCACTCTTTCTGTTTTATCAAAGAGTTTTGTTGACACTAATTTCAAAACAGACCCTGGCATTTCAAATACACAGAGACCCAAACAGACCCCATCAGCCCAATAAATAGTGACTGTCTATGGCATCTTACAGCAGCACCTCTGGCATTTGCCTAAATCTACAGATTGTCAGCCAGGGCCTGCTCTATACTGCAGGTTCACTGCACAATATTATATACCATAGGAGATATACAGTTCAGCTGTGCTGCCTGTGCTCTAAAACCCACTAACTAGCACTTTACAGTTCATGTAACAAGCCATAACATTCCTATTACCATTAGTACAATAGTGTATGCAATGCTAATTTCAGCCGGTAGAAACAATTGAACAAAACATAAATATTCATTTATCCAAAGTCCAAGTCCAAAACCAATGTCCATTTAAGTTTCCAGGTCACCATTCAAATGAATTCCAGGTTCTTCAATACTTTGTACTGATGTCCATTGAAGATAAACAATGTCCAAATCCTTGTTTGCTGTCCATTGTTTTGCTATTAACCCATTTGTTAATGCACTTGATAAACATCTATAAAACAAAAGATCAAGGCAACATCAGTTCTTAGCATTTAAGATCTGTTTTTGTCAAATTTAACAACTTTCTTAATTTTGTATTATTTTGTCAAGACTTTTTTTCAGTCACTGTCACATTTAAGTCATTGTCAAATTAAGACAAGACAAACTATAACAACATACATGTGGGCCCACACATTCTCAGAAACATACAACAAAAAGTGTTAAAAACTTTCAAGTTTCATTGTTAATTGTAGTACTACAGTTTTAAAAAAACTTTTTAACAAAATAGACATGTCTTAAGGCCTTTACGCACAAATTTGTGCACTTAAAAACAAAACAAATAAAGTGTAAAAAATAATGGATCCATCAACTCTTGATGCCTGTTATTAAAAAACATATTAACTCAAAATAATCAGATTCTTAAATCCTGAAACAAAAAAACATATGACATTAACATACAGTACAATTAAACACACTGTAACATTTAGTTTTTGTTTCTCTTATCTTGAGCAATAAATCACTCCCTCAGTTGAACTAGTCTGTGTCTAAAGGGAGGGGGCAGCAATTCTTTACATACAAAGAGAAACACCTTTTACGATATACAGCTGTTCTATTACTAAACCAGTAGAATTGTACCATTCTCAACATTGTTTTGCTTCTGTATTTTTCCTAAACTATCACTAGTTATCCTCTCATATAACCTCCTAGATGTCCTCCTCCCATATGTTTAGCCATTTCCTTTTCTATGTATGGGATAAAAGGAAAGATAGGTCCTCTACATTACAGGTTGCCGCATTCTGTGGTTGTGGTAATTTCAAACTCACCTTTTGTGAGCGCTTCAACAAATCAGCAGTGGGAATACCATCAATTTCAGGCTTTGGTACACCATATTGAAGCAAATCTAAAAACATTTGCCTGCGACTGTTTTTTAACCTTTTTGTACCCCAGACTTTTACTACCCTTTGCTTAGGAATGTTTTCCTCTGCACATTCTAATCTACCCAACAATATGTCAGTTTTATGTAACAACGGGGCTTTTAAATGGGTGGGAGAACCTACTAGCAATGTATTCTTCATATGTGCAGTAAATGGAACTTTGTCTGGCCTTTCCCATTCTTCTTTTACTGTATGTGGGTTTGGGAGTACTGAAGTTATTGGATCTGTAAGCACACCACTTTCTCCTCCTACCTGGGAAATTGGCTGACCCAACTTAACTACTGCAGCAGATAAACTTGGTTGCTCAATGTACTGTTGATCTGCTGCTTCTGTATTTCCTGAAGATCTGTCAACAATACCTGCACTTTGACTGACTTGTCTTGTAGTCACAATAGGTCTTATCATGTCTTCTTGAACTTCCTCATGTGCTCCTGACCACTGGGCTAACTCCCCCCTGTCTCCTTTACTTACAAGAGCTCTTACTCTAACTAATGCAGCATTTTCTTCTTGTTCTGTCTCTTTTCTATGGTGATTGTTACTCATAGTTTTTACCACATATTTTGTAAATTCTATTTCCAACTCCTCATTGTGTGCTAATGAGGAGCGCAAACATTCTCTCATTATGGCTAGTTGATCTTTAACTGCCTGCAGCTCAAGCTCAACTGCCTCCCTTTGGACTGTCTCCTCCCTGAGCGCCTGAAAACACAACCAACCCAATTGTGCTGAGGACTTCTGCTCCTTGGAACACATAGACAAATCCAAATTCAGCAACAGGTGATCGGGGTGAGTCACCTGAGAGAGTTGCTGATCTCCTATCACATCCCGAGCAACATGGGTCCAGGGTCCGGAACTAGCCCATGTGGGAAGGTTGCTCGTTTGATCATCTACCCCTCTAACTTTGTTTTTCAACCAACAGAACATTATTGCTAACTTTCAACAGTATGTTTGCCCTGCACAAGCCACTACAATACTGCCACTACACTACCATACAAGCTGCACTATAAATTTCTATACAAGTTATTACTGCACTTCCCAGCATCAAAAGGGTTAATCCTGCCGACTACGCCAAATGTAATAAAGGGGGTGAACCTTTATTAATATTAATAATTTGTATTAATTGACATTAATGACAAATATTAATAAATATGCAGGATCAATGATTAAACCTTCTGATAGACTGTTAGTGAGCAATAACTTACACACAAGTAATAATAGAATTAAATAGATTTACTTATCTTAGTATGATTAGTTACAAGTATAGCCAGTTCTGCACAATTCAGCACAATCAGGGAGCCCCACAACCTTTGGCGCAAGACCTTCAGGTTCCCGATAACCCAGCGATGATCCAAATGTCCCGGCACTCGTTCAGGAGTCCTAGGCGAAGCTCCCGACCCATGGTGGAGGCTCCTTTTTATAGTAGAGTTCTTAGCAAACCCCCAACACCAAGTGCTGACTTGTGTACAAACTTTTGTCATGAACAAAACCTATTAACTAGACTTAGAAGGCCTTATTTGTTGCTCAAATAAGTTGTACATAAAGTGTATTGTCTATATGCTGTCTGTTTGTTTATTCCAAGGATATTTGCTGGGTAACAATACCTGTGTTTACTGTTTACCCAGCAATATACATAGAACAAAGACATTGTACCTTGAACACTAGACAATAGCTGTCCCAAAATCTGCTGCTTTTACTTGACTCAAACCTAAGATTTGATTCATATGTCAAAGCAGATGTATATATTGTAAATCATAAAATCAATAGAAAATCCACCGTGCTACAAGGTCCGATACCTGTACATGTATTTTTTGGTGCATGTCATACTTTACCCCAATTGCTCTCCTCTAATGTAATCATTTCCTTAATAAAAACAAGCAGGGGGCATGACCCATCATCCCAAAGGCTTTATGTAGTTGCTCCAAAATTATGAGGTTGTTCCTCTGTACGGTGGCCTGGAGCAGTGGCTGAGGGAACCCAACCTGAATGCCAGTTAGGGTGAGATTTAGGGAGGATGTCCTTCTTCAGCACACCACTTATTTCAAGGGTGCATTCAGTTCTCCGGCTGCTTACAAGCCGAACAACCTTGTATTGGGAGAAGCACACCCCTATAGCTTTGAACAAATATTGGATCTCAATATGGAGAAACCCCTAAGTAAAATTTTATTTAGGTGTTTGTCGTTCTGACTGCAGTCTTACCTGTATTCACATGATCTGAGCTGGATGCAGCAGGGGATGCTGAGCTATTTGATACTGCTAATAAAAAGAAATAAACATGATAAATGATAATGTAGGAGAACAAGAATATTGTTAGTTTAAAAAGATATATTAGTGACAATACAAAGCAGCTGCAGAGTGGGCAGGGCTCAGGCCACAAAAGGGAAACAGAGCCCAGGGAAAGTGCAACATATCAGCAGGTAAAGGGAACATGCATTATTCCATGTTTATAAAATACTTGTACTGTTGGAATGGTTTATTTGCCTTTATTTATTTTTTCTGGAGAAGATATGGTCCAGTGAGCTAACATGACCCAGTAATAATGGGAGATCATTTAAAGGGCACATAAACCTTCCATAGCAGTGTTGCTCCACCCAAAGTTGCTGTGCTACAACTCCCAGAATACTGACAGCTGTAGTGCGACAATATCGGAGATGGAATGCTAAAGTAACAATGGAACATTTTCTAAGTCCTCCACAGCCAACACCATTGGCTGCCAACTTAGCATATAAACTATAGCCTCTTCGACCACTATATGATCTGGGATCAGTGAAAAGGTTAAAAAGTACAATTGGGTAAAGACTACATCTCTTATTGGCTGTCCTGCTCTCCCAACAGGCCTCCCAGCATATAGTTGGTCTGTGGGCAAAATGATCATATGAAACAGATGTGGTCCAGCACTTGGGTCATTAAAGATCCGATGTTTAAAGGGTAGAAAATGTAATATAAACAGACATAGGAATAGAAATCCCAGCAGATGAGAGCTGAGCCTTACCTTCACTGGATGTTCTGGTTGGAATGACAGGGCTAGAGAGATTTGTCTGTGCTAGAAAAGAATGCCACACAGATTTAAAAAAGTGTTATTGTACAATAGTATGTACTGGAATTTCCTACCTTTCAAAACTGAAATCACATATTTTAATGGGATTTTTTGGGAGTGTGGGGCTTAATATCTCTCCCCTCTTTCCCCCTCTACCCAACTAACATTCAGCCCAGAGTTGGATTTGTACATTAAAATGGGCTTTACAGGTCTGGGATCCTTTATCCAGAAACTCGTTATCAGGGTCAGACTGAGGGGTGAAGGGTCCACCGGGGCTCCCGCCCCGGGGGCCCTGCAGGTGTCCCCGCCGGCCGCGTCCCCTAATTCGTCCCCCCTGCAGGGGCCCCTAACCCCCCTCGCAGGGCCCCCCACCCGACGTCCCCCGGGCGCACGTAATTTAAGGCGTCGGGAGGAGTGGTCGGCCAGGGGGATCGCTGGCAAGGGTCGGGTCTGGGACAGGGCCCACTAGAGCTGGGGCCTACCGGGATTTTAACCGATGTCCGGGGGCCCAGTCTGAACCTGCCTGTTACCCAGAAACACTGAATTATGGGAAAGCTCCCTGTTACGTTCTTGAGTGAATAATTAAAGGCAAAACATTCTTTTTCGTGCATTTTTGGTGTCTTCATTTTTTATTACTTTTTCCAAATGGGGGACACTGACCCCAGCAGCCAAAAAACGAGTGCTCTGAGAGGCTACAATTTTATTGCTATTGCTACTTTTTATTACTTATCTTTTGATTCAGTCCCTCTCCCGTTCTAATTTAAACTGCCTGGTTGCTAGGACAAAACCAGGCAGTTTAAATAAGAATGGGAGAGGGACTGAATAGAAAGATACGTAATAAAATGTAAAAAAAAAATTCCAAAAATGGAAAGCTGCTGAACAAAAACCTTATCATATATCACCAACTGCAAATTGTCTAAGAATATCAAGCTCTACATCATACTAAAAACTGATTTTCATGTAAAAAAACTAATGTTTCTAAACTGAGGCAAATACTCACCTTCATCTACACTGACTCCACCTCCATCTCCACCTTTTGGTCGTTGAACAAACCAGGGATCTCCACCCTGCAGCAGTAGGTTTCGGAGTCACTGATGGTCAGTTGGGTGATGGTGAGAGACACGTCCCCCTGTTCTATGTTCCCCAATAATCTGTATCTCTCTGATTGGTGCCAGGTAACTTCCTTCCCATCACTTTCAGTCCTGAGGATCGGATCCAGACATTTGGAATTTGGTCAATGGCCTCGACCCCAGCACATACTGGTGGTACCTCCAGTAACAGGGTAAGTGCAGGGTAATAGCACTGTCCCCCCGACTGATCCCCTCACATGTTCTGCTCCTACTGTCACAGCTGCAAAGAGGCAATTAGGAAAGCCAGAAATGTTAATTGTTTTTAGAGATTAATCCCATACAGGGTGGGTATCCCTACCTAATGTGCACCCCTATAAAGAGTATGAGAAAATCAATCCACCTGGGAAAGCATTAAACGCGTAAGACTATGTTTGTAAGGGGTTACTTATGCTTTTAATGGATTAAAATAAAATTGTTACTTTTAAGTGGCTATTTTGGAGACTTTCTTTTTCTTAGTTATAATATCCCTCAGTGATCACTAGAGGGTGCTCTCTACATCCCACATCAATAAAGTTTGCTTTTGTTTTTTGAATACTGTTTCTCCATTAAATTCCATTCTTGAAGTTTCTGGAATAAGAAGTCCATTGTTCAGGAGTCAGAACAACAAATGCAGAGAATGCATGCACCAGACAGAATGCTGTTTTCACTAGCAATTACAGTTGCACCCCTCAGTGACTGCTAATATCCTTATCATTTACAGTAGGGGGTACATTATCCCTTATAATACATGAGTGATACTCAGAGTTCCCTGTATAACTCAGCCTGCAGCCTTGTGCTTTATATGGGCACAGAAACCCTCAGTGACTGCTAATATCCTTATCATTTACAGTAGGGGGTACATTATCCCTTATAATACATGAGTGATACTCAGAGTTCCCTGTATAACTCAGCCTGCAGCCTTGTGCTTTATATGGGCACAGAAACCCTCAGTGACTGCTAATATCCTTATCATTTACAGTTGGGGGTACATTATCCCTTATAATACATGAGTGATACTCAGAGTTCCCTGTATAACTCAGCCTGCAGCCTTGTGCCTTTATATGGGCACAGAATCCCTCAGTGACTGCTAATATCCTTATCATTTACAGTAGGGGGTACATTATCCCTTATAATACATGAGTGACACTCAGAGTTCCCTGTATAACTCAACCTGCAGCCTTGTGCCCTTATATGGGCACAGAACCCCTCAGTGACTGCTAATATCCTTATCATTTACAGTAGGGGGTACATTATCCCTTATAATACATAAGTGATACTCAGAGTTCCCTGTATAACTCAGCCTGCAGCCTTGTGCCTTTATATGGGCACAGAACCCCTCAGTGACTGCTAATATCCTTATCATTTACAGTAGGGGGTACATTATCCCTTATAATACATGAGTGACACTCAGAGTTCCCTGTATAACTCAGCCTGCAGCCTTGTGCCCTTATATGGGCACAGAACCCCTCAGTGACTGCTAATATCCTTATCATTTACAGTAGGGGGTACATTATCCCTTATAATACATGAGTGATACTCAGAGTTCCCTGTATAACTCAGCCTGCAGCCTTGTGCCTTTATATGGTCACAGACACCCTCAGTGACTGCTGGTTCTGACTCCTGATACAACTCCCCAATATCCATTCATTTCTCATTCCCACTGGGTTTATAGTTATATAAGATTGTCATTATAGCTGTCTGTCTGTCCGTTTCTGTTCTCTGCACTGCTGGTTCTGACTCCTGATACAACTCCCCAATATCCATTCATTCCTCATTCTCACTGGGTTTATAGTTATGTGTAACTGTCACTGTGTCTGTCTCTTTCCCTTCTCTGCACTGCTGGTTCTGACTCCTGATACTACTCCCCAATATCCATTCATTCCTCATTCTCACTGGGTTTGGAGTTATGTGTAACTGTCACGATGTCTGTCTGTCCCTTTATGTTCTCTGCACTGCTGGTTCTGACTCCTGATACAACTTCCCAATATCCATTCATTCCTCATTCTCACTGGGTTTATAGTTATGTGTAACTGTCACTGTGTCTGTCTGCCCCTTTCCCTTTACTGCTGGTTCTGACTCCTGATACAACTTCCCAATATCCATTCATTCCTCATTCTCACTGGGTTTAATAGTTATGTGTAACTGTCACTGTGTCTGTCTGTCCCTTTCCCTTTACTGCTGGTTCTGACTCCTGACACAACTCCCCAATATCCATTCATTCCTCATTCTCACTGAGTTTATAGTTATGTGTAACTGTCACTGTGTCTGTCTGTCCCTTTCCCATCTCTGCACTGCTGGTTCTGACTCCTGATAGAACTTCACATTAACCATTCATTCCTCATTCTCACTGGGTTTATAGTTATGTGTAACTGTCACTGTGTTTGTCTGTCCCTTTCTCTTCTCTGCACTGCTTGTTCCGACTCCTGATACAACTCCCCAATATCCATTCATTCCTTATTCTCACTGGGTTTATAGTTATGTGTAACTGTCACTGTGTCTGTCTGTCCCTTTCCCATCTCTGCACTGCTGGTTCTGACTCCTGATATAACTCCACAATATCGATTCAGTCCTCATTCTCACTGGGTTTATAGTTATGTGTAACTGTCACTGTGTCTGTCTGCCCCTTTCCCTTTACTGCTGGTTCTGACTCCTGATACAACTTCCCAATATCCATTCATTCCTCATTCTCACTGGGTTTAATAGTTATGTGTAACTGTCACTGTGTCTGTCTGTCCCTTTCCCTTTACTGCTGGTTCTGACTCCTGATACAACTCCCCAATATCTATTCATTCCTTATTCTCACTGGGTTTATAGTTATGTGTAACTGTCACTGTGTCTGTCTGTCCCTTTCCCATCTCTGCACTGCTGGTTCTGACTCCTGATATAACTCCACAATATCGATTCAGTCCTCATTCTCACTGGGTTTATAGTTATGTGTAACTGTCACTGTTTTTGTGTGTCCCTTTCTCTTCTCTGCACTGATGGTTCTGACTCCTGATAGAACTGCCCAATATCCATTCATTGCTCATTCTCATTGGGTTTATAGTTTTGTGTAACTGTCACCGTGTCTGTCTGTCCCTTTCAATTCTCTGCACTGCTGGTTCCGACTCCTGATACAACTTACAAATCTCCATTCATTCCTCATTCTCACTGGGTTTATAGTTATGTGTAACTGTCACTGTGTCTGTCTGTCCCTTTCCCTTTTCTGCACTGCTGGTTTTGACTCCTGATACAACTTCCCAATATCCATTCATTCCTCATTCTCACTGGGTTTATAGTTATGTGTAACTGTCACTGTGTCTGTCTGTCCCTTTCCCTTTTCTGCACTGCTGGTTCTGACTCCTGATACAACTTCCCAATATCCATTCAGTCCTCAAGTGACTAATCATTGCCATGCTACCTCGGTTCTTAAACATGCAAGTCACCACTTGCAAAGGTACCCACACTGGTACAAGATGTGGCTACTCTAGTGGTGACGTTCAGTCACCGCAAGTAGATATTAAAAATCACGGGCCTCATATGTCTTCGCTCTTAAGGTGAAGACACACGGAGTTACTAGTAGCACATACTTGTCACTGCTACAAAAATAGACAGTGCTGATCATTTACTGATAATTGTCCCTACATGTGTTTTAGCAGAGGCATTTAGTAGCTGTGACAAGTAACTGCTACTAAGTAGCTCCGTGCAGAGGTGGGCCAAGTTGGCCAGGCAACCTAGGCAACCTGGCCGACCACCTTGCCCCCACCGCTTCCCCCCACAGAGGGGGGAGCGTGGTGCACAAGGCGTGCAAACGCCGTGCAGGAGGAAGCGTCAGGTAAGAGATCCCAAACTAGCGGTTGGCAACAGAGGTACCGGCCTAGCGCCCCCTCACTTTTGCGCCCTAGGCAGGTGCCTCTTTTGCCTACCCCTAGTTTTGGCCCTGGCTCCGTGTCTTCGTAGAAGATTAAATATCACTTTTCTCATCACATTATGTACTACTGATCACATAGAACAGGAAGGATGCAATGAAATCTCTTTTATTGACAATGTTTATTGACCATTAGATAGAAAATGATTATAATGTGATTTGTATATACATGTACCTGGATGTTGTTGAAGACTATGAAATATTGGCATATACCACCTTCCTGCTTACTCTATGATTTACAAGTGGAGTAAAAAGCGTTCTTATTCATTTTCTTAAAGGAGATGTAAACCAAAAATACATTTTACCTACTGAAGAAAAACCTTAATTCTAATTAACTTGCCATTAAAAAAAATTTAGTAAATATTTTTTTAATGTTCTAAAAGTTATTTGTAAATATAATTGCTGCCACTTTTTATCATTGGCACTGCTTTTTCTGACTATACTAAAAAGTCAGAAGAAGCAGTAGCAGAAGCAGAAGCCAGCTGATAAACAGACATGTGAATATGAATGCAAGACACTGTACAAAACTGGAGCCTTGGAAGAAGAAGAGCTAACTTCTGCTAAATTATTTCAAAAGTCAGAGCCTGTCTTACAGAAAGGGGTAGACATATACTGCATTAGATTGCAATTATAATTGCAAATCACTTTAAAACCATTGAACATTTGTGTGCTTACACCCCCCTTTAAGCCAGCTTGCATGTCAGATGTCATAAGCTTGCAAACATATTTTAATATTTTAAAAAGCTACCCAAGTAATTATGAAATTAAAGCATACATATACACAAAAATAACAGGCAAAAAAGATCGCTCCAGGTGCGATGCAGAAAAAAATACAGCATAAGGCAGAAGGTGAAAAATAAACTATATATATATATATATATATATATATAAAAAATAAAAAGAGCATAAAGGAAATAAAAAATACTCCCTAGGGAACTTTGTATCAAACTTAATATGAACATGTCACTTTGATCTTCTATTCTGTTTGGCAGCATCTGCTGTAAGACACAAAGCAGATTCTGGTTTTAATACAAATCTCTTGGAAAGAGAATTAAGGATGTGGCCAGAAGATGTAACCTTCTTATGGTCAAAGCCCAGCAATGAATAGGACTACCATCTGCTGCAGGATATTATGCTACCAGTGTTGTTTTTTTATGCACTGCCCATAAGTCAGAGGTTCTCATTACGATAAACTGATATAATTGCATGAAATTTGGTGTCAGATGCATTCTTTCATCATTGATATACAAAAGTGACATTCAGACCCTAGTACAAAGATGAAAAAAATATTTTAAAAAAACAATGCTGAAACCAAATATCAGAAAAAAAAATGTAAAATATTTATGTTACTGTGTGGCTGATTTTCACCCTAAGAATGAAAATACTTCTGGGTTGCTAGTTCAAAAGAACAGGCATCCCATCAACCAGCTGTGAAAAGGAGTAGAAACATTTGCTTATTAGTAAAAAAAAAAAAAATGAGATCATCATTTATTTGGAAACAACATGGTTACAGATTTGTGCTGCAAAAAAAGGGCGTGGGAATGTACCACAGCAGAACTACAATTTTCTGAATCTTAATAAAGACCACAGTTGAGTTAGAATTATAGGAATTCAAGTTAAACATCTGCTGGTCACCAGCAACTTGATTCTCCATATTTAACATTTATAAAGGAATTTTTATTTAAGCAAAGGCAGGGCTACAGTTACTTAATGTCTTGCTTATTTTATACAGAAAATACTTGGCTTTTCCAAAAACAAATGCATTCCTTTAAATAGGAGTCTTCAATGAAGATTTCCCAAAAGGACGTACTCTGAATCTCCATGTCATAGCTCCCACCTACAGGGGAAGGTAAACATTTCAGCACAATATAAATTACTCTTACTGAACCAGCAGTACCACTAATTTTTCTTTGCTTTTCTTATATTCTGTACAGAACCTTCACTGTTTCACATACATATTTATCATAGAAAATACAATAAACATAACTTGCACCATCCAACTACACAGAAGGCTCTAGCTGTATTCAACTGCTGGACTGGAGGCTAGAACCCCACTGCCAAGCCCTGAGCAACATACAAGATAACGTCGTTCTCTTCCACTGTGCAATTACATAAGATTCAGAGTTGAAGAAGTCACATGAAAAACAGAGACTTTATACTATATACAACATATACCTGTATGGCAATAAAGGAGATGAGTAAGTGTGGAATGTTATGAGGTCAGGCTGTAACCTGAGCACAAATTGGGCTGATTTTGCTGGCCAGCAACAAACTCAATTTGCCTTATCTTAAAAATCAAGACACAGAATAAATAGACTGGATTCAAATAACCCATTTCCCGCCAGAAATACCAGCATTGTATTACAACAATGATTCACGTGCAAGTCATTCTAGCAGTAAAAGTGTTAATGACAGCTGCATGGTCAAAGATGGTAGACTTTCTGGACAGCAAAAATTTCACTCTGGCAAACTATGAACTGTTTTTCTTATGCCCAACTTGTATGTTTTTGTGCAAAGTTACAGGACCTCTATGAACTGCAGTCACAATGTTCTGCTAATCTTCACCATTTACATTGTGACATCAAATAATCTACTATACTTTTATCCCAAAATGACTGGATGCTATACCAGCAGTGGTCCTCAGTCATTCTGATTCAGATAAAAAAAATTGCCTTTTTTCAACAAATAAAGAGGTGGCTTCAGACCAGGTTTTGCCCTCAGTTGCGATTATATATATATATATATATATATATATATAACCTATTGTATTGCAAACCAGTGATACATTGTATAGTATAATTTGAAGAAGATTATTTTGGAGATTGTTAGTCAAAGTGCAGTTTGTTCATCTATTTGCCCAGAGCTACACTGGGGTATCGGCCATGCAGCTGCCAGAATTATACCAGTTTCAGTCCAACAATAATAACACTGAAGATTGGGCTCAATTAACTGGATGAGGAGGTGGACGAGCAGGTGGAGGTCCTGGAGGCACCCGTGAAGGTGGAGGTCCTGGTGGTGGATGCCTTTGTGGAGGAGGCTTATGAATATTATTTGTTGTCGGGTTGGTGGCAGATGGTGTATAGATAGTTGATGTGCCATCAGCTTTCACTCTTGTAAAATTAATACAGCGTCCCTGTTAAAAAACTTGTCTTGTAAATGATAAACATGCATAATCAAGGCTATATAATAATAACTTCATTATGCAAACATTTTCGGCATAACTCTATTTATATCTTTTTGTTTTATTTGGGCTTACTAACTAACAATTTGGCACTAATTGTAAGAAAATAAGTTTCGTTGTGACAAACATATTTTCCCTACTAGTTTTCAGTGATATTTTGAGATATTTTTTATCTAACTAAATGGCCAAAGTGTCTTCCATATTAATTAACTGGCTTTGGTTTGCATATGTGGTCCTTTCAGGTGACAGTACATTAGGTGGTCTAGACAACTGTTTTATTAATATCTTTGTAGATTTCTGCAGACAAAGCAAATAAGACTGTTTTATGAGGGATGCATAGATCCTGGCTGGCTTGGCCCAGGACTGTTGGTTTCATATACTTCTCCACCACCTAACATACAGCAGAGGAAATGCCACATGCCTCATAGCCCTAAATGATTTAGCAGCATATGATGCTTCCTCATTTCAAACTTTCATGGAAATATCCTGTGATATTAACACTGCATGCAAATTTTCAGCATGTAATTAATGTGTAAGGTACCAGAGAATCAAGGCCCAAGTGTGGGAAGAGTGTAGTAAGATGCACCTTGTACCAGTCTGGGTTTTGTATACAACAGGAATCCTCTGTCTGTGTGTCTGCTCTTCCTGTCACAAACTATTACTTGCTGTCACAGGACCCTCTAACAACCCTGAAACAGCAGCTAAATATTCAGCAGGGTGTCAGACCTTTTAAATAAGCATGCTTAACCTAAGGAAACATATGCACAACTGTAATTATATGAGTACTGAACAAACAATTCTCACACACAAATTTATAATTACAATTTGAATGTGGCAAAAAAAAAAAAATAAACATTAAAACATGTATTATGAGTTTTATTTTTGGATACCTAAGCATGGTCCTAAGTTCTATGTGTAAGTTATTTCCCTTTCCAGGTTAAAAGCAAATTCCTTTGTAGTTCTAGAAATGCCCAATAGGTGTCAGTTTACTCCAGTATAAAAGGAAGAGGATTCAAGTGCTCGGGGTCTTTCCTGGGACCTCACCTCACTGGGGGGTGGTTACAGGTTAGAAAATTTAGGGTTAGACTAGTTCTGTAATAGTCACTCCAGGAGTGAAAGACACCGGATAGATAGTATGAGCAGCTCAAAGCTCCAACAAGGAAAATAGAAGGTTAAGACTACTGTAAAGCCAGACTACCCTGGAGATCTGCACTAAGGCAGGGGATACCACCTCTGAAGGTATACCACCGCAAGTGTGAGTTTAGTCTAATATATTTGCTGCCTGTGATTGTATATAAAATTGTGCTTAATATACTATTGAAATGTTGTCGTGTCGTGTCGTGCATTGATACTAACAGATGCCACATCCTTTAGTGCTTGCACAGAAAGCACTTCTGTCTGGGGTCTGGTTGCACTTCAACCTCACACTGAATAAAAAATGCAGTGTAAGCAAGGTACAGAGTGCAACATAAGCAGGCATAGGCAAGAACTGTCCTTACCACTATAGGGCAGGTGGTACAGGACTCCATTGTAGCCTGCATCCGTAGATGCTCCTAAACTTGTGTGTCTCAAAGACGCACAAGTTAGGACATGGGAGAGAGTGGATTTGACTATGTGCCTCCAACTTTCTGAACACAGGCAGGGCTGTATTCATGGAGCAGCTGCACAAAACAGAGTGAAGAGACATGCAGCAATTTAAATTTGGTAGAAAGCAGGGTGCAAAGTGAAAAAATATGGTAGATTTGTACACCCCAGCTTCCACTTTTTAAAATTATCTTTTTTTTGTAACTTATCTTTTTTAAGATTTACAAAAATGTCACAAATCATATAAGAACAGTTCACATCATATGACATGTTCTGCAAAATTGCATAAGATGTAGCATTGATCTGCTTTCTGTTCTTTACTGTGTAGGACCTTTCTGAAACTTATGACCTTTATGACCATAACTACCCTCAACTATTTTACATATGGATTAATAAATGAACTTACCTTATCTCCAGCCTGGGGCCTCATTAAAGACACCTGGTCATAGCCTCTTCGTAGGAGAGCCCACAATGCATCTAGTTTGCCCTAGATACAAATGTATAAGGATGAATAACCTAATTGATACACTTGAAATAATCCATAAGGAGAAAAGGTTATTACTTTTATTGGACTGTACCACTTTCTCTGCTGTGGAAATCTACGTGCAGAGTTCTTCTTTGGCTTAGGCTCCCATGGTTCAAATTCCTGCTCTGGTAACTTTATAATGGCATTTTTGGGTTTTTCCAGCTTGGCCCCCTCTTCTGTTGAACCCTTATCTCCCCATCTTACCTGTAACATAAAAAGTAAAACAAAAATATTTATCATTAAATTATGAAAGTCTTTATAAACTGGGACAAACAATATAATTGAATAAAATGTGGCTGATTGCCCTTTTTATTTTTAGCAGTGTGTCAGACTAGAAATTTGTCCCCTATAAAACAATGAAAACCAAAATGTAGACACTTACTTTATAGATTTTTGTTGCCCACCACACTATTTTGCATGTTGCACTACTAATTTTAAAAATGGCCCTCTTTAACATTAGAATATTTACACTGCAAATACAAGACGTAAACAGGGACAGCAATAACGTGTCAAAACATCTCTTTATGATATAACAAATCTACCTAGCTTTACCAAATTTACCAAGTTATAGACAGTGATGTAATGTTAGGGAGCTACTGGGGGGGGGGGGGGGGTAGGAGCAGCTTGCACCCTCAACAGCACATCACACCTCCCCTACATGCACTAGCTTGTGACAGGTGGCAAGGGACCATGGTGTAACCATACAGCAGACCTAGGTACTCTATAGTAGTTATGCCACTGATTATAAAGCAATCATATTTCATGAATTCCACTGAATCATCTTAGCTGTCTTCATATTTTTAACAATAGATTTTTTTAGACTTGTCTGATTACCTCCATCCTTTTAATTCCTCCTACTCCTCTTCCTCCATAATAAGAAGCATCTACAGTGGGCCACTTTTTTTTAGGTAAGCCATCCTCATCATCAGATTCCTGTAAAATAAATAAATAAGTTTTTTTTCTGAAGTTGTGAAAAAATGCTTGATTCATTTCAGCTTTTTCCATTAGCTATATGTGACTGGTATTACACATACAATTTTTTGTTTTGAAATATCAGACATGGCAGAGATTACATTCATAACAATTTAAGAAAAAAAACAGATAGCATGAAGATCTAGTCTGAGAACCAAAACAAGGAAAGAAAATGTTTCCCATAAAGTTAAGGGATTCTGTTAATAACCCTAAAAGGGGAAGTTCCCTCCTGTTATGTACCTAATGCCAAAATAAGCTTTTTTGCAATAGGAATTTAATTTTGAAAAATTCTTCACCTTGTTGTATATATTGTGATAAAGACAATGCTTACCTGATAAACGGTACTCTTGTCCCTAAATTGGACTAGAAGAGAAAGGGCAGCATCAGCTTCTATTACTAAGGATGCCCCATCTCTTACTAACTCATTGGCATAGTATTAATTGTATTGGCTGCAATAAGAATAAGACTATATAGAAGAGCAAGGAGGGAGCAGGCATGGCTGTACTACTGGAAGATTGTATGGCCCCATCTCCTCCAGGAAAAGCATCTGATGGTGTATAGGTAATGGTATTGTTTTGTACTTTTATATAGCAGATAGAGATACACTCAGGTGCCCAAAATCAAATCATGTGGCAACACCTCTGACACCCTTAGGTGTTGTGTCATAAATACATATAAGTATCAAAAAATCCATTCTTGACAGGTACCGTATGTAATTTTATTCAGTGACCAAATTAGTAGCCAGCATAAACCTGCAAACTGAATTCTTATAAGTGCCTTTCTCAAGGTGTTTTTGACATGCTTGAGTTTTTGTTTTCTGCAGGAGCAGCTGTTAAACTACAACTTTCTGCATGTCTTGGCTTAATAATAACAGAGGAGTATACTGGAAACTGTTAGTTAGTTACACTTTCCAGCCTTCAAAACTGCACCTTTTTACAAAAGGAGCTTAGCATAATGCACTAAATCAACTGAATTAGTTGCAACATTCACATTAAATGAGTAAGTATAATGCAATACATGTGACATTGGGCAACAGAGATTTCAACAGATGATGCACAGCCCCTATTAATGTTTCAAAGTTGAAGGTTGAAGAGTTTCCTGAGGAGAACAGAAGTATTGACTTTATCATGCTGGTAGAGCCCTTAAAGTGATAATGCACCCTCTCATTTGCATTCATGGAATCTGTCTGTTTCCACTGATAAACCACTAGATACAGGTGGATTTCACTTGTTACCGTAATTATAGGAAGTGATAGGCTACATAGGCTTGTAAGGCTACTTTTTCACTAATTGAAAAAAATGACCGGAATATATACATACTGCGGTCATTTTTTTCAATTCGTGAAAAAGTAGCCTTACAAGCCTATGTAGCCTATCACTTCCTATAATTACGGTATGCTAACAGCCTAAATCCTAACTGTGGGTTGATAATCACCTGATTCTATTTTGACTGGGTGTTAACGCTCAGTTTAGCAGACTTAGGCTGATGCCACACGCGGCGTAGGGCTGATTTTTTCAGCAAGCGGAAAAACGCTTGCCGAAAAATCAGCCCTTCGCCTGCTACTTGTGCCTGTACCCGAATGAATGGGATACGCTTGGGTGCAGGCACATGTAGCCGATATACGCACGAAAACGCGAGAGAATGCAAAGTCTCGCGTTTTCATGCGTATATCGGCTACATGTGCCTGCACCCGAGCGTATCCCATTCATTCGGGTGCAGGCACAAGTAGCAGGTGTAGGGCTGAATTTTCGGCAAGCGTTTATCCGCTTGCCAAAAATTTCAGCCCTACGCCTCGTGTGGCATTAGCCTTAAGGTATGGAGATCCAAATTACAGAAAGACCCCTTATCCAGAATTCTGCTAGGTCCCGAGCATTCTGGATAATGGGTTTCATACCTGTACCACCATTATGTTTGGTGCTATTGCTAAAGAGCAGGCTATGGTTATTAGTCAGGTTAGTGTTGCCTTGTGTTAGGCAACCATCATTATATTGTGACTGCAATCTGATGTTTATGACTGATTGAAAGTAAGTGTGAAGAACTATTAATTATAAAAATTAATGACAGGATGAGTGAATTGTAATGGTAGTATCTGAGGGGTGATTGAGATGGTGATGATTATGATGAGTGAGATGAAACAGTGTGGCTGACAAATTTGCTGCTGTAAGTTAAATGCCTGCAAGACAATTATTTTCAAGGGAGAACATTTTCAGCCTTATCTGGGGAATTTTTCAAATTTTTTATGCTGTAATCTGTACTCATGCGGTATAATGTAAGTAAACTTACACATTACAGCCTATGTGAGCGAATGGTGCTGTGGGATCAGGGGGACAGGTTATGGAGGTGCATGCGCACACACACACACACACACAGGGCACACCTGCCATCTTGATGATCACCAGATAAATTATGACGGCATCAGGTGTTTACAATTTAGCTGAATGTAACTAAAGGAGGCCCTTTTTTCAAATATAGACTAAAGCTGGCCATACACGCACCGATAATATCGTATGAAACCTTGTTTGTATGATATTCGGTGTGTGTATGGCAAGTCGGCGAGTTGACCGATACTGCAGGAGGCTGCTGTTATCGGTCGACTCGCATATCGGGCGGGTTAAAAGATTTTGATCGGGCGACATAGAAGGCACCTGAGCAAAATCTGCCTTCAGGGCTAATTCGCCAGAAGGAGGTAGAAATCCTATTGTTTCTACCTCCTTATCTGCCGTTTCAGCCCTGAACGTTAGTGGCGGATTGAACGATCTTTGAAAAGATCGAAAATCACCACGTGTGCGACCACCTTTAGCGATTAAGTACACCAAAGACATGTTTACCTTATAGGCACAAACATTAATAAAGGCTTGCCTTGTCCTTTAAAAACATTGAGGATAAAGTTTTGTATTGATAATGCTCATTGGGGGGGCGTGTCCAGCCAAGCATGGAGCAAGGTGCATTTCTTGGCGCTCCTGGGGTCTGGCCGTGCTGAGGAACACAAACAGGTGATACCCCCTCACAATACTCACTCCACCATAGCAAAAGGGTCCCCCTGCCTTCCCTCTCCTACCCGCCGCATCGGGAAAGCTTCTAGGTGTCGCTGCAGCAAAGATCCGACTGCAGCCTAGGCGCGCCACGGAAGCCGCGGACTAAATTTTGAGGGCCTACCCGCGATAGTGGCACAGCGGCGCGGAACGCGGGTCTTTACACCCTGGAACAGCCCAAAACCTCCAGGAGCTGCAAATAAGAGGAGCGTGAGTAAACCCTGACCCCGGGGACGCACTTCATCCCCATCATCAACCCCAACCCAGGGCAGCAACGTGCTCCACTTCAAGCCCCACTCCAAGCCTTTGACAGCCTGACACAAAGCTGTAAAGGCTGCAGATCATAAGATAAAGATAAATAGCAGAGGCCCACCTACGTAGTCTCAAGTGTGACAATTGGAAACTAGTATCTATTGAATAGGGGTCCAGCCCTGAGATGGCGAACTGACCCTCAAGATATAACAGCACCACGCACAGAGCGTTCCTTCTTTATTATTTCTGCCAGACAGACCCACCAGCAGTACCAATATATATAACTCAACATTGTCTGTAATACCTATCACTACAATGGGGAAACATTCTCAAAAGCAAAAGACAGAAGCTGCCACACGATTGGAGCGCTTGCTCGTACTGAACCACAGAGCTCCCAATCTATCTCACCCAATAACTCGCTTCCACCATCACTAGGAATGGAATCGGAGACACCAGAACCATCACCAAGTGAACTCCTCTCAGCAATAATTGAAAGTCGTACCGCTACAACATCACAACGATAATGCTCATTAAAAGTGCTTACATCAAATGATGCTCCCTACACTTCCACACAATCATGCTTGCTGTTGTTATGTTTGTCCCGCATGCTTTTGCAAATTGTTTGCAAGTCTATTGATCCTGGGGAAATCTGGAGCAACCACCAATATGAGGGCAGAAGGAGCTCCAATGACTCGTGTCAATAGATCGATCATACCTGATGAATCACAACTATGAAAAATTTCTGCACATTTGTGCCTTATTCATGTTATTGCCTAATTACACGTGTTTTTATGCGTTACAGTGTCAGATACATGGCAACCTCAGTTACAGGGTAAACAATATGTTCCATTAAAGGAACAGTAACACCAAAAAATGAAAGTGTATAAAAGTAATTACAATATAATGTACTGTTGCCCTGCAGAAAGACTACTATAGTTTATATAAGTAAGCTGCTGTGTAGCCATGGGGGCAGCCATTCAAAGGAGAAAAAGCACAGGTTACTTAGCAGATAACAGATAAATCCCCATTATATGGGGCTTATCTACTAGTTATCTGCTATGTAACCTGTGCCTTTTCTCCTTTTTTCCAGCTTGAATGGCTGCCCCCATGGCTACACAGCAGCTTATTTATATAAACTATAGTAGTCTTTCTGAGGCAAACACACCAGTTGTAGCAATGCAGTTGTGGCAAGTAATGTCCTATGCTAACTTACATGGGTCCCCAAAAACTAGAAAAAGAAAACTGATTTAATCCCCTTGGAACAGGCTATGCAAGCTGTGGTGAAAGTATATGGTTTAGGGTAGTGATCCCCAACCAACATGTTGCTCACCATCCAATTGGATGTTGCTCCCAGTGGCTTGAAGGCAGGTGCTTATTTTTGAATTCCTGGCTTGAAGGCAAGTTTTAGTTGCATTAAAATCCATGTGTACTGCCAAACAGAGACTTCTGTAAGCCAGTCCACATAGGGGCTCCTATAGCCAATTACAGCCCATGTTTGGCACCCCCTGGAACTTTTTGAATGCTTGTGTTGCTCTTAAAGGACAAGGAAAGTCAAAATCAATTAAGCACACTATTCAATAGTACTACTATCGCTATGTAGAAACGCTATATTTCTGGCTTGCCTAGAGAAAGATTTACTGAGATACACTTACTACATACTACAGACTATTTTCAGTGAACAGCGCCACCATCTTTAATAGGGATGCCCACTTCCTGAAGCATTTGCAGGCTGTGTCTTTGTTATCCCACGCCACCCGGCCCCCGCTCCCCTCTCCTCGCTCCACGCTCTTGCACAGACACCAACCTGCACAGTCACACCAAACCCCCGCTCCCCTTCCGTCCCCGCACCTGCTTGCTGCGTCCCCGCTACTGCACAGACTGAAGAAACTCTGTCTCCCCGCGCACGCTCCCCTTCAGCACAAGCAGGCGTGCTCCGGTTGCCATGGTGACGTGCTGCCTGCTTGTGCCGAAGGGAGCGCGCGCGGGGAGACAGAGTTTCTTCAGTCTGTGCAGTAGCGGGGACGCAGCAAGCAGGTGAGGGTACAGGGGGGGAGCGGGGGGGTTGGTGTGACTGTGCCGGTTGGTGTCTGTGCAGGAGCGTGGCTGAAGGGGGGCTCCTGCTTGTTGCTGCATAGGGTCGTTTGCGCATGCTCCGCCTACAGTCCTGGTCGTAGAGTTGTTGCAGGAGCGATGCATTATGGGAATCCTCTTAACCCAGCTCAGTGTTTTTTTTTCCTGTTTGGCTTCTGATCATCTAAACAATTGCAATTTGGGGAGACTTAAGGCCCCCATACATGGGCCGATAGAAGCTGCCGAGATCGGTCCCTTGGACCGACTCAGCAACTTATCTGCCCGTGTAGGGGCAGAAACGAGCGGGCTGGCCGACCGATATCTGGCCTGAAATTGGCCAGATGTCGATCAGCCAGGTTAGAAAATCCAGTCAGATCGGGGACCGCATCGGCTCGTTGATGCAGTCGCCGAACCGACTGCCCCATGGCAGTTGCTACCCGATATCGCCCACCCGTAGGTGGGGATATCGGGTGATGATCCGCTCGCTTGGCGACATCGCCAAGCAAGCGGATCTGCCCGTGTATGGCCAGCTTTAAGGGCACTATTGAGACAACTGAAGGTAAGCCTGCAGCTTGAGATTAACTCTTTGGTAGCCTTTCCTTCTCCTTTAAAGTATGTGTATTTTCATTTCGTTTTGTTCCTACACAGAGGACCTTTATCAAGATAAACAGTTCCCTAATAAATATTAGGGAACTGTTTATCTTGATATATAAATACTCACACACACACACAAATACACAATTATATACAAAACTAACTGCAGCCCTGTAAAATTCAGTTTGTGAATTCTAAAGCTGCGTCCTCTTGTCACTTTCTATGTGAAAAAGATCTTGACAAAAAGTAAATATGTCCTTTCACAAGCACCTTTTCTACAATAACCCCAACTTTCATAGACTTTTCTTTCATATGTAGGCAGTTACTGCAAGCAGTCAGAAGCAAAGCAGATTACTAAACAATTTAATACATATATGCCAGCCTGAATTTAGTATATAGTTTACCACTGCTTTATACATTGTGGATGTTACAAACAAAACATACATTGCTTTCTGAGTTAACTGTATAGCTATTTCATTGAAAATCTCCAATGTTTAATTAGCAGACTGATACTGTACATTCAATATGTTGGTTAACTAAAAGTAAGATCTCTAAAGTAGCAACATTTAATATCAATTTATATAATTTTAAAAGTAGGTCTGGAAAATGGTGGTTAAGGGATGGGGGTATGACAGGAAATCAGAGTATAGAGTGTGAGTCTAGTTGTGCTCTGGCAGGAGGAGGGGAGATATAATGTACTAGGTTATGAATGAGGATTTTGTTGGATGTGACATGAATAGCAGAGAAGGGAGTCTAACTAAATGGATTAACCCCTTCTAAAACTGAAATCTGTGTTTTGACAGGATACGGATAATAATCATATGTTTTGAGTTTTTTAAATTATTTCTATTACATTTTTTATATGCTGAACATTCACATACTTATACTTACTTATAAGTATGTGATAAGACTGTGATTCATAATTTCTGTGAGAATATTTTTTTTTACTGTTCATATGTTCAAGAACTTCTATGAATATTAGCTCATAATTCTTTTTGTTCCTAAAATTATATTGATGTCCACCGAACTATATTCATCTATTCATTTCCACCAACTATATTCTTCTATGTTCTGAACCAGTTAGACTGGCACACAGAAAGGGCTTGTTCCCACTGCAGACTTGAGTTCAGGACATTTGATTTCACTAGTCAAGTCAGTGGTTGCAAGCACTTACATCAATCTACATTACAGGCAGCTGATCTAACAGCATTTAGACCAATAGAGTCATTTACAATAGCTAGGTGGAGGGCTACAGGCTAAAAAGTTGGCAAGTATTATGCCTAATAAATTTGCTGAATGAACAAACACATTTTGTAAAATGTACAGCCAGGAACAAAAACTACATAGCCCACCCATAATGCTAAAATCATGCAATGCAGTCACTGCGTTTCCCCAGAGTAGCAGTGAATGGTCTCAGTGTTTGGTTTAACCTTGCTGTTAGTATATGTGGCAGCTAAAATTATTAATTAACAGCATACTTTAAATGACATACTTGCATTTTTAATTGCAAAAAAAAAAGTTATGCAATGTTTGGAATACATAGATGGCCAGGAAGTGCAAGTGCCCCCAGTGCTTTTCATCATCTGCTGCATCCAAGCTTGCACGTTGTACATAAATATGCAAATCTAGTTTGTACAAAGTGTTAGAGTATAAAGAACCAGGGACTCTGTTTTCATCACAAAGGCCTAGGGCGCCACAAATTTAGGTGCGCCGCACAGAAACCTCTCCCCACTGCTCCGTATGGGAGTTTAAAAGATCGCTGTCACTCTTGCGCATGCCTGGGGTGGGGGGAATGGGGCCCCGTGTTTCGCACATGCGTGCATGGGGTGCGGAGGGGGACGAATGAGGCCTCGGGGTGCCGGTCAAGAAATCCGGTGCTGAGTGCAGGCACTTGTAGCCGAAATACACATAAAAATGTGAGACTTTGCATTCTCTTGCATTTTATGTTATGTGCCTGCACCCGAGTGTATTCCATTCATTTGGGTGCAGGCACAGGTCGGAGGCATATGGCGGTATTTTCAATAAGCGTTTTTCAGCTTGCCGAAAATAGACACCATATTCCTGGTCTGACATTAGCCTAAGGCTCCTGAACTTCATTTTGTTGTTTTTTAAATTTTGAAACATTTTATTGTGTAGATCTCAAGTTTTTCCTTTCAACTTTAATTGAAATCAAATTACTATAGTCACAGACCCCGGCAAAGAGGCTGCAGTATGAATGACACATATCACATAAAACAGCAATAACATCCTGTAAGATCTAAATCAAGTCAGTTGTGTTTGTAGATACAACACTAAGTAAATCCTGGAATTACAAGGCTTGCCTTAATTTCAAATGTTTTTCACTAAAAATATTTTCATTATGCCATTCTTCCTTTGGTTAGCTATGTTATCAATTATGCTAACAATATACTCAAACCAAAAATATATTTGATCTATACTACAGCAGCACAATAAAAAAGCTGAGGCATAAATACAGGGTGTAATATTAAATATAGTAGGTAACAGCTGATGCACGGAATTGCTGCTAGGTAGCAATATTAAATGCATTAAATAAAAGTTGTTGTCCACCTAAGAAAGGAACCTTAGGAGAAAGAAAGGTAAAAACTAAGTAACCTTTATCAGAAAGGTCTATGTAAATACAGCCATAAGCACTCACAGAAATGTTGCACTGACTTCTCTGTCAAAAGATTTCTTGTGTCTGTAATTAATGTGTAAGCAGTAATTAACCTTTAATCACGTCACCTACACCAGGAAACACAAAGAGTGCTGGGAGTTGGAACAATCAACTCTTTATTTCTTTCTTCACCAAAGTGCACACCAATAAAGCCCTTGCTCTTCAACCACAGGCACACAGATCATAACACAACAGGATACAGTTTACAGTTACCCATGCCAGATTAGTGTAACAGTCAGGGTGCAAATCTTTTCCCCAGGCAAGTTTACTTTCTGGTCCCTCCAGTGTTCCCTGCCACTCTCACCATCAGCCTCCAGTGCCTTCATAGGGGTCCAGTCAGCACTCCCCCCCCCTTTACAGGGCTTAGCCCAAAACACCAGCCTTGCCAGGTGCTCTGCAGTGGAAGTCCAACATTGTTTGCCACTACTTGTCGAATCCCAGAAGGCCTTCCTACACCCTCACTATCCACTTCAACCCTGACTGGCGGGGTACCCGCTGGGAAGCTACTCCCACTCACTCCTGGGTGGGGCTTTTTAGCTGCCCATTCTCACTAACCTGGGCTTCCTCACACCATTACAGTGTGCTATAACACAAGCTAGGCCCTCGCTAGCTAGTTTGCCTACCTCTTCCTGTTTTAGTCCCTTCTGCCGGGCAGATGACTTCCCGCGTGTGCCTGTTTCCCATGACACATTCTCCTTGCTCTGCCACTACCCTCCTTTTATACCCTTTTCAACTCCTCCTTCTGGGACTTTCCCAACACTCACTAACTCCCTCTAGCTCCCTCTAGAGGCCCCTATATTGTAATTACAACTAGAACCTTTTTACATGACCCACTAGCTCCACCTTGTGGCCACAGCTAGAAATTACCCTATAATTATACTAACACTCTTTTCCACCCCCTTACAAATGTGCCAGAGGCACGCAGCTTTCTGCTTTCACCCCTCTCCTGCTCCCCCCTCCCTCAAGAATACTAAGAACTCACTCCCCCCCCCTTAGGAATGTGGATCTGAGCCAATCAGCAGGAAGCTGACTCAAACTGAGCATGTACAGGTCAGTGTTTTTTCTTCCTGTTTGGAATCTGAACAGGTGAAATAGGGAGACTTAAGGGCACTACTGAGACAACTGAAGGTATGTCTGCAGCTTGAGATTAACTCTTTATTAGCCTTTCCTTCTCCTTTAATATACTAGTAATTTAACATTTTCAACACTCAGCATGAGTCTGGTGGATAACACAATACTGGATACTCACAGGCTCTGGAGGAGGAGGAGGAGGCGGCTCCTTAATAACCTATAATCAAAACAACTGATTAAATTAAATGTTGGGAAAGAATAACACTGCAAGCAAAATGTATAATTAGGTTTAATATAATAAAGCTCTTTATGATCATGCAGTTATTTTACCAGAGAACAATGCGAGATTTGAGCTAAAAAGATACCAGAATCTTTGAAGAAATAATGGAATATAGTGACTAGAGGGTTAAGAATACAGGTGGGATTGAACATTTGGGTGGGTCTGGGAAGGTTGTTATTATCTGTGAATTTAGAAGTAGTTTTATGCTTGGAAGAAAGTGCATATGTTGTTCTGTTCAATAAAAGGTAACATTTCTATTAAGTCTGGCCCTGTGCCCTTGAGTCTCTAGAGTTTTAACATTGCAACTGCTAATGGAATAGCGGTGATACCCCTTCCTATGAGCACCGAGATATTAAAAAGTTATTGACTGTTTTCTTGTATAATGTTAAAATTGGAGGTGGATGAAGTAGCATCAGGTAAGGCACAGCAGATGCAGATTGATCTACAAATATTACTCACCACAGTGCAGCAGAGTGGCCAGAACCACCAAAGCAGAGCCAGGAGAAGGAGCAGAAAGAGCACCAGCAGAGCAATGAAGAGAATGATCCCAGTGCGCTGAGTAATAAATGGAGCACAATTATTATTTGGATAGACACAAAAAAATGAACAAATAATGTGTAGATACCCGATTAATAGGTACATAGCTAGGGGCCTACCAACATTAAGCACAATTTAACCCCTCCATGCTTTGGCTAAACCTCTGTATAGTTTATTATTAATAATGTGCAACATGCAAGGTGGAAAATGTGGATGCAAATCGCAATGTATTTTACACAAAATACAGCTTTTTCCTTCAGGAATTCCAGTATCATTGTGGGCACCTGTTAACCAACACGCACTCTAACTTGTGCATAATTACAAATGTACTGTAGATGCAAATTAGTGTCTGCTTTGGTAAAACATACACAAGTTGGTGCATGTTCTTTTACTGCATTTGTATGTGAATACCATTACTTCCATTGTGTGCTATCAATAACATCATAAGCGTGTAATAAGAATTATAATAGTTGTATATGTGTGTTGGGGCAATTCTCTAAGTAAATATTGGAAATTTCCTCAAGGCAGGTGATAATTTCAAGATTTCCTTACTTTGTGCTGACTGTACTTTGCACCTGTGCCCATTAGAGCGTGATGGATAAGTCGTAAGGTGCATGAATCCAGTACCTTTGTGAATCATGTCCAAGCATGTGCAGTTCTGTATCAGTTTTAGCCCTTAGCACTGGTGTCCCAATACCTTGTACCCAGGACTGTATTTAGATTCAGTGCTTTCCTAGACCTCAACCTGCCCTCTCAGTCCTTGATCGGCATATTTAGCCACATTTAGCACAAGTACCTCATAATATACTGTGTATGTATATACATATATATGTATATGGTGTATTAAAAATGCATGAACAGCCAACATTACGTTTCGGTCCCCATTGGGACCTTTCTGAAGGCCTTGAGAAAGGTCCCGATGGGGACCGAAACGTAACGTTGGCTGTTCATGCGTTTTTAATACACAATTGATTGTTTTTGGAATATAACTCTGTGTTGCTGGTCTTTTTTGGATATATATATATATTATATACTTTATAATACAGGACTGATTCATAATTAAGATTCTCATTACATGGCAGCTCAGAAACCAGTGCACTTAGCATCAGAATGTAATAGTTTGCCTTGTAGCATCAGCTCCTATGACAAGAAAACTATATTTTCCTCTTGATAATTTGCAAGGACCCCTTAACTAAGCTTCGCAGCAGCTGCTCAGGGCCCCTCTATGCATGTGCAGTGTCACTCCTTACACAATCCAAGATGGTGGAACTCATGTGCACCTGTGCCTAATTCATTACTACTAGAGAGATGCTATACCTATAGGCTAGTGCAAGTTCAGAATATAAAATATGGCATTTCAAGCCACACTTATGTTTAGGATTTCTCTCTCGTTTAAGTAAATTACCCCTACTAAGTTTACCCAGATGCAGAAAACCTTCAACAATTAGCAGTTAGCATTTACTGATAACTGTTTAAAAACAGTGGTGCAACACTGCAGGCCAGGATCTCCC
Organism: Xenopus tropicalis; assembly: GCF_000004195.4. Taxonomy (NCBI): domain Eukaryota; kingdom Metazoa; phylum Chordata; class Amphibia; order Anura; family Pipidae; genus Xenopus; species Xenopus tropicalis. Next base: position 61,043,811 of record NC_030683.2, read on the forward strand.
TGCAAAAAAATATTATTTGCGAGTCCCACCCTCCCCATGACAGAACAGCTAATTATCAAGGCGCATAAAATCAAAGGTCATCCAAAAATTTTAATGCGTCGCAGGTCATCCACAACCCTGTCCTCGCAGGCCCTTTTTGCTCCAGCTCACCCATGGGGTCTGCATCCTCTGTAGTTATGCCACTATGTTGAAAATTAAACATCTTATTGGTTGCTATAGGTTAGTGTACCTAGGCAAACTAGCAGGCATGTTTACTAAGATTGGAGATAAATATTACCTGTGATGTTGCCTAAAGCAACCAACCAGCAATTAGATTTAAATAGTCACCTACAACTTAGAAATCAAAGGAAAGATCTGTTGCTATGGACAATATCTCCAGTGATATTTATGTCCAATCTTAGTAAACACACCCTTAGTGCCTTTTATTGCAAAGGGGAAATTAAAATCTGAAAGATTTGATGCCGTTATGTATACCCACTGGAGCTATCTGAAAAATACTGTCTTTCCTTATCAAAATATACCCTATTTATCAAAGATTCTCAGAAACCCCAGATAAACTTTCTGAATTCCCATTGTTCCAATGTACTTAGTGTACAGCTAATATTTTTTATATCTAAATAAATGCTTTGATAAGCAGTATAACATGTTTTCTCATCATCCATGACCACCCCCTCCTATTTTTATACTTTCAGTTCAAAGTAGAAATGTTTTAAAATGTTTCCACTAGTATTTATTATACAATATGTTGGTGCATGATCATAAAATGTTTATTTAACAATGGAGTATAGCTATTTATTACATCTTAAAATTGGGCTACATTTAATTGCCTTGAATTAGTGAAAGATATTTTTCACAAATAATTCATGCTTATGTAGCCCTCTTTTGCTACTGCATGGATCCAGCATGCATTCACTTGCGCTACAGGAGTCCCATGCCTCCATTATGTGGAAGAGGAGGTACACTGATAAATGGTGTGTCTCCACTCAGGGTCAGGACAGGTTGAACTGTGGTACCCCTCCCTGGGAAACTTCTCTGATCCACAACACACACACACAGGAAAGGTTGATGGATTTATTGGCAGGACGCTATACCTTTAAATTTGCATCGATAGATACACCATGCCAGGGGCAAGTTCACTCACATAACCTATCTGGTACTTTCTGAACTGCTGAGGGGAATCCCCTTCCACATCCTAAAAGAGAGTGCCACGGGGGGTGGGGGGGGTTCCCAATTACTTTCTTATACAGAACACTGTGTGAGCTACCAGCACCTTGCTTGTCTCTCTGCTTCCTTGTTCCCAGCAGCACCTCCTTCTCACTTCCTTCCTGTCAGCTTACACAGAGGGTGGGGGCTCCTCCTTGTTGCACAGTAACAACACAGAGGAGAGACAAGTGTACACAGCTCCCTTACACTTATTTATAAGTCAACAATTTCAGTTGATAGTGGACTAAATAAGTTTTGCGCCCCCATACACAGTGCCCCTAATGGCCCAATAGACAGTACCCCTCATACACAGTGCCCCCCATAGAAAGTGCCCCCAAAGAAAGTGCCCCCAATTGACCCCATAGACAGTTCCCCCAATTGACCCCATAGACAGTTCCCCCAATTGACCCCATAGAAAGTGCCCCAATTGACCCCATAGAAAGTGCCCCCAATTGACCCCATAGAAAGTGCCCCCAATTGACCCCATAGACAGTGCCCCCAATTGACCCTATAGACAGTAGCCCCCATACACAGTGCCCCCATAGAAAATACCCCCTATACACAATGCCCCCATAGAAAGTGCCCCTAATTGCCCCCATAGACAGTACCCCCATACTCAGTGCCCCCATAGACAGTAGCGCCCATAAAAGCTCCTTCTTATGCGTCTCCTTGTGCAGCGGCGACAGGCCCTGTCCCACTATAAAAACCGGGACAGTCCCGCATAAAGCGGGACAGTTGGGGGGTATGGTTTTAGGGCTAAATAAATGTTTTGCAACAATTCACTGAGGCATGGTCTACAAACATCTACTTATGTGTGCACCCACAAGTAGATGTAGAATCAACCCTTTATAATGCTTTACACTGAGCATTACCATGAATCCTTATGTAAGTGCCCTATACGTACACAATGTGTGCTGGTGATGCTCACAGAGCTGGAGATGAAGGTGAGTCCTTTGTTCATACTAACTTGCAGATACACTACCCTAAAGAAATGAAAGATATTTAATGGAATATTTAGAGCAGCACACAGGAAAGCATCATAAACATTGTAAAATAATTAAACTCACTGTCCAACATCCTCTAGCACAGGGGCTGGACAAAGTAGGTATGTATCTTGTATATCTGATGGCTTTTCATCTGAGAGAGAGGATAAAATAGTTGTCATTGTCCACCCCTTATTAAACAACACTTTCAGAAATATGTGTATGTCAAATCAGACAATGTCAGCAATGGTGTTATAGAACTGGGTTCAGGTCTTACTTTGGGTTATAGTATCATTTATCTTAAAACTGCAGAGCACTTGGTCAATATTGCGTGCATGGTAAAATCCATTCCCTCGTACCACAACCTGAAAGGATTCTGTAAAAAAAAAAAAAAAAAAAGACTCTGTAAGTTCCTGTAAACTAGTATCTCTTCAAAGTTGCTTATGTGACCTAATGCAGGAAACAAAACATAGCAAAAAAGAGGATCAATGCAGAACTAAAACTTATGAACAAGTACATTGCCAGTGAAAAGGGCTTTTTTAATGTTATCCAAAGCAAGTCAGCAAGACAACACAGTGGCTTTTTGCATTATACCCCTTGCATTAGGATATAGAGATATGAGTGTATATATCATTCCAGATAGGCTCACAGATATTCCAGATATTAGCACAATAATGATTTTTGTGCAAATTACCCCAGGCAGATTTTTAATATGTGGTTACTGCCGTACAGGGATTTTTGATCTATGTACATGCATATTCTGAGAAACAGCCCCTCTGCTTGCATCCACTCTCTCCTGTGTTTGCACCCAGAGACAATGTGTTCCACCTGTAGCAGATTGTTGTGTGAAATATCATAATCATGTGTTTCCTTGGCAAAATCAGCTATATGTTTCTGCAACCAGGCTGACGCAGTGCCTCTGGTTGCAGACAGAGAAGCGTACACAGTCGAGCGGAGGGGCTGTTTCTTTAGCCTGCACTTACATGCAGGCCGAGGAAGAGCCCATTGTGGTATTAGCCTAATGTGAAGGCCATTGATTCAAACCAAAGATTTTTTTTTTCTAATATTTCCATCAGACCTATCACAAAGCAAAAAGCTTGTACTTATTACCATATTACAGACAAGTAATACATTGTAAAGAGTTTCTGCAACACCAAACACATGTCCAGTTGTACCTAGGAGTCTATATATATTACGCACAACTAAAAGGCTTTAATACAGTGCAATGGTCTCTGTGTCTGTTAGAATTAAGCAATCTTTTCTGCTATAGAAATCTATACACTACTTTTTTTCTTATGACAACCATGAGGCGCTGAGAAATACTTTGAAGGGGGAAGCTATACAAAAATAATAATTAACAAAAACCATTTTATGCAATACCTTTATCTCAGCTGCAAGCCCTTGCAGTCCATTATCAGAGACAGATGTTAACCTTAAGCAAAACACGCACTTTGAAATGGCTTGATAATCAATTTACTGAAAGTGTCTGTAACTGGAGCCTTTTCACAGGAAAGCTTAAGTTGCCTATGCAATTATAGTTTTAATGTTAGGGTTTATATGGCTTGATAATCAATTTACTGAAAGTGTCTGTAACTGGAGCCTTTTCACAGGAAAGCTTAAGTTGCCTATGCAATTATAGTTTTAATGTTAGGGTTTATAATGCTTTCACGATTGTCACACTGTATTTTTAAAAAAAAATTTTTTATTATTCTAGATGTTGCAGCTTATCTATGTGGAAATTGTGGATTCTATATATTTATGTAATAAACCAAAAACTTATTGTCACTGCAAAGAAATAGGTGCTTACCTATGATAAGATATATTAATGCTAAAACAAAAATATCAGGCGGTATAATTATACAGATAACTGAAATCCCTTTATTACAGTACATCCATCTGCTTTCTCTTTGATGGCCATTGCCACATAGCCTGCTTTGATAACACAGGAGATGGTATATTGTCGTGGGTCTTTTTTAAACCATGTTGTTACATTGATCTATTTTGTTTTGCACAAAGCATTTGTTTCCTATTCTGTTTTCAGTTATGAATAAAGACTAGCCAAGTTAGGTTTGTCTACACTGGAGAAGAGGCCCTTAAGAGGTGATATGAGGCACCCAATTTTTTACTAGAGAGGCTTGAAATGGAGTTTTTTGTCTTCCTCTGAAACAATTAGCAGTTGGCAGGTTATATATAGGCATTAAGGTTGAACTTGATGGACGTATGTCTTTTTTCAGCCTAACTTACTATGTTACTTACTATGTAGATTTGACCAATTACTACATGTGGTGCCTTACGACTCTGACTGATGAACATTTTTAACTTCCCTTTCCTGTGTTCTACTACAGGGGATTGCAAATAAAAACGTATTTCATTCTTATTTAAGGGGTTGTTCACCTGCAAATTAACTAGTATGGCATATACATTGATATTCTAAAACAATATGCAATTGGTTTTCATTTTTATTTTTTTTCGGTTTTTCAGTAATTTAGCTTTCTCTTCAGTAGCACTCCAGTATGGAATTTCAGCAACTATCTGGTTGCTAGGGACTTGTTTACCTTAGCAATCAGGCAATGAGGGATCAGAATATGTCTTCCACTTCCACACCATTTTACAGTGTGCTGGTAAGGCCCCATCTTGAATATACTGTGCAGTTTTGTTCTCCAAAGCTCCAGTGCTCCGGTTAGATATTTAGATTCTGTCTAAATATTCGGAAAGGATTTTTTACTGTGAGATCTGTGAAGTTGTGGAATTCTCTCCCTGAATCAGTCATACTGGCTGATACATTAGTTACCTTCAAAAATGGGTTGGATGGCTTTTTAGCAGGTGAGGAATTACAGGGTTATGGACAATAGCTCTTGATCTTAGTTGATCTTAGTACAAGTTGATATATTTGAATTTGCAGCAAATAATAGAGGCATCACATGGGGTTTTTTTTGCCTTCCTCTGGATAAACTAGCCGGTTATATATAGGCATTAAGGTTGAACTTGATGGACGTGTTATTTTTCAACCTATGTTATTTTTCAACTATGTAGTACGAGCCATGCAAGCCAGTCCCATGCAATGCATTAAACACAATGCATGTCAACTACAGCACCTGCCACCAGTGTTTAAATAACCTAATTGTTAAGTATCTACCAACAGTACAATTTCACTTATTTAATATGGTACTTCCTGATCCCAGCAGTGCCCAATATCACTAACTATTGCTTTAATTTTAAAAAAAATTAAACTCTTTAAATTCCTGAGGACAAAAGAACTAATTAACCGGAGTACCATATAAACGGTATCTACAGCCTGTCAGGATTTTGCAGAGCTCCAAAGTTAGAATTTAAAAACAACAGCTACAAATCAATTAAAAAACCTGGACATATGTAAAATTTGCAGCTGGGTCCAGATATCAACCTTTCAATGTCTGTTTCTGAAACAACAATAAGTAATGCATGAGTTATTTACAACCACCACATACTGCCTGCAAAAATTCTTAAGTCACCACAGTTTCCTCAATCTCCTATAAATACGCCAACCTGGCATTACACTGAAACAGTCTGTCAGCTTCATGGAAAAATTGCCAGATTCATCTGGAGGATGCAAGTCATGCCTTTCTCATGATGAAATGACCACAGATTATCCTTAACTCACGCATAGCATCACAAACAGCAGACTGGGTATTCTGGCCTGACCTTCTGTTAGTGGACATCTGTGTTTATACAAGTTAACAGATAAAAATCAGTTCAAGACAAAAAAAATAAAAACTTCTTCGTGTCAAATGACTGAAATCAGCAAATTCTATAAGCTTCATTACAGAGGCTACCAAGCCGGGGGATTGTTAGAAGGCTTTATATATGATATATATTATACAGGTATAGGACCTGTTAACCAGAATGCTTGAGACCAATTGTATTCTGGATAAGGGGTATTTCTGTAATTTGGATCTCCATACCTTAAGTCTACTTAAAAATCAATAAAACATTAAGTAAACCCAACAGGATTGTTTTGCATCCAATAAGGATTCTTTACATATTAGTTGGGATCAATTACAGGGTCCTGTTTTACTACTACCGAAAGGAAATCAGTTTTACAAATTCTGAATTATTTGATTAAAATTGAGCCTATGGGAGACGGGCTTTCTGTAATTCGGAGCTTTCTGGATAACGGGTTTCCGGATAAGGGGTCCGATACCTGTACTGTATCAACAGTTTAATAATAAGTAATTATGCCTTAACAAAAAAAAATAATTTTTGAAATGTGTTAAGAAGTGTGGGATGAAACTAGGAAGTACTGAATAGGCAGTAGTGATGAGCGAATCTGTGCTGTTTCGCCAAAAAATTAGCGAAACGGCAAGAAAATTAGGGTTTTTTTTTTATGCAACCGCACCCCTTTTTTTGACACGACCATGCCCAAATTTTGTTACAAGCGACAAATTTTTACACAGCAAATTTTCATGGAAGTTTTGCAAAACAATTTGCCAACAGTTAAATGTGGAAATTCGCTGCGAATCCATGCCTGGTGAAATTCGCTCATCCCTAATGGGCAGCCATTGTGAATGCCAGGGGGCCAAAGTAGTCACTACTATAGTCATTACTTTCTGGATCTAATATAGTCCTAAGTTTTTGTTGCATATGTTATCCAAAAAGAGAAAATTGTTTCGCACATACTGCCATTTTCTTATCCTGACTATCTTAATAGTTGGGTAGTCCTTCACAGAGTAGAAGGAAAGACTGCTCAGTATAAAATCCCCTCCCTTCTCCTACTCTGTGTCTTAATAACAAGCTTCTGGAAAATAAAACTCAAGTGTGGGAAGATGCTACTATGGCAGAAAGTTACATAAGGTTGAAAAAAGTTCATCAACCCTTCCAAGTAAACCCAGCAGACACAAACCTATACTGACCTATTTATACACTTACATACATAAACCATATATACCAACATCAACACTAACTGTAGATTTTAGTAGTATCTGGCTAGGAAAAGAAAATTAGAGTAAGCATGAAACAATTTTCTCTTTTCCTGGCCATCCCCTCCTTAGCATCTTAACGTGTGGGTAAGTACCTGAGCAAAACTTTAAGGACTTGCAAAACTTTAAGGCCAAATAAAGAATCATTTTAAGCAGCTACATCTAATTTAAAATCTCTGAGGAAGGTATTGGTAGATATTTAAGTAGCAGCCTTGCATATAGATTCTATGGCGGTCTGTGACTTTGCCACCCAGGATGCTGCCATGCCTCTAGTTGACCCCACTAGGTAATGGTTGTGCATGTCCTCTGTAGGCTGTAGTTATGACAGTCACAATCCATCTTCTGAAATTTCAAGTGGAGGCTACCTGGCCCTTGTTAACTCCTTATAAAGAGTTTGGAAGCTTTCCTAATGTATGGAGTTTTAAAAATATAACTTTCAAGACAATCCTTAAAGTGATGCTGTCACGAAAAAAATGCTTCACAAAATATTAATGTACATAAAAAGTTACCTATAGGTCACATTGATTAATTTTCACTGATAGCTCTGCCTTTGTAAGGAATTGTTACTTGAAGTTCCTAAGCCTAACTGTTTTGGCAAGCTGACTGTTCCTTCCCAACCTGTCAGTTATAGCTTCTAATGCTAATGGACCCCTGCTGCTTCAATATGGCAGCCCCCTCATAGAGCAACATGGGGATCAGGTGGTTAATGTAAAAGTACCAGGAAGTACTTTATTGACAAAACTATAAAACTCATGGTAAGTTATGATATATTTAAAAAACAGTTTAATTTTAGGTGTTAGTATCGCTTTAACATTCAAATTTTTCAACAAAGTCTCTTGATCCATAAGTTGTTCAGAGTGGAAGGATGGAACTATAATCTCATTAGGTCTTTAAACAACTTTCTCCGGATACAACACAATTCTCCTTGCTGAAAAGACTACTACTAAAAAGTCTAAATGTCTTTAGAGTAAAATGCCTTTAGAGGAATCTCCATTGGAGAAAATGGCTTCATAGATAAAGCCCTCAATATGAGAGGAAGACCCCAAAGTGTAGAATGGGACAAATTCTCGACGGCTTTTAGGAAGTGGATTACTTATGGATTTTCATCCCATCTGGTATTTGAGATAGCTAATAATGCCAAATCTGTACCTTAAGTGAATTCCATAATACACCTCTGTTTAAAGGAGAAGGAAAGGCACCCCCAAGTGACTTTAATCGCTTACCTTCTACCCCGGGCTGGTGCCCCTGTACAGAGAGAACAGCATCAGGCCGGGGTAGCAGTGATCACTTCCTCCTTCCTGATCGATCGTACACGCATGCGCAGTAGAGTGAAAAGCCGAACTTTAACAGAGAAGTCAGCTTTTCACTCTACTGCGCATGCGTTTGTCTGGGGCAATTTGCTAGCGAGCGAATAGGAAGGAGGAAGCGCTGCGCTACAGGTACCCCGGTGCTGTTTTCTGCTAACAGGGGCACCAGCCCGGGGTACAAGGTAAGCGATTTAAGTCACTTGGGGGAGCCTAACATTTTGGCACCCCCAAGTGACTTAGCCTTTCCTTGTCCTTTAAACCTACTTGTAAAGATTGTAACACCATACTTGTAAAAGGCTCCTGAAAATCAAGACTATTGTCCTTTGCCTAAGATCGAAAGCGGTCTCACATTTGAAAATGTGAAAAGTAGCAATAACATCTTCTGCAAAGCCCAGGTTTATTAACCTCTCCCTTCTGAGGAGAGCATACCACAGCTGATGAAGCCAGTCTGGAAGAATTGCTATAACAAAGGCCTGAGACATAATTGTCTTTTGCAAAACAAGAAAAATCATGGGGAGAGCACTGTACTAAGGCATCCACTGCTTCCAACTGAATTAGGCTACCCAGTTGCTTGATCATCGTTGCTACTGAGCTAGGTCTTGCCACTTCCGATTCCGTGTTCCCTGTCTGTGCCCTGCCTGGTCCCTGTTTGGTTTCCTTGATTTGACTTCTGCTTGACTTCTGGATTTTCTTGAACCCTGCCTGATTAACGGATCTGCCAGGACTGACCCCTGCCTGTTTTTTTTACGGATTTGCCTGTTGCCGGACTCTATCTTACCTCATCACAGGCTTGTACTTTACTCTTATTTTTGTTTCGTTTTGTTTTCATTAAACTACCTTTTTCATCACACTTGGCTGTCTGGCCCTTAAAGGGAGTTCTGGGGGTTATTTGCACATAGGCTCCTACCTGCTGGTCTCTCGCCAGAGGCCAGTCCTGACAAGGATAGTCCCTGGAAAGTTTGACCAGGGCTGGAAGTAGGTATAGTCAGAAGAGACATATGCCTAGGTCACAATAGGGCCGGTAGGCATATACCTCTTCTGTTGTCTACCTGTAATCCAGGACCTTGTTCCTCTGTTGTTTACTTTGGACCCTGCGGCAGCGCATGCACACATGTGGTCGTTTGCACATGCGCACAGGGGAGCAATGTAGCTGACCGGGTTGCCTAAGCTGCCAGCTGGCTGGCCCTGCACTCTATTTGCCTGTGTAGTTTAGCATTTGATGTTATTTTTGTACTATTTGCAGTTACATGTAGGGTTTAAATGATTTGCAAATCATCCCATTCTCTTTTTATTCATATTTACGGTGTCCCAAGTTTTATGAAAATGTTGTTTTGATGCCTGTAAGTTTGACATTCGTGGTGGGCAAGTTATTTGAAGGCTTGTCAAGGGATCACATACAAAATTATGTACTGGAGAATGGCATTACGAGCAGTAATCAGCATGGCTTTATGAAGGACAGATCATATCAGACCAATTTAATTGCTTTTTATGATGAGGTAAGGAAGAAGATGGACGTCTGTGTCATAGTAACATAGTAAGTTGGGTTGAAAAAAGACATAGGTCCATCACGTTCAACCATAATGCCTATATATAGCCTAACTTCTAGTTGATCCAGAGGAAGGCAAAAAACCCCACCTGAAGCCTCTCTAATTTGCCGCAGAGAGGAAAAAATTCCTTCCTGACTTCAAGATGGCAATCGGACCAGTCCCTGGATCAACTTGTACTAAGAGCTATCTCCCATAACCCTGTATTCCCTCACTTGCTAAGAATCCATTCAGCCCCTTCTTAAAGTTATATAATGTATCAGCCAGCACGAGTGATTCGGGGAGGGAATTCCACAACTTCACAGCTCTCACAGTAAAAAATCCTTTTTTTGTCGTTTGCACATGGATAGAAAACTGGCTACAGGATCGGGTACAGAGGGTGGTTGTTAAGGTTACATTTTCTACTTGGAGTAAGGTTCGCAGTGTTCTGTACTGGATCCACTTTTGTTTAATAAATGACTTAGGGGAGGGTATTATAAGCAATGTATCAGTGTTTGCAGATAAGACAAAACTCTGCAGACCAGTCAATTCTATCCAGGATGTGGCATCCTTGCAGCAAGATCTTGACGAAATGGCAATCTGGGCGGCTAAGTGGCAGATGAGATTTAATGTGGATAAATGTAAGGTCATGCACCTGGGATGTAAAAATATGCAAGCCACTTATACCCTTAATGGGACTGCACTAGATAAATCCATAATGGAGAAGGACCTTGGAGCCCTAGTAGATAATAAACTTTGCTCTAGCAAGCAATGCCAGACAGCAGCTGTAAGGGCTAACAAGGTGTTGCGCTGTATTAAAAGTGGCATAGATTCACGGGAGGAGGGTGTTATTCTTCCCCTTTACAGAGCGCTGATAAGGTCCCATCTAGAAGATGCTGTTCAGTTTTGGTCTCCAGTGCTGAAACAGGACATTATTGAATTAGAGAGGGTCCAGTGATGGGCAACTTAGCTGGTAAAGGGTTGAAAGTCTCAGTTATGAAGTAAGACTGGCCAAGTTGGGTCTGTTTACACTGGAGAAGAGGCGCTTAAGAGGTGACATGATAACTATGTATACATATATAAGGGGATCATATAATAACCTCTCTAATGCTTTATTTACCAGTAGGTCCTTCCAATGGACATGAGGGCGCCCACTCCGTTTAGAAGGGAGGTTCCATTTAAATATTCGGAAAGGTTTTTTTTTACTGTGAGAGCTTTGAAGTTGTGGAATTCCCTCCCCAAATCAGTCGTACTGGCTGATACAGTATATAGCTTTAAGAAGGAGCTGGATGGCTTCTTAGCAAGAGAGGGAATACAGGGTTATTGGAGATAGCTCTTAGTACAAGTTGATGCAGGGACTGGTCAGAATGCCATCTTGGAGTCACGAAGGAATTTTTTCCCCTCTGCGGCAAATTAGAGAGGCTTCAGATGGGGTTTTTTGCCTTTCTCTGGATCAACTAGAAGTTAGGCAGGTTATATATAGGTATTATGATTGAACATGATGGACGTATGTCTTTTTTCAACCTAACTTACTATGTTACTATGTATTTTTATGATATTTTAAGTTAGTTTTAAAGGAGAAGGAAAGGTAAAAACTATGTAAGCTTCATCAGAAAGGTCTATGTATATACAGCCATAAGTCCTCTACCAAAAGAAACATGAGATTTCTTGTCTCCTTTTTACCTGTGCCAGAGTCTGCGCAGCTCTCTCCTCCTCCCCCCTCCCATAAGAATGCTGAGAACTCCCTCCCCCCCCTTAGGAATGTGTGATCTGAGCCATACAGCATGAAGCTTTCTCATAGTCTTACAAACTGTGCATGGGCAGGGGTCTTGGTCTTGGTGCAAGAGCTTGGCATTATGGGAATTAGGGAATTTTCAGCTTCCTGCGGATTGGCTCAGATCCACATTCCTAAGGGGGGGGGGGAGTGAGTTCTTAGCATTCTTGAGGGAGGGGGGGAACAGGAAAGAGCAGAGAACAGAAAGCCGCTCATCTCTGGTACAGGAATTACAGGCACAACTAATCTTTTAGAGAAGTCAGTGCAGCGTTTCTGTGAGTGCTTATGGCTGTATTGACATAGACCTTTCTGATAAAGCTTACTTAGTTTTTACCTTTCTTTCTCCTTTAACAGATCTGCGAAGGAATATCAAAGAAGAGAGACAATTTTTTAATACATTGTTTCTGTAGTCTAGCAAACTGAGAAGGCAATAGCAAAGGACAGACAATCTACTTTTCAGAAATGGCTTGTAATTTAATTTACAAATAACTTTTAAAACACTGACAGTTTTTAATTATGGGAAATAATGTTTCAAAAACAAGAAGTATACTTTTCTAAAAATAGAAGGAATGTGCTATTAGAAGTTGTGGTTTGTGTTGCTTTCATCTGAAAATGCCCAAAATCTTGCTGACAGCAGTCAGCTGTCCCACTCCTTGCTGACTGTTTTCCTATGATTTGCAAGAGAGCAGTCATTGGCTCTCACCTTTCTGAGCTAGATGGGCCTGACAGAGAACTGCAGCCTATTCTTTGCTTGTGTGAACAGTCACTGTTATTCTCTTTTTGAACAAGGACCAATTAGAAACACCCACTTATTTTATTGTGACAGACAACAGACCATAGAGGCTCTATACTGGTGTTATTTTAAAAGTTACCAATCCTTTTTAGACTAGATTGGAAATAAGGCATTATATATTATTCATCATTGCCGTATGCTGTGGGTAAATCTTTTTTAAAAAAAGCTATATGTAGTAAGAAAAGTCTTACAATTACTTTGGTGTTTAATTTTTTTGTGTGTACATCAATTAAGACCCTAGAAATAAACATTTTAGCAAATGCATACAAAATATAACTAAATAAAGAAATAATAATTAAACAAGACACATTTTTTAATAGTCCTTACTGGTGGTATCTGGGTTATGATCCAGTTAATGTGGTAAAAATTGCATTTTGGCTACATCCTCTTCAAACTCCTCAACTTTTAACTCCTATTTTAACTCCTCAATTTCAGTGGCATTGAACAAGCTCTGAGAGGAAAAACGAAGTCGAACTATGATTTAGCAAAAGTATTCTTTACCCTCGGATGCAATTCACCTCTGTAAATGTATCTGAAATAAAGTGTTCATGACAATAAGCACCATACCCTATTATAGAACCTAAGCAACCATTTGCACAATGCCACTAAAAAGGCAGTTTTTTTCTTTAGCAAGAGTATACAATGACACACATGTATTCTATAGTTGTATTTTGATAATCTGCATTCATAATTGATGTATGCTTTAAAAGGAAGACCAAAAGACTTCCTCAACAACATCTATTGTTAGCAGAAGAACATATGATTCAGTTCTGAACCCGTATTTAATATTCTCATTAAACTAATACTGTCCAACAGGTTTTTTTAATTTTGTATTTTTTTGTAGTGCACTACCAAATGGCCAATCAAATGCACTGACTGCATCCTTTTCTTTCTTGCTTACCGTCATTCTTACTGTCACTCTGACCCTTGTTGATTTTGACAATAGAGCAAGGGGCTGGAAAAGGTCATCAGTTGATACAAATCTGGGCAATGCTATAAGCACAGGTCTGGTGATAAAATAAACATCAGCAGTGGCACAATATATTGCCCTCCACAAAACATATTTACTTAAAACCCTTAGGAAAGCAAAGCTGCCTCTCTTAAGGTGGCCATACACGCACCGATATTATCGTACGAAACCTCGTTTCGTACGATAATCGGTGCGTGTATGGCATGTCGGCGAGTCGACCGATATCGCAGGAAGCTGCCGATATCGGACGACTCGCCGATCGGACAAGTTTGAAAATTTTGATCGGGCGCCATAGAAGGCGCCTGACCAAAATTCTCCCTTCAGAGCTGAATCGGCAGAAGGAGGTAGAAATCCTATTGTTTCTACCTCCTTACCTGCCGATTCAGTCCTGAATGGTGTGTGGCGGATCTTACGATGTTTCGTGCGACCGATGGTCGCACGAAACATCGTCGGATCGCCACGTGTATGGCCACCTTTAGTCTTAGACTTCTAATGGCACCATTTATATTCTACAACCAGGCATGCAGTTACAGCAACGTGGCTGTCAAGCTGGACATTTTTGCACTGTATAAGTGGCATGTCATCCCCTGCTAAATAAAAATGGCCTATTAAAGTGCATTTCATCCCCTGCTAGCTTTTATGGGCAATATAAGGTTTACGGAGAAATGTTTGGGGTTTTTTTGTTCCATTTTTTCCAAGATTTACATATATGTTTTTGGCAGTATACGAGAGTATTTTTGCGAAAAAAATTGAGATTTTTTTTAAAAACCACATTCGAGATTTATAAAATTTCATGTGACTTTTTTTGACTGACAAAAAGTACACCAGGTTTAAGCTGCCAAAAACCATTGAGTCCTATGGAGGCTTAGAATAGTAGAGGAATAGAATAGTCAGTGACAGCCTGTCCTTGACAGATTTTTCAAGGGGAAGTTAATTGCATCATTGTTTTCTATTTCACATACTTTCAAGGGAAGATTAATCCGAATATTGTTTTCTATTTTACACATTTTCAAGGGGAAGTTAATCCCATTATTATTTTCTGTGTTTATGTGAGTTTTAAGGCAGAAAAATTCTAGTTTTAGTAAATCTGCCCCTTAGTATTTTTTTATGGTGTTAGTATGATGTACCTTTTTGTGGTGTTTGCACTTTGCACAGTTTTTTCACAACTTTCCTGATACTAGGGTCTGACTTACACTACTACCAGGTAGTGGTTTGAATGGCAGACAGGTACAAAAGATGATTTACAAAAGATGATTAATGAGGCTTAGCACCAACTGCAGGTATAATGGCCCCAGTATACTTATCATTCCAAATGAAAGCTAAAATAAATTATGCAGGACAAAGAAAAAAGTTGTAACTTTTTAGAAGAGTGCTAAGAGTTTGCCCAACCCCACTGTGTAGTTTTCTGTGTCTTTTTATTGCTGCTTAAAATAAAAGTACAAACCTTTTCAAAATTTGTTATATGTAAAAAATAGCTAGGTCTGACATGTTGTGATTACTCATGCAAGATTAATTAAACATATAACAGATAAAGAATGAAATCCAAATGCAGTGTTTAGACTTTTTAGCAGTCTATTGTGCATCATACTAAACCTTAATTTTAAGGTGAACTTTCCCTTTAAGCTGGCTATCAATGTAAAAGTATTGAAAAGAATTCCAGAACAGAATCTCTGATCCTTCTATCCACTCATAGAGTAATATATCAGAAATAAGTTTTATTACAGGCACAATCATTTGAAAAGCCCTGAGCCCAGCAATACTAAATATGGACTGACATATACAGAGCACCACATTAGATACAAGCATACATTACGTTTACCCCTAAAAACCATATTTTTGGAAAGTACACTCTGACATTCAGAAGGGCAAGTGTCTCTCATCCTGCAAAGCTGCTAAAACTAGCAGGTTTTATTTCATGTCTATAAATCACCCAAATGCATGCCATTTACAGCATCATGTCATCAAGATGCTAAGGGCCATCTTAAAAGTATAATGCCCATTATGCATAGGATTGCTAAAGTATGTGGCATATAGAGACAACAAAATGAAAATGCATAGACATTTTCATTGCTGACACTTCAGCTATTAAAACTAAAACAATGTTTGTTCTGTGTTATAAGACCCTCCTAACATTAAGTAGATGTGTCAGTGCAGCAGTTTCACAGGATGCCAGTGGTATTGCTTTAATTCAAATTTGTATATCAATTAACTAATAGATTTGTTTCATTTGAAAAGGCTGTGCTTTAAATGAAAGCAAAACATATTTTCTTTGTTCACATTTGCCACGGCAGAGGTCATCAGGGAAACTCGCCTCAGGCGGCAGCGAAACAAAGAATTTATACTCACGTAAATTCCTTTTCCCTCAGTCCCGAAGGCAGCACTTATCACTTAATAGAGAGATGTCATACCTAGGGTAGGAAAAACACCACCTACTCCAATAAATTATTCCGCCCCCTTTACCCATAAAACCCTCTTCCCTACACCAACCTTCAATGATTTCTCAAGCAATAAACACAACATCACACAATGCTGTTAAATATTTACTAAGGGAGGGATATTGTGCTGCCTTCGGGAATGAGGGAAAAGGAATTTACGTGAGTATAAATTCTTTGTTTCCCACACGTCCCTTGGCAGCACTTACTTAGAGAGTAGCAGTAATCAAGGGGGGGGGGGGGGGACTTTACAACCAGAGAGGAGAACTGTATTTGCAAAAGCCACTTTCCCGGGAGTACTCATATTTACACCGTAATGTTCTGCAAAAGTCTTGAAACTTGCCCACGAAGCTGTCCTGCATATTTGGTCCACTGAAACACCTCCAAGTTCTGCCTGTGAGGCTGACACTGCCCTTGTAGAATGTGCTCTGAGATCCACTGGAACTGGTCTTTCTGAAGAAGAATATGCAATAGAAATTGCAAGCTTTATCCACTTGGCAATGGCAATTTTTGAAGCGACTTTGCCCTTGTTAATGCCACAAAAAGAGATAACAGGTGTGATCTCCGAAAAGGATGAACTCTGTTCAAATAGAAAAGAACACATCTTCATGCATCAAGCAAGTGTAGTTTTCGTTCTGCCTCATTCTTTGGATTAGCGAAAAAAGCTGGAAGAATAACTTCAAAATTTCTATGAAAATTAGATGAAACTTTTGGTCTGAATAAGGGATCTGCTTTAAGAATTATCTTATCTGGAAAAATCTGCAGACACAATTCCTTACAGGATAAGGCATGAATTTTGCCTACACGTCTTGCTGAAGAGATGGCTACTAAGAATACCGTTTTAATAGAAGCCTCAATGTGAAACATAGAGGCTTCTTCTAGAGTAGAGATGTAGCGAACTGTTCGCCGGCGAACTAATTCGCGCGAACATCGGGTGTTTGCGTTCGTGAAAATTCGCGGACTTTTGCCGATGTTCGGCACTTTGGGTTCGCCGCGGTTTTTTTTGGCGCCGCGTTTTTTCGCCTTGGTTTTTCCGCCGCGTTTTTCCACCACGTTTTATCGCCTATGCATATACATAGGAATAGCTTGCGTTTTTTTTTTTGCCGTTATTTTTTGGCGGTTTTTTTGGTGTTTTTTTTACAAAGTATTTTTCAGAGAAATTTTTGCTTGATCCCCCTCCTGCATGCCACTGCCCAGGTCGTGGCACCCTTTAAACAACTTTAAAATCAGTTTTCTGGCCAGAAATGGCTTTTCTAGGTTTTAAAGTTCGCCTTCCCATTGAAGTCTATGGGGTTCGCAAAGTTCGCGAATATTAGCGAGTTTTGGCGAAAGTCCGCGAACGGGTTCGCGAACATTTTCGGCGATGTTCGCTACATCTCTATTCTAGAGGTTCAAAGGGAGCACGTTGCAATGATTTAAGAACCACATCCAGATCCCAATTTGATTTAAGGGTATAATTTTTTGGCTTAATATTCTGGGCAGCCTTAATAAATCTTCTAAGAAGAGGATGTTCCGCCAATGTTTTACTTAGAAAATAGGGGTATAGGGTTGCAATCTGGACCTTAAGTGTAGCTGGCACGAGATTATACTGGATCCGTCATACAAAAAGTCCAGAATAACTGATACTGGCGCTGTTTCCGGATGCAAACTCTTTCCGGCACACCATTTGCTGAAAGAAATTCAGACTCTTTGGTAAATTAAATTTGTTACCTTCTTTCTACTTTGTAATAGGATCTCAATAACTGGAGAAGAAACTCCCTGTGATCTCATTACATCCCTTTCAGTCTCCAAGCTGTGAGATTTAAGGCTGCTGGAATTAGACCTTGGGAGAGAAGATTCTCCTTTACTAGGAGATGCCAAGGTGGACTTATAGATAATTGGAGGAGATCGGAGTACCAATTTCTCCTGGGCCAGGCGGGAGCAATCAGAATTACTTCCAAAGAACAAAGAGCAATTTTCTTGACCACTCTTGCCATCATTGGAATTGGTGAAAACACATAAGCTCGGGTGAAGTGCCATGGTGGGGCCATAGCATCTACTGCCTCTTCCCCCTGTCCAGCTGTTAGAGAGAAAAACTTCTGATGTTTTGTATTGTAGTTTGAAGTTTTTTCTTTTGGACTGTCCAAAGGTTCTATCTTTAGACGTTTTTCTGGTTTTCCAGTCTTGTCTAAATCCATAAGAGGTTCTTGAGCCTCGAAAAAAAGGACGCTTAAAAGATCTTTTATCCTGAGGTAGACTTCTCACCTTATCATCTGACTTTTTCTCCACTAGCATTTCGAGTTCTGATCCAAAAAGTTTTTCCCCTTTAAAAGGGGTAGGTTAAGAAGACGATTTTTAGATGCATTATCAGCTCTCCAAGGTTTTAGCCATAAAGCTCTTCTAGCAGTAGTGGTAAAAGAAGTTGTTTTTGTCAATATATCAACTGAGGCTAAGGCTGCTTCGGTTAAGAAGTCTGATGCAGACATCAACATGGGAAGATCCGATAAAAGATTTTCTCTTGAAATACCTTTCTTTAAGGCCTTCTCTAACTGCATAATCCAAACTTTTAGTGACCAAGCTAATGATGCTGCTGCTATTACTGGTTTAAACCCAGCTGCGGCTGCCAGTTAAGCCTTCCTTAAAGCTCCTTCTGCCTTTCTATCCTTGAGGCCAGTACTGGAGGATCTAGTTTAGGAGCTGTATCCCAAAACTTTGCATCTTCATCAAACATCAAAGGGAAAAAGTAAATTAAATTTCTTTTGCAGGCCCCATTTTCTATCCAATATTGCCCACTGATTTAGGATTTTATTTTTAATAACCTCATCAACTGGAAAAGATGCTTTGCGTTTACCTATGTTAGCAAATAATTTACTTGATTTTTTGGGAGGCTCAGAAGACTCTTCCAGCCTGTAGATGTCATCTACAGGAAAAAATTCCTCCAAATCTGAAATTTCTCCTTCCTCAGAGTCAGAATCAAATTTACACTTTGAAGTTCCTTCCCCAAGGGAAGAATCAGAAGACCTTCATAAAGATCTTCATAAAGAGACCCATCAGCTTGCAGAGATTCTTTAGGCTTCTGCTGATTGAATGATTCAAATGCCTGAAGCATAGCCCCCTTCATCCAGGATACAAACTCATCAGCACCACCTGAGGGGTTAATAGGGTTTTTGAGCTTTTCTTTACAGGTACAACATAACTTTTCCGCTTCTAAGGAACTGAATTTGACTTCACAGCCCAAGCAGGAGATTAAAGATGGCTTTTTTTAACTCCTTTTTCCCCTTTAGGGGACTCAAACTCTTTACATTTAGTCTTTTCTTTAGTTTTCCCTTTTTCCACTTTCTCTGGAGCAGGGTCAGCCATTGCTGAAACAATAATAAAAAGAGAGCCTCCGTGTCAGATACAAAAGAACAATATCTAACAGCATCATAAAGATGCGTACTTACATGCAGAGATGGAGCGCTTCACTTGTGTACTTGCAGCAGAAGTAGACCCGGGAGCGGCTACATGCCGCCATTACCGCCGGCCTAAGAACCAGCCTTCCGGATGTGACACCCTGCGTTCCACTGCTCTATACGTTCCATCTGCCTCGCGTCTGCGTTCCACCTACACAGCGCGGCACGAGTTAGTGACGTCATCGCCAGTGTCATGCGGCAACTTCCAGGATACTTACCAGCGTGCCCAACACTCGCTTAAGGGAGGCACAATAGTTCGATTGGCGACCCATCTCAAGCCCTCCTGGGCCTCAGCGTAAGGGTACTCCAATACCACATCACAGGGGGCACACTCGTCTGAATGACGCCCTGGACTTCCGCAGCATCTGGGGGCACGGTAGTCTGACAAGCGCCCAGGCAAAGATTAACAGTGTAATCCCTTCCGATAGGAAAAAAAACACTGAAGGTTGGTGGAGGGAAGAGGGTTTTATGGGTAAAGGGGGGCGGAATAATTTATTGGAGTAGGCGGTGTTTTTCCTACCCTAGGTATGATGTCTCTCTAAGTAAGTGCTGCCAAAGGACGTGAGGGAAAATGCCCCTGGTGGTCATCTAATGAAGGGATTATTAATTTTGTTTTATGCAAGCCTTTCTTACATCTCACAGCCAGACTTATTTTAACATTGAGCACTAGCCCAGTGAACCAGGTAAGTGATTACAATTGCAGGGCATATGGCACTTCCCAGTGGTTAACCCATTCTTTCTCCTTTAAAAAAAAACAAAAACAAAAAAAAACACCCCAAAAAACTCAAATTCCAAAGATATGCAATTCCAAAGTATACTGGGAGATATGCAATTCCAAAGTATACTGGGACAGCTGCCTATGGAAGTTTATTTGATACAAGTTAAAGAATAGAATAGTTACATAAACTCAATGTTTGGCCATTGTCAATGCATTGAGTATTGGTTATTGTTAGCATATAAGTATATATGCTACTTAGGTGAATGAAGAATTCATTATTAACATGGACATTTCTGTTTGATTTCAAACTTTTATAAGTAGTGTAAGAAGAGGATCCAACTAGGGCCTTACAGGATTGCATGCTAACCTCAGTTTAAGAAACACTGCTATATTAAAAGGTTAGAGGGAACATAGCTTGAATGCCCTGTGAGCTTTCTAATCCTGTTTAAAAGATTGTACTCACCCCCTGCACACACAGTTGATGGCTCAACAGCCAGAATCTCAATACAGGATTTCTTCAGTATCTAAAAAAAGACAACACTCTATCAACATCTGAGCTAAATTGAAACAAGGTTCCTTGGCTTAGTTAGTTTGTGGGTCTAAAATGCTTATTGTATTCAATCTATAAGTTCTCAGGTAGGAAACGTATCAATGCACTGCAAACTAAAAATTAGCGAACCAACAGTGGGGATGATTTACAAGCATACATGCTAAATTGCAATTACTCCTAGAATGAGATCAGATATCGAAGGAATTTATTTCATTTAAAGGCACAGTATAAAGCACAATTCTTCCAGTGCATCTTCCACTAACGTAAGCAGATGGTGATAATGATTGGGGAAACTTCTAGAAAATCCAGCTAGAAGGGCTGACCCAGTTGCATTTACTTTAAATGTACTTTGATATTAGTGCAGCCTAAAAGCATTATTAGACATTCTGGCAAGAAATAATGTTTACCTTACTTTAACCAACCCTAATTGTAAAATTTTCACCTTACCACTAGCTTCTCCTATGTCTGCAGCAAAATGAATACTAGGTTCTACTGTAACGTGGTCTGTGCTGCAAGAAAACAGACAGTCCACAAATGTGCAGATTATATTTCAAACTAAAGTAAACATTTACAGAAGTGGGTATGAACTGTGCCTCTTAAAATGTATTACCTGGCCAAATGAAATCTACAATTTTGTGGGGTGAGGTGCAATGTGATTTAACCATGGTCTCCAAGCCAGACGATGTGCTTGTGAATCTGCCAGTAGATATCATGTGAGAGAGCAAGGCTTGACCTGTTTTTAATGCCTCAAAGCAATGCTAAGTGTAAAACAATTCCCTTTAGACCCTTTCTGCAAATGCTTTTAAACTGCACAGCCACCATTCTTGTTCTATAAAGGATTGGTTTAATCAACACTACATTACACTGTTTTATACATTTAGATTAAAACAGGTGTCTATACTGCCTTTTTAGGCACATCACATCAATTGGTATTCTGGTTATGTAGCAGTGCTCTAAACTGAGTATATGTGCAAAACCTTTACCACCCAGCATACAATGATAAATGCCTGGTAAAGTGTTTTTTTCTGGTGTATTTGCCTACATTTTTGTCATGTAGAAGTCTGTTTTTGCTCAAGCACCTATTTAAGCCTTGAGGTGAAATTTTAGGTTACGTCCCCATTTATCATAACAAGTGTATATTTATGTGACAACATTGTTGTATTTGCCATTAGTTTTAAAAAGATCCATGAAACCAAATGTTAGCAAAGCAAAAATGTTAAGCTCATATCATTAATTAATTAACCTTCAAGTTATCATTTTCAAGGGTAGAGGGTTCATGCATATCATTCCCAACATGGAATGCTGGAGGTGTATTTACTTATTTATGTAATGTACTTCTTTATATATGTGTTCAGCTGATTTTGTGTTCCTCTGATTACATATCTTGGGTTTTGAGCCAAAGCATGGACAAATAAGGGATATGTACTTGCCATGGTATCTCTAGTTCTTTAGAGCTTTCCATTAAAATATTTCAACTATATTTGCTCATGAAACATTCTTTTAGGACTGATTACATTTTAAAAGCATTACTGGAAATCCATTTCGCTTTCAGGAAAGTGGATGTGATCAATATTAGTTTTAATCCACTGAAAAAAAACAAAAAAAAAACCAAAACACATTTACACACTTTAACATTGCTGGAGTTCAGCATGCCAAATCAGTCTTTATATTGACTGGTATGGGATATATATTGATATTTATGAATTGATTCATTTGATTAATACAAACTCCTGGACAAATCAAATTGAGAATTCTAGTTTGAATTTAATCAAAGTAATGCTGTTTCCTGTATTACTAGGAAATAATCATATTCAGTTGAAATGAAAATATATGGTGTTTTCAGTTCCCCTTATTTTAATAAATCAGATCTGTTGTAGAATGAAACCCTGGATGCCTATGATTACACATACAAATATTTCTATTACTATATTTTTAGCATGTTATTTCTACCTCTATTTTCTTATTAAATATGAACTTACCGAGTCAATAACTCCCTGTAGAGCATGAAAACCACCAGTTACAGGAAACACATGGTCAATGCTATCAGCAATAGTAGAGAGCTGTGGTAAAAATTAGTGTAATTAGCAAACAGTGTAGAATATTATTTCAAACTTAGCCAAATTGTTAGATTAAGCTTTATAATTTTTACATTGTGCTGTACAAAAAAACCTTCAAATATAAATGACTACAGTATGTTAATACATTGTAAAGTTTTATGGTCACCTTTTCTCTTTGCCTGGCCTATCAGTTACCAGCTGTCTCCATCCTGTCTGTCCATATAAATCCACTTCCTTGCCCAGGGCTCTTACTGTCCTTCTCTTTTAAATTCTAGTAGTATTTTTATATAATACTACGGCTCATTTATAAAAGATGTGTTGCAAAGGATGTAAAAAAAAGTTCAATACTTGCTATACAGTATTGGAAGTGCTTATATTACTTAAAGCGGACCTGTCACCCTAAGAAATAATTACAAATTGTTTTCTATTGTCTTTGTCAAGCAAAATAAATTTCAGTTACACTATATAAATTATTTTAAACAGGTTACCTTTAGCACTGGAATTCACAATTGCAGAAAACAGGCAGGTGCCATTTTGTGGACACTGTTATTAAGGCAAGCTGTGCATCCTGCTAAAAATCTTGTTTCTGTGCCAGTATGGGGGGGGGGCCTGATACCAATATCCATGCACTGGTAACACAATTAGATGGAGAGGAGGGAGGGGTAATGTGAGGAGGGCAGTGACATCTAAGAAGTTCTGAATTGAAAGTGAAAGTAACTGTCTGCCCCACCCCTATGCCTAAGGCATAGAGGCGGGTCAGGCAATATATGATTGACAGCTGGGACTTTTAAATGCTTATATAATGGGTATAGATGTGTTAATAAAAAAATGACTTTGGGTTACATGTTTAATTTGAAAAGGGCTTTTATTATACAGCTTTTTATGTCTGGGTGACAGGTCCACTTTAAAAACATTCGTTTTAATGATAGGTCTGTATTTTACATTCACAAATGCAATATTTTTTAAATAATTTATTATAGTTTTCTGTGCTTAGCATCTGGCTAAGTCGCAATAAAAAAACAAAAACAAAAAAAACAAAAAACAAACCAGTGGCACATAAAGGACAGGTAAAGGAAACAGGATGGAGGATTGTGTGGACAGCCGTCAACGGTACATCCAGGATGTGGCATCTTTGCAAAAGTATGTGAACAAACTGGCACTCTGGGTAGCTAACTGGCAGGTATTGATAAATGTAAGGCATTGTACCTAGGATGTAAAATATGTAAGCCACTTATACCCTTAATAGTAAAATGTTAGACAGATCCATGATGGAGAAGGACCTAGGGTTTACTTGTAGATCAGTGCTGTCCAACTTCTGTGTACAGAGGGTCACAATTTTTCTGGCATACATGGTGGAGGGCCGATAATGGAAGCCAGTTTTGACCACTCCCCTTTTTAAAACCACACACACACACACTTTTATAAATGCTAACAAACTCCCAGAACAAACCCCTGCCAGGTTTACCTCCAACAGGCAGCATAGGGCAGACAGAGTATGGCACACAGAGGCAGCATAGGACAGGCAGAATATGGCACACACAGGCAGCATAGGGCAGGTAGAATATGGCACACACAGGCAGCATAGGGCAGGCAAAGTACTGTCTGTGTGTGCCATACTATGCCTTAGCTATGCTGCCTGTGTGTGCCATACTATGCCTGCCCTATGTTGTCTGTGTGCCATGCTCTGTCTGGCCTATGCTGCCTGTGCGTGCCATACTGCCATACTCTGCCTGTCTAATGCTGCCTGTGTGTGCCATATTCTGCCTTCCCTATGCTGCCTGTGTGTGCCATACTGCCATACTCTGCCTGTCTAATGCTGCCTGTGTGTGCCATAATCTGTCTACCCTATGCTGCCTGTGTGTGCCATACAAAAAGGCAGCATATGGCAGGCAGTACATACAGTGACACAATGCCAGTACTGCTCCTACAATCTAATCTGAGGGGTGAACAGGTGAACAATGTGGGGGCCTATAGTCTGAGCCCGAGGTGTGAACAATGCAGAGACTGAAAGGTGTGAACAATACAGGGGATTACAGCCTGAATCTGAGGTAGCCAGACAGGTTGGGGGGGCAGACAAGAGTGGGCCCGGGGGCCACCAGTTGGACAGCACTGTTGTAGATAATAAATCTGGCTAAGGCAAACAATTGCCAGTCAGCAGCTGCAAGTTTTCAGCTGTATTAAAAAGGGAAAGAGAGGGTAATTATTCCCATTTAAAATATGTGGTAAGGCCTCATCTAGACTATATCACACAATTTTGGTTTCAAACTGTGCTTAAACTGAATATTATTGAATGAGAGAGCGTCCAGAAGAAGGAAAACTAAGCGAGTAAAGTGTACAAAAAGTCTCTTATATAGAAAAGCTGGCCGAGTTGGATAATGTTTATGCTGGAGAAGAGTAGCTTAATGGGGGAACTATGACAACAATAAATATATAGTTACATAGTTACATAGGGTTGAAAAAAGACCAGTGTCCATCAAGTTCAACCCATCCAAGTAAACCCAGCACCCACAACCCACACCTACCAATCTATACACTCGCATACATAAACTATAAATACAACCACTAGTACTAACTGAAGATATTAGTATCACAATAGCCTTGGATATTCTGATTGATCAAGAACTCATCCAGGCCCCTCTTAAAGGCATTAACAGAATCTGCCACATCACTAGGAAGGGCATTCCACAACCTCACTGCCCTCACCGTGAAAAACCACCTACGCTGCTTCAAATGGAAGCTCCGTTCCTCTAATCTAAAGGGGTGACCTCTGGTGCGTTGATTGTTTTTATGGGAAAAAAGTACATCCCCCAACTGCCTATAATCCCCTCTAACGTACTTGTACAGAGTAATCATGTCCCCTCGCAAGCGCCTCTTTTCCAGAGAAAACAACCTCAACCGTCTCACCTCATAGTTTAAATCTTCCATCCCCTTAACCAGTTTAGTTGCACGTCTCTGCACTCTCTCCAGCTCATTAATATCCTTCTTAAGGACTGGAGCCCAAAACTGCACTGCATACTCAAGGTGAGGCCTTACCAGGGACCTATAAAG
Source organism: Xenopus tropicalis (assembly GCF_000004195.4). Lineage (NCBI taxonomy): Eukaryota > Metazoa > Chordata > Amphibia > Anura > Pipidae > Xenopus > Xenopus tropicalis. The sequence continues at coordinate 61,069,555 of NC_030683.2, forward strand.
GGGCAAAATGATGTTCTCATCCCTTGAGTCAATGCCCTTTTTTATACAAGACAGCACTTTATTTGCTGTAGTAGCCACAGAATGACACTGCCTGGAATTAGACAACTTGTTATCAACAAAAACCCCTAGATCCTTCTCCATTAAGGATACCCCCAACACACTACCATTCAGTAGATAGTTAGCGTTTATATTATTTCTACCAAAGTGTATAACTTTGCACTTATCAACATTGAACCTCATTTTCCAGTTTGCTGCCCAGTTATCTAATTTTGTCAAATCGCTCTGCAAAGCGGCAGCATCCTGCATGGAACTTATAGTTTTGCACAATTTTGTGTCATCAGCAAAAATAGAAACAGTACTGTCTATGCCCACCTCCAGGTCATTAATAAACAAGTTAAAAAGCAAAGGACCAAGGACTGACCCCTGCGGTACTCCACTAACCACACTGGTCCAATTAGAAAATGTTCCATTTACAACCACTCTTTGTACTCTATCCTTCAGCCAGTTCTCTATCCATTTACAAATATTATGTTCTAGGCCAATATTCCTCAATTTGATCATTAACCTTCTGTGAGGTACTGTATCAAACGCTTTAGCAAAATCTAAGTAGATGACATCAACTGCCATTCCAGCATCAAGGTTCCTGCTCACCTCCTCATAAAAGGCAACTAAATTAGTCTGGCAAGATCTGTTACGCATAAAACCATGCTGGCACAATCTAATAGTATTGTGAACTGCAATGTATTCAAGTACCCTATCCCTTATTACCCCTTCCAAAAGTTTTCCTACTACTGATGTCAGACTAACAGGCCTATAGTTTTCAGGCTGAGAACGGGATCCCTTTTTAAATAACGGCACCACATTAGCAATCCGCCAGTCTCTCAGCACCATGCCAGACCTCAACGAATCCTGAAAAATTAAGTGAAGAGGTTAATCAGCTCATTTAATACCCTGGGATGAATCCCATCCGGCCCTGGACCTTTGTTTACCTTTACATGTTCAAGTCTCTTTTGAATTTCCTCCCGAGTGACCCATGCGCCAGTAGCTAAATTACTAGAACTGGGCATATTAAAAGGAAAGCCTTCATTATCTGGCTTCTCAGATGTATAGACAGATGAAAAATAAGAGTTCAAAATTTTAGCTTTTTCCCCGTTCTCATCAACCAACGTACCCCCCCCCGTGATAATAAAGTTCCCACCCCTTCTTGCTTCATTTTTTTACTATTCACATAATTAAAAAATAATTTAGGATTCTTTTTACTCCTAGCTGCAATATCCCTTTCCATTTCTATTTTAGCTTGCTTGATAGCTTTTTTGCATGCTTTATTTGCTTCCTTGTACCTGATGAAAGTTTCCGCTGTCCCAGCTAACTTGAATGCCCTAAAAGCACGTTTTTTCTTACCAACCTCGACAATAACACTTTTATTCAGCCATAAAGGTTTTGCTTTGCGATGCCTCTCCTTGCTTACAAGAGGGATATACTGCTGTGTATACCTACAAAGCAATGTTTTAAAGATGTTCCATTTTCCTTCTGTGTCTAACCCCATGAAAAGCCTTTCCCAGTTGACACATTGCAGAGATGCCCTTATACTGGCAAAGTCTGCACGTCTAAAATTGAGTGTTTTAGTTACTCCCTTATAGCGCTGTCTCTGCAGCATTATCTCAAAGGAGACCATGTTGTGACCATATAATAAACTTTTTTTTTACTTTATTCACCAGTTCATCTTTCCAGCAGACACATGGGCACTGAAAAGGTTGTTTACAGTGAGAGCTTGTTGTGTTACTTTCTAATGAAGCTTTAAAAAGAGTAATGGTAGGAATTTGCATTATAATAAGTGGTCAGTCTGTTGTATATTCTGGCAACAGAAAAATAATGGGACACAGAATAATAATGTTTTATATAGGTTTACATACATACCTGTGTTTCATTAAAGTCTTTTACACCTACACAGTATACTATGGCACCAAAACTTCTTGCTCTCTCAGCCTACAATGAAGCAACATATTTATATAACTCAAGAAACAATCTCCCTGTTAGACACAGAAACACATTTTAGCAATTTTGTATCTCTGTTCTGAAATGTTTTTATTTTATTTTTGTAAGAGGGCTAAAAAACTATTTTTTTATTGTTATTCCCAAAGCTGAACAAAATTCATTCAACCCAAACAGAATATCTAAACACATACCAGCATTTTATTGTATAAACAGTATTCCTCTTTTCTGAAAATAAATTAGTATCTTAAATGACCTTCTACGGAGTTAAAAAAGTGTAAAAAACTACTGTATACTATTGTATACTGGTCCATGCAGGTCATCAAACTCACAGATAAGACCAACACTGCAGTATATTTGGGCATGTTTCATGACCTGGATGAATGAGAATCTTCATAGACGTTTGTTTCAGACTTTTAGTTATGGCTGATGCTTTTAATTTTAATGCAAAACATTGGCATTGAAACCAGATATGTGGGTGGGAACAAGTTAATTTTCAGTGCAACATGTGCTGCATACCACAATGAAGCTTACTAACCCCACCTCCTCTAAGCAGAAAGGAAGCCCTGAAGCTATAAACGCAGGGGCTGCATGACAAGGGATCCAAATGACCAGCAGCCAGATTACACTGGTTTATGTTTAAAGATTGGAAAAATCAGATGCAGTTGTGATTGGGTGAGAATTAATAAGTTAAGTAGGGGGAAAGCTGGGCTGGGGGTGGAGAAGGATAGGGATGTGATGCCACAAGAGAAGAAGTTCACTTCCTATCTTCTGAACAGGTAGAAACACCCTGCCCACCCTCCCCTCTTTTTTGCATATTTTGTAAAATGCCAGGATATTTTCTTCTTTATGCTCTCATATTATCTATTAATAACAATGTGAATGTTTTCCTATATGCACTGTTATATTGTGGTTTCGGTAACACTATACAGTATGAATAGGAGAGTCTGCATGGTATTATATATGTTAAATGAAAGTCAAATCCTTGATCCAGGGAATTTTCCGATCGCCAGGTGGGGTCAGGAATAATTGGCACAGGCTTCAGGCTGGGTTTTTTGCCTACCTCTGGATCAAAACAGTGGATATATGTTAATTTATTTTAAGTTGTATCTGTCACAGCAGCGGTAGGACCTTGCTAAAGTACTGCACAGGAAATTTTAGAAGAGGGAGAGAGGAGCTTCTCTCCTTTGACTGCACGGTGGGTTGATTGATACAGACGCTACTACTGCTTGTGCTAGGTGACAGCCTGCTTGGATTTCCTATCATCGAGGCACTGCAGATTCAGGACCGGCAGCAGGGCTTCTGAACTTCTCTCATGGTGGGAGATGCAGCTCCTGCTGGTAGCAGAGTTTGGGGCCATCCTCTTTGTAGGTAGAGGCAGCCTAATACTCAGTGGTGGATATAATGACATAGTGCTGATCTCAAGCCTTCAGTAAGGAACAGCAGAGCATAGTAGCGATCTCTTATGGAATTCTAGCTTTGAATATTGCCTTGGGGCGAGGCAGGCAAGGTCCTATTTATTTGATAAAATGTAAATAAATGCTGTGGCCTCTTTTTACCCATTTCTGGCTCCTGGTGTTTTATTAATGTATGTAACAATGGGGTTCAGAGGGATGGCTGAAGGGGAAGGGCAATTGAGGAGTCCCCTTGTCATCATCTTTTGCAGCCCCTGACCAAATTATTGGGAGCAGGAGACTGGGCTGTTCCTGTTGGTGATTGGGTGACATGTAGGTAAAACAGAGCAACTCACAAATAAAATGTGAGTTGACATTTCTGGTCTGTTCTGGACATTTCCAATATGGTGATTTCTAGTTATAGAAAAACTCAAACCCCAAGTGCACCTGTAATACCCACTTCTTAAATTGGTGTTTGTTCCTGAGGCTATATGACACTCCTGTAGGCAGGGCTGCTGCTACCATGAGCAAGATCTTGCCCAAGGCAGCAGTGCCCTGCAGGTTACCAGGGGCAGGAGTGTTTCCTGAAGGTCATGCAGTCTTAGGAACACTACATTTTTAAATCAGAATTTCAGCTCTTCTAGTGCGGAGAGTACAATTGTGACCTCTCTACCATTGCCAAAGCAGTGACCCTGTCTGTAGGGGTGTAAGATAGCCATCTGAAGGAGAAATTACATGTATTGCCTTAGAGTGCATGTAACATTGCCTCCTTCAAAAATAATTTAAATTGGGAAAAAAAGTCCAGCTGTTTATAGTCATGGCCTTAATATTTGTACACAAGATTGCACTTACTTCTTGTTCTGCATAGTAGAATTGTGTTTGCTGTAGCTCTCCATCTGTTAGAGCAATAATAACACTAGCTGTACGGACACCTGAGGTGGAAACAGGAGAATTGTTAATATAAACAGCATCAAACATTTGTCAGCAACTATGTTAAAATGACAACTGTGTTAAAGGAATACTGTCATGGCAAAACATGTTTTTTTCAAATGCATCAGTTAATAGAGTTTCTCCTGCAGAATCCTGCATTGAAATCTGTTTTTCAAAAACAGATTTTTTTGAAATTTCACATGAGGCTAGCTATATTCTTCATTTCCCAGGGTGCCACAGCCATGTGACCTGTGCTCTGATAAGCTTCAGTCGCACTTTACTGCTGAGCTGCAAGTTGGAGTGAGCAATTTAGCAACTCCCAGTAGAATCAGAATAGCACTCAATAGTAAGAAATCCAAGTCTGGCTTGCGACTTCTCCAGTTACATGGGAGTAGGAGAAACAATCTGTTACCTGAAAGCAGTTCTAATGTGTAGCGCTGGCTCTTTTTGAAAGCTCAGATTAAGGCACAATGTACTGATATGGCTGCCTACACACCAATATTACAACTAAAAAAAAAAATTATATAATATATATATATATATATATATATTATATTATATATTTGTTGGTTTAAGAATATAATTTTAAATGGTAGAGTGAATGATTTGCTATGTAAACAGTATAATTTAGAAATAAAAAGTATACCATAAAAATCATGACAGTATCCCTTTAAAAGAGCCTATAAAGTCTATATTAATGATGCCATTTTAGACAGGACCTCTTTATTATATGTTTGATCTTGTTGACAGAAATGTTTAAAAACTTTTTCAGGCATTTTTCAATATTCAGATATGTAGAGTAAACTAGTGGGATCCACAACAGACACCTTCTTAGCTTAAAGGGGAAGGAAAGGCTAAGTCACTTGGGGGTGCTAAAATGTTAAGCACCCCCAAGTGATTTGAATCGCTTACCTCATACCCCGGGCTGGTGTCCCTGTTAGGAGAAAACTGCACCAGCCCGGAGCACCTGGGGCAATGAGCTTCCTCCTTCCGCCTTCGTTTCGCTGCGACTCCAAAGTCTGGCGCATGCGCAGTGGAGTGAAAAAGCCGACTTCTCTGTTAAAGTTCGGGTTTTCACTCTACTGCACATGCGCGCGCAGCGGAGAAGGAAGGAGGAAGCGATCGCTGCTACCCCGGGCTGGTGCTGTTCTCTCCATACAGGGGCACCAGCCCGGGGTAAGAAGGTAAGCGATTCAAGTCACTTGGTGGTGCCTAACATTTTGCCACCCCCAAGTGACTTAGCTTTTGATTCTCCTTTAAGGCAGTTTATTTACACGGGGTGCCATTTCAGCATACAAAACAAATCATAAAAATAAATCCTGCCCTCTGGGCACTACCTTCACATATTAGATTAGTTCCCTCACTAACCTGGGTCCCTTGTGGACTACCAGTAAGAAAATACAAATGTTGGGGTCACCCCTGTACTCACAACACTTCTGGGGGATTAGCTCAGCCTCCTGGCTTTGCTTCCAGCTCCTTAGAGCCTCAGTCTCTTGGTAGCTTTCTCAAGTCTGGGCTCCCTCTGCTCCGTGCAGTGGCAGGAATCTCCCCAGCCCCTCTGGGAGTCCTAACACAAAGAGGTATCCTTCCTGCTCTGAGAGAGTCCTACACACCTTCCAATACAATTAAATACTTTTCTACAGGACAGCCTCCAATAGGTGATCTGGACTACTGGAATGGATCACCTGATCCGCTTGTTCTATCCAGAACCCTATAGCTTCCAGGCCCAGACAGCACAACCTTTTAAACATAGCAAACCTTCACCATTTATCAACCTCTCCCTTAAAGGTTAAATCTCCCACAATGGAGAACTTGAAGGGAAAAAAAAAACCCTCACCTTTTCTCTCATTTGTTGGGCCATTCTACCAAATATTCCCCCCCCCCCCCCCCGCCCCTCTGCTTCAGCCCGTAGCGGTGAGCACAATAAGCCATCTTACTGCTTTCTTGCTCTAGGGACTTGGGGTCTTTTACTTCAGGACCTTCACCAGTTTTAGCTCATCTCTGACTTTTCAAGCTCAGTCTTGCTCATTTAACAAAGTGGAACTTGGAGTGAGACCATTTTTACTCAGTGATCTCAACATCCCTTTCACCACATCTTTGTGGACCCAAATGCATTTTTGGAATTCCTACAGCTTGGGACACCAGTCTTAGGGGGTAAATTTTTTCTACCTAGTGACCTCCACAGCAATTTAAAGTCTCCTTTCAAAAGCATCACTGGCATTATATTTACAATATTTCTCTGTTGTAACACAACCGGGTCTGGAACCTGTGGAGAAAAATGGTTAGACAACAAAACATCACTTTTAGAGTCTCTAAACTGTTCCTTTGTGTAAGGCACCACCTTATCTCTAGTTTCTGGCATCACAGTTTTAGAGTATAAACATTTGTCATATTTGTGCAACAGTCCTGCCACAGTTCTGTCTTGTTCCCAGTCCTTCTTGATCTTTCACATCAGAAAGTTCAATGTCATTTTCACCAGCACACTTTACTTTTGGTTGTAAGTCACACAGTATTAACCCTTTAGCTGAAGCCTTTACAGCATCAGGACTATGGTCATCAGAATCCACAGGAGGAGTACTGCCTGGCTTCAGATTACAAAGTGGACTTTCTAGCTCAAAGTCACTCAGTATACTTACCACCAGGAGCTTACCATCAAGGCTCTTTCCATGGTCTGTACGGGACCCACCCTCAGATAACTTTGTTGGCATGTTTAAAGCTTGGGGTTCTGTTCCTGGCACAACCACAACACTTACTTCATCCGAAGGTAAGACTTTACAATTTAACCCTACTGCCTCCTCAGGCCTAGCAGATGGTGCAACTAGATTCTTTTTTGGAAGATCATCTTCCAGCTTTTCCTGTCGCTGTAGCAACTGCTCCTTTAGCAGCTGGATCTCAGCATCCTTCTTACCAACACACTGTTTTAAAGATTCCATCTCTTGCAGAACTGTGGTTCTGTGTTGCTCCTCCTGTAACACTTGATCCTGTAACTTGCAAAATCTTTGCTGCAGGGAACCTCTCTCAACTTTCAAATCAAACTTTTCCTCAGTCTGACGGACTGTTAGTTGGGCCTGAAGTTGCTCCATAGCTTTAGCCTGTACCTGTATGCACTGCTCCAGATCCTCTTTCTGGGCTTTGCAATCACACAGCTGAGTCTCCAGCATTCCGTGTGACTTGAAAAGGTTATTTAACTGTAACTCCAATGTTGCTCTTTCTGCAGTCTTTCCTCAACTGTTCCTGCAGACTCTTCTCTCTCAGCCAACATGACCATAACTCTGTACACTTTTCCTCACATTTTTGCGCTCTCTCAGCAGTCTCTTTGTGAAGGTTTGAGGCCTCAGCAAGCCTCTTTGTCAGGTCAGCGACCTCCTTCTGTAGCCCCATCACAACTTTATTTTTCTGTTCTGACTCCAGTGCATTTCTCTTTACCTTTGAAGCCAGACTCTCCTTTAGAGACTTGATATCTCTTTCCATATCAAGAATCTCTATATAGAGTGCACCTCTTTAAGCAACACTCCTCTTTGGGATTGTTGGCTTTCGTTCTCTTTAAAAGTCTTGGCCAGTCGAGCATACATCACTTTCAACTTTTCAATGTATTTTACCTGTTCAGACTGATCACTCCTTTCAGCCTCTTTTACCACAGTTTTAGTGGGCACTTTGACTCCAGCTGCCAACTTTACCTCTTTTGCCTTGGGTACATTTGAGGCACCAACCTCTTGGGACTTTACAGCACATTCACTCTGTATACCGGGCACACTTCCCACCAAGGATACACTCTCACTATTTGCCAATACCTTTACCAGTGAGAGTAGGGATTCCACAGTCTTGCTCCCCTTGCCATCAGATTGCTGGATGCGGGACACCAGTTCAGGGCACAGCACTTTTTCCCCAACATCACCTGGTTAAACTGGAAGTTATTAAAGAGATGGATAAAACACAGGAGTATTCTTTCCACTGACTCCTTGTCTGGATGGGTTAATCTTTGTGCTTATTCTGGCAAAGCTTTAGCAATCAAATGAAACTCACTGGGCTGAATTCCCTGGCAACATTGGGCAGTCACGGCTAAAGCAAATCTCTTTGCTTGGATGCTGAAGCATTTTAGGTCATACAAAAAAATCACCCAGTTCACCAGTCAGTATTATGGCCCTGCCATGTGTACGAGACAAAATCTCAAGTATAGCAAAAGCTTGTTCCACCACATCAAGGTTTCTTGCACGCTGTACCTCTTCCAGTAGTATGGGGACTGCATCAACTACTACAGAAGAGAGGAAATACTTTCAAAATATTTTTTTAATGCTTGGCAGGTAAAGTTCATAATATCAAAGTTATGGTCCATTTCCAGCAGTTTAACCAGTGCAACTACAACACTCTGTACTGGAAAACTTTCTAAACACTTTACAGTCCTTTCTTTTAACCACTGAATCAATTCAGCAAGGCACTGCAGCTTCTGACTCTCATGGTCAGTCTTCACTTTATTTAACCATTGCTTCACCTGGAAGTTTGCTTCAGCTTGACACGGAGATATTTTACTTGCATCACATTTATTCACATCCCCAAGCACTGCACAGTCTATGCCCCATTTCTGTTTAACACTACCAGCAGTTTCATGTTTTAACAAAATTCACATCTTTGTGGTAAACACTTTTCAACAGCATCATTTTGGTATCCCAAACTTTTCTCTTGTTCAAGACATTTTCAGCAAACACATTGCTTTCACAGAACCTTTTCTGCTTTGTTTGCCCATTTTGCACTCTGAGCATTGGATAAACAGGCTGACTCAATAAGCCACATTAATTGTCCTGCACCGGTTAGCAGACTCAGCAAACTTCTGAATCACAAGCAATGATTCTACACACCTCTCATAGGATTTTCAACATTTGTTTTAGCCCAAATTTACTTTACACAGTCCCACAGCAACACACAGCATGTGCACTTTAAACTCACGGTACACTTGTTCCCAACCTCACTGTTGTTGGTCAGATTTAAACCTTGCCTTTAAGATGGGGTCTGTCACTTTGAATCTTCAAACATTTGCTTTTCCTAGCAAACTTTTCTTTTTAAGCAAACTTTTGCGTTTGCCCGCATGCTTTACCATATGTAAACTAGTGGGATCCACGACAGACACTTTCGTAGCTTAAGGCAGTTTATTTACACAGGGGTGCCATTTCAGCATATAAAACAAATCATAAAAATAAATCCTGCCCTCTGGGCACTACCTTCACACATTAGATTAGTTCCCTCACTAACCTGGGTCCCTTGTGGACTACCAGTAAGAAAACACAAATGTTGGGGTCACCCCTGTACTCACAACACTTCTGGGGGATTAGCTCAGCCTCCTGGCTTTGCTTCCAGCTCCTTAGAGCCTCAGTCTCTTGGTAGCTTTCTCAAGTCTGGGCTCCCTCTGCTCCGTGCAGTGGCAGGAAGCCCCCAGCCCCTCTGGGAGTCCTAACACAGAGAGGTATCCTTCCTGCTCTGAGAGACTGCTACACACCTTTCCATACAATTAAATAATTTTCAACAGGACAGCCTTCCTGTGGAAAGTAAGCTCCAATAGGTGATCTGGACTACTGGAATGGATCACCTGATCTACTTGTTCTATCCAGAACCCTATAGCTTCCAGGGCCAGACAGCACAACCTTTTAAACAGAGCAAACCGTCTCTGTTTATCAACCTATCCCTTAAAGGTAACATCTCCCACTATGGAGAACTTGAAGGGAAAACTCACATTTTCTCTCATTTGTTGGGCCATTCTACCACAGTAGGTAACAGTGTACTTTACTTATTTTAGAAGCTAAAGAAAAGTTGTCAGATTTTTCTTTTTTTTTTTTGTAACATTTTTTTTTTTAAGGAAGCAGAGGTATAATGTAAAGTTGTCAGCTTTTTGCCAGTAGTTACAAAAATAATATATAATTGAATTTTACTGATGGACAAGTTAGTAGATGACCTCTGGAACATAAGGTTAGGGTCAGTGCTGCAGGATTATGTACAGACTGTGATTTTGTCTGAGATCCTGTGAGAGGCTATTGAAAGGGTACAGGAAGAAAAGCCAAATCCAAAGTGTTCCATCATCAAGGCCTAGGGTAGCACCCCCCTTAGAAAAAACTGAACTTGTGAAATAGGCTGAGCTGGAAAGGTGCAGTTAAAAAATTGGAGAAGCCACTAGCAGTCATTCCAGATGCCAACCTTTGTAGGGCCAATTCTGCATGTCCCATGGCTAACCGAGGCTGCTGGAATCCAAAGGGTACCCACTCCATCTTGTACTGGATCTGTGGGACTCCTGGACATTTTGCAAGGAAGTGACAATGGCCAAGGAGGATTACAGAGTGAACCACAGGGGAATTGGAACTGAGCCCTACCAGACATAGAGAAGTGTGGTGGGCACCTGACTAGTGATGAGCGAATCTGTCCCGTTTTGCCGTATAATTCTCAAATCTTTCAAAAGATTTGCAAAACGGCAAAAATGTTGCTCGTCAGAAAAAAATTGTAATATTCGAATGTGAAGCACATTTTTCTTTGCCAAATCTGCCATTCTGCTGCATCTCAGAAATGTGCTATAGTTTTCTATACTATATACTATTATTGAGCTTTCCTTACCAACAAAGACCGTATCATGTACCCTGTCAGATTATATACCCTAGTTACATAAAAATAATCTGATTTAAACAGATAAACCTGCAGTGGTATCAATCAGATCACATTATACATACATACCGCCATGGGTTTCATGAAAAATCTGTTCATTTGCCTATAACAGACAAAATGGGTTAGTAATGGGTTAGTTAGTAGTTTCTGAAGTTTGTATTCTTTTACATAATTGAATGTATGGTACATTCTGCACAAAGAAAAAAAAAATGATTACTTGTGTGCTCAATGAGCCTAACTCATATATAGCCCTCTTGGCTACCCCTGCCGCGCCGCTGCAAGTGCAAATGCGCGGGCATTTAAACTCCCATACGGAGCAGTGGGGAGAAGTCCCCTTTGCTCCGTATGGGAGCAAAAAGGGCATGCCGCCCTAGGCCCGGACCTTTGTGGCCTCACCATATTTGCGCAGTAGTATTGCGTTAGCATTAAAAGCTATAACTGACAGGTTGAAAAGGAACAGTCAGGTTTACGAACTTTAAGTAACAATTACTTATAAAAACCGACCTATCAGCAAAAACAATCACATGACCATTAGGTAACTTTTAATATACATTAACACTTGAAGAGTAGTTTTTAAGTATCAGTATCACTTTAAAATCATTCCCTTTGTTACTAATATGGTAAGTGATTAAGGGAACAGAAAGAACATTATTAATGTTTGCACTTACACTGGTAAAATAATAACACCTATACTCATATGTTTTTATGTCGTATACTCCCATGTAACAAAGTCTATATAAACCCTGTGCTGTCTTTGCTCTGTTGGTTTATGTACGTGTCAAAAACACTTCACCTTTTTTTGTACCTCAAATGACCTTCAGTATCCGAATTTTCATAATATATCCTTTAATACTAAGGGGCACATTTACTAATCCACGAACGTCCGAAAAGCGTCCGAATGCGTTTTTTTCGTAATGATCGGTATTTTGCGATTTTTTCGGAAATTGTCGCAACTTTTTCGTAGCCGTTAAGACTTTTCCGCAAAATGTTGCGACTTTTTCGTAGCGTTACAACTTGCGCGAATTGTCACGACCTTTTCGTAGCCTTCGCGCTGAGTACGAAAGTTTCGGATTCATTCAAGCTTCAGTATCGTGACTTTTCTTGGGCCAGGTTGGAGCTGCAGAGTGCCATTGAGTCCTATGGGAGGCTTCCAAAATCATGCTAAGTCTGAAAGTTTTGCCCGCAGTTTACGAGCGCTCAATATGAAAAAGTTGCGACAAGATACGAGCAAATCGTAACGGCAAAAAAAAAGTCGCGACAATTCGCACAAGTCATAATGGTTACGAAAAAGTCGCGACAATTTACGAAAAAGTCGTAACGGCTACGGAAAAATCGCAACAAATACGAAAAAGTCGCAAAATGTTCGTTTTCCAATCGGAATTTTTCCCATTCGGATTCGGATTCGTGGGTTAGTAAATCAGCCCCTAAGGCTTAGCTGAAAAAGTCATGTGATGACTTTTGACATTGGCACCATGAACTCACAACCAAACCCAGATATACTGTGTGCTAACCTTTTTAAATCCTTCATGCATAAATGTATCCCCTCCAGGAACTTCTGTGCGTAGAATCTGCAATCCACCTCGTATTGCTTCTCTGTAGAAAAAGCAAAACATTTTAAATATAGAACAGGGAAAGCAATGCTGAATCAAGTTCCCATATTAATTTGTCTACTTAACATGAAAGGGGAACTATATTTATTTATTATTTTATTTACTATTTTGCTGTATGTGACAGATTTCACAGTAGTAATCTTACATTGTGTTTTACAGTGTTACTGTCCTGCATTCTGAATATTACAGCTGATAAACACATAGATGTTCTTGACTAGCAAATGTAACAAATATATCCGTGTGGCTAGAGAAAGTACACTCTATGGGGCTGATTTACTAAGACACGATTTCGAATCCGAATTGGAAAAATTCCGATTGGAAACGAACATTTTGCGACTTTTTCGTATTTTTTGCGATTTTTTCGTCGTCTTTACGATTTTTGCGAAAAAATGCGAGTTTTTCGTAGCCATTACGAAAGTTGCGCAAAGTCGCGATTTTTTCGTAGCGTTAAAACTTGCGCGCAAAGCCGCACCTTTTTCGTAGCGTTAAAACTTAAAAGGCTACGAAAAAATCGAGATTTTGCGCAACTTTCGTAATGGCTACGAAAAACTAGCGTTTTTGCGCAAAAATCGTAAAGACTCCGAAAAAAATCGCAAAAAATACGAAAAAATCGCAAAATACCGATCATTACGAAAAAACCGCAATCGGACGCATTCGGCCCGTTCGTGGGTTAGTAAATGTGCCCCCTTATGTACCTGTTGATGCTGTTTCAGTGAATAGACCAATTCACTGTAAAGAAGTGCCCTCACTACAAAAATATTATCTTTATCTTTGCATGTCCTGCATCCTTAGGCAACAATATAATGTGGAAAGAAGTTGGATTTGAATTTCCCAAATTTTGGCAATTTCAAGGCACGAAAATCATTATTCAAATGTAGTGGCAAAAACTTTTTAACCACATTTATACAGGGGTAAATTAATGCTAAAGCCTAGGGGCCCAGTGTTATCAGGGGCCCATTCTGCTTGTTTAAAAACATAATTTTCTTATTTGTGCAGGTGTTGCCTGCTGCCCGATGCCAGTCACATTACACGCATAGGGTACCTCCTGTAGGGGGCCGCAGAAGACAAGTGGCCCTGTTGTTGCATGGCATGTTGTGACATGACTGACGTGCCAAACATGATGCGACATCAGGGCACATGAACATATGCACCACTTGTCTCTTGCTTTTTCCTGCACAGATACAGTATACATGTCACGCGTCACTTCTCTTCTGCTTCTTTTCAAGGGAGGCAGCCACCAGCCAGGAGATACCCTATGTGAGTTATGCAACTGGCATCAGGCAGCAGAATGGGCCCCTCAATACTGGAGAAGGTCTCCCCCCCCCCCCGCAGGCAGCCACCAGCCAGGAACCCCATTTGGGTCATGTGACTGGACTGACCCAGCAGGCTGCAGTTGCACAAAGAAGGGTGCCTTTGGAAAGTGTAGCCTAAGGGCCTCATATCCCTTTAATCTGCAACTGCATTCAGTAAAAAGGGAAATGCCTAATGTGATACAGCAGTTTCAATCTATCTAAAAATTTGCTTTTGCAATAAAACAACAATTGTGTATAAGTATAAGGCATATGTTTCCATATTTGGCAAAGAACATAGTATAAACGATATCATTGTGCTAGGCAACATTTTCCCAAAATGCGATAATGCTGTTATGCAAAGTGTAATTCTAATATCTTATGCTACCAATTTATATGCATGATTTCCGTTAAGTTTGGATTTAATTTAAATGTTAAGGATATGAAAAGTGAGAGGTAAGACGCATATCTGCATCAAGGCAGAAATTTTAGATAGAGCTACTTTAAAGTGTATGATCCAAAAGCTATCTTAGCCATCATTCATTCTCAGTGCCCAGGGGGACTTGGGTAGCATTGAGGGCTCTACTTATTATTAGTGGAACTAAACATTTTTAGGCAACACCTATTGGTCACCCAGGTGGTTAACTAAACTACCATATAATCACCAGCAACAAATATTGACAATGTTGCCACATTGAGGAACACCGTGGGACTCATTTATAAGCTTTGTTCAGTGCAGAATTATTCACACAGTGAACATATTTCATCGCAAAGTAAAATATGGAGAATATGAATGAACTTACTAACCTGCACAGAGTCAGTAAAAGGTAAATGTTATCTCCATAATTAAAAGAGTGGGTAAGAGAAGGTGCATAACAAGCTTAACCACAAGAAGCCTTTACTGATCTGGCTCATATTTTAAAACAGAAATTTTCTAATTCACTTAAAAAATGCAGGGGATAACACAGGCTTTATGCTTTTCGTGACTACACAAATTCACAAAGTGATGCCATGTTGGATTTTTGACCTGCATAGAGCTCTGATCCTAAATATAGTGAATATGTATGTATGTATTTCTTTATTTGAATACATTTTGAATATGTATGAATATCTTTGGAATGCATTGGAATGGCAACTGTGAACCAAGCCTAATGCTCTTGTGCCTGAATGGAAGCATATCCCCATAACAAATTTCCATTGTCTAGTGTAAAACTTTTCCAGGAGAGTAGATACTGGTATAGTGCCTACATAGAAGACAGTTATTGCACTTCATGCTAATATAAATACCTGTCCTCTGTCAGCTT
Organism: Xenopus tropicalis; assembly: GCF_000004195.4. NCBI lineage: Eukaryota > Metazoa > Chordata > Amphibia > Anura > Pipidae > Xenopus > Xenopus tropicalis. Next base: position 61,084,713 of record NC_030683.2, read on the forward strand.
CAGAATGGTTGTTGCTCGAGAAGAGAAGACAATGAAAGACATTCTCAACATAGGACTATTCCAAAATTCAGGATTATGAAAGAAATAAAATATAGAGACAAAGAAAGCAGATCAGTGCTATACAAATTGTAAACATGTATGTCATTGTAGCTAAGATATATATATAAAACATATACTTTTGCTATACCAGAACAAGCAGAGGTACAGTGGTGTGAAAAACTATTTGCCCCCTTCCTGATTTCTTATTCTTTTGCATGTTTGTCACACAAAATGTTTCTGATCATCAAACACATTTAACTATTAGTCAAAGATAACACAAGTAAACACAAAATGCAGTTTTTAAATGAGGGTTTTTATTATTTAGGGAGAAAAAAAATCCAAACCTACATGGCCCTGTGTGAAAAAGTAATTGCCCCCTGAACCTAATAACTGGTTGGGCCACCCTTAGCAGCAATAACTGCAATCAAGCATTTGCGATAACTTGCAACGAGTCTTTTACAGCGCTCTGGAGGAATTTTGGCCCACTCATCTTTGCAGTATTGTTGTAATTCAGCTTTATTTGAGGGTTTTCTAGCATGAACCGCCTTTTTAAGGTCATGCCACAACATCTCAATAGGATTCAGGTCAGGACTTTGACTAGGCCACTCCAAAGTCTTCATTTTGTTTTTCTTCAGCCATTCAGAGGTGGATTTTCTGGTGTGTTTTGGGTCATTGTCCTGCTGCAGCACCCAAGATCGCTTCAGCTTGAGTTGACGAACAGATGGCCGGACATTCTCCTTCAGGATTTTTTGGTAGACAGTAGAATTCATGGTTCCATCTATCACAGCAAGCCTTCCAGGTCCTGAAGCAGCAAAACAACCCCAGACCATCACACTACCACCACCATATTTTACTGTTGGTATGATGTTCTTTTTCTGAAATGCTGTGTTATTTTTACGCCAGATGTAACGGGACATGCACCTTCCAAAAAGTTCAACTTTTGTCTCGTCGGTCCACAAGGTATTTTCTCAAAAGTCTTGGCAATCATTGAGATGTTTTTTAGCAAAATTGAGACGAGCCATAATGTTCTTTTTGCTTAAAAGTGGTTTGCGCCTTTTTTGCCCAGTGTCTTTCTTATGGTGGAGTCGTGAACACTGACCTTAATTGAGGCAAGTGAGGCCTGCAGTTCTTTAGATGTTGTCCTGGGGTTTTTTGTGGCCTCTCGGATGAGTTGTCTTTGCGCTCTTGGGGGAATTTTGGTCGGCCGGCCACTCCTGGGAAGGTTCACCACTGTTCCATGTTTTTGCCATTTGTGGATAATGGCTCTCACTGTGGTTCGCTGGAGTCCCAAAGCTTTAGAAATGGCTTTATAACCTTTACCAGACTGATAGATCTCAATTACTTTTGTTCTCATTTGTTCCTGAATTTCTTTGGATCTTGGCATGATGTCTAGCTTTTGAGGTGCTTTTGGTCTACTTCTCTGTGTCAGGTAGCTCCTATTTAAGTGATTTCTTGATTGAAACAGGTGTGGCAGTAATCAGGCCTGGGGGTGACTACAGAAATTGATATTGAAATTGAAAATTGAAATTGATAAACCACAGTTAAGTTATTTTTTAACAAGGGGGGCAATCACTTTTTCACACAGGGCCATGTAGATTTGGAGTTTTTTTTCTCCCTTAATAACGTAAACCTTCATTTAAAAACTGCATTTTGTGTTCAATTATGTTATCTTTGACTAATAGTTAACGGTTTTTGATGAGCAGAAACATTTAAGTGTGACAAACATGCAAAAGAATAAGAAATCAGGAAGGGGGCAAATAGTTTTTCACACCACTGTATGTTGGCTTTGATAATAAAAAAATTAAAATGGAGTTCATCTCACAAACTGATGACTGGTGTAAAAGGAAAGATACACTATTGTATTTGGCATCCAGCTGGCATATATGTTAATAGTGGGTAATTTAATTTATCTGTGAAAAAAAACAGATTTCACAATCAGAGATGCCAACCTGGATCCAAAGTGATGAGGCTGCATCTTTGCCCTGCTCCCTGCTTCCTGCTCTGCTGCTTTATCAAATAACAGAGGATTTTTGGAGATGATTTTGTGTGTTTCAATAAGGCAGGTAAGGTAAGGTGACACACCTGCTACTGTAGATGACTGTGTGAGGTGGCTTAAATCAGAGTGACAGAGTGGCAACACATGTCCTGTTTTATATCAGAAAGGTTTTTAGAATGTACAATGAATGACATTGGACTGTTTATCTTGTTTATGAACAAAACCCATTGTGTTCTACATAGCTTAGATGTGCAATGTAAGCCTGTGATGTTTTTTCCTTTATATAAATTATAGTAGTGTTTCTGAAATAAACACTAAGCTTTTACAAACGCAGGGTAACAGCATATTATGTTTAAACACTAATATTTTGGTGAAACTGTTTCTTTAAGCACTTTTTCTTCATATGTCAAATGCCAGACAATATAGAGGTGTAATGGTGCAGCAAAAAGTCCTTCAGTTATATATAGTCTAAGAGCTATGTTACAAAAGGTGTTATGTAATAAAACTTAAGTCTGATACAGGTCTAGACACTAATAGCAAAAGATCAGCAGTTGTAGTCATTGGTCAATCTAATTGGTTGCTATTAGTGATGAGGGAATCTGTCCTGTTAAGCTTCGGCAAACAATTTGCAACACTTCAGAAAACATTGCAAATATTTTTTTTTTGCCATGCACTACTTATTTTGCCACGGCAAAATTACGCAAAAATCTGCCAATGGCAGAACAAGGAAATTCACTGCGAATCCGTGCCTGCCGAAAAATTTTGCTCATCGCTAGTTGCTATAGGTAACTGCACATTGGCTGACTATGTGCCCTTCGTTACATATGGGGGCATCTGTTTCACCCAGAATGTTTTTTCTTAAATATACTACTGTATATCCAGGATTATACAACTGCAAGCAGAAAACTTAATTGAAGATCAGCATCTACAATGTTTTTAGAAAAAATTGTGCTGTGGCCTAAAACTGTGAAGTAACCTCATGCTCAGGTGATTTACTGGCAGGAATATTCTATAAATGGCTAGCAGAAAATACTTGGCATGTTGTACACATAGAAAGGAAAAAAGGTTATCCTTATTGTAAATTGTGGCGCACAGAACAAATATTTAAATTATTTACAAAATAATTCAGGTTAGAACGTGTGTTTCTGCACAGAAGAAACAATAAATATTTGCTGGTTATTTTGCTGTTTGTATAAGGCAGTTTATACTCACCTTATGAATTTTTCAGCAAGGCTCTCTACAAATGAATAGATTTCAATCCAGTGGTTTTTAACACTGCCAGACCTACAGAGGCAAAGATATGAGAAAAGAGTTCAAATATTCAGAGGGCAGCTATGTAATGCAATGTGCATGAAAACTGACTTTTATGACAAACTAAACTTTCTGGATATCAATGATGATGATTAGACACAGGTTTGACTGGTTGAATATTTTTTTTATGTTTTGTGTGGTGAATACACATATTAAAGTAGAATATACTGATGAGTGAATCTGTTTTGTTTCCGTTTGTGAAAAATTTGCGGAACTTTGAAAAGATTCTTGAAACGGTGAAAAATTTGCGAAATGTGGAAAATGATGAGCGTAAAAAAAAATTGCCACACTCATCAGAAAAATTATGCGCATGTCGGAAAAAATGATACGTGCAACATTTTTTTTTAATGCACATCATTTTTTCCGCAGCTAATATTTCCGCTTGTTTCTCAAAAAAATCCAGCAATGGCGAAAAGCGGAAATTTGCCATGGAACCATGCCTGCTGAAAAATTTCGCTCATCGCTAGTTGAATAGTCTGCACCAATCAAATTTATTATACAAGGGGCAAAGATGATCACTATGTACAGTTAACATGGTCAATATCAAATTTAGGGTTGATTAATGACTATGTATATTTGCAAGTGGGGACCACTGCCATGCAGGTTTTCTATTCTACAGTCCAAACATCCTTTTATAGGTTGCCATGTCTGGAATGATGATCCACAAGTTTGGTCAGAAATAGGCAGCTGTAGTAATAAATATCAGAAAGACAGATATCAGGTAATATAACACGTTAGAAGCATTAGATGGAAGTCATCAACAGAAAGTTGCACTTTTTTCATTTGTCCTAAAGTTTATGGCCTGATCTTGTTGGTTATATGGAAAGTTGTTTTACACTTTCTTGGGCTTCTTTAGCCTGGGAGGGGAGTTTTGGTAATTGAATCTGAACACAGAATGATTTGAAATAAATTTATTATCACCTGGGTATCAGGTCCTGGGGATTACATACAATGGCATTTAACTATCTTTTGTTTTATGATCCTTTTATAGTATTTTATTTAAAACATGTTATAAAAATAGTAAGAATTTTACAAGTGCAGTATATAATCATAAAGTATGATTGGACTGTAAGGATGTAATTATGGTGGATAAGCAGAAATAATCACTTTATGTTCTACCTTTACACCATGATGATAGTGCCCCAATAGATATTTATATTCCAAGACAATTTGCAATTGGTCTTCATTTATTATTTTTTGTGTTTTTTGTGTTTGTTATTCAGCTTTTTGCTCATAAGCTCTCTGTTTGGACTCAGCAGCTATGTGGTTACTAGGGCCTTGAAACCATAGCAACCAGGCAGTGGATTGCACGAGAGACTGAAATATGAATAGGAGACTGAATAGAAAGATAAGGAATAAAAAGTAACAATAATAATTAAATTGTAGCCTCACAACCTCTTTAATTACATCTAGGAACTGCTCATGATTCTTTTGGCTAAATGTTCACTGTTCAGAAATTGTCACTCAGTGGGAAATTTTCATTTTTGATGAAAACCAATTAAAACTTGTCTAAATATCTTAAAGAATAAGTAAACCTTTTTTTTTTCTATGAGTTAAATTACTATAAACAGCCTCCAGAATTACTGACCAGTCTTTTTGGTTGCTTCCTTGTGCAGAGTGAAGCCTGCCCCCACTTCCTGTTCAGTTCTCTCTTCAATTCAACAAGGTTGTCGGAGTGGAGACCTGAACAGGAAGTGGGGGCGGAGCTTCACTCTGCACAAGGAAGCAATGATAAAGAATACCTTCTGACTGAGGAAACAGGTCAGAGAGAATGCTGGGACAAAGGTAAGTAATTATGGGGGCTGTTTAGAGTAATTTTACTCATAGAAAAAAAAAGGTTTACTTATTCTTTAAGCTGTTGTTTTGAAACAGACATTTAACCTTTTTTCTGCCAATGACGTATGAGATACGTCATGGCAGAAAAAGGCTTAAACTGCCAACGACGTATGATCATGATAGATCATATGGGGGTATGTTGCCATTGGGGCCCCTACATGACACATACTTAGGTAAATCTATACATATTGGGCATCAAACTGTTCAGTGGACCCCTGGCGTTCAAATTTAGGGTGTTTTATCTCGGTACCTAACACTATGTGGGAGATAAGATGCTGCAAATTGGAAGCTTTGATGGGATTTTTGGAAATGTCATCAAAGCTGCAAACTTTAGAAAAGCTTTGCGGCTTGGTACTTTAGAGTAGAAAGACATGGGTTCCCTTTTTAGATTCAGGGGAATGTGTACTTTCCAAAAATATATGACTTTCTGTGGTGAGCGTACTTTTTACTAGCTTTATCCCACATATAATGATGTAAATGTGTTGATTTTGCAGGAGCTGAAATGACAGAAATGATAGATCATATGGGGGTATGTTTACACTGGGGCCCCTACATGCCACATACTTAGGTAAACCTATACATATTAGGCATCAAACTGAAATCTAAAGTATGCAGCTTTCTGAAGCAGTGCTTTGGAAATTTAGTAGTGTACTGCTGGGAGTTTTTGACCTATACAAGTGAGAAATCTCCATGAAACCATATATATTTGATTTTGGCACGTTCAGGAGACATGGTACTTTCCAAATCAGTTGTATATTCGTGCATAAAATAATTTTTGTTTCCAGTATGTTTGTTAATATTATGGAATTTTTTTTTTTCATTTTTAGACATTTAGAAGCCTATATCTTGTTACAGAATTGGAATTACACAAAAATTCTACCATATTGTGAAAACTTAGGTTATCCTGAAAAAAAAAAATATATTGTTTTCCTGGGTAAACTAAAAGTCCCCCCGAGGAAAGGCCCCTAAAGTGAAACAGTGCAAAATGTTAAAAAACTGTCTGGCAATACAAGTTCCGCTTTGACCAAAATGGCTGGCAGTGAAAGGGTTAAAAGACTGCTTCATTGTTATGATAATCCTATGCTTTTTGTTTGAAATATGAATCAGAAATAATTTTACTAAAAACTGTTCTGGCTTGACACACAATCCCAACCAGTGTGTTGCCTTATCCCTAATTATACTTAAGCCAGCTCCGAAGAATAGTGCAAAATTTAAAGGCCCAGAGACCCTGGAACATGTGCAAATTTGCTCAGTGTTTATAAATGAATATAGATATGTCTATAGATGCTGGAAATGGAAATGGTGTTGCTGTTTCTATCCTGCATCAAATTGCAAATTGCACACAGTGCACCTATAGATTTTTGAATGTGTGCTTTGGGTTTAGTAACCCTTTGCATCCACAACCTGTTCAGTCTCAGGTAAAATTGTCATCATGACTGCTCATGACTGCCTCTTAGGCAAAGGATAGCATACAAAATACTTCTTACATAGTTACATAGGGTTGAAACAGACCAGAGTCCATCAAGTTCAACCCTTCCATCTAAACCAATGACACAGAAACCTATATTGACTAGTGATGTTTCGCGAAATGGAAGAAAAAATTCACCGTGGAAAAATAGCCGCGGGCGACAAAAGAATAGCCGTGCGACAAAAGAATAGCCACGGGCGACAAAAGAATAGCCACGGGCAACAAAAGAATAGCCACGCAACAAAAGAATAGCCGCGCAACAAAAGAATAGCCGCGGGCGACAAAAGAATAACCGCAGGCATCAAAAGAATAGCCGCACGACAATGGAATAGCCTCGGGCGACAAAAGAATAGCCGCAGGCATCAAAAGAATAGCCGCACGACAATGGAATAGCCGCAGGCAACAAAAGAATAGCCGCGGGCGACAAAAGAATAGCCGTGCGACAAAAGAATAGCCTCGGGCGACAAAAGAATAGCCGCGGGCGACAAAAGAATAACCACGCAAGAAAAGTATAGCCGTAGGCGACAAAAGAATAGTCGCAGGCGGCAATTTTTTTTGACGCGCAACATTTTTGATGTTTCACAAATTTTCCAATGTTTTGCGAATCTTTTGAAAGATTCGCAAATTTTTCGGCGATGCGAAGCGGGACAGATTTGCTCATCACTAATACTGACCTATCTATACACTCACATACATAAACATTATATACCAACATCAATACTAACTGTAGATTTTAGTATCACAATAGCCTTGGATACTATGCTTGTTCAAGGACTCATCCACGCCCCTCTTAAAGACATTAACAGAATCTGCCATTACAACATCACTAGGAAGGGCATTCCGCAACTTCACTGCCCTCACCGTAAAAAAAAACACCTACACTGCTTCAAAGTGGTGGCCTCCGGTGTGCTGGTCATTTTTATGGGAAAAATAGGCAGATTTCCTATCTGCCTATAAGAAGCCATCCCTTTAGATTAGAGGAATGGAGCTTCCATTTAAAGACTGACCCCTGCGGTATTCCAGTAACAACACTGGCCCAATTAGATAATGTTCCATTTACCTCCACTCTTTTTAATTTATTCTTTAGCCAGTTTTCTATATAATTACAAATATTATGTTTTAGGCCAATATTCCTCAATTGTAATGTATCAAAAGCTTTAGCAAAGTCTAAGTACATGACATCCACTGCCATTCAAGCATCGAGGTTCCTGCTCACCTCCTCATAAAAGGCAACTAAATTAGTCTGGCAGGATCTGTTACACATAAAACCATGCTGGCACAAACTTACAGTATAGTATTGTAATTTGCAATGTATTCAAGTATCCCTATCCCTTATCACCCCTTCGAAAAGCTTTCCTATTACTGAAGTCAGACTAACAGGCTTATAGTTTTCAGGCTGAGAAGGGGATCCCTTTTTAAATAAGGGCACCACATTAGCAATTCGCCTGTTTCTCAGCACCATGCCAGGCCTCAATGAATCCTGAAATATTAAATGAAGAGGTTTGACAATCACAGCAGTAAGCTTGTTTAATACCCTGGAATGAATGCCATTCGGTCCTGGACCTTTGTTTACCTTTACATGTTCAAGTTCCTCCTAAGTGACCCATGCATCAGTATGTTCATGCTCCTCACTACATTTCTTCACTTCTCACAGAAAGTTCCTGGTCTTATCCCCCAATCCTCTTAAAGCCACTATCTTTTTACATCAATCACACCTATTGCCATCTCTTATCGTAAACCTTTCTGTCTTACAGCTCCTTACCTTTGGAATTTATCACTGAATTTCAGATTCTACCTACAAACCAGATTCCAAAAAAGTTGGGACACTAAACAAATTGTGAATAAAAACTGAACACAATGATGTGGAGGTGCCAACTTCTAATATTTTATTCAGAACAGAACATAAATCACGGAACAAAAGTTTAAATTGAGAAAATGTACCATTTTAAGGGAAAAATATGTTGATTCAGAATTTCATGGTGTCAACAAATCCCAAAAAAGTTGGGACAAGTAGCAATAAGAGGCTGGAAAAAGTAAATTTGAGCATAACGAAGAGCTGGAAGACCAAATAACACTAATTAGGTCAATTGGCAACATGATTGGGTATAAAAAGAGCTTCTCAGAGTGGCAGTGTCTCTCAGAAGCCAAGATGGGTAGAGGATCACCAATTCCCACAATGTTGCGCAGAAAGATAGTGGAGCAATATCAGAAAGGTGTTACCCAGTGAAAAATTGCAAAGATTTTGCATCTATCATCATCAACTGTGCATAACATCATCCGAAGATTCAGAGAATCTGGAACAATCTCTGTGCGTAAGGGTCAAGGCCGTAAAACCATACTGGATGCCCGTGATCTCCGGGCCCTTAAAAGACACTGCACCACAAACAGGAATGCTACTGTAAAGGAAATCACAGAATGGGCTCAGGAATACTTCCAGAAACCATTGTCAGTGAACACAATCCACCGTGCCATCCGCCGTTGCCAGCTGAAACTCTACAGTGCAAAGAAGAAGCCTTTTCTAAGCAAGATCCACAAGCTCAGGCGTTTTCACTGGGCCAGGGATCATTTAAAATGGAGTGTGGCAAAATGGAAGACTGTTCTGTGGTCAGACGAGTCACGATTCAAAGTTCTTTTTGGAAATCTGGGACGCCATGTCATCCGGACCAAAGAGGACAAGGACAACCCAAGTTGTTATCAACGCTCAGTTCAGAAGCCTGCATCTCTGATGGTATGGGGTTGCATGAGTGCGTGTGGCATGGGCAGCTTGCATGTCTGGAAAGGCAGCATCAATGCAGAAAAATATATTCAGGTTCTAGAACAACATATGCTCCCATCCAGACATCATCTCTTTCAGGGAAGACCCTGCATTTTTCAACAAGATAATGCCAGACCACATTCTGCATCAATCACAACATCATGGCTGCGTAGGAGAAGGATCCGGGTACTGAAATGGCCAGTCTGCAGTCCAGATCTTTCACCTATAGAGAACATTTGGCGCATCATAAAGAGGAAGGTGCGACAAAGAAGGCCCAAGACGATTGAACAGTTAGAGGCCTGTATTAGACAAGAATGGGAGAGCATTCCTATTCCTAAACTTGAGAAACTGGTTTCCTCGGTCCCCAGACGTCTGTTGAGTGTTGTAAGAAGAAGGGGAGATGCCACACAGTGGTGAAAATGGCTTTGTCCAAACTTTTTTGGGATTTGTTGACACCATGAAATTCTGAATCAACATATTTTTCCCTTAAAATGGTACATTTTCTCAGTTTAAACTTTTGTTCCGTGATTTATGTTCTATTCTGAATAAAATATTAGAAGTTGGCACCTCCACATCATTGTGTTCAGTTTTTATTTACAATTTGTTTAGTGTCCCAAATTTTTTGGAATCCGGTTTGTATTTGAGCACTAGAACATTATTTAATCTAGTATAGTCCTGGCAGTTACAGGCTCCAATTTGTGCCTGTATGATACCCACTTTTACCTCCTTCTTACAGTGTCTATTACCACATGGCACTTAATTTCTGTGTATTTATAATTGTTTATTGTATGTTTTGCATACCTCCCAACATTTGAAAAATGAAAAGAGGGAGAAAAAGATTTCAGCAAATTTTTTTGACCACGCCCACCTTTGTGGCCATGCCCCAATTAACACACCCCATTTTTTTCTAAAAATATTCATTTTATATAGTTGAAATGGTGAGATCAGATGCAAATGTGCTATACCCTCATACTGTACTACAGTATAGCAATATAGCAACTCCTACATATAAAATACAAATATAGAGAGAAGGCAGTCAGTTATGAGTTATAAATATGTACCAGTTTTGCCCCCTCATACACGGTGCCCCCAATGGCCCAATAGACAGTACCCCCCATACACAGTGCCCCCCATAGACAGTACTCCACATACACAGTGCCCCCCATACACAGTGCCCCCCATACACAGTGTCCACCATACACAGTGCCCCCCATACACAGTACCCTTCATACACAGTGCCCTCCATACACAGTGCCCCCCATACACAGTACCTTTCATACACAGTGCCCCCCAATACACAGTACCCTTCATACACAGTACCCTTCATACAGTGTCCCCCAATACACAGTACCCTTCATAGACAGTACCCCCCATACCCAGTGCCCCTATACACAAAGCCCCCTATACACAGAGCCCCCCAATACATGCTCCTACTTCTTCAGCGGTTCCTCTCCTTATGTGGCTCCATGTGCGGAGGTGCCAGGCCCTTTTATAAGGTTGCACCCCGTGTGTACGTGTGACGTCAGTATGCATGGGGCGCAACCTTATAAAAGGGCCTCGCACTGCTGGAGAAGAAGACACATAAGGAGAGAAGCCGCGCAAGGAGCAGGCGCGCCCAGCTTCAGCCGGCGCATCCCGCTATCATGGATCGTTCCATGAATGTCCCGCATTTCCGTAATCTATTACGGAAATGCGGGACATTCATGGAACGATCCAGGACAGCAGGATGCGCTATAAAAAGCAGGACTGTCCTGCGCAAAGCGGGACAGTTGGGGGTATGGTTTTGTAGTGCTTTTTTTTACCATGTTTGTACTTTTGTATATTGTGAGACTGTACATACTGTGCATCCCTGTATTCCATATACTGTATAACAAAAGGCACAGGAGCAGTAACCTATAGCAACCAATAGAATATTTGCTTTTAAACAGGTGACCAGTAAATTTTACCCACTGATTGGTTGCTATGGGTTACTTCTCCTGGGCAAACTTACTTAGTTGCTTAGTTACGTAACCCGCTTAGATATTTACCCTCAAACAGCAGTCCAGTAAGGGCAATGACACACAAAACAATTTGGGTAGTGTAGTTAACAGGATTTTTTAGTAGATCAGGCTGTGCTATCTCACCCTCCCATTGCCCACTACAGCAATTGCCTGAAAGTATTCATGAAAGCAGTCATGAGCAAATTGTAATTCTTCCAGACAACCATCGCCTAAAGTGCTTGCAAAACAATTTAGGCCATTGTTGTAGTGGACAATGCAAGCCTTGCTCCTGCTTTGATATAATCCCCACAGGAGTAGAAGGATGTGGGAGGCTAAAATAGATGAGATTTAAGGGACAGTATGCCCCCTTTTTCAACACTTGGTGAAACAAACATATGAACATACTTTTTCACTTTATTTTTTACTAGGAAATAGCTATGGTTTTTGCTATTTCTTGTTCTAAACAGGGCAAAATTTGAAAACTAAAGCCACGGGGCCCAGAATGTTATAGGATAGTTAAGTACATAAGTACATAAGTGGCAAGTAGAGATCCCAAAAGATAAATTGCTCATATTAATTGTCATGGCAAATAGTTCAAACCCTACAAATACAAAACTGCCTTTTATGTGTATTAAACCCACCCCACAAACAATAAGCTGACCATGGAAAACAACATATTTCTAAAACCGTCACTGTTAAAAGGTAACTTTATACTTCAAACTAGCAAACTTCAAATGTTTGTTCAAGTTACTTGAAACATTTTAAAATAAATTAAAAAGTTGCATTATAACATGTTATGCTGGTACAAAGACAAAACGCTGCCCTTTAATGCAGATCATGAGTATTGGCTTGGTGTGGCTGCACTCTGACCCTAACACAGGAAAAAAAGATCCGCCACGAGTGCAGACCTCAGCTTCAGTGGACACAAGCCAGCACTATCCTTAGGGCCCATGTTGCCTTCATCTGCTGCCACTCCAGAACTTGAGCATTTAAATGATGAAGTTTGGGGACGGGTAGTGGGCAAGAGTGACCACAGTCATTTGTATTTGGAAAGCAAAGATTCGGGACCTCTCCCCGGAGCAGTGGGGAGAGGTCCCGACTGCTCCATATGGGAGCCAAATTTAAAAATTCTGTTGCGGCGGGGCGGCATGCCGCCCCTAAACTTGTGCCGCCCTAGGCCCGGGCCTTTGTGGCCTTTCCACAAATCCGGGCCTGGTTACACATAAAACCATGCTGGTACAAACTTACAGTATAGTAATTTGCAGTATAGTATTGTAATTTGCCATGTATCCCTTATCACCCCTTCCAAAAGCTTTCCTATTACTGAAGTCAGACTAACAGGTCTATAGTTTTCAGGCTGAGAACGGGATCCCTTTTTAAATAGCGGCACCACATTAGCAATTCACCTGTTTCTCAGCACCATGCCCGGCCTCAATCAATCCTGAAAAATTAAGTGAAGAGGTTTGACAATCACAGCAGTAAGCTTGTTGACAATCACAGCAGTAAGCTTGTTTAATACCCTCTCGGCACCATGCCAAACCTCAACGAATCCTGAAAAATTATGTGAAGAGGCTTGGCAATCACAGCGCTCAGCTCATTTAATACCCTGGGATGAATCCCATCCGGTCCTGGACCTTTGTTTACCTTTACATGTTCAAGTCTCTTTTGAATTTCCTCCTGAGTGACCCACGCGTCAGTAGCTAAATTACTAGCACTGGGTAAATTAAACGGGAAGCCTTCATTATCTGGCTCCTCAGATGTATAGACAGATGAAAAATAAGAGTTCAAAATTTCTGCTTTTTCCTCGTTCTCATCAACCAACGTACCCCCATCCCCCGTGATAATAAAGTTCCCACCCCTTCTTGCTTCTTTTTTTTACTATTCACATAATTAAAAAATAATTTTGGATTCTTTTTATCCTAGCTGCAATATCCCTTTCCATCTCTATTTTACCTTGCCTGATAGCTTTTTTGCATGCTTTATTTGCTTCCTTGTACCTGATGAAAGTTTCCGCTGTCCCAGCTAACTTGAATGCTTTAAAAGCACGTTTTTTATTACCAACCTCGACCTTAACTCTTTTATTCAGCCATAAAGGTTTTGCTTTGCGATGCCTCTCCTTGCTTACAAGGGGAATATACTGTTGTGTATACTTGCAAAGCAATGTTTTAAAGATGTTCCATTTTCCTTCTGTGTCTAACCCCATGAAAAGCCTTTCCCAGTTGACACATTGCAGAGATGCCCTTATACTGGCAAAGTCTGCCTATTTTCATGTCATAAATGACCCCTAAAATGTTCTTTTTATGAATTTTACAACTCTCCTCAGCAAATAGATATCACAAATTATTAGGGTACCCAAAGTCTGTAACTCCTTGATACCATAAAATATATATTGTGCATTTGTATTTTTTTTTTGCCATTTTCAGTCTATCCAACTAAACTCTTGTGTTAATGACCACAGTTATTTGTATTTGGAAAGCAAAGATTCTGAATAACTTCTGTTACACACAGGGCCAGATTTAACTTTGCGGCGCCCCCCCCCCCCCCCCGAGTGCACATGCGCAATCGCGCGGCGCCCTCTACCCCTGAGTGCGCATGCGCGATCAATGCGCATGCGCAATCGCACATTTAAACTCCCATACGGAGCAGTGGGGAGAGGTCCCGACTGCTCCATATGGGAGCCAAATTTAAAAATTCTGTTGCGGCGGGGCGGCATGCCGCCCCTAAACTTATGCCGCCCTAGGCCCGGGCCTTTGTGGCCTTTCCACAAATCCGGGCCTGGTTACACATAAAACCATGCTGGTACAAACTTACAGTATAGTAATTTGCAATATAGTATTGTAATTTGCCATGTATCCCTTATCACCCCTTCCAAAAGCTTTCCTATTACTGAAGTCAGACTAACAGGTCTATAGTTTACAGGCTGAGAACGGGATCCCTTTTTAAATAGCGGCACCACATTAGCAATTCGCCTGTTTCTCAACACCATGCCCGGCCTAAATCAATCCTGAAAAATTAAGTGAAGAGGTTTGACAATCACAGCAGTAAGCTTGTTTAATACCCTGGGATGAATGCCATCCGGTCCTGGACCTTTGTTTACCTTTACATGTTCAAGTTCTTCCTGAGTGACCCATGCATCAGTATGTTCATGCTCCTCACTACATTTCTTCACTTCTCACAGAATGTTCCTGGTCAAAATTGTGGATTTGTATATATATATATTTTTTTTTTGCCATTTTCAGTCTATCTGAACTAAACTCTTGTGTTAGTGACCACAGTCATTTGTATTTGGAAAGCAAAGATTCAGAATAATTTAAATTTGAAATAACCACATATTGCTAAATATGTTCTCCAAAATAGAGCATATATTTTCTAAACTGTGGTTTTCAGGGAATTTTAAATAATGAGCATGCTTTTCCATATAATTATTATAATATGCATTGCAGTGTTAAAATTTCTTCTGCATATACCTATTATCCCTGTCATTTGGTGGACTCGCTTTTGTGCCAATAGGTGTTTAATCCAATTATATCACAAAGACACATCAAATCACCCCAAAAACAACTGCTTTCTAAACTAATGTCTGTTGGTTTTAGTGAAGTCATTTGCACATAGATAGAAACTGGCTACAGGATCGGGTACAGAGGGTGGTTGTTAATGGTACATTCTCTTCTTGGAGTTAGGTTCTCAGTGGGGTTCCTCAGGGTTCTGTACTGGGTCAATTTTTGTTTAAATTGTTCAATAATGACTTGAGGGGAGGGTATTATAAGTAATGCATCAGTGTTTGCAGATGACTCAAAACTCTGCAGCCCAATTAATTCTACCCAGGATGTGGCATCCTTGCAGCAGAATCTTGACAAATTAGTAATCTGGGAGGCTAAGCGGCAGATAAGATTTAATGTGGATAAATGTAAGGCCCGGGCCTAATGTGAGCTTTCCACAAATCCGGGCCTAATGCTTTATATGTGCAGATGATACATAACAGGGATCATTTTACTTTGGAGAAGGTAGTGTAAAAAGTGCAAAAAAGTGCAATTTTTTGCAGACCGCCTTCTGTTATTTACTTATTCCTGCAGATCTCTGCACTCCATTTTGGAAAGCAAAGACATACCCCCAGCACTGTCAGCACTGTAATGGTAAGGGGTGGGAGGCACACAAGCATCCTTTCCCCTAACCATTCTTGTGCATGCAGTAAGGACAGGACTGTCATTAGGACAGGCGGTAAGGACAGCTCTGGCCTGTGCCCCCTGACGCTGCATCTAAAGTGCTACATTCCCCTGGGGGCAAATACTTAAATGTTAAATGTACTCTAAAGGGTGCACTATTGCTTTAGCACTTGTGCTTGGGTGAAGATAAAATGACACCTTATTATGATTTATAAAGCAGTAAACATCTTTACTTAAGCAGAATAGTGACGTCCATATTAATTTACATATTTAGCTTCTATGTACAAGGAAGCAAATAAAGCATGCAAAAAAGCTATCAAGCAAGCTAAAATAGAAATGGAAAGGGATATTGCAGCTAGGAGTAAAAAGAATCCAAAATTATTTTTTAATTATGTGAATAGTAAAAAAATGAAGCAAGAAGGGGTGGGAACCTTATTATCACGGGGGGGGTAAGTTGGTAGATGAGAACGGGGAAAAAGCTGAAATTTTGAACTCTTATTTTTCATCTGTCTATACATCTGAGGAGCCAGATAATGAAGGCTTCCTTTTTAATATGCCCAGTTCTAGTAATTTAGCTACTGACGCATGGGTCACTCGGGAGGAAATTCAAAAGAGACTTGAACATGTAAAGATAAACAAAGGTCCAGGGCCGGATGGGATTCATCCCAGGGTATTAAATGAGCTGAGCGCTGTGATTGCCAAACGTCTTCACTTAATTTTTCAGGATTCATTGAGGTCTGGCATGGTGCCGAGAGACTGGCGGATTGCTAATGTGGTGCCGTTATTTAAAAAGGGATCCCGTTCTCAGCCTGAAAACTATAGGCCTGTTAGTCTGACATCAGTAGTAGGAAAACTTTTGGAAGGGGTAATAAGGCAGTGCTGTCCAACTGGCGACCCCCCTCTGTGTGGCCCCCCCACCTGTGTAAGCTTTAAATGGTATCAGTACTGAGATTAACTGCCCCCCCTGCATGGTTCACACCTCAGATTCAGGCTGTTAACCCTCTGTATTGTTTAAAAATGTAATCCCCTGTGTTGTTCACACCTTTTAATCTCTGCATTGTTCACCTCCTGCAGTGTTCACACCTCAGGCTCAGGCTGTAATCACCCACATTGTTCTGCTGTTCACACCTCAGACAATAGTTATTGTGCAGATTGTAGGAGCAGTGCCAGCATTGTGTCACTGTATGCTGCCTGTGTGTGCAAGCAGAGTATGGCACACACAGGCAGGGTAGGGCAGGCAGAGTATGGTACACACAGGCAGGGTAGGACAGGCAGAGTATGGTACACACAGGCAGGGTAGGGCAGGCAGAGTATGGCACACACAGGCCAAGTATGGCACAAACCAGCCAAGAATGGCATTCACAGTCAAAGTATGGCACACAGGCAGGGTAGGGCAGGCAGAGTATGGCACACACAGGCAGGGTAGGGAAGGCAGAGTATGGCACACACAGGCAGGACAGGGAAGGCAGAGTATGGCACACACAGGCAGGGTAGGGAAGGCAGAGTATGGCACACACAGGCAGGGTAGGGAAGGCAGAGTATGGCACACACAGGCAGGGTAGGGAAGGCAGAGTATGGCACACACAGGCAGGGTAGGGAAGGCAGAGTATGGCAGGTTTTTGCTGTACTACAACCATTAATATGGGTATGGTCATGTGATAACACAGGTGTGTTTTCAAGTGGGTGCGGTTTCAAAAAGGGGAGTGGTCAAAACTGGCTTCCATTATCGGCCCTCCACCTCGTAGGTCGGAAAAATTCCGGCCCTCGGTACCACAGAAGTTGGACAGCACTGTAATAAGGGATAGGGTACTTGAATACATTGCAGTTCACAATACTATTAGTTTATGCCAGCATGGTTTTATGCGTAACAGATCTTGCTAGACTAATTTAGTCGACCTTTTATGAGGAGGTGAGTAGGAACCTCGATGCTGGAATGGCAGTTGATGTCATCTACTTGGACTTTGCTAAAGCGTTTGATACAGTACCTCACAGAAGGTTAATGATCAAATTAAGGAATATTGGCCTAGAACATAATATTTGTAATTGGATAGAGAACTGGCTGAAGGATAGAGTACAAAGAGTGGTGGTAAATGGAACATTTTCTAATTGGACCAGTGTGGTTAGTGGAGTACCACAGGGGTCAGTCCTTGGTCCTTTGCTTTTTAACATGTTTATTAATGACCTGGAGGAGGGCATAGAGAGTACTGTTTCTATTTTTGCTGATGACACAAAATTGTGCAAAACTATATGTTCCATGCAGGATGCTGCCGCTTTGCAGAGCGATTTGACAAAATTAGAAAACTTGGCAGCAAAATGGAAAATGAGGTTCAATGTTGATAAGTGCAAAGTTATGTACTTTGGTAGAAATAATATAAACGTGAACTATCTACTGAATGGTAGTGTGTTGGGGGAATCCTTAATGGAGAAGGATCTAGGGGTTTTTGTTGATAACAAGTTGTCTAATTCCATGCAGTGTCATTCTGTGGCTACTAAAGCAAATAAAGTGCTGTCTTGTATAAAAAAGGGCATTGACTCAAGGGATGAGAACATAATTTTGCCCCTTTATAGGTCCCTGGTAAGGCCTCACCTTGAGTATGCAGTGCAGTTTTGGGCTCCAGTCCTTAAGAGGGATATTAATGAGCTGGAGAGAGTGCAGAGACGTGCAACTAAACTGGTTAAGGGGATGGAAGATTTAAACTATGAGGTGAGACTGTCGAGGTTGGGGTTGTTTTCTCTGGAAAAGAGGCGCTTGCGAGGGGACATGATTACTCTGTACAAAGTACATTAGAGGGGATTATAGGCAGATGGGGGATGTTCTTTTTTCCCATAAAAACAATCAACGCACCAGAGGTCACCCCTTTAGATTAGAGGAACAGAGCTTCCATTTGAAGCAGCATAGGTGGTTTTTCACGGTGAGGGCAGTGAGGTTGTGGAATGCCCTTCCTAGAGATGTGGTAATGGCAGATTCCCCTTTAAGAAGGGCCTGGATGAGTTCTTGAACAAGCATAGTATCCAAGGCTATTGTGATACTAATATCTACAGTTAGTATTAGTGGTTGTATTTATAGTTTATGTATGTGAGTGTATAGATTGGTAGGTGTGGGTTAGGTGTGCTGGGTTTACTTGGATGGGTTGAACTTGATGGACACTGGTCTTTTTTCAACCCTATGTAACTATGTAACTATGCTCTGAGACACAATGTGCTATTTAATATTGCTATTTAATGTAGCATCTGTCTGTCCATTTCTGCACTGCTGGTTATTGATTATTGAGACAATGAAACAGAAGCCAGCAGTAACGCGCGGCTATTGTTTCGTCGCCCGTGGCTATTGTTTTGTCGCCCGTGGCTATTGTTTTGTCGCGCGGCTATTGTTTCGTCGCCTGCGGCTATTGTTTCGTCGCGCGGCTATTGTTTTGTTGCGTGGCTATTATTTTGTCTCGCAGCTATTGTTTCGTCACCTGCGGCTATTATTTTGACGCCCGCGACTATTCTTTTTTGACGCCCGCGACAATTTTTTGACGTGCGGTGAATTTTTCCGCGCAAATTTTTTCATCCGTTTCGCAAAACAATCCGCCAATGGCGAAACGCGGAAATTCGCAGCGAATCCATGCCTGGCGAAATATTTCGCCCATCATGAGCAATTCTGTCCTGTTTCGCTTCACCGAAAAATTTGCGAAACGACAGGAAAATTCTCAATTCATTGGGGCAGATTTCTGTCTCCCACTGTCAAACCAGGCCCCTGCCTGCCATAAGCTTGTTTTGCAATTTGTAAAGTGCCCTCTTTTGCCAGTGGGAGAGTCAAAGCAGCTACTTGTAGTGTCACCTGTCTCACACTGTCACATCTGTTGCAAAAAAAAAGGGCCGTGTTTTGACAGGGAGACTGGAAGCAGCTTATTTGTTTGCAGCATCTTATGACATCTTATTTTATTTTAGGAGATGCTGGCTACCCATGCTCTTGGTGGCTCATCACATGAAGCACATGTCAGAGCGCGTTCTGTGATTGAGCGGACATTTGGGGTCCTTAAAAGCCACTTCCGCTGCCTGGATAAGTCAGGAGGCAGCCTAATGTACAGCCCCTCTAAATTTGCCAAAATTGTGGCTGCGTGTGGCTGGCGAACCGGCTTGGCTTACCAGGCGATGTGGCTGAGGACCTGGATGACCCCATACATCCCCAAGATAATGTCCGAGAGCAGCCAGAGGGAATGAAGTCCGGGGACAAATCGTTACCAATTACTTTTCCTGTAAGTACCTACAGTCTTTAATCCCACAAACAACTTCTCCAAAAAAATAGGTTTTATTTACAGGGAAATTAGTTGCCCACTTACAAAAGAAATGCTCCTTTCTTTTATTTGTCACAGCAATAGTGAGTGGCAACTAAGGCTGATGTGGATTTGAGCAGGTGATTCCCCCTCCCCCAACACAAATAGCAAAAAGAGAAAGAACTATTTACAAAGAACATAGGTCTAAGAAAAGATAGGTTCCACAGATCCCTAATGTGGCACATTTATTTTCTTTTACGAAGCTGCCTAGTGGGAGCTGCAGGAGAGGTAGCTGAACTCTCATCACTATCTCTAGTGGTAGAGCATGTTGGCTGAATTTCCTTTTGGGGTTTTTTCGTGCAATGCAATTTGTTTCTCTAGAAGAGAATTTTGCTTAGCCAACAATGCCACTTTTTCACGTTGGACTTGTAAACGCTCCTCTTGCAGGCTTAACATGGCAGCCTCGTGCACAGCTTGGCGTGCCTGACTCACATTGTAGGCATTAGTGGCCACACACAAGTCCACATGCAATGTGTCCAACTTTTTCATTAATGATTTGTTGTGGCGTCTAAGGGATCTATGGAACCGATCCTTCTCAGGTTCTTTGGGGGGCACATTAGCTGTGCTGGTTCTGGCAAGAGGTGTGACCTGCTGTTGGGGAATGTGTGCTGGCTCCTCATTCGAAAATAAGGCCACGTTACTTGATACATCCACTACAATTGCAGGATCGCATTGTGGGGAGTGGAGCAGTGGAGCGTCTGTGACCACCTTTTGGAAAAAAGAAAAAGACTTTATTTAATTTTTTGTTATTATGTTCATGATGCCAGGCAAACTTCATGGACAATAATGATTGTCATTTGTTTTAAAACATGACCAAGTTTATTTTGCAAAAACTATTTGTGGACATTGATTCATTCCAAATGAGCAAAAAAGGTAAAATGTTTTGCCATACAGAGTGCAAGGGCAAAATCAAGTTGAAAAGTTTGACTGTCCAAAAGTACAAGATGAACTGGCTGCACCTAACCCAGCAAGACACACTTGTCCAATAACACACCTAGCAATAATATAAAATACATTGCACTTCTGTAATTGAAACACCTGCAATATACACGGACACAATTCACTATTACGCCATTGCACAAGCCTAACACAAAACACATGTCCAACAAAATTTGGTAACAAAAATACCTGGAATGGGAGCAGATGACGATTGTCTGCGTCTGCTTTTGCCAGGTGGTGGTAAGGATGAATCTGTTTTAGAAAACATTGGATTACATTAATAGTAATTACACTTGTATTAATGTCATTACACCTACCTTTGCCGACATTCCTGTGGGAATCGAAGGGATATTTGCCGATTATCTTGTGGAAGACCGGCATGATCCTCTCCACCAAAGCCTCATTCTCAAATTCTGAGAATTTCAGGTTTCGCAGCCTGCTCTCCTGCTGTTCCTTTGTGGCTCCTTTTTGGTGATGAGGGGGGTGGAAGCTCCTCTCTTTCCTCTCCACTGGCTTCCTGTGGCTGATCAGTGCCCTCCACATCCGACACATCTGGGCTGCTGATGAAGCCAGACCTCACTTTCTCAGTGTCACTGCTGGAGCTGTGTGACAAGCAGAAGCGGGAATACTTGCAGGTGTGGGTTGCTGTCCCTTCCTCTGCAGCTTTGGTGGTGTGGGTTCTGACATTGAACCTGCCTGGTTCCTGTAGGCTTCCTCCAGGGTGCCTGTGCCTCTTCTCAGACTCCTGTGGCCTACCATGCTGTTCCCTCCTTTTTGCCACTTTTTCCTCTGCCACTGCTGGCTTCCACACAGCTCTCCATCACTTGGGTCACCTTGTATCACTTTGCCAATTGCGCACCAGCACCTTCCGTGCTTTCCCTCTACATTCTCACAGCGCAACTGCGCAAAATGGTATTAGTCATGTGGTATATGACACGTTACACTTGCGTGCAGAATTTCGCGCCATAATGCCGCGTGTGTCAATTATAGCGTGTGCGCCAATTACCGCGTCAATTTTGATGCGTGTCCTTTTTCTGAATTGTGCATTAAGTTGCAAAAAATAAGCAATAAAATTTTTACTGCATGCTATAAATTGCGCTCATTTTAACGCACTTCAGTGAATCAACCCCATTGTGTCTAAACTTTCAGAAAGAGCCAGTGCTACACATTAGAACTGCTATTAGGTAACCTATTTTTTCTCCTACTCCAATGTAACTGGAGGAGTCCCAAGCCAGACTTTAATATCTTACTATTGAGTGCTAGTCTGAATCTACTGTGAACTGCTATCTTGCTAACTTCCCATTATTCTGCTGATCGGATGCTGGGGGTGATATCACTCCAACTTGCAGCGCAGCAGTAAAGTGTGACTAAAGTTTATCAGAGCACAGGTCACATGGCCTGTTTGCATTTTTGAAAATGGATTTCAATGCAGGATTCCGCTGGAGAAGTTTTTTAAGTTATTTTCCTATGACAGTATTCCTTTAAGCAATTGCTTGCTTTTGTTTGACAGCGACCCCCATTTGAAAGCTGAGTCAGCAAAAGAAGGCAAATCATTAAAAAAAACATAAAAAATAAATAATGAAGACCAATTGAAAAGTTGCTTAGAATTGGCCATTCTGTAACATACTAAAAGTTAACTTAAGATGCGCCATGGTATTTAGCACTTGGAATATACTGTATAACAAGGTGTGGAGCAGTTTTCTGACATTTTTGAACTTTTTCACTCATCTACACTAGAATTTCTTGATGCGGTCTATTTCACCAGGAAAAAAATCTCTACCCTTTTGCATCAACCAGTGGGAACTAAGTCCACCCCAGCCTTCCCTCTGTCTACCTAAGGAGCTGTTCAGGTGCCATGTTAGCCAATATAGGACCCTTTCTTTCTGTAAAGAAGAGATGTAACATAGTGGAGAGGAGTTACACCACAGAACTAAAATTGCTTTCTGATTGATTCCAATTCATATCAGTAACATTTTTAATCTTTTCACAAAGTTTTACGCTAAGCAAGTAAGTTCTCCAATCACGATAAGTCACTTACATAGTTACATAGTTACATAGTTACATAGGGTTGAAAAAAGACCTGTGTCCATCAAGTTCAACCCATCCAAGTAAACCCAGCACACCTAACCCACACCTACCAATCTATACTCACATACATAAACTATAAATACAACCACTAGTACTAACTGTAGATATTAGTATCACAATAGCCTTGGATATTCTGATTGATCAAGAACTCATCCAGGCCCCTCTTAAAGGCATTAACAGAATCTGCCATTACCACATCACTAGGAAGGGCATTCCATAACCTCACTGCCCTCACCGTGAAAAACCACCTACGCTGCTTCAAATGGAAGCTCCGTTCCTCTAATCTAAAGGGGTGACCTCTGGTGCGTTGATTGTTTTTATGGGAAAAAAGAACATCCCCCAACTGCCTATAATCCCCTCTAATGTACTTGTACAGAGTAATCATGTCCCCTCGCAAGCGCCTCTTTTCCAGAGAAAACAACCCCAACCTCGACAGTCTAACCTCATAGTTTAAATCTTCCATCCCCTTAACCAGTTTAGTTGCACGTCTCTGCACTCTCTCCAGCTCATTAATATCCTTCTTAAGGACTGGAGCCCAAAACTGCACTGCATACTCAAGGTGAGGCCTTACCAGGGACCTATAAAGGGGCAAAATTATGTTCTCATCCCTTGAGTCAATGCCCTTTTTTATACAAGACAGCACTTCACCATATTTAAAATGAAAGGGATTCTTTCAATTATTTTTACTGTCTTCACTGAAGCAAATAACGTGATGCTGATACCATATATTCTGACTCATTACTCTTTATGATTTATGGGAAACTAAGCTTTCTGACCTGCCAATGGTAGCTTCTCAGAAATATCATTGATAGCTTACCAAGGGTAGCTCCTGACCATTATAACTGGATCCCATTTGATCAGTGAGACATTTATAGGTCTATCTATTAAAAATAATTACCGTATATACTCGAGTATAAGCCGACCCGAGTATAAGCCGAGGTACCTAATTTTACCTAAGCAAACTGGAAAAATGTATTGACTCGAGTATAAACCTAGGGTGGGAAATGCAGCCGCTACTGCTAAGTCTCAATAATCAAATATATAATGAAAGGACCCCCCGTGCCTCAGCACACCCGCCCGTGCCTCTGAGCGCACCCCCTCCATGCCTGCGTGCGACAAGCGCACCCCCGTACCTGCGTGCGCACGCAAGCCTGCGTGTAACAAGTGACTGCTGGTACTCCCTAAATGCATCTAAATTGACACACAAGATAGGGGACTGGAGGGGGAATCACTTCAAATTAAGAAGGACTGTATTTATGGGGCAAACACAGGTTGCTGTGATCCATTTTTCTACCTGTACCTGGCCCTGCAGGCTCTAAAGAACTCCTCATATCTCTTTTTTTCTGGTAATTCTACCCCCCCTTTGCCTGCGTGTGCCGAGCGCACCCCCTGTGTCTGTGTGTGACGAGCGCACCCCCCCGTGCCTGCATGCACCGAGCATACCCCCCCGTGCCTGCATGCCGAGCGCACCCCCCTATGCCTGCATGCTGAGCGCAACCCCCTGCCTGCGTGCGAGCGCACCCCCCCGTGCCTGCCTGCGCCGAGCGCCCCCCCCCGTGCCTGCGTGCCGAGCGCATCCCCCCGTGCCTGCGTGCCGAGCACACCCCCCTGTCTGCGTGCGAGTGCACCCCCGTGCCTGCGTGTTGAGCGCATCCCCCGTGCCTGCGTGCGCCGAGCGTACCCCCCCATGCCTGCGTGCGCCGAGCGCACCCCCCCCGTGCCTGCGTGCCGAGCGCATCTTCCCCTGCAAGGCTGCAGCCGTGATAAGGTGAGAAACAGGCGAGAGGAGTCTTGCTTCGTGGGACACAATTACCCGTATATACTTGAGTATAAGCCGAGGGTTCCTTTTTTAGCACATTTTTTGGGCTGGAAAACTCGGCTTATATACGAGTATATACGTTATATGTATTTTCTGTAAACTGATGTGAAAAATGTCAGAGGTATATCAATAAATGATTGTAATAATAGTCATATACTTCTGTCGCATGAGATCATGTGCTTTCTAATAGGATATCAAACTCAGAGATGTCATCTAATATAATCACATTTCACAAAAATTATTGTTATAACACACAATTTTTATTCACTAAGTGCTGTTAATGAGTGAAGACATACAAGGATATTCATGACACTTGTGTAGTTCCTCTAACCCCTGGGAACTGTACAAAGCATAAGGTAAATGTACTATGATGATTTGCGTATTATTGCTAGGTGTACTGTTTTTTAAGTATATGGGAATCCTCTAGATATACATACACAAAATTAAGTTATGATTTTCGTGCATGACAGAAACAACAGTATTCTATAGAATGCAGGAAAAAGGAATCAGATTTAATGTCAGGATGTAAACAAATCCACAGATAAAGGCATATTTCCTGACTGTGGAAACAGTCTGTCATCACTGGAAATAGAACAACCCTAGAGCATATTTACCCAATCTTTTATCTATAAAATCTTTTCATTTTCAGCATTTAGATAACCTATTTAGGCATTGTGTTTAAACCCAATGTATACCAGACAGGATAGAAGACACAGAATTACAGGACCTATACCTAGTTGTTAAACCTCATAGAACCTATCTGTCTGTTAAACCACACAGACACACACTGGTTGTTATGAAAGCAGACTTACAAGCACAGCAAATGAGAAGGACCACAAATTACTGACCTTAATTTGATAACCATCATATTTCATTAAAGAAGCTCCTCATCTGGCAGCTAAATAGAGCAGCAGGGATATTTAACCTAAAATAACCCCTTGTCTGCCAGCATGTTCTAAAAGCATAGGATATGTTTCAGAACATCCTTTTAAATGTGAGGTTTTACAGACACACACACACACACATATAATTAGCACAAGTAATTAGCACTCACAGAGCTCACAATCACTGTCTACAGCATAATGTGACATCAGAGTACAAAGATATTTGTCTGCCGTTCTGTGTGAAGTGGCTGAATGTGTTTTGGTGGAACTTGCAGCCTTCCTGTTGGTGTGTCAGTGGCTAGGGATTTTTTTAATTGTGTGTAAACACTCACACCACATAGGCGCTGTGCAGCATCATGTCACCAGTAAAGGAATCTAACAAAGGAAGTTTTATGTTTTCCAGCGTGAACTCTGGCTGGCAAATGGTATCACAACTTATTTATTTTCTAATAGAGAAAACAGACAATTTAATATACATTTAATAATTTCAAATGTAAAACCTTCATGTTGGTGGACTAAGTTTTATAAAACTTGAATATGATTAAGCAGAAGAAGGCAAAACAGAAGCCTACTAAGCTAATAAGCTATTGCAAGTAATGTACCTAGACACTATTTGGAGGAGTTTTTGTGTCTTCTTACCTTTTCTATAGTTGCTCAGGGCCACTTTCTTAAACTTCTATAGTAGTCCTTGATTAATTGTAATCTGGTGTCTCTTTTACCATCTTTACCAATCTTTTGCATCTTTATCCTTGTGTAGCTGTCTTTTATAGACTATTCTTTGTTTTAGAAATGAATGTAAATGTACAGTTCCTGTTTCTCAGAATATCTGTTTTTAGAAGCTGCCTGGATAGCTTAGTCTATATATACTAAGCCTTTCCTGTTTTTCTGTCTTTTAATGTACTGTTACATATTTCCCTCACAGTTATCTGGTAAACTAGTGCTCTTTGGCCTAATCCCTTTACTGCTTCTCTAGTATTGTAACTTTGTCAAGTGTTGGATAGTGTTTTTAATTCTCTTTATGCCAGTTTATAATAATATTCCTGATTTATATCCCCTTGTTGCATCACAAACTCTATCCCAGTGACTCACTTGTCCAGAATGAAGTAAAGATCAAATGCCCCATGGCAGGACCGCTGCTCTTCAGTCTCTTGAGTCTGGCACAGCAAGGGCAGGATAGCCACCAGGGCTAGAAGGCTAATTCCCTTCATGGCCCACTCGTCGCCTTGTGTCTTTTCCTCAGCTTACTCTGAGAGAAAGAAAGAGGGAGGAGGAGAAGGAACCAGAGGTGGGGGGAGAAAGGGATGGAGTGGGAAGGGGATGTGAGGGAGGAGGAGAGGAATGCACAGACTACCCAAACCTCAGGGGGAGGGTGTTGGAGAGCTAGAGGAGAGGATATTAACCCTTTGCCTACTAAAGACCTACAAAACAGACAACAGGTCTTTTATGTTAGAAAGAATTAACTTCTGTAATGAGCAACTAAAGGTTTCAGTGTTGACTTTGTGTAAATCAAGCAGAGAAACAACTGTGCAAGGCAGTATGTGATACATACAGTATGTGACACAATATACAAATAAAAAGCTCCAAAGTAAAGGAAGGCCATCTCCCATAGGCTCCACTTTAATAAAATAATTAATAATTACATTTTTTTTTTTTAAATTGATCTCCTTTTCTGTAATATTAAAACTGTACATTAAACTTGCTCCCAACTAAGAAATAAGATATAATAACAAAAAAGACATTTTAGCTTAAAAGCCTAGTGTAACTAGGATCTAATACTGTTGCCTGTATTCCCATCTTTTGCATCTGGGAATTTATGTAATTAGTCCAAGAATAACTCTCAGTGCTTTTTGTAGGTTATGAGAAAATGCATTGGTTGCTATGGGACAGGGTAAGGCTAATGGGAAACAAAAGGGTGGAGATGGAGACTTTTTTCAACCTAAGTTACTACGTTACTATGATACATTCCTTGCATAGAGAAAACATATACTGTGCAGTACATACAACACAAATATCAGCAAGGCCTATTGTAGAGAATTAAACATAAAATGGGAATTATATCTGAGCTGTACACACTAGCAATCTATCACTCCTTTTTTTTTTTAACAATTCTTTTATTAAACATTTCAAAGCATTACATACAGTTATGTTACATGCATTGTTAAGATTGCGTTTTACATTGTTTATTTACTTGTAATAGAACAAAGTAATAGTATTATACATGCCATGTTTAATATTGAAAATAAAAGATAAAAAAAAGAATAAAAATAAAGTTTTAACCGAATTTAACCTTGATGGTATCTTATTCCTTACTGTTTCTCTTTGATGTCTATACTTAGGGGGAGATAACATTCAGTGTATGTTTTGTTTCGTTCTGTTTGGTTATGTCATGTAGGGGTTTAGTCTACTGCTGGGTCTGCATCTAACCAGGGTTCCCATACTTTATAAAATTTGTCTGGGCAACCTCTTCTCATATAGGTGAGTTTATAAAGCGGAATGGCCTTTTCTATTAACTGTTCCCAGGAGTGAATAGATGGAGTTCCATTGGATTTCCAGTGGATTGCTATTGATTTTTTTGCGTACATACATAGTATTGACAATAATGTTCTTTTTGCCCTTCTTGGCAATATTTCTTCTACTTGGTTGAGTAGTGTAACTTTGGGATCCATTGGAAGTATTATGTCTGTTTTTTCTTTTATGCACTGTATTACCTTTCTCCAGAAACGTTTGACTTTAGGACATTCCCATGTCATATGGATAAAACTTGCTGGGGCATATTGGCATCTAGGGCAGTTCTGGGATAAGTTAGGGTTCATGCTGTGTAGCCTCTGTGGGGTAACATAGGTTCTGTTTAGGTAGTTTAGTTGAGTCAACTTGTCTTTACTACTAATGATCCCTTCGAAGGCAGAGTCTAAAGTGTCCTCCCATTGCTCTGTTGTAAGCTGGGGGATATCATTCTGCCATTTCGTATACAGCCTATTCAGAGATGTGCTACGAACTTCCAGTAATTGTGCATAGAAACTCGATAGCGGTTTCTTAAGGCTTTCCGCATGCGTTCTTATTTCTGTTTGTCTTGGGCTTGTATCAATTGGCATGCGGCCTAATTGGGCCTCTGCAGCATGCCTGAGCTGTAGGTATCTGAAGAGCATCTTGTTAGGGAGCAAGAATTTTTGTTTAAGTTGTTGATAAGTAAGTATTGTGCCATTTTCCACGATATCTTCCAGATATTTTATGTTATATTGTGCCCATAGTTGCGGGTCTGGGATTGATCTGAAGTGTTTTAGGTGAGGATTGTGCCAAAGTGGCATATATAAGGAGTAATGTTGTTGGGGCTTGGGGTAAAAGCTATTTGCAGTTTGCCAAGCTCTCACAGTTGCTTTCATTAGTGGAGAGGCTTTTTTTGTATATTTAGTGCCTCTGTATAAGAGGTTTTTTAGCTCCTCCAGTGAGCCTATTACTTGGGCTTCAAGGATAGTTGCAGTATTGGTTAGGGTGGGTACTGTCCAGTTTCTGGCTGTTGTAAGTTGCGCTGCAAGATAATACAAAAATAGGTTTGGAGCCGCTAGTCCTCCTTTATTTATAGGGAGTTGCAGGGTTGTGAGGGCTATTCTCGGGGGTGAGTGGTTCCAGTATAATGTGGTCGTTAGGCTTTTTAGTTTGGCAAAGATGGATTTGTGAAGGACAGTTGGGGCTTGTCTAAAAATATAGGTCAGTTTGGGGAGAGTTACCATCTTAAACAGGTTTATACGACCTATTAGTGACAGGGGTAGTTTTGCATATTGTTCAGTTTTTTTTTCTATTAGCTTAAGAACTGGGTGTATGTTGAGTTCCTCGAATTTATTTAGGTTAGCGTGTATCCAAATTCCCAGGTATTTAAAGGACTCTACCCATTGTAGACCTTTAGTCTGAGTGGGGGCGTCTGGTGGTCGAGGGTCTATTGAGAATAGCACTTATTTTTCCCAGTTGATTTTTAGGCCAGAGTAAGTAGTATGGGAGTTAATTACCTGCAGTACCGTTTCTAGTGCATGTTCTGAGTTGGGTAAGTAAATGAGGGTGTCATCTGCATACATCTAAGTCATAACAGGATTCTGGGAAAAAATTCCTTAAGGCTCCTAGAAAAGTCCCATTTACATGGGCTTTGTCTCATTTACATGGGTTTATCCTATAGGCTAAAGCTCACCCACTGGGTTTAAAGCAGAAGCCAGGATAATAGCTGATCAGATTCCCAACTACAGACCTGTTTCGCCCTTTTTGGGGCTCATCAATGTAGTGCAGGGTTTTCTGATCAGCTTAGGTAGAGCCAGGAGTGGGGATTCACGAACAAGCTAAAAGGGTTGAGGAGACCGCCTCATATGTATGCAAATAAGTCATAACAGGATTCTGGGAAAAAATTCCTTAAGGCTCCTAGAAAAGTCACATTTATATGGGCTTTGTCCCATTTACATATACCTAAGCTGATCAGAAAACCCTGCACTACACTGATGAGCCCCAAAAAGGGCGAAACCGGTCTGTAGTTGGGAATCTGATCAGCTATTATCCTGGCTTCTGCTTTAAACCCAGTGGGTGAGCTTTAGCCTATAGGATAAACCCATGTAAATGGGACAAAGCCCATGTAAATGGGACTTTTCTAGGAGCCTTAAGGAATTTTTTCCCAGAATCCTGTTATGACTTATTTGCATACGTATGAGGCGGTCTCCTCAACCCTTTTAGCTTATCTGCATACATCGAAATGATTTCTTTATTGGGGCCCAGTTTCAGACCTTTTATGTTGTTTTGGGCTTTTATACGACAGGCCATGGGTTCCATTGCAAGTGCGAATAAAAGCGGGGAGAGGGGGCATCCCTGTCTGGTGCCCCTACTTATAGTGAGGGGTGTGGATAATTTAGTATTAGTTCTTACATTGGCTACTGGGAGGTGATATAGCGCTTTTACCCAGTTGATGTATATAGGATGTATTCGGACCCGTTTCATTGTGGCCCATAAGTATTCCCATTCCACTGAATCGAAAGCCTTGATGTTGTCTAAGGAGGCAACCAGTCTACTACCTGGGTTATCGTGGTTTGCCAAAATGTTTGTGAACAGCCTTCTAATGTTGATATCTGTTGTGCGCCCGGGCATAAAGCCTGTTTGGTCTGGGGAAATTACCTTGGAGAGATTTTGAGCTATTCTGGTGGCTAGAATCTTTGCTAGGATTTTAGCATCTGCGTTTATAAGCGAGATTGGCCTGTAAGAGGAGCAATCTAGGGGATCTTTGCCTGGTTTTAGAATTAAGATAATAAGAGTCTCCTTCATTGAGTTAGGTAGGGGTTTCCCTTCATTTACTCCATTTTATAACTTCACTAGTAGTGGTGCCAGAAGTTTGGAGTGCTGTTTATACCACTCCATTGGTATACCGTCTGTACCTGGAGTTATACGGGGCGGTTCCTATGGCTGCTTCTACTTCAGCTGCCGTTATTTCCGTAGCTAGGTATTGGAAAGTTTGTATGTCTAGTTTAGGGATATCTATGTCTCTTAAAAAGCTTTGTATCTCTGCAGGTGAGACTTGCAATTTGGAAGTATATAGATCTGAGTAAAATTCCGTAAAGCTTTTATTTATTTCCTCTGGGGAGGAGGTTATTTCCCCGTTAGACAGCCTAATCGCCGGGATAAGCATAGTAGCAGAGTTGTCTTTGGAGAGGAGAGCTAGTAGTTTACCATTTTTGTCTCTATGTTCAAAGACTCCTGCTTTTTGGTATAGCATGTGTTTCTTTGTGAGCTCTAATTGGGCTAGGTTAAGTTCTCTTTGGCTTTCTGTCCATGCTTTCTGGGTTTGTGTGTTTGGGTGTGCTATATAGGCTGCTTCTGTTTCATATACCTTTTGGGATTTCATTGTTATTTAAGTTCTTAGGTTACTTTCCAATGCTTTAATATTGCAAATAAAGACCCCTCTAATGTATGCTTTGAAAGCATCCCAGGTGACCTCTGGAGGTACTTCATCTGTATTTGTTTCAAGAAATGTTTCTATGCTGTTGTGGATAATTTCGTTTAGTTGGGTATGGGATGCCCAATAAGGGCTGAGTCTCCATATCTGATCTGCTGGGGTTGGGGAAATAAGCATAGTGGTTACTATAGGAGAGTGGTCTGATATACCTCTGGGAAGTATCTCAACCTTTTGTACTTTTTTGTTCATGTCATCGCAGCCCAAGGCTAAGTCAATTCTAGACATATTGTTGGAGCCAGGTGAGTAACAAGTGTATTGCTTGACTCCTGGGTTACGTACCCTCCAGAGGTCTATTAATTGGAAACCAGAAAACCATTTATTGAATGCTGGTCTATTGACCGTGGAGGGTTTAGTTTATCTATTTTTGCATCTATCATGGCATTAAAGTCTCCCATTAGCAGTATTGGCGCCATTGGGAGGGTTAAAGTTTTGTTCATCACTTCCCTTAAGGGTCCTTCAGCAAATGGGGGTGGGATATACACATTTACTATGGTAACCTTTTTCCACTGTATTGTACCACGTAGTATAATATATTTACCATCTCTATCAGAGATAAGTGTCTCTGTCACGAATGGACAGGTTTTGCATATTAGTATGGAAACACCTCTAGAGTAGCTTGAGTACAAAGAATGGTAAGTCGAACCTATCCATGGTTATTTAGTGCTAAAATTTTGCTTCCCATTAAGTGCGTTTCTTGTAGCATTATCATTTGTGGATTGGTTCTACGAATAAAGTCTAGGACCAGTCTTCTTTTTATTGCATTACCTAGGCCCCTTACGTTCCATGATAGGACTTTAAGTGTGGCCATGACTTTTGTAGCTATGTAGTTTATAGGGTAGGGTACTATTTTCTAGTGGGAGTATGTGGTTCTCCCGTTTTACCGTAAGTATATTATCATTAGTAATTGCACCATCTAAACTTAAAACAAGCAAGAATAACATTGTTATCCCTTCCCTTTCCCACCCCACCCACTCTATGAACTGCCGTAGAGTGGGTTTGCACCCGTAACTAGTATACTTAACAAACTTGTTGGGGGTTGGTGTCTTCATTGAGTCCGAGTATGGATTGTCCAAGTCGTTCTCTGCTTGAGTCTCCTTGCTTCTGGGGGGGAGTTGGTTTCTTTGCCGCCCTCTGCTGCGGTTCATCTGTCGCTTCGGTTGTTTCGTTTCTCTTTTTCACGGTCGTCTTTGGATGTGGAGGTAATAGGGCAGTTTGTAAAGTCAGGTATCCTGGTCTGTCATTTGTCCATTATGCCTTTGTTGTTTGTTGCGAAATAAGGATGTGCTGAGGTTGCTTATTCCCGTCGGGGTGAGTTGAGAGGTCTTTTCTCCAGCCAGCTTATTACCTCTTCTGGTGAGGTGAAGAAGTGTGCTCTGCCGTTGACTGTAATTCTTAGTCTTGCAGGGAAATTGCATATGGGATTTGTTTCAGTTTCAGTTGTCTTTTTGCTTCTGTGTATTTAGCTCTTTGCTTTCGCACTTCGGTTGAAAAGTCTGGGTATATTGATACTCTTTGATTTTCATATATGAGTTCACCCGCTTTCCTCGCTTCCATCAGTGCTATGTCTCTGTCTCTATAATTTAGCAGGCGTGCTATGAGGGGTCTTGGAGGGGCACCCGGGGGAGGTGGTCTGCCCGGGACCCTGTGTGCTCTCTCTACTGTAAAGGCAGGTGAGAAAACTTGCATGCCCAAAGGATGTTGTGAACCATTGTTCTATGAATTTTTCTGCTGTGTTGCCTTCAGCTCTTTCTGGTAGACCTAGTATATGGATATTATTTCTCCGTAGTCTATTCTCCAGGTCATCAGCTTTGGTTTCTAGTATGGCAATTAATCTATCACTCCTTAACCTGGTGTAAGCTCAGAGATATTTCCAACATTGCTTAGCTTGTTTCCTTAACAGCTGTTGTTATTAGTGCAAAGTTACTCTTAATAGTGATTGTAGTCTTTACAATCTAGAACAAGTTTTTTTTGTTTTATTTTATGTTTTCAGCTACTACTGCTGGAACATATATCTGCATAAGCCATCCTTGCCATAACTGAATGCTTGCTCCAGCTGCCGCCAAATCATAAGGATTGGAAGGGGAGGCTATAATACACATGGGGACTGATTCACTAAAGGTCGATAAAACGAGCGCTATTTATAGCATGCGTTAAAAATTTTATCGCTTCTTATTTTTTGTGACTTAATGCTCAATTCACTAAAAGGACATGCGTCATAATTAAGAAGCGATGTTGTTTGCATTATTTAACTCGCTGTGATCGGTTTTCTTGCGTTATTTTCCACCGTGTGCGTTATTTCCCGCTGCGCACGATATATTTCACCGAATGCTATATTAGCGCACGATTTTACACATGTAACCATTACTTTTGGAAAACTACTGTTCTGAAAATTACAATTTCCCTGAAAACTGGAGGATGCATCGCTCTAGGGCCAACACATACTTGATAAAATCCGACTGCAAACTCCATGCTGTGTTGCCAAAAGCTCACGAACCACAATTTTCTTTAAGTACCGCCTACCCCAAGTAGGTGTTAATCTTCCCACAGACTAATGCGATATTTAGCGCATTTAATGCTTCATATTTCTTTGTGAATCATGCATTAGTATTATTTCTATGCGAGAATTACCGCAATGCGAGGTAAATAATGCATTGTGATGCGTTTTTTTTGTGCATGCAATATGCATCTTAACGCATGTGAAATGACTTTGATGAATCGGGAATTAATTATTGCATGCTTTTTAACGAAAAAAAGCAAGCGTTATCGACCTTTAGTGAATCGGCCCCATGGAGTTTACCTTTGGGTATATGTATCACTCTAACTGTTATTTATTCCATAGCAATTTTCTAGAAAAGAAGAAATAGATCTAGAAAAAGAAAAGAAATAGAGATAGAAGTAGGAAGAACCTGGAATCCTGGAAGCACCAGGCATCAGGGAGCATAAGGAGCCATCCCATTAGTAGCTGGGAAGATGCAGTGCCAATGGTTGCAGGGCAGGATTAAGCAGAGTAAGAGGAACTGGATTTACAATGTTAGTTTGGTACCATTTCAAAAGTACACATTAGCTGAAATTATCACCCACTCACCTACTCCAGGGGTGTAAGTGCAGGGTAACAGCAAGTACTGGGCTATATGGTCAAAGGAACAATGGGTGGTTAATGGGTTGTTATAGCAAAAAGTGGTGGCTCATGGGAACAGGTTATAGGTTTCCACAAATTGGAGAAGATAGAGGAGTTTATATATAGGCCCCTCCTGTGCAGTGGAGAGTTCTGGTTGGTGGGTAGCACTTGATAAGTCAGTGTGGTGGCATCTAGCAAGTATCAGTTTTTATTAATAGGTAAAATGCTCTGGCTGGTGTGAAAGGTTTTCATGGGCCACTTGCTGAAGGGTTTTTGTATGTCTTTTAGTCAGACAGTTCATATAAGTTATTTATCAACCTGTCATTTTTTTTTTTAATATAATTTAATAAACAATGGGGCGGATTCACTAAAGGTCGTTAACGCTTATATCATACTTTTTTGCATTAAAAAGTATACGATAAATAAGTACCGATTCATCAATGTAATTTTGCATGTGTTATCACTCATATCACATGCGTTAAAAAATGCGTTATTTACATCGCATTGCGGTAATTATAGAATAGAAAGAATACTAACGCATGATTCACAAGCGCATATGAAGTGTTAAACACGCAAAATATTGCGATAATCTATGCTAATATTAAGTACTGAAAGAACATTTTGATTTGTGAGCGTTTGTGAAGACAAGATGGAGTTTGCAGTTGTATTTTTGAAGGATTTGGAAGAAGATTATCAACAAGTATGTGAACATCCTAGAGTGATGCAAGGTCAACTCTAGAGGGCTTAACAGAGGAGGAAATAGTGAGGCCCTACAGTTTAAATAGAGCAGCAATATACAACCTGTATGAGGTACTGGAGCCTTACCTGCATCCACTAACACGCAGAAGCCATGCTGTTCCTGGCATAGTCAAACTTCTGTGCTATAGAAGTCTGAAAACTTCTGACTGTGCTATAGAAGTCTGAAAACTGCCACGGGAAGTTTTCAGAAGGTTGGAGGGATCTACGGGGGAGTGTCACAGCCCACATTCTCACGGTGCCTAGACCAGGTCCTGGATGCCATACATTCGGTGTCAATTACATCTCCCACCAATAGAAATAAGTGGAACACCATCAAAAGACAGTTTTATGGTGTCGGTGGCATCCCCAATGTGTTGGGTGCCATAGATTGCACCCACGTGGCTTTAAATCCCCCCCTAGAACATATATTTAGGAACCAGAAAAGTTACCATTCATTGAACATCAAAGTGGTCTGTGAACATCAGGAGCATTGTGTCGGGATTTCCAGGCTCCTCACACGATGTTTACATCCTAAGGCAGTCCGGATTTTATGATGATTTTCAAACTGGACAAATACCTTTGGTAACATAGTAACATACATAGTAACATAGTAAGTTGGGTTGAAAAAAGACATACGTCCATCACGTTCAACCATAATGCCTATATCTAACCTGCCTAACTACTAGTTGATCCAGAGGAAGGCAAAAAACCCCATCTGAAGCCTCTCTAATTTGCCGCAGAGGGGATAAAATTCCTTCCTGACTCCAAGATGGCAATCGGACCAGTCCCTGGATCAACTTGTACTAAGAGCTATCTCCCATAACCCTGTATTCCCGCACTTGCTAAGAATCCATCCAGCCCCTTCTTAAAGCTATATAATGTATCAGCCAGTACAACTGATTCGGGGAGGGAATTCCACAACTTCACAGCTCTCACAGTAAAAAATCCTTTCCGAATATTTAAATGGAACCTCCCTTCTTCTAAACGGAGTGGGGGCCCTCGTGTCCGTTGGAAGGACCTACTGGTAAATAAAACATTAGAAAGGTTATTATATGATCCCCTTATATATTTATACATAGTTATCATGTCACCTCTTAAGCGCCTCTTCTCCAGTGTAAACAGACCCAGCTTGGCCGGTCTTTCTTTATAACTGAGACTTTCCATACCCTTTACCAACTTAGTTGCCCTTCTCTGGACCCTCTCTAACTCAATAATGTCCCGTTTGAGCACTGGAGAGCAAAACTGAACAGCATATTCTAGATGGGGCCTTACCAGCGCTCTGTAAAGGGGAAGAATAACCCCCTCCTCCCATGAATCTATACTCCTTTTAATACAGCTCAAAACCTTGTTTGCTCTTGTAGCTGCTGCCTGGCATTGCTTGCTACAGCCAAGTTTATTATCTACAAGGACTCCAAGGTCCTTCTCCATTATGGATTTACCTAGTGCAGTCCCATTAAGGGTATACGGGGCTTGCATATTTTTACATCCCAGGTGCATGACCTTACATTTATCCACATTAAATCTCATCTGCCGCTTAGCTGCCCAGATTGCCAGTTGGTCAAGATCCTGCTGCAAGGATGTCACATTCTGGATAGAATTGACTGGTCTGCAGAGTTTTGTGTCATCTGCAAACACTGATACATTACTCATAATACCCTCCCCTAGGTCATTTATGAACAAATTAAACAAAAGTGGACCCAGTACAGAACCCTGAGGGACCCCACTGAGAACCTTATTCCAAGTAGAGAATGTACCATTAACAACCACCCTCTGTACCCGATCCTGTAGCCAGTTTTCTATCCATGTGCAAATGACTTCACTAAGACCAATAGACCTTAGCTTAGAAAGCAGTCGTTTGTGGGGAACAGTATCAAATGCTTTGGCAAAATCCAAATAGATTATATCAACTGCATCCCCACTGTCCAGCTTCTTACTTACCAAATCATAAAAAGCAATTAAATTGGTCTGACATGACCTGTCCTTCATAAAGCCATGCTGATTACTGCTCATAATGGCATTCTCCAGTACATAATTTTGTATGTGATCCCTTAACAAGCTTTCAAATAACTTGCCCACCACGGATGTCAAACTTACAGGCCTATAATTGCCAGGCTGAGATCTTACTCCCTTTTTAAATATAGGAATGACATTCGCCTTCTTCCAATCCCTAGGTACCATACCTGATGAAAGCGAGTCTGAGAATATCAGAAACAGAGGCCACTGTAATTCTGCCCCAAGCTCTCTCAGTACCTGAGGGTGTATTCCATCTGGCCCCGGTGCCTTGTTTACATTTATCGTGTGTAACCCTTTAAGCACCATATCCTGTGCCAACCACTGTGTAGTTGGAGCTGAGGCAACAGTGCAGCTATTGGGTGGGACTTGGCCCATTGGCTCCTCTATTGTATACACAGAAGAAAAGAACTGGTTAAGCACATCTGCCTTTTCTGTATCCGCTGTAACCATATTGTTACTATAACTCAATGGGGCCACACCCTCAACCTGCATCTTTTTACTATTAATATACTTAAACTTTTTGGGGTTAGTCTTGGCCTCGGCCGTGATGCGCTCCTCATTTTCTTTCTTTGCCTTCTGGATTGCTGTTTTACAACACTTGTTATAGTGCTTATATTCATTAAACGCAGCTACTGTCCCTTCTGACTTATATTTCTTAAAAGCTTTCCTTTTTTTTCCTATTAACTTCTTTACCTCAGAGTTAAGCCACATAGGGTGAGTCTTAACACTTCTACTTTTTCTTATTAATGGAATAAATTGAGAACAGTAATGATTTAATATCATTTTAAATGACAACCATTTCTGCTCTGTGTTTTTATCAGAAAACATAATGCCCCAATCTATGCCCTGAAGTGCTGCCCTTAAGGAGCTAAAATTTGTCTTCCTAAAATTCAGTGTCTTTGTTGCCCCAGTGTAAATTTGTTTCCTGCACCAAACATCAAATGAAAAACAGTATGATCACTATTACCCAGGGGTTCAATCACTTGCACATTTCCTATACATTCTGGGTCATTAGAGAACACTAGATCCAGTATAGCATGGTTTCTGGTTGGCTCCTCAACAACCTGTGACATAAAGTTGTCATGCAGCAAGTTTATAAACTTTTTCCCCATTTACTGTCCTGGCAGAACTATGGCTCCAGTCAATATCAGGATAATTAAAATCCCCCATTATTATCACTTGCCCCAAACTAGCAGCCTTTTCTATTTGCAACAGGAGCTGGGCCTCCTCCTCTTCACTTACATTAGGTGGTCTATAGCATACCCCTATAATTAGTTTGGTAGATTCTTTACTATCTGTGAGAAGCTCAACCCATAAGGATTCATCTCCCTCTGTTACCCCCATCACTTCCTCTTTCATATTTGCTTTTAATTCCTGCTTAATAAACAGACACCCCCCCTCCTCCTTTTCTATTCCCCCTGTCCCTCCAAAACAATGTATAACCCCCAATATTAACTGCCCAGTCATGAGACTCATTCAACCAAGTTTCAGCAACACCAATCACGTCATATTTCCGCTCCAACGCCAGTACCTCCAGCTCTCCCATTTTACCAGTCAGACTCCTTGCATAAGGTAAGTATTTGTGTCATGTCTAGCACAACTTTCCCACATTTGCTTTCTGTCTCCCACTGTCAAACCAGGGCCTGCCTGCCATAAGCATGGTTTGCAATTGCAAAAGGGCCCTCTTTTGACAGTGGGAGAGTCAAAGCAACTACAAGGGCCGAATGTGCTTTTAATGAAGCTCATGTCAGAGACGAGCGCATTCTGTGATTGAGAGAACATTTGAAGTTCTTAAAACCCACTTCCGCTGCCTATACAAGTCAGGAGGAAGTCTTATGTACAGCCCCGCTAAAGTTGCCCAGATAGTTGTAGTCTGCGCTGTACTGCACAATGTAGCTAACTGGCATGGCTTACCTATGATTGTGGCTGAGGACCTGGATGACCCAATTCATCCTATACATCCTGTCCAAAGTGCTGATGACAGAGGCAATTAAGTACGGGGAGAAATCGTTAACAATTACTTTGACTGTAAGTACTTACAATCTTTAATCGATAAAAAAGAACCACAAAACAACATCTCAAACAATACTGTTTTTATTTACAGTGAGAATAGTTGCACACTTACAAAAGAAATGCTCATTTATTTATTTTCTCAAAGCAGTAGTGAGTGGCAATAGGCAACATTTCTGCATTGCCAGGAACTAGGATTGAGTAACTGCTTATTGCTAATAATAATTAACTCATTAAAGGTGCAACAGCTAAGTTGAAAACAGTTGTATATGAAAAAAATGGATCTGATCCACTAAGGCTCATATCCCTTTGACTAGGACTAACGTGTATTAATATTATTGCTTAAAATCAAATTTGCCCCTGAAAAACAGAAAAATCAAAGATTTCTTACAAATTGTAAAATAACACTTTGCTTGCAAATGTACAGTGAGGAAGTATAATGAAACAATTGAAACAAATCTGTCCCTCAGGACATCAAGAAAACATGGACATTTATTTTTTTTTACTCAGCTGTCGATTTGTAGCTGCAGAAGTGCTTGCTGAACTATCTGCACTATCTTTAGTAGCGTGTTGGCATTACTCGACTGGTTTCTAGAACATTTAGCAAGTTTTTGTTCATTTCCTTTTGTGAATTACTCATGTTCTCTAAAATGGCATTTTGTTTTTCCAACAAAGCAATTTTTTTCCCTGTACCTTTAAGTGCTGCTCATGCAGATTTAACATAGCTGCCTCGTATGAGTCGTGCCTGACTCGTTGTAAGTTGTTGTGGCAACCCACAAATCTAGGTGTAGAACGCGCATTTTTTTCATCAGAGACTGATGGCCTTATGTGTAACAAGTGGTTGTTGGGGACATTCTGAGATCTCATCATCAGAAAAACGAGCAACATCTTGCACTATCACCACTAAACATTCTTTTTTCCATTTCAAGAGCCTGTTGGTGTGGAGCTGACTTGATGAGTGTCCAGCCGAGTGTCGTTTTTCACCTTTATTTAAAAAAATAAATGTTAATTTACATAGTTACATAGGGTTTAAAAAAAAGTGTCCATCAAGTTCAACCCATCCAAGTAAACCCAGCACACACAACCCACACCTACCAATCTATAGGTTTTTTAAAGTCCCCTTTTATATGCAAACTGTGGGATTTCTTTAAAGAGTTCTCCACATTCCTTATCAATTTGTAATAGTGGCCAAAATTGTTTAATAGCCTCAATCCCATG
Source organism: Xenopus tropicalis (assembly GCF_000004195.4). NCBI lineage: Eukaryota > Metazoa > Chordata > Amphibia > Anura > Pipidae > Xenopus > Xenopus tropicalis. The sequence continues at coordinate 61,125,383 of NC_030683.2, forward strand.
GCTCACATATTTACTTACAAAGGTTAACCTATTGGGATTTAATTGTTTTGATTTATGTACAAGTAAGGACTAGTGATGAGCGAATCTGTTCCGTTTTGCCGAAAAATTCACGAATCTTTGAAAAGATCCGCGAAACGGCGAAAAATTCGCGAAACGGCGAAAATGTCGTGCGACAAAAAAAATTGGCTATTTTGTCGCGCGGCTCTTGTTTCGTCGCGCGGCTATTGTTTCGTCGCCCGCAGCTATTATTTTGTCACGCGGCTCTTGTTTCGTCGCCCGCGGCTATTATTTTGTCGCGCGGCTCTTGTTTCGTCGCCCGCGGCTCTTGTTTCGTCGCCCGCGGCTCTTGTTTCGTCGCCCGCGGCTCTTGTTTCGTCGCCCGCGGCTCTTGTTTCGTCGCCCGCGGCTCTTGTTTCGTCGCCCGCGGCTCTTGTTTCGTCGCCCGCGGCTATTATTTTGTCGCGCGGCTCTTGTTTCGTCGCCCGCGGCTCTTGTTTCGTCGCCCGCGGCTCTTGTTTCGTCGCCCGCGGCTATTATTTTGTCGCGCGGCTCTTGTTTCGTCGCCCGCGGCTCTTGTTTCGTCGCCCGCGGCTCTTGTTTCGTCGCCCGCGGCTCTTGTTTCGTCGCCCGCGGCTCTTGTTTCGTCGCCCGCGGCTCTTGTTTCGTCGCCCGCGGCTATTATTTTGTCCCGCGGCTCTTGTTTCGTCGCCCGCGGCTCTTGTTTCGTCGCCCGCGGCTCTTGTTTCGTCGCCCGCGGCTCTTGTTTCGTCGCCCGCGGCTCTTGTTTCGTCGCCCGCGGCTCTTGTTTCGTCGCCCGCGGCTATTATTTTGTCGCCCGCGGCTCTTGTTTCGTCGCCCGCGGCTCTTGTTTCGTCGCCCGCGGCTATTATTTTGTCGCGCGGCTCTTGTTTCGTCGCCCGCGGCTCTTGTTTCGTCGCCCGCGGCTATTATTTTGTCGCGCGGCTCTTGTTTCGTCGCCCGCGGCTCTTGTTTCATCGCCCGCGGCTCTTGTTTCGTCGCCCGCGGCTATTATTTTGTCGCGCGGCTCTTGTTTCGTCGCCCGCGGCTCTTGTTTCGTCGCCCGCGGCTCTTGTTTCGTCGCCCGCGGCTCTTGTTTCGTCGCCCGCGGCTATTGTTTCGTCGCGCGCACTATTTTTGGGCGTGCGGCGAATTTTCCCGCGGCGAAATTTTTCATCCATTTCACGAAACAATCCGGCAATGGCGAAACGCGGAAATTCGCCGCGAATCCATGCCTGGCGAAACTTTTCGCCCATCACTAGTAAGGACTCATGCGGGATATATCTTGCCTCATTGAGTGCTTTGCTCAGTTTCTGGTTAGAGTAACCCCTTGCTTTAAACCGCTTTGTAAAGACCTAATGCAGCCTGTTCAAACAGCAAATCAGATGACGCAATTTTCTTAGCAAAATATTCCATATTTCTTAAAAGGCACAAGTACATCCCTTGAGAGGACTTTGGCGCTTGACGCGTTTCGTGGCCTCCCGCCACTTCCTCGGAAGCATTAAAATCCTTAAAGGGGAGGGGGATTATATACCCTTAACCTACAACCCCCGTTCAAAAACCAGGGACAGTTAACCCATACCTCCCCACAATAAAGCGGAATACACAATACCGTAATATAAAAACATTGCACAATACATAAGAACAATATACGAATCCATAGTAACCCGGAACCAGGAAGGGTGGGTGAATCCAGGGAATAATAAAATGTTATTTTGCCTAATAAAAACAGGACAATTCCCATTCTTTGTTCATACCACCCTTAGTATCTAAAGAATTTAAATTAAAGATCCAGAAAGCTTCTCTTTTTAGTAATCTTTTTTAGTAATCTCCCTATCTCCTTTCCTCACTTGAAAAAGGGGTCTATCTATTATCTGGAAAGAAAAACTACATCTCCCATCATGCTTCTCTATAATATGTTTTGCTACTGCAGACCTTAGATCACCCCTTTCTAGAGCTGAGGCATGTTCTAATATTCGTGTAGCAACATTACGTTTCGTTTTCCCTACATATTGGGAGCCACAAGCACAAGTAACCAAATAGACCACCTGTTTAGATAGACAGTTAAAATACTGTTTAATAGCAAACTCTTTCCCTGTCTGGGTGCTAATGAAAACTTTAGAGACTTTCAAATAATGACATGCCTTACATCTATTCCTCCCACACCGATAGTTTCCTATAGTTTTTAGCCAAGGAGTTAACTCCTTCCGTGAAGTGTACATACTCGGAGAGAGCCAAGATGCCACATCCCTCCCTTTTCTATTTACAAAGGATGGTTTCTTATCCAACACTTGGGCTAAAATGGGATCCTGTAAACGGACTCCCCAATATTTATTGACACTTTTACGAATATAGTGAGCATCTTTATTACATACCATAGAAAACCATGTCTTAGGTTCCTTCTTAACTTGTGAAGAGCGACTACCTGTATATTTAATTTTATGTTTAAGAAGGTCCCCTCTGTTACTACTCACTGCCCTATCATAGGCCATCTTAATAACCTCAGAGGTGTATCCCCTTTCAAGAAAGCGATCCCATAAATCCATTAAGATTTCGCCTCGTTACCCAACATTTCAATATCACATTGTACTAATTTCTGAAACATTGCAATTTGTTGACTTTTTGCATGAATAGGGTAGAACTTAGAGTTCTTTCTTAATCCAGTCACTTTTACTATATCACCAGAAACAATCTCAGATCGTGTCGCACTCTCTTGTTCCAAATCCTGCAAATCAGATAAAGCACAAAAATCCTGGAAATCATCCAGAGACACAGGTAAATTACTATCATAGGGCTGTTCGTCCAAGATATTACATCGAGAAGATGTATCTTGTGCAGGTACACTGCTGTTGCTCCCATTATCAGACATACATCCATTTCCGATATTATCAGTACTAGCAAAATGGCGTTTCACTGTCAAAAGTCTCACAAACTTATTCAAGTCCAAAATAGTAGAGAAAATATCCAAATTGTCATCAGGAATAAAGTTAAGGCCTTTTGATAATAACTTCTCTTCCTCGACCGATAAACACCTAGATGATAAATTTATCACACTAGAAGGCTTCACTGTATTACAAATAGACTTCTTATCAATTACGTTCCCCGAAACCTGTACAAAAGAACTTACAGGTGCTGAACCAGACGGGGAAAAATTCACATAGTCAGGCTTAATAGTTATATCGGACCGGGTTACAGGTATATGGCTCAAAAAAGACTCCGGGGTGAATTCAAAAAAAGATGTAGTTATTACCTCTTTATCGGGATGGCAAATATCTCTTACCAACGCGGAGGTTTCCTGTTCCGCATGGAGCGTTTTACAAATACCTGTTGCCCTCCTGCGTCGTCCACCTACGTCCTCATGGGTTGGTTTGAAAGGCTTTTGGAGATGGTAATCCTTTTCGGGCACATGTTATTTCTTTTTTTCGTTATATCGACGACTGCATTGGTGTTTGGGATGGGGATGAGATCACTTTTCAGAGTTTTGTGAAGTATTGTAATGACCAGGTAATGGGTATAGCATTTACTTTTGAGATACATATAGATACTATTTCTTTTTTAGATGTCAATTTTTCAGTCTGTGATGGTCAAATACATTGTGATTTGTTTAGAAAACCAATTACACGTAACACTTTGCTCCATTCTGGGAGTGCACACCCGGCCAGCTGTTTGAGGGGTATCCCTGTGGGGCAGTTCCTTAGATTGCGCCGGATCTGCTCCACTTGGGATGCCTTCCAACAGCAGGCTATGGATTTATGGGATCGCTTTCTTGAAAGGGGAAACACCTCTGAGGTTATTAAGATGGCCTATGATTGGGCAGTGAGTAGTAACAGAGGGGACCTTCTTAAACATAAAATTAAATATACAGGTAGTCGCTCTTTACAAGTTAAGAAGGAACCTAAGACACGGTTTTCTATGGTATATAATAAAGATGCTCACTATATTCGTAAAAGTGTCAATAAATATTGGGGAGTCCTTTTACAGGATCCCATTTTAGCCCAAGTGTTGGATAAGAAACCATCCTTTGTATATAGAAAAGGGAGGGATGTGGCATCTTGGCTCTCTCCGAGTATGTACACTTCACGGAAGGAGTTAACTCCTTGGCTAAAAACTATAGGAAACTATCGGTGTGGGAGGAATAGATGTAAGGCATGTCATTATTTGAAAGTCTCTAAAGTTTTCATTAGCACCCAGACAGGGAAAGAGTTTGCTATTAAACAGTATTTTAACTGTCTATCTAAACAGGTGGTCTATTTGGTTACTTGTGCTTGTGGCTCCCAATATGTAGGGAAAACGAAACGTAATGTTGCTACACGAATATTAGAACATGCCTCAGCTCTAGAAAGGGGTGATCTAAGGTCTGCAGTAGCAAAACATATTATAGAGAAGCATGATGGGAGATGTAGTTTTTCTTTCCAGATAATAGATAGACCCCTTTTTCAAGTGAGGAAAGGAGATAGGGAAAGGAGATTACTAAAAAGAGAAGCTTTCTGGATCTTTAATTTAAATTCTTTAGATACTAAGGGTGGTATGAACAAAGAATGGGAATTGTCCTGTTTTTATTAGGCAAAATAACATTTTATTATTCCCTGGATTCACCCACCCTTCCTGGTTCCGGGTTACTATGGATTTGTATATTGTTCTTATGTATTGTGCAATGTTTTTATATTACGGTATTGTGTATTCCGCTTTATTGTGGGGAGGTATGGGTTAACTGTCCCTGGTTTTTGAACGGGGGTTGTAGGTCAAGGGTATATAATCCCCCTCCCCTTTAAGGATTTTAATGCTTCCGAGGAAGTGGCGGGAGGCCACGAAACACGTCAAGCGCCAAAGTCCTCTCAAGGGATGTACTTGTGCCTTTTAAGAAATATGGAATAAAAGACTGTTTTTATCTTCAGTGGTGCTCCACTTTTTGTTCTTTTTGCTATGTGGATTTCTGGATCCTGAGGGAGAGGATCCGCGTGCAGCACACTGTCTAAGCGGTAAGTGCTCCCGTGTATTCCCTAGTGCTTTCTATATCTGACGCAATTTTCTTAGCCTGTGTGTGCCATATCCTCCCTGCCCTATGCTGCCTATGTGCCATACTCTGCCTACCCCATGCTGCCTACACACAGGCAGCATAGGTCAGGCAGTACATACAATTTGAGGTGTGAACAGGAGAACAATATGGGTGATTACTGCCTGAGCTTAAGGTGTGAACAATGCAGGGGGTAAACAATGCAGAGATTAAAAGGTGTGAATGGTACAGGGGATTACATTTTTAAACAATACAGGGGGATTACAGCCTGAATCTGAGGTGAGAACCATGCAGGGGGCCAGTTAAGATCAGTACTGATACCATTTAAAGCTTATGCAAAGTTAAGCCATCAAAGCAGCCAGACAGGTGGGGGACCACATAGAGGGGGGTCACGGGCCGCCAGTTAGACAGCACTACCCTATATCATTGTATACCTGAAGTATAAACCCCTTTTTTGTACAGCACTGTTGGAGTTTTACTTATAATCTTTTACCATAACAGTGAAGGATATAAATATACCTGATGTGTTCCTGCATATATCTCAGCACATATATGCAGTATATGTATCTCTTTTTAAATACAGCACATTATTGTAAACCCTTATGTAGGGAGGTAGTGCTGGGTCCCTGCACTTACCCCCTCCTGCTGCTGTTCCCTGTAGGGGAGCTGGCACTGAGACTTTGTGCTGTGAGCTGCTGCCTAGCAACAAGGTGAACAGCAAGCTCAGGGCTGCCGGAAGTTGCAAAGCAGCCTGGGAGAGGAAGCCAGAGGGAGGAGACAGAAAGTCCTAGAGCTCCAGAAGCTGCACGTGGGCTCAGAGAGAGGAGCAGCACAAGAAGAAGCTGGCCTTTGGAACAGGCTGGTACAGGGAAGGCAGACCCTGTACCTGGAGAGACAGAGATCCTGTGAGGAGTCCTGACTGGAGGAACAAACACCTGCAGGGGAATCCCATCTGAGTACCTAAAGGGGCTAGTAGTCGCACTGCATGGCTGTGAGTGCTGGACTCGCCTGAAGATTCTGTGTGAATCGCCCAAAGAGATCCCTGGAGTGAGTATCATTAAAGTGAAACTAATAAAGGAGCGCTTGAAGATTAAAGTATATAAACTTTCCTTTGGACGGAGCTAAAGGACTGTACATAGTTAGTGAGATAGCTTGCGCTGGCAAAGCTAGTTAGTAAGGCCCTTATTGCCACTTTGATAGGAGTGTTATCTGTATTAGTTTCCCCTTTATTCAGATAAAAGTTATTTCGTTTATCAAGTACTGTGTGTGCATTATTATTGTTCCTAGTGGGGCCACCCGTAGGTGCACTCCCGGATCCCACTAGGTGGAGGCACTGCGCTAATAAGTACCAGGTACCCAGTCTCTCCCAATACCACTGCGGAGTGATTCAGGTTTGTCCCGTGCCATCAGGTAAGCGCCACACGTGGAGTGTAACACTGTCAAAAGTGCCAGAAGCGGTGAGGATAGGGTTACACTTACATTACTGAAAACTAAATTGTGTAAAATGGAGAAATATAAAGAGAATGTGCCTATTCACCACAGGATTGAGAAACACCCACCTACATATCGCAAAAGGTTAATACTATTTTGTTTACATTTATGAATAGCAAAACCTGTTACACAGAAACTCAATATCAAGGGTACTGAAATGTATGCAGGATACATTTACATAGTAACAGTTTCCTTTACATAGTAACATAGTAAGCTAGGTTGAAAAAAAATGGACGTCCATCAAGTTCAACCATAATGCCTATATATAACCTGCCCAACTGCTAGTTGATCCAGAGGAAGGAAAACCCCATCTGAAGCGGTTTGCCACAGAGGGGAAAAATTCCTTCCTCACTCCAAGATGGCAATCGGACCAGTCCCTGGATCAACTTGTACTAAGGACTATCTCCCATAACCCTGTATTCCCTCACTTGCTAAAAAGTTAAAGCTATATAATGTATCAGCCAGTATGAATGGTTCAGGGAATGAATTTCACAACTTCACAGCTCTCACAGTAAAAAATCCTTTCCGAATATTTAAATGGAACCTCCCTTCTTCTAAATGGAATGGGTGCCCTTGTGTCAGTTGGAAGGACCTACTGGTAAATAATGCATTAGAGAGGTTATTATATGATCACCTTTATATATTTATACCTAGTTATCATGTCACCTCTTAAGCGCCTCTTCTGCAGTGTAACCAACCCCAACCTGGCCAGTCTTTCTTCATAACTGAGATTTTCCATACCCTTTACCAGCTTAGTTGCCCTTCTCTGGACCCTCTCTAATTCAATAATGTCCCGTCTGAGCACTGGAGACCAAAACTGAACAGCATATTCTAGATGGGGCCTTACCAGCGCTCTGTAAAGGGGAAGAATAACACCCTCCTCCCGTGAATCTATACCCCTTTTAATACAGCTCAAAACGTTGTTTACCCTTGCAGCTGCTGCTTGGCATTGCTTGCTACAGCCAAGTTTATTATCTACAGGGACTCATAGTCCAGTCCCATTAAAGGTATAAGTGGCTTGCATATTTTTACATTCCAGGTACATGACCTTACATTTATCCACATTAAATCTCATCTGCCACTTAGCCGCCCAGATTGCCAGTTGGTCAAGATCCTGCTGCAAGGATGCCACATCCTGGATAGAATTGACTGGTCTGCAGAGTTTTGCTGATACATTGCTTAAAATACCCACCCCTAAGCCATTTATGAGCTAATTAAACAAAAGTGGCCCCAGTACAGAACCCTGAGGGACCCCACTGAGAACCTTACTCCAAGTAGAGAATGTACCATTAACAACCACCCTCTGTACCTGATCCTGTAGCCAGTTTTCTATCTATGTGCATGACTTCAATAGACCTTAGTTTACTAAGGATAGAGTTTGCTTACTGCCACAATAAAAGGACAAGTGAAGTTACTTAACTCATCTGCCTATATTAACCATTGTCTGTCATGTTCTGTACAATTGTGCACCATAAAAAGCTGTGCTGAATCAGATTACATTTTTGCAATTGGGGTCATGTCACTTGCCACTGGAAATCTCTCAATTTCCTTGTCTCTAGTGTATTAGGACAATAATTATGATGACCACCAGAGCCAGCAGCCAGGTCACCAGAGAGTTTACCAGACAGATGATTTCAGATCAAAGTCATGTTGCATGCACCTTTTGTACCTTTGCTACATACAGGATATAGTAACAGATATCATTACTTATGAGCACTTATATACTGTAAATTGTGAAAGCTATACTTCTGGTGCAAACATAATTATACATGACTAATAGAAACTGCACAAAAAACAAGTCATGTGAAACAGAAGATTTTCACACAGAAGGGATATACAGTATGTAGCACTCCATGTTTGAGGTTTGAGAATGTTTTGCAGGTCATGTCAGGCATGTCAAATGTGCCATTGTGCCCCTTAATATTTTTGAACTTGTGCCAAGGGCATGCTGTTTTCATTGAGTTGTTATAAATCCCTGAGTCTGACCAATCACCTTTATTTGTTATACTCAAGTGTCAAGCTTCAAATGCTGCTAGGGGAACACGCTGCTGTATAAACAAATTTATTTTTAAGCATTTTCTTATGACCTGCCAGAAAGTCACTCGAATGGCTCATAGAACCATCCAAGAAACAATGCACTTGGATGGGCTGGCATATGTTTTTGCATCATTTCTGTAGTTCTGGAGACATCAAGTTGATCTGCTATCAAGGTGAATCATCTTTTATACATGTTGTAGACTAGCGGGATCCAGGACAGACACTTTCTTGGCTTTAAGGCAGTTTATTTACACAGGAGTGCCCATTTCAGCATACAAAAACAAATCATAAAAATAAAGCCTGCCCTCTGGGCACTACCTTCACATATTAGATTAGTTCCCTCACTAACCTGGGTCCCTTGTGGACTACCAGTAAGAAAACATAAATGTTGGGGTCACCCCTGTACTCACAACACTTCTGGGGAATTAGCTCAGCCTCCTTGGCTTTACTTTCAGCTCCTTAGATCCTCAGTCTCTTGGCAGCTTTCTCAATTCTGGGCTCCCTCTGCTTCTGGCAGTGGAAGGCAGCACCCCCAGCCACTCTGGGAGTCCTAACACAGAGAGGTATCCTTCCTGCTCTGAGATTATGTCTCACACCTTGCTATACCATTAAATACCTTTTCCATAGGACAGCCTTCCTGTGGAAAGTAAGCTCCAATAGGTGAGCTGGACTACTGGAATGGATCGCCTTATCCACTTGTTCTATCCAGAACCCTATAGCTTCCAGAGCCAGACAGCACAACCTTTTAAACAGAGCAAACCTTCTCTGTTTATCATCCTCTCCCTTAAAGATTACATTTCCCACTATGGAGAACTTGAAGGGAAAACTCACCTTTTCTCTCATTTGTTGGGCCATGTTACCACATATCCCTCCCCTCTGATTCAGCCCATAGTGGTGAGCACAATAAGCCATCACATTGCTTTCTTGCTCTAGGGACTTAGGGGTTTTTCCTTCAGGACCTTCACCAGTTTTAGCTTGTCTCTGACTTTTCAAGCTCAGTTCCACACACTCTTGCTCCTTTAACAAAGTGGAACTTGGAGCGAGACCATTTTTACTCACCGTGATCTCAACATCCCTTTCACCACATAGTTGTGGACCTAAATGCATTTTTGGAATTCCTACAGCTTGGGACACCTGTCCTAGGGGTACATTTTTCCTACCTAGTGACTCCCACAGCAATTTAAAGTCTCCTTTCAAAAGCATAATTGGCATTACATTTACAATACTTCTCTGTTGTAACACAACCAGGTCTGGAACCTGCGGAGAAAAACTGTTAGACAACAAAACATCACTTTTAGAGTCTCTAAACTGTTCCTTTGCGTAAGGCACTTCCTTATCACTACTTGGCATCACAGTTCTAGAGCATGAACATTTGTCATATATTTGTGCAACAGTCCTGCCATAGTTCTGTCTTGTTCCCAGTCCTTCTTGATCTTTTACATGAGAAAGTTCAATGTCATTAGCACGCTTTACTTTTGGTTGCAAGTCACACAGAATTAATCCTTTATCTGAAGTCTTTACAGCATCAGGACTATGGTCATCAGAATCCACAGGAGGACTACTAAATGGCTGCACATTATAAACTGGACTTTCTAGCTCAAAAGTCACTCAGTTCTTTACCTTGAGGTATACTTACCACCACTGGAATCTTACCATCAGGTTCTCTTCCTGGTCTGTACAGAACCCACCCCCAGATAACCTTGTTGGCACTTTTAAGGCTTGGGGTTCCAGTCCTGGCACAACCACATCACTTACTTCATCAGAAGATAAGACTTTAAAACTTAACCCCTCCTACCTCCTCAGGCCTAGGAGATGATGCAACTAGATTCTTCTTTGGAAGGTTATCTTCCAGCTTTTCCTGTCACTGTGGCAACTGCTCCTTTAGCAGCTGGATTTCAGCATCCTTCTTACCAACACACTGTTTTAAAGATTCCATCTCTTGCAGAACAGTGGTTCTGTGTTGCTCCTCCTGTAACATGCAAAGTCTTTGCTCCAGGGAACCTCTCTCAACTTTTAAATCAAAGTTCTGATGCCTCAGAAACTTTTCCTCAGTCTGACTGACTGTTAGTTGGGCCTGAAGCTGCTCCACAGCTTTGGCCTGTACCTGTAGGCACTGCTCCAGATCCTCTTTCTGGGCTTTACAATCACACAGCTGAGTCTCCAGCATCCCGTGTGACTTGAAAAGGTTATTTAACTGTAACTCCAATTTTGCACTTTCTGCAGTGTCTTTCCTCAACTGTTCCTGCAGACTCTTTTCTCTCAGCCAATATGACCTTGGCATCAGTCAGTTCTGTAGATTGTCTTTGCAAATTTACTACGTGTGTGTGCAGTGCTGCATTTGCTTGGGCTAACTCTGTACACTTTTCCTCATATTTTTGCTGTCTCTCAGCAGTATCTTTGTGAAGGTTTGAGGCCTCAGCAAGCCTCTTGGTCAGGTCAGCGACCTCCTTCTGTAGCTCCATCACAACTTTATTTTTCTGTTCTGACTCCAGTGCATTTCTCTTACCCTCTGAAGCCAGACTCTCCTTTAGAGACTTGATCTCGCTTTCCATATCAAGAATCTCTATAGAGTGTGCCTCTTTAAGTGACACTCCTCTTTGGGATTGTTCAAGCTGGCTTTCTTTCTCTTTAAAAGCCTTGACCAGTTGAGCATACATCACTTTCAACTTTTCAATGTATTTTACCTGTTCAGACTGATCACTCCTTTCAGTCTCTTTTACCGCAGCTTTAGTGGGCACTTTCACTTTAGCTGACAACTTTACCTCTTTTGCCTTGGGTACATTTGAGGCACCAACCTCTTGAGACTTTACAGCATATTCACTCTGTATACCGGGCACACTTCCCACCAAGGATACACTCCTCACTATTTGCCAATACCTTTACCAGTGAGAGTCGGGATGCCACAGTGTTGCTCCCCTTGCCATCAGATTGCTGGATGTGGGACACCAGTTCAGGACACAGCACTTCTCCCAACATCACCTGGTTAAACTGAAAGTTGTTAATGAGATGGAGGAAACACAGGAGTATACTTTCCACTGACGCCTTGTCCTGATGGGTTAACCTTTGTGATAATTCTGGCAAAGCTTTAGCAATCAAATGAAACTCATTGGGCTGAATTTGCTGGCAACATTGGGCAGCCCCATGGCTAAAGCATTTCTCTTTGCTTGGATGCTGAAGCATTCTAGGTCATAGAAACAATCACCCAGTTCACTAGTCAGTAATATGGCCCTGCCATGTGTATGAGACAAAATCTCAAGGATAGCAAAAGCTTGTTCCACCACATCAAGGTTTCTTGCACGCTGTACCTCTTCCAGTAGTATGTGGACTGCATCAACTACTACTTCAGAAGAGAGGAAATACATCCAAAATACTTTTTAATGCTTGGCAGGTAAAGTTCATAATATCAAAGTTATGGTTCATTTCCAGCAGTTTAACCAGTGCAACTACAACACTCTGTACTGGAAAACTTTCAACACACTTTACAGTCCTTTCTTTTAACCACTGAATCAATTCAGCAAGGCACTGCAGCTTCTGACTCCCATTGTCAGTCTTCACTTTATTTAACTATTGCTGCACCTGGAAGTTTGCTTTTGTGTTAACTCCCTTGGGCTGTGAAATACACACTTTAGCTGCAAAATTTTCAGCTTGACAAAGAGATATTTTACGTGCACCACATTTATTCACATCCCCAAGCATTGCACAGTCTATGCCCCATTTCTGTTTAACACCAACAGCAGTTTCATGTTTAATCACAAAATTCACATCTTTTTGCAGTAAACACTCATAATTTTGGTATCCCAAACTTTTCTCTTGTTCAAGACACATTTTCAGCAAACACTTTGCTTTCACAGAACCTTTTCTGCTTTGCTTGCCCATTTTGCACTCTGAGCATTGAATAATCAGGCTGACTCAATTAGCCACTTTAATTGTCCTGCACCGGTTAGCAGACTCTCAGCTTGAATCACAAGCAATAATTCCACACACCTCTCATAGGATTTTAAACATTTGTTTTAGCCCAAATTTACTTCACACAGTCCCACAGCAACTGCAACACACAGCAGGTGTCCTTTAAACTCATAGTACACTTTTAACAACTTCACTGTTGTTGGTCAGCTTTAAACCTTGCCTTTAAGATGGTGTCTGTCACTTTAAATCTTCAAACCTTTGCTTTTCCTAGCATACAAAAACAAATCATAAAAATAAATCCTGCCCTCTGGGCACTACCTTCACATATTAGATTAGTTCCCTCACTAACCTGGGTCCCTTGTGGACTACCAGTAAGAAAACATAAATGTTGGGGTCACCCCTGTACTCACAACACTTCTGGGGAATTAGCTCAGCCTCCTGGCTTTCCTTTCAGCTCCTTAGATCCTCAGTCTCTTGGCAGCTTTCTCAATTCTGGGCTCCCTCTGCTTCTGGCAGTGGAAGGCAGCACCCCCAGCCCCTCTGGGAGTCCTAACACAGAGAGGTATCCTTCCTGCTCTGAGAGACTGTCTCACACCTTGCTATACCATTAAATACCTTTTCCATAGGACAGACTTCCTGTGGAAAGTAAGCTCCAATAGGTGAGCTGGACTACTGGAATGGATCGCCTGATTCGCTTGTTCTATCCAGAACCCTATAGCTTCCAGGGCCAGACAGCACAACCTTTTAACCCTTTTAGTGCCACAGGACGTAGATTCTACGTCCTGGGTACTAAAGTACCTAAGTGCCACAGAACGTAGATTCTACGTCCTGGTGCACTTCCGGGTTTGGGAGCAGAGAAGCGGCTTTTCAAGCCTCCAGACAATAGTCAGAGGTGGGGAACGAGTGGCCCCTGGGTCGCGATCGCCCAGGGGCCCCATAGGGAAAGCCTAACACGTGTATTCTACGTGCTGGGCTTTCCCTGCAGTTTCTCTCCCTCCCTCCACTCCCCCTCTGCTCTGGCCCCCCCCTCTTCACTTCCTACTCACGAGTGGCTGCAGCTGCCTCTCCAGCGTGTCTCTTCAATCTTCAGGCTACTTCTGCCTAGGTAGGTGCCAAATACACACACAATCACACACTTATTACACCAATACACACTTATACTCACACTTACACACACACACATGCATTTTTGGGCGTTTTCACACATTCACAGGAATTATCTATATATATATAGCACTCACACTTGCACACATGCACACAAAACACATTTTACCATGTGTACACACACACACACTTGTAATTTTTTTTTTTTATCGCATCGTTTTTATTCTTGCCTGAAAAAAATGTTTTATTGCCATTGCGGATAGTGTATTCGCTAACTGCACTGTGCAATACCTTTTGTGTATTATTTTGGTGTTTCTACTACATTTTCTGTGATTTTGGTGCATTTTGGGGTATTTTACTGCATGTTTAGCCATGTTATTGCATTTGCAGTTATGTATAGTTGTTGTTCGCTTGGCTTTGTCTGTAAAACTTATTTGTCCAAACCAAAATACTCAAACTGTTATTCTGACGGCAGATATTATTAGGCAACAAAAAAAAAAATGATTTTAGTGATTTTTCTTTATTTTTATCAATTTTACTGCATTTCACATTGTTCTTTATTACTTGTCTTTGCACATGGATATTTTGTCTGCTGTATTTCAATTTGGCATCCTGTGTACCCCACATAGTTTGGTAAATCTATGCATATTGGGCATCAAACTGTTCAGTAGACCCCTGGCGTTCATACTTAGAGTGTTTTATGTTGGTACGTTACTAAATGTGGGGTACATAATGGGGCAACATGCAAGCTTTGTGACGATTTTCAGAAATGTCACATAAACCGTTATGTTTAGCATAGCTTTGTAGTTTGGTAGTTTGCAGTAGAAAGTGGTATTTGCCATTTTTTTGTCAGAATGTGTACTTTCGGAAAATGTATGGTTTTCTAGGGTCTCGGTACTGTTAGGGGGTCTTATGCCCCATAATACACATACCGGGTGCAAAAATTGCATGAACCGGAGCTTCTTATGTGACAATTCATATGCACTATTTTTATTTGAGTGCCCCTGTATGGTACGTAGTTTGGCCAATATATGTATATAGGGCATCAAACTGTTCAGTAGACCCCTGGCGTTCATATTTAGAATGTTTTATGTTGATACGGTACAAATTGTGGAGGTACATAATGGGGTAAAATGCAAGCTTTGTGACAATTTTCAGAAATGTCATAAAAACCGTTCTGTTTTCCGTTCTTTGTAGTTTGGTAGTTTGCAGTAGAAAGATGTATTTACCCATTTTTGTTTTGTCAGAATGTGTACTTTCGGAAAATATATGGTTTTCTAGGGTCTCCTTACTGTTAGGGGGTCGTATGGCACATAATACACATACCGGGTGCAAAAACTGCATGAGCTGAAGCATCTTATGTGAAAATTCATATGCACTATTTTTACTTGGGTGCCCCTGTACCCCACATAGTTTGGTAAATCTATGCATATAGGGCATCAAACTGTTCAGTAGACCCCTGGCGTTCATATTTAGAATGTTTTATGTTGATACGGTACAAAATGTGGGGGTACATAATGGGGTAAAATGAGAGCTTTGTGACAATTTTCAGAAATGTCATAAAAACCGTTCTGTTTAGCATAGCTTTGTAGTTTGGTAGTTTGCAGTAGAAAGATGTATTTACCCATTTTTGTTTTGTCAGAATGTGTACTTTCGGAAAATATATGGTTTTCTAGGGTCTCTGTACTGTTAGGGGGTCTTATGCCGCATAATACACATACCGGGTGCAAAAACTGCATGAGCCGGAGCGTCTTATGTGAAAATTCATATGCACTATTTTTACTTGGGTGCCCCTGTACCCCACATAGTTTGGTAAATCTATGCATATAGGGCATCAAACTGTTCAGTAGACCCCTGGCGTTCATATTTAGAATGTTTTATGTTGATACGGTACAAAATGTGGTGGTACATAATGGGGTAAAATGCAAGCTTTGTGACAATTTTCAGAAATGTCATAAAAACCGTTCTGTTTAGCATAGCTTTGTAGTTTGGTAGTTTGCAGTAGAAAGATGTATTTACCCATTTTTGTTTTGTCAGAATGTGTACTTTCGGAAAATATATGGTTTTCTAGGGTCTCCTTACTGTTAGGGGGTCGTATGGCACATAATACACATACCGGGTGCAAAAACTGCATGAGCCGAAGCATCTTATGTGAAAATTCATATGCACTATTTTTAGTGGCGTACATAATGGGGTAAAATGCAAGCTTTGTGACGATTTTCAGAAATGTAAAAAAAAACGTTCTGTTTAGCATAGCTTTGTAGTTTGGTAGTTTGCAGTAGAAAGATGTATTTACCCATTTTTGTTTTGTCAGATTGTGTACTTTTGGAAAATGTATAGTTTTCTAGGGTCTCCTTACTGTTAGGGGGTCTTATGCCGCATAATGCACATGCCGGTAGCTTATATTGCAGTGTATACACTTTGTATGCACTAACTTCTTTTTGGGGTCTCTAAATGCCAGATACATCGGTGGTCCTATGCACAATGGGCATCAAACTGTTCAGTGGACCCTTGGCTTTCATATTTAGGGTGTGTTTTCTTGGTACCTAATGTTATGTGGGAGATAAGGTGCTTGAAAGTGGAAGATTTGATGTGATTTTCAGGTATTTCACCAAAACTAGCAATTTTGGGAAAGCACTGCGACTCTGTAGTTTGGAGTAGAAGGACATGGGTACCAATTTTGAATTCGCCCGAATGTGTACTTTCCAAAAATATATGGTTTTGGGGTGTCAATGTATTTTTTTGTGTTTTTACCCCACAGAAAATGCCGTAAACGCGTTGACTTTTCAGTAGCTAAAGAGACCTCTGGGGCAATCTCTATGCACTGACGTCCTTATGGGGTCTCTAAATGCCAGATAGAGTGCTGATCCTATACACAATGGGCATCAAACTGTTCAGCGGACCCTTGGCTTTCATATTTAGGGTGTGTTTTCTTGGTACCTAATGTTATGTGGGAGATATGGTGCTTGAAAGTGGAAGATTTGATGTGATTTTAAGGTATTTCAGCAAAACTAGCAATTTTTGGAAAGCACTGCGACTCTGTAGTTTGGAGTAGAAAGACATGGGTACCAATTTTGAATTCGCCCGAATGTGTACTTTCCAAAAATATATGGTTTTGGGGGGTCAATGTATTTTTTTGTGTTTTTACCCCACAGAAAATGCAGTAAACGTGTTGAATTTTCAGTAGCTAAAGACACCTCTGGGGCAATCTCTATGCACTAACTTACTTATGGGGTCTCTAAATGCCAGATACAGTGCTGATCCTATGCACAATGGGCATCAAACTGTTCAGTGGACCCTTGGCTTTCATATTTAGGGTGTGTTTTCTTGGTACCTAATGTTATGTGGGAGATAAGGTGCTTGAAAGTGGAAGATTTGATGTGATTTTCAGGTATTTCACCAAAACTAGCAATTTTTGGAAAGTACTGCGACTCTGTAGTTTGGAGTAGAAAGACATGGGTACCAATTTTGAATTCGCCCGAATGTGTACTTTCCAAAAATATATGGTTTTGGGGTGTCAATGTATTTTTTTGTGTTTTACCCCACAGAAAATGCAGTAAAAGTGTTGAATTTTCAGTAGCTAAAGAGACCTCTGGGGCAATCACTATGCACTAATGTCCTTATGGGGTCTCTAAATGCCAGATACAGTGCTGATCCTATGCACAATGGGCATCAAACTGTTCAGCGGACCCTTGGCTTTCATATTTAGGGTGTGTTTTTTTGGTAACCAATGTTATGTGGGAGATAAGGTGCTTGAAAGTGGAAGATTTGATGTGATTTTCAGGTATTTCACCAAAACTAGCAATTTTTGGAAAGCACTGCGACTCTGTAGTTTGGAGTAGAAAGACATGGGTACCAATTTTGAATTCGCCCGAATGTGTACTTTCCAAAAATATATGGTTTTGGGGGGGTCAATGTATTTTTTTGTGTTTTTACCCCACAGAAAATGCAGTAAATGTGTTGAATTTTCAGTAGCTAAAATACAGTAGATCTCCGGGGGAATTTGTATGTACTAACTTCCTTTTGGGGTTTCTAAATTCCAGATACATCAGTGATCCTATGCACAATGGGCATCAAACCGTTCAGTGGACCCTTGGCTTTCATATTTAGGATGTGTTTTCTTGGTACCTAATACTATGTGGGAGATATGATGCTTGAAAATAGAAGATTTGAGGCAATTTTTTTGAATTTTCATAATTTTTTATAGAAAATGCTAAATTCAGTAAAGCATTGCCGTTTGGTATTTAGGAGTTGGAAGACATAGTTACCCATTTCAGATTCGTCAGAATGTGTAGTTTTCAAAAATGTATGGTTTCCTGGAGTAAGCCTAATGTTTCATGATTTTTGGCTTTGGAATGTAAAGTATGCCGTATTCTGCTGTAATGCTTTGAAAATTTAGTAATTTACTGCTGGGAGTTTTTGATCTATAGAAGTCAGAAATCTCAATAAAACTATACATATCAGGTATTGGCACGTTTGGGAGACATGAGGCTTTCCAAATCAGTTGAATTTTTGTCCATAAAATAAAATATGTTTCTGGTATAAATCCCCATATCATGAAAAATAGCATTTTTTCTTTTTTTTTTTTGTATTTCAAGCTCTAAATCTTGTTCCAGAAGTGGAAATACACAAAAACTCAGGCATATTTGTTTGCCTACCTAAACTTAACCCTGCCCCCAGTAAAAGCCTCTAAACTGAGAGAGAACAGAATGTTTACAAAACGTCTGGCACTGAGGGGAACCGAAATGTCAAATTCTGCTGGCACTTAAAGGGTTAAACAGAGCAAACCTTCTCTGTTTATCATCCTCTCCCTTAAAGATTACATCTCCCACTATGGAGAACTTGAAGGGAAAACTCACATTTTCTCTCATTTGCTGGGCCATTCTACCACAATGTGCATAATGCTACTGTGTGATATGAGCCCTAGTCACTTAGACAATGTCAGAAAATACCATATGTAATGGAAAACTGTTACTTCTAAATAGAGAACAGTGATTATTTCATGATACTGCAATACTGTACTAGCTATTTTTTAGAATGTTACAAAGAGATTCAAGTATTTTTATTTTTCAAAATTAAAATCACTGCATTCAAAAATATTATTTTATGTAGATAGAGTCAAGAAGGGGACCTCTAAAAGAAAATAATTTATAATAATTCTATCAGAATATCTGAGATATGCATTAATAAGATCTGAGCTGCAAGATATGCACAGCTGTGTCTTTAGAAATGATCTAAAGCCCTTATAGGCTTTCATCTCTTTTCTATTCTTTTATCAAACACAAAGAGTTCATCATGTA
The DNA here is from genome assembly GCF_000004195.4 of Xenopus tropicalis. Classification (NCBI taxonomy): domain Eukaryota; kingdom Metazoa; phylum Chordata; class Amphibia; order Anura; family Pipidae; genus Xenopus; species Xenopus tropicalis. The sequence continues at coordinate 61,144,253 of NC_030683.2, forward strand.
TATGGGAAGGTCCCCAAATACTTTAATGGAACTAACCATTATGGCACAGAGTCAGAACTGTTAATATTATTTGTCAAGTCAGCCCCTTCAGGCATTCAAATTCACTCTCCCCCACTGTAGACACTGGTCCCTCCCTCTCTCGCTCTCTTTGGTGGCTGCCCATAATATGCTTGGAACCTCTTTTCCCCCTGTCAGTGTCCCTGGCTGTCTGCTGGATACTTTAAGCAGATGATGGTCCTTAGCTCATCAAGGTGTCATTTTTAAGGAGCCCAGCAGGTAAGCAATTCCCCCTTTGCAGGGGTTGGCTTTAGCACAAACAATGAACTACTGATTTTTCATGTCAGGTGCAAAAAAATTAACAACTGTCAGTCTAGTTAGGGAACCTTTTCATACTGACTGTGCTGATGCTGAATAAATAGAGATACTAATAAAAACATAATAGGTAAGATGTTTTAAAGGCTAATGAGATAGTAATGGTTAATTATGAGTGGTTTAAGAAGCATATACAGCATATAATTGCTTTCATGATATGCAAAGTATAGAGTGATCAGTATGTATTTAAGGTTGATAATGTATTAAAGAATCAACTGCATTCACAGTTAAAGGTAATGTTCTGATTTATACGTTCACATATGATTTTGTATATTGGATACATACATATTTAAATACAATATTTGTTTTTTAGTGCCTAACATGATTTTAAAGATTTTGGTAGAGAAATAAATATACTTTTAAAAGAGAATTAAACACACTATAATGAATACACATTAGCATACATATATGCATTATATTCTAGAAAAGACATAGAATTATAAATACAATTTAGGGGACAAAATAACTATAAAAATGTTTAGAATGTTAAATAAAATGCTGTTGTTAATCCCTAAATATGAATAATGGAATTAATGTAAACAATGTCACATTTATCATGAAATGACTGGAGTTTTTATAATGTAACAGAGCGAGACAAAACTTTTAATTGAGTAAATTAGTGTTATTTTTTTATTTCTTTCAAATATGAATTCACAGTGCACTGCAGTTTCTACACCCTGTTGCAAATATGCAAATAACTTGCGGTGGTGGACAAACAACTACAATTGCCCCTGCCTATTAAATAACAAACCAATATCCAGAAAGCTCTGAATTACAGAAAGGCCACCTCCCATAATATCATTTTAAGCAATAATTCTAATTTAATTATTTCTTCTTTTCCTGTAGTACAAACCTTTATTGGTGGGAAAACAATTTATTTAATGTTCAAATCTCTTTTAGTAGACTTAAGGAATATGATCCAAAATACAGAAACAACATTATCTGGGAAACCTCAGGCATTCTGGATAATGGATCCCATACCTATACTAGTGTATCCTTTTAGTGTCCTTATGTTATAAATAATAAATAAATATTCAGGTATTATGGACTTGAGTGTTACCAAGGTAATTATTATGCATCATACTCAACTCCCCTGCCCCTTCATTTGTTTATTTTTATTCATTCAACATAAAAAATCCTTGTGTAGCACAGCCTTCTCTTTTGGCCGAGAAATTATCAGAAATTAAATAAACCCCCTGGTAACAGCATTCTAGCCAGTTGTGACTCACTAGAAAGTACTAATGATATAATTTTGGGATTCTAAGCTCTGTTTGCTCTGCCTTAGTTAGTAGTGATATGGGTTGCTGTTTATGTAGATATAATATGTTAATTTTTAATTAACTCATTATTAAATAAGGATTTAATGGATATGCTGGATTTTCTATGTTTAAGGTCTCCTTGCCATGGAAGTAAGACATCTTCCTAAACTTTCTTATCTTGCACAGACTAAAGAGATGTTTTCCAAAGTTAACCCTACTCATGGCATTTTGGAAGGGTCATTGTTTGGTCAGAGTGATGTGTCAAACACAGCTATAAATACCATAAGTTTCATTGCTGTCAGATGCACAGATGAAAGAAACATCCACTGTGTCTTTAAGGTGAGAAAAAATATTCACTGTAATAACTGGGCAGATCCTGTAATTTCAGAGATAGTTGAAGCTGCCTTATACATTATCAGATTTTTATCTTACCAGGCTATATTAGCCCATCATTTCTACGCAGAATATATTTCCTTATTCGCCTGGAACTGTTTTCTTAGAAAGACATTTGCTAAGAATTACTGGAAGCTTCCACTATGGTCATCAGTTTTACGCTGATTAGTATGATTAGTTTTTAACAAACTGCACCACCTTGTGTTTATAGAATTGTACTACTGCTACAGAAAGAATTCCAGATAAAACTGAACTGAAATATGTAGTGGCGCTTTACCAGCAATTTTATTCCATGTCATTTGTTTTAAAGCAGGGGTCCCCAAGCTTTTTTATGTTATATTTTAACATAAAAAGTTGGGGAGCAACAAGCATGACATTTTTTTCTGAGGATGCCCAATAAGGGCTGAGGCTGGTTATTTGCTAGCCCTATGAGGACTGGCAGCCTACAGGAGGTTCAGTTTGGCAGTGCATGTGGTTTTTATGCCTCCAAGTCATAAATTAAGAAATGAGCACCTGTTTTGAGGCCACTGGAAGCAACATCCTAGGGGTTAGTCAGCAACATGTTGCTTAGGAGCTACTGGTTGGGAATCGCTGTTTTAAAGTAACCATCTGGTTGGTTGCTAGGGATTACTAGATGTTGGCAAACTTAAGACTTTCAGAGCGTTATGTAATAAAAAGAATTACGTTTGCAGTAACCCATAGCAACCAATCAGCAGGTAGCATTTACTAGTCACTTGTTAGAGCCTTAGAGCCTTTTATTATAAATCAGGGTTAAAGGAACAGTAACACCAAAAAATTAAAGTGTATAAAAGTAACTAAAATATAATGTGCTGCTGCCCTGCATTGGTAAAATTGTGTGTTTACTTCAGAAAGTCTACTATAATTTATATAAATAAGCTGCTATGTCGCCATGGAGGCAAACATTTAAAGGAGAAAAGGCACATAGCAGATAACAGATAAAACACTATTGTATTCTATAGAACTTATCTGTTATCTGCTATGTAACCTGTGCCTTTTCTCCTTTTTTCCAGCTTGAATGGCTGCCCCCATGGCTACACAGCAGCTCATTATATAAATTATAGTAGTGTTACTGTAGCAAATACACCAGTTTTACCAGTGCAGGGCAACAGTGCATTATATTTGTATTACTTTAAAGCTCTTTCATTTTTTGGTGTTACTGTTCCTTTAAAGTGGGTATAAATTATACAACCAGCCTTCTTTTGATATTGGTTCACATGTCCAGAACAGTAATGGCCAAATCTTCTGCAATCTAAGAGCTGGTGGTTGTTTTTTAGAGTGACACAGTGACACAGAGTCTGTGAAACATTAATATAAATGTTTTTTGCTACAAGGTATAGGACAGTAGGGTAACTATGGTGACAACCATAGTTACCCTATTGTCTATACCTTACCCTGTTATTGGCTGTCCCTCACACTTTCTACTTACAAATGGGGCTGTATTTTCCATATAGACAGTTGAGGCCCCAAGCCAAGGGCGATGGACTTGTGTGCCTATATGGTAACAAAAAAAAAATTCTTCCTGCCACTGCTGGATACCTGCCTACTATATTTGGCAGTGGAGGGGGGTAGGTACTTGAAGGGCCATGGAGAGATGTAGTGTGTGTGCGTGGTAATATGCATGTGTATTACATCACTTCCTACAAAGCGCCAACACTTGGTTCGTGCTTGGGGGTGGGCAAGCGGAAGTCTAATATGAATCCCTTAGGGACGCTACTTGCATTGGAACTTTGAGGCTTCAAATCACTACATAGCTTCAAACTGTCCTGATTTTCCATGGGACAATTCCAATTTTGATTACTTTTCCCACGGTCCTGGATGTGGTATTTAGCCAAACACAGTCCACTGTGTAATCGCCCCACCCCTGAACAACAGTGACCTACTCCTCAATCAGCAATGACGCACCCCCAATGTCAGAAGCTCCACCCTTTGTCATACACTTCGCCCTCCATCTGGAGTTTTAAAGATAATAGGTTTGCCCTATGGTTGCCATCTTATGTCCCAGAAGTGAAGGGTACAGAACATCTGGAGCTGACCAGAGAGAGCTAACAAGAAATAAATGAAAAAAAAAAGCAAATGTGCAGTGAACAGCAAGGTAAAGGGTGTGAGAACAAAGGAAATAAAGTAAATGTTGGAGATAAGAGCAGAGCGAAAGCTAGATCTCATGTAAATGGCATCAGTAAAATAGGGAAAAAGCAGAACCCATAAGAGCAGGGGTGAACATTTAGCATACAAAATTGCCACTACCACAAATTTTTAGGTTATATTGGGTTTAGTATTGATGAGCACTAATAAGACTATATGCCTATTATGAGGTTTGGATGTATAAAAGTCATATTTAAATAAAACTAGTTTTGTGGAAATATGAAATGTTCTGGTTTGCATCAGTCTGCAAGGATACTATTTTAACATACAGTTATTTTATAATCTTTTTGTTTTCAGATGCACTTTCAGCATTTAGCGAATATGAAAAAAATGAAAACTTCAAAATGAGTAAAACAATGAGCATGCATGAATGTCATTTAGTGTCTATGTTAAGTAGCATTGTTCCTGTTCCCTACTGTCAGTTTTTGTTTTCCTCTCATTGACACTAGCCTCAGGATGCTGCCACTGTAGACTGGCCTTTTCTGCAAATCAACAAAAGGAGAAGCAGGACAGAATAAAAACAGTATTATTTATTGTATGAAAAAAAATGCTAGCAAAGTAAATGTGCTAACCTTATGTTACTGTTGAGTAAAGCACTGCAAGAAGAAAACAACTAAAATGAGCACCCCCTATATTTCCAGATATTTATAAATCATATTGATTTCTAATGTGAATGTGAAGATTCAGAACAAGATGTAGAGCTCTAAATACAAAAAAAAGAAAAAATGCTATTTTTCAATATATGGAGATTTAAAACAATATTTTAAAATAAAAAATATTTTATTCTTTGCAAACAAATTCAACTGATTTAAAAAGCCTCATGTCTCTCTGCCAATAGCAGATAAGTATAGTTTTATGGAGATATTTGACTTCTATAGATCCAATATCTGGGAGAGGTCAAGGTATTTCATTATGGCTTTATACCACAAAAAAGTAAATGTCAATACATTTTATATTCTCACTTTAGGGGGCATTTGATGTGAGCATTTTTTTAAAAAAAGGAAAAATTGCTATTTTTCATGATATAGGGATTTATAGAAATATTTTATTTTAAGCATAAAAATTCAACTGATTTAGAAAGCTTCATGTCTCTAAAACATGCCAATATCAGATATGTATAGTACACGTTCAGATATCAGATATATATAGTACACATTCTACCAAATCCAAAAAAAGGTAGCAATGTCTCTCTACTCCTAATTAACAAATATCAAAGCTTTTCTGAGGCTTCTACAAAACATCAAAAAATTATGAAAATTCTTAAAAATCACCTCATAACTTTCACTTTGCTAGCTCATCCACCAAACAATTTGATGCATAGAATTACCAAAGTATCTGCCATGCAGATACTTTGGTAAAAGTTGTGTCTACCCAACTGAGGAACCAGCTGATGAAAGTTTCCATTTTAATAGACCCAATATATCTACTGATGCATGGGTCACTCAGGAGGAAATTCAAAAGGGACCTGAACATGTATAGGTAAACAAAGGTCTAGACTGGAGCTAAGCTCCAGGGTACTAAACGAGCTTAGCACTAAATGAGTTTAGCCAAACCTCTTCACTTAATTTTTCAGGATTCATTGAGGTCTGGCATAATACAGAGAGACTGACAAATAGCTAATGTGGTGCTGTTATTAAAAAAAGGATGATTTTCTCAGCCTGAAAACTATAGGTCTGTTAGTCTGACATCAGTGGTAGAAAAGGAAAGCCCTGGAGCTATAAGCACAGGGGCTGTATGGCAAGGGATTTGAATAACCAGAAGCCAGATTACACTGGTTTATGTTCAGAGATTGGCAGAATTAGGTGCCACCATAAGTAGGTGAGAAGGAAAGAGTTAAAGGAGAGGCAGACCTCCCTTGTCATATAATGTTATTAAGTGCTGTGTATACACATTAACTCCTCACTATACTGCTGGCTTTGGGAGTAGAATTATTTGGGCAGACTGCTTGTCAGGCTATTAGTGTATATTAACTGCTTTAGAGCAGTTTATCTCACTATGGCAGCATGGAAGTCAGTCTGGGCCCAAAAAATATCCACTGTATTATATTATATAAAAATCCAGGCTGTGACACTGCTAACTGCAACTCATTACGGTACACAGAGAGCTGTAATTAGAGTATGCCGAGAGCTGTGGGAAAGGTGCAAAACCTGAACACAGCAACTGTCCTGGCCTTTGCTTTAAGTCTGCCTATTGCACGGGTTTTCCACAGATTTAAATTTACTTGATTCAGCAGCCTGATCCTCAAATTTTACTGGGTTTTTTATTCTCTGAATTAATCACTGTGTAGATGATTTTGTCCATGCAGAGCTTCTAGGCTAGCTGTATATATATTTGGACAACATTCCAGCTGCCCCTGTTATATCCTACAGTACATTTCTTCCATATTTATATATACTTAGGCTGCAATCCAGCAGCCCCTGTGAAAATATCATTACGCTCCTGCAAAAGTTGAAACTTCACAGCACACTGTTTGGAGACGTCTCGGGCTAAAATGAAATTTCACCATATCTGTGCATAAATATGTAGAATACGGCAGCCCCAGATATTATATCATTTAAGGCCTGCTCACTATAGCTTTTCTTTGTGTGCCGTGGGTAGAGGGAGGTTTACTATATTTATATATATTTAGGTTATCATTTAGCATCCCCTGGGAGTATATCATATAGTGCCTGCACAAAGTTATCCTTCACTTTCAACCTGTAGTTGTACCGTTATCTGGAAACCCATTATCCAGAAAGCTCTGAATTATGGAAAGCCTGTCTCCCATAGACTCCATTTTAATTAAATATTTTAGATTTTCTTTTTCTTTGTAAAAATAGAACAGTAACTTAAGGTATGAATATCCAAACTACGGAAAGACCTCTTATCCGGAATACCCTTGGTCCCGAGCATTCTAGATAATGGGTCCCATACCTGTATAGGCATAAAAGCAGTTTCACCTTTGTCAGAATAACATTTGGTAATCATCTAGCAACCCCTTTTGATTACACATTTCGGACCATTTTCAGTGATATATTGTCAGTCTGTTGTACTGCTAATTTATCTATTTAGCTTGGAATTGCTGAAAACAGTTAAGGGGTAGGCGGTTCTTCTTACCAGGTACTGTTTGGCAATATTGCCAATTTTAAGCATAAGAATAGGTCTATTATCTGTGCATTTTTGTGGACCCTGCATATTATGGATCCTGTATATATGATGTTACCCTAAATAGAATAAGGTAACATAGTACGGCAGCTAATACATTCAAAGACTGCATCGAAGATAAATCTAATGCATAGCTGATAACTTGTTAAATATATATATTGTGATTGGTGGGTGTGCCCACTTTTTCTAACACTGACTCGAAGTCAGCCAGTGACAAACAGTGGGCACCCTGGCATAAATGAGAAGTGTGAATGAGTGTGAGAATGGCAGCATTTTAAATTTAAACCAATAAAATTCAATGGATGAAATCTGATTGGCTGTTAGTGACCCAACCCACTTTTCCTATTTTTAAACTTCAGTCCCCCAGTGACCAACTTTGCAAATACTGTGAGAATGCAGCAGGTTGAATTTCCCCATTAAAAGTCAATAGGTAAAATCTGTTTAGTGAGTGTAACCTTAAAGCTGTAAAATTGGCAGGAGTTTCAATTTCCCCATTAAAATAAATGGGTGAAATTTGATTGGCTGTTGTTGCCCCTCGCACTTTGGGGTCATCCAACAAATGTCCTTATTTTATTCGGGGGGACCCCATGATTATGATATTCAAGTTTGGGGGGTGTAGCTTCAAATCTGTAAGTGTGGCAACAGTTTGAAAATCTTCCCTGTCAAAGTCAATGGAAAAATTGGGGTGTTCGGAGCAAAGCCACAATAAGACAGAGGGCGGGATCACTTAGAAAGCACAAGCAACCTGCTCCGCTATAGGGCAAAAAAGTGTGGAGAGTTCGGGTGTTGTACCCCTAAAACTGTAGGAGGAGTAGCGTTTAGAAAATGGGGGGCGCTAAGAATAATAATAAGAAAAAGCGGAAGAATAAGCTGAAGTCGAAGAACAGTATGTTGGGTTTTTTAACCCAACATAATTAAAACATTCTGTTATTGTTAGTGTGCCAGCTGATTCATACACAGAGAAGAAAGGAAAAATAGGAAAAATATGTAGGAAAATCAGGTAAGTATGATGATCAGGGTTGCTTGAGTACACATATATGTTAAAATATGCATTTTCATTCTTGCTGATTGGGATTCTTGTACACGACGTATCACAGTGCTAAATAGATTCAACGTTTTGTCCCATAAGGGTTTTATTAGTGGGCACAACCAGAACATGTGAAAATATGAACCCACCTCTCTACATCCTCTCCAGCAGTCCAGAGGGTGATTTGGAATAAGACTATTCAATTTTTAAGGGATATGATACAAGAACATCATAAGCTTGAATATGTGCACCTTCTGTTTAACACAGGTACCTAAGCTGTTAGCATGCTGCTGAATGGAGTCCCAGTCTTTATCAGTTAATGGATGAGGAAGTATATTGTTCCATGTCAGCATATAAGGGTGTTGGAATGGAGAATCAGACAGTAGTTTATAGATTTTGGAGATCAGTCTTTTTTAGGGTAAGCCTCCTCTGGCTATGGCTTCAAAGGTAGTTTATGTGTCTGTTGGGGCACTATTGAAATTTCTTAATTGGAAGCTGTAGGCATATTTTTGGGATAGTGCAAATGATATCTGCAAAGGGAAATATCCTACAGGTAGCTGAGTTCAGCATGTCTCTGATAGAGTATAGTTTTGTCCTCGCCCATGTGGAGCAAAAGTCAGAAGATCAACTAGGGGAAAAAGAGGGATTACTGAGATGTATTGTGCCTAAGGGTTTTGTAGAGGAGAGTTTCAGATTCCATTTAAGTCTATTCCATATATGTAATGTAAGCTGGGTGGAAGAAAGCAAATCAAGCAGTTTTGTTGTGGTCCAGATCAAGATCAAAGAATTCAAATGAACCCGCTTATAGCTCAGATTTTCAATTTGACTACATGTTGTGACAGGTTGCCAGCTTGACCACCCTAGAATTTGCCTCAGGTTCAAGGCTACGTAGTATTTAGCAAAAGAGGGGCCCCACACCCCTTTGCTAGTTAATAAGGTCAGGACTGATTTATGTATCTTGTGTCTGCAGCTCTCCCATATGTACAGTATTTATGACATAAGGGTTAAATCTCTTTAAGAGTGTTGTAGGGAACTGCCACTTGGAGTGTCTCAAATAGATACAGAAATCTGGGTAAAATGCTAATTTTAATGGAGGCGATTTTACCAAACCATGAGAGACGGTGTCTGGCCTACTTTGTTTATAAACTCTTGGTCTGTTGTATTAGTGGGGTAAAATAATTTTTGTAAAGAACATTGTAGCTAGTGGTAATTTGTGTCCCTAAATATGATATGGATTTCCTTTTCCAATTTTCAAGTTCTGCAGCATATTAGATGGGATATTCAAAGGCTTCAGATTTGCTTATTCATTAATTTGTGCCCTGAAAGAGTTCCATATTTTTCTAAAGTCACATGTGAATTAGGTAGTGAGGTAAAGGGATTAGACATTGTTAACATAGTCGGCAAAGAGTGCCATTTTAAAGTCAGTAGACCCTAAAAGTATCCCTGAATTATTTGGATTATTCCTAATATTGCTAGCTAGGGGTTTGATGCTTATTGCATATAGCAGAGGTGAGAGGGGGCTCCCCTGTCTAGCCCCATTCCCTTTTTAGATTGGCTTATTTGTTTGACCCAGAAGTTTCAAGTAAGTGGTTGGGGATTGATAAAAGCTTCTGAGTGCAGTGAGAAAGGGGCCAGATAGGTTACAAGCTATGGAATTCTAAGCAGTGTCAGTTCAGTTAGTTGCTACTAAGAAAATAAAGTACTGTTTTGCATAAAAATGGGCATTAACTTAAGGTATGAAAATGATTTTGCCTCTTTATAGATCCCTGGTAAGCCCTCACCTTAAATATGCAGTGCTTAAGAAGGATATTATTAAGCTGAATAAAGAGAGAATGCAAAGATGTGAAACTATACTGGTAAAAGGGGTGGATGATTCAAACTATGAGGGTAGACTGTCAAGGTTGGGGTTATTTTAGTTTAGTTACTCTTTAAGTGTATATTAGAGGGCATTATAGACAGATAATGGGGGAATCTTTTTTCTCATAGAAAAGATCAATGCACCAGAGGCCACTCCATTAAATTGGAGGAACAGAAATTTAATTTGAAGCAGTGTAGGGTTCCTTCATGGTGAGGGCAAGTGAGATTGTGGAATGCCCTGCCGGGTGATGGCAGTTATGATGGCAGATTCTATTAATGCATTTAAAAGTGGCTTGGATGATTTCTTGACCAAGCATAATATCCAAGGCTTTTGTGATCTAAAGAGTTATTGGGGCCGATTCACTAAAGTGCGATAAAATTTATCGTACGCTTTCTTGCGTTAAATAAGTCGCGATAATTAGCGCGCGATTCACCATAGTATTATCGCGTGCGTTAAGTTGCCATTTTTGCATGCGGTATTTTTCGCGCTAGTTTTAACGCATTCGTTAATTTTTGCACTGAAAAGAATACGATCGCATGATTCACAAACACTTAGGCGCGCTAAATATCGCATTGGTCTATGCGAAAATTAACACCTACTACAGGCAGGCGAAAAATTATAGAAAAGTACAGTAAATGAGTTTTTGCTAATAAAATATGGACTTACAGTGTTATTTATTCAAGTATGTGTCTTTTTACTCAATTTTACTAAAGTCTTGGCATGTATGGAATTTTGCTACTAATATACAGTACTATAGCGGTAAATATTTAGTCGCGATAATATACAGTACTATAGCGTAAATATTTAGTCGCGATAATATACAGTACTATATCGGTAAATATTTAGACGCGATAATATACAGTACTATAGCGGTAAATATTTTGTTGCACAAAATACATTACTATGTATATTTTGGTGATTTTTTTGTCGCGACTTTGTAATCTCGCAACTTGCGGACATTTTGTAGCGATTTTGTAATCTCGTGACATGTGCGACTTGGGGCCATTTTGTGTCATTGAGCCTGCAGTCACAATACAGAGAGGATCATGCCTGGGGTTTCTAATCTGCTACCAGGGGAGAGGCGCTATATTATCACCGTTCTCCTATGCTCAGGATATGACGACCCGCCGCTGGGGCCCTTAGGGGTCCACGAGAGGAAGAGGGCAATCCTGCGCGAGCTAAGAGAAGGTTTGCTCGCCGGGTTTGCCCTTGATGTTGACCTCCGCCAGCTCCAGCGCCTATGGTCTGACCCGAAGCGTAGGAATTCAGACCTGGTGGCTGAAATTGCGGAAGGTAATTATTGTACTTTATTATGCTTTTACAGTATATGTTCAGTAAAAGATTTAGCAAGTAATTTGAACTAAAGGTACAAATGTAAGAAATGTCAGGGATGACGAAAGTGACATAGTAACATAGTAAGTTGGGTTGAAAAAAGACATACGTCCATCACGTTCAACCATAATGCCAGTGAGGAACTGAAACGTTGGTCACAATAAACCTCTGAATATTATTTCACATCTTTGTGACTCCTTGTGAAAATCCTGTGTGTGCCGTCACCCCATGCCTGTCTAGATTTTGTTTTGCCACAGGCACCCAGGTATTATTGTTCCTTATGGTGTGCAGCTTCCCAGCACTTCGTATTGTATATATATATATATATATACACATCTATTTTCAAATACATATGCATAAATAAGTTTAAAGCAGGGGGGAAGCAGCAGGGAGCGGCCCATAGTGTGAGTCATTTGGGGAAGGGCCACGAATGTTTTAGGGGGCCCTGGCTTACAATGTCTGTGTGTCCTTTGTATTGATGTGAGGGTTCACAGGGGGAGGGGTCAGTGGGGGCGTGGGAGGAGGGGGGCCCAAAAAAATGTTGTTGTGAGGGGCCCCGTTATTTATGATGGTGTATGAATGTATATATATATATATATATATATATGTATAATATATTACACAAAATAACATCTTGCAATACTATCTCACAGAACTTCAGCTGGCGCCTCATCCCCAGGCACAACCCCAGGCCCTCCAGGCTCCTGTGGCCCACCAGGCTCCACCGGCCCCCAAGGCCCGACCTCCACCGGCCCCCCAGTGCCCCCCCCCCATTTTATTATCTCTAGCACTTGTTTTTTTTCTTACTTATATTTTTATTGTTTTTTTGGGATTTTTTTTGCAAATAAACAATTATACAGCACCTCTCTTGCTCTCCCAGGGCAAAATGTCGCCAGTTTTATGCTGGCAATTGTCGCGTGCGTAATGACGCGACAATTAGCGTTTGCGATAAATAGCGTGCATGTGAAAAATACCGCGCACGTTATTTATCGCGACAAAATTATCGCATGAAATACCGCGCGTAAAATAGCAAGCAAGCAAGTATGCTTATAGTGAATCGTGCGAAAAGCCGCGAAAATTAAGACGCAATAAAATTTTTACCGCGCGCTATAAATAGCGCACGTTTTATCGCAATTTAGTGAATCGGCCCCATTGTGTAGTGTAGATATTGGTATTTATAGTTTACATATGTGAGTGTATAGATAGATCTGTATAAGTATATATATATATTTGGAGGGGTTAAACTTCTTTTCAACCCTACTTAACTCTGTAACTATGTCTGCCATAACCATCCATTACAAATGCAAAGTATGCTCCACTGAAAGCAAGCACAGCATCATATAACTGCTTGTCAGCAAGCTGATAGTTCAGCTGCTTCTCTAATACTACTCTGTTGTACACAACAGTGCATGATTAACTACCTACATCCTTTCCCCTTTTGCAACCAATAAAAGAACAGAGCTGGAAGTGAAAATCAACAAATTGCAGTGCAGGAGACTCGGTGTTCCACATAGTAATTGTCTTGTAATATAAGGAATAATCTACCTCTTACTTTAATACAGGTCATGGAACGCCAGGTTACTTTTAATATTAATTATTAATATAATATCAAATATTAATACAACAGAGGGTACTTTATTTTAATAAATTCCAGTGAGTCATGTGACATGACATCACTAAGTACCAATTATAACTGATGGCACAGTTTATAAGGCTATAATTTACAGGACATTAATTGGACTTATGTATTATATAGTAGATAATGTACCCCCTACTGTAATTTATTAAGATATTGGAAGTCACCAAAGAATTTTGTGCGAGGCCTGCGGCCCTTATGCTTTTGTATGGTCACGTAACTCCTTCTGATATCTTTATAAATTACAGTAGGGGATACATTATTCAATATAATCTACAGAATTTGTATGCACAATGTTTCACTTAGGGATCTTATTGTGCCATGTTTTGTACAGAAACTTTTTTTCCTTTACCTTTACTGCCTTAACCCTTTCACTGCCAGCCGTTTTGGACCAAAGTGGAACTTCTACTGCCAGACAGTTTTTGAACATTTTGCACTGTTTCACTTTAGGGGCCTTTCCTCGGGGGGACTTTTAGTTTACCCAGGAAAACAATATATTGTTTTTTTCAGGACAAACTAAGCTTTCAAAATATGGTAGAATTTTGGTGTAATTCTAATTCTGTAACAAGATATAGGCCTCTAAATGTCTAAAAAATTTTAAAAAAATCATATTTTTCATAATATAAACACACATACCAGAAACAAAAATTATTTTATGCATAAAATACAACTGATTTGGAAAGTCCCATGTCTCCTGAACGTGCCAATACCAAATATATATAGTTTTATGGAGATTTCTCACGTGTATAGGTCAAAAACTCCCAGCAGTACACTACCAAATTTCCAAAGCACTTCTCCAGAAAGCTGCATACTTTAGATTTCAAGGCCAAAACTTCCACTAACAGAATGTTTATCCCAGATAATTACATATTTCTGGAAAGAAAAGATTCTGGGGAATCCAGAATAGGCACAATTGTCTGTCTACTCCAAACTATCAAGTCACAATGCTTTCCTAAAATTATAGTTTTTTATCAAAATTTGTGAAGTTTTTAAAAAATCGCTTCAAAGCTTCCATTCTATAGTATCTTATCTCCTACAGGTCATAAAGTAACATTAAATATGAATGCCAGGGGTCCACTGAACAGTTTGATGCCCAATATGTATAGGTTTACCTAAGTATGTGGCATGTAGGGGCCCCAATGGGAACATACCCTCATATGATCTGTCATTTCAGCTCCTGCAAAATCAACACATTTACATCATTATATGTGGAATAAAGCTAGTAAAACACCCTAAATTTGAACTCCAGGGGTCCACTGAACAGTTTGATGCCCAATATATATAGGTTTACCTAAGTATGTGGCATGTAGGGGCCCCAATGTGAATATACCCCCATATGATCTATCATTTCTGTCATTTCAGCTCCTGCAAAATCAACACATTTACATCATTATATGAGGGATAAAGCTAGTAAAAAGTACGCTCACCCAGAAAGTCATATATATTTGGAAAGAACACATTCCCCTGAATCTAAAATGGGTACCCATGTCTTTCTACTCCAAAGTACCAAGCCGCAAAGCATTTCTAAAGTTAGCAATTTTGATGACAATTCCAAAAATCCGCTCCAAGCTTCCACTTTGCAGCATCTTATCTCCCAGATAGCATTAGGTACCAAGATAATGCACCCTGAATTTGAATGCCAGGGGTCCACTGAACAGTTTGATGCCCAATATGTATAGGTTTATTTAAATATGTGGCATGTAGGGGCCCCAATGGGAACATACCCCCATATGAATTGTCATTTAAAAAAATCAACACATTTACATCCTTTATGTGGGATAATGCTACAAAAAAGTACGCTCACCCCAGAAAGCCATATATTTTTTGGAAAGTACACTTCCCCCGAATCTAAAATGGGTACCCATGTCTTTCTACTCCAAAGTACAAAGCCACAAAGCTTTCCTATATTTGCCGATTTTTATAATATTTCAGAAAATCGTCTAAAAATGTTGCAGTTTGCCGCATTTATATCACACAATTTCTTGCGTACAAAGGCAAATCACCCCAAATAGGAACACCTAAGGTCTACTTAACAGTTTGATGCCCAATATGCATAGATATACCAAAGTCTGTGGTATGTACTGACCCCAAAATGAAAATAGCGCATATGGATTTCTCGCCTGCAAACCCAGCTTTTGCATACAGAGCCCCCTGTCCAGCGTATTATGTGCTGTAACACCCCCAAACTATACAGAAAAACCCAGAAAACCATATATTTTTGGAAAGTACACATTCTGACAAATCCAACATCGGTAAAGAGTCCTTTCTACACCAAAGTACCAATCTGCAAAGCTTTCCTAAAGTTATTGGTTTTTATGACATTTCAGAAAATCGTCTAAAAATGTTGAAGTTTGCCACATTTATCTCACACAATTTCTTACGTACAAAGGCAAATCACCCCAAATAGGAACACCTAAAGTCTACTGAACAGTTTGATGCCCAATATGCATAGATATACCAAAGTCTGTACTGACCCCAAAATGAAAATAGCGCATATGGATTTCTCGCCTGCCAGCTCAGCTTTTGCACACAGAGCCCCCTGTCAGCTTATTATGTGCTGTAACCCTCCCTAACTATACACAGACCCCCAGAAAACCATATATTTTTGGAAAGTACACATTCTGATGAATTCAAAATAGGTAAAGTTATTTTCGTACACCAAAGTTACACCTGGCAAAGCTATGCTAAAAACAGATCAGGAATACTAATACTGGAATAAAAATGCAATAAAACCAAAAAAATTGTGCAAATCAGCGAAACAACAAAATAAGTCACATGACAGTGTAATTAATGGTCAGAATATCTGATCCAATAGTCAGGCTGTCAAAATAAACAGTTTTTAAGGATAATAAACTAAAAACAAGCAGTAAAATGGAAAAAAAATACAAAAAAAGTTTGAGTATACACATGTGACATATGTAAAAGTAGTGTGACAGTATGTGAGTGTGTATATGAGTGTATATAAGTGTATATTAGTGTGCAAAATGAAAAAAAAAACAAAAAAAAGTGCTAAATTGTGTGCTGTATGTAGGTATAAATATGTGTAAGTGAGTGTAAGGGGCTGATTTACTTACCCACGAACGGGTCGAATGGAGTCCGATTGCGTTTTTTTCGTAATGATCGGTACTTTGCGATTTTTTCGTATGTTTTTTCGGATTCTTTACGAATTTTTCGTTACCAATACGATTTTTGCGTAAAAACGCGAGTTTTCCTATCCATTACGAAAGTTGCGTAAAAAGTTGCGCATTTTGCGTAGCGTTAAAACTTACGCGAAAAGTTGCGCATTTTTTGTAGCGTTAAGTTTTAACGCTACGAAAAATGCGCAACTTTTCGCGTAAGTTTTAACGCTACGAAAAATGCGCAACTTTTTACGCAACTTTCGTAATGGATACGAAAAACTCGCGTTTTTACGCAAAAATCGTATTGGTAACGAAAAATTCGTACAGAATCCGAAAAAATCGCAAAACATACGAAAAAATCGCAAAGTAATCGCAAAATGTTCGTTTTCAAGTCGGAACTTTTCCAATTCGGGTCGGATTCGTGGGTTAGTAAATCAGCCCCTAAGTGTGTAAATACAACAAAAAAAGAACACACTTACCTGTCCAGAAGATCCAGATCGCATGGTTGGCCATCCTGCTGCAGTCCCGGTGAGTGGGGGGTGGAAACAGGAAGTGGGAGCTTGGGGGGGGGGGCCTGCGTTGATCGCGTCGCAGGGCCAACATGACAGCCCAGGGGGCTGTCATCACTAAAAACTCTCTGCAAAAGCGGCGTACGTCGTTGGCAGATAAAGCCTTTTCCTGCAACGACGTACGCCGTACGGCGTTGGCAGAGAAAGGGTTAACAGCCAAGTGCCTTATGTAACATTACCTTATGTCAGGTACCTTAGATAGCTCAATAGTACAAGTTGATCCAGGGACTGGTCCGATTGGCAGCTTGAAGTCAGAGAGGAATCTGTCACCCTCTGTGGCAAATTAGAGAGGCTTCAGAAGGGTTTTTTTGCCTTGAGTTTGGAGTAGGAATGAAGAGGGAGCGAGCAGGTCTAGAGAGGGAGTGTTAACAAAGGGGAGCGAATGTCTTGAAAGGGCAGGGAGTGAGCAGGGACATAGACGAGCAAGCAGGTCCAGACACAGAGGAAATGAGGCGCTGAGGGAATGAGTATGCCCCTGTCAAGTAAAGAAGTGCAGGCAGCTTGGGGTGAATGCAGTAGGAAGAGCTGCTTGGAGAGCACAGCTTGCAGCTGCAGTGCTGTGTCTGTAAGTTATAAACGGCAAATTCTCATGTAGGAACGTGAGGTTTACAACAATATATACTTTGCAGTTTGGCCCATAGGGAAATGGCCAAACTGTAGATTATAAGGATTTAATTTACAGGATAGTCATGGCTATGTCATGGCTGTGTTTTATATACAGCTTGTAGACAAAGGGAACTGTGTTGGATAAGTGTGACAAATGACTAACTTTAACAGCTTTCAGATTCCCTAATTCCAAAGCCAGACACACACACCAGCTTTATCCACCAGCTTTAGCAGCACCCTTCATTTATGCTCTGGCTTTAACAATAGTGTGCCAAAGAATGGAGCCACATCTTATCGTCTGTGCCCTCTATATACTATTGCCTTTGCTTTCGGTCCAATACACAGATATTGTTTTAGCTTTGCCTGTGTTTTATCCCCTCGGCCTCTATTTTTCGTTGGTTCTGGCAGTTTTTATTGTTAAATCATAGCTAAAACTGTCAAACTCACTGGTGCCCTCTGCAAATTCCAATAAAGTGGTTGGGTGTTTTTTTTTGGTGCACTGGATTTTTGCCACATTTGCCACTGGTAAAATGCGGAATTTAACCACAAATACATGCCTGGTGAAAAAAATTGCTACTACTACCACTACTGACTTCCTCCTTATACCCCTAACACTGCTTGGTCATGTCTGTGTTTTTCCTAATACACTTAAAACTCCCTGCCCATTACCTTCTCTAAATTATTATTATTAACATTTATTTATAAAGCGCCAACATATTCCGCAGCGCTGTACAATAAGTGGGTTTCATACATTGGACATACAGAGTAACATATAAAGCAATCAATAACCGATACAAGAGGTGAAGAGAGCCCTGCCCAAAAGAGCTTACAATCTACAAGGAGAAAGGGTTGAGACACAAGGTATGGGAATGGGCATAACCAGAGTTGTGAGAGGTGTGGCATAGGGTAGGGATGTAGCGAACTGTTCGCCGGCGAACTAATTCGCGCGAACATCGGGTGTTCGTAAGTTCGCGAACTTTCCGCGTATGTTCGCAATTTTGACCTCTCACCCCAGAGCCAGCAGATACATGGCAGCCAATCAGGCAGCTCTCCCTCCTGGACCACCACCCCCCCCCGGACCACTCCCTTCCATATATAAACCGAAGCCCAACAGCCATTTTACATTCTGCCTGTGTGTGCTTGAGGAGTTAGCATAGGAGAGAGCTGTGCAGGGATTTGAGGGACAGTTTAGGTAGCTTTGCTGACTAGTAATCTACTTTCTACTGCTCTGTATTAGCACATAGGGAGAGAGCTGTGCAGGGATTTGAGGGACAGTTTAGGTAGCTTTGCTGATTAGTAATCTACTTTCTACTGCTCTGTATGTAGCTGCTGTGGGCAGCTGTCCTGTGCTGATCATCTGCTGTAACCCAATAGTCCTTGTAAGGACTGCTTTTATTTTCTGATTACTGTTACTCTAGTCTTCTTTTCATTGTGTACTGCAGCTCCGTCTGTGTGTGTTGGAGACAGGTGTGCTGCTCATAGTAGTGCACTAAGCACCAACCACACATAAACATAATTTTTTTTTATTTGTGTTTTTTTACTTTGCTACTGTAATTTATAGTGCCCAGTGCTATTAGTCTAGCTGTGTTAAGGACTGTTGTGCTGCTCCTAGTAGTTCACCACCAGCACCAACCAGACATCACTTTTGTTTTATTATTATTATTTTTTTTAATTTATCTTATTATTTAGATATTTAGATATTAGATATATACCTGTAGATATAGATATTTAGATATTTATTTAGACATTCTGTCTAAAAATAACAATAATAATTCCGTGTCTTGAAACATCACCTGAGTGAAGTTTTTCCACCAGCAATACTATATCCATTACTGTATACGTTGCCATTGCAGGCCTTGTTGCCAGTGTCTTTTTCAACCAAGTGCCACCTAGCTGTGTGAGCTTTTTCACATTCTGTCTAAAAATAACAATAATAATTCCGTGTCCAGAAACATCACCTGAGTGACGTTTTTCCACCAGCAATAATATATTCACTACTGTATACGTTGCCATTGCAGGCCTTGTTGCCCAGTGTCTTCTTCAACCAAGTGCCACCTAGCTGTGTGAGCTTTTTCACATTCTGTCTAAAAATAACAATAATAATTCCGTGTCCAGAAACATCACCTGAGTGACGTTTTTCCACCAGCAATACTATATCCACTACTGTATACGTTGCCATTGCAGGCCTTGTTGCCCAGTGTCTTCTTCAACCACGTGCCACCTAGCTGTGTGAGCTTTTTCACATTCTGTCTAAATAACAATAATAATTCCGTGTCCAGAAACATCACCCAACATCACAACATCCTCATCCTCCTCTGCTATGGGCACCCCACGTACCACTTCCTCCACCACCGCCACCCCTTCTTCACTGGATGAGTCAGAGGAGTTGTTTTCACATGAGTTTGTTGAACTGAGTGATGCGCAACCATTATTGCCAGAAGAAGATGAAGGAGATGAGGACGTTACACCAGATATCATAATTGAGGCAGGCAACACAACAGAGATGGACATAAGGTGTGATGAGGTCCCTGCTGCTGCTGCCTTCTGTGAGCTGTCAGAAGAAATTGATGCATCTGAGGAGAATGATGATGAGGAGATTGATGTTTTGTGAGTGCCCAGAAGAAAGAGAGCAAGAGGAGGATAGTTCAGATGGAGAGACGGAGATTTAGAGAGGCAGGAGGAGAATAAGACTTAGAAGAAGCAGGGACAGCTCGCAGGGAACAGTAGGGCAACAACATGAATCGGCACCTGTGGTCAGCCAGCCAACGCACCCGCCAACTTCTACTGTTACCGCTAGAAAACCTGCATCAAAAGGCTCAGCAGTGTGGCATTTTTTTAATGTGTGTGCCTCTGACAAAAGCGCTGTAATTTGCAATGAGTGCAGTCAGAAACAGACTCTTGGGAAGCCCAACACCCACGTAGGTACAACTGCTATGCGAAGGCACATGAACGCCAAACACAAAGCACTATGGGAGCAACACCTCAAAGGAAGCAGACAAACTCAAAGCCACCCTCCTTCTGGTCCAGCATCTTACTGCTCTACCTCTGCTGTCCTTGACCCGTGTCAACCACCCTCCACTCCGCCTTCCACCTTGACCACCAGTTCCTGCTCATCTGCCCCCAGCCAAGTTTCTGTGAGGGCCATGTTTGAGCGTAAGAAACCAATGCCTCCGAGTCACCCCCTTGCCCGGCGTCTGACAGCTAGCTTGTCTGCACTCTTAGCCTGCCAGCTTTTACCATACCAGCTGGTGGACTCTGAGGCCTTCCACAAATTTGTAGCAATTGGGACACCGCAGTGGAAGGTACCCAGCCGCAATTTTTTTTCCCAGAAGGGAATACCACACCTGTACCAGCATGTGCAGAGCCAAGTCACCGAATCTCTGTCATTTAGTGTTGGGGCAAAGGTCCATATGACTACTGACACATGGTCCTCCAAGCATGGTCAGGGCAGGTATGTCACCTACACTGCCCATTGGGTGAACCTGGTGATGGCTGGGAAGCAGGCAATGCGTGGTTCAACAACAGTGGAGTTGGTGTCACCGCCATGGGTTGCATGCGGGTCTGCCACCACCTCTACTCCTCCTTCGCTCTCTAACTCGTCTTCTTCCTCTGCTTCTTCCTCCTCTGCTGCTGTGTCCTCCTCCACACCTGTGCACCCCCAGCTCCCCATAGGCTATTCGACGTGCCAGGTATGCCGTTGTCATGCTGTCTTGGGCATGACGTACCTGGAAAGCAGAAACCATACCGGATCTGCACTCCTGTCATCTCTGCACTCACAGGCCGATCGGTGGCTGACCCCACACCAACTGAAGATTGGAAAAGTGGTGTGTGACAACGGAAGCAATCTTTTGGCAGCACTGAGACTTGGCAATTTAACACATGTGCCCTGCATGGCACATGTTCTAAATTTGATAGTCCAACGTTTGTCTCGAAGTACCCAGGATTGCAGGACATTCTCAGGCAGTCCAGGAAGGTGTCTGGCCATTTCAGACATTCCTACACAGCCATGGCACACCTTGCTGACATTCAGCGGCGGCACAAGTTGCCAGTCAGGCGTTTAATTTGCGACAGCCAGACTCGCTGGAATTCCACGCTAATGATGTTTGAACGTCTGCTGCAACAACAAAGAGCCGTCAACGAATACCTACGAATACCTCCCCCGTTACTGGGTGCTTATGTGCGACGCCTGCAGGCTCATGCGCCCTTTTGATGAGGTCACAAATATGGTTAGTCGCACCTAAGGCACCATCAGCGACCTAATACCCTTTGTTTTCTTCCTGGAGCGTGCCATGCGATGAGTGACAGATGAGGCCGTAGACCAGCATGACCATGAGCAGGAAGAGCATGATTTCTGGGCGGAATCACCAGAACGAGCCCAGGCACCTGCTGCAATGCAGGGAGAGGTGTCAGAAGTGGAGTCAGAGGAGGAAGGTGGCTTTGTGGAGGAGGAAGACCAACAGGAGCAGGCTTCCCAGGGGGCTTGTGGTCACCTTTTGGGGACCCCTGGTCTTGTACCAGGGGAGGAGACCGCGGCTGATGACGTAGTCCTTGATAACGAGGAAGGGGAGATGGATACCTCTGCATCCAACCTTGTGAGAATAGGGTCTTTCATGCTGTCATGCCTTGACCCCCGTATCAAGAGGCTTAAGGAGAAGGACCTGTACTGGGTCGCAACGCTACTAGACCCTCGTTACAAGCATAAAGTGTCAGAAATGTTACCAACGTACCACAAGTCCGAAAGGATGCTGCATTTCCAAACCGGCCTGCAAAACATGTTGTACAATACTTTTAAGGGTGATGTCACTCAACATTCCAGGGGCAGAGGTGCCGGTAATCCTCCCACGAGCACACCTGCAAGGACAATGCACTTTGGCCACTCTGTAACGTCAGACCAAGGCAGCGCCAGAACCCTTCTGGATCCACCCTCAGAGAACGCCTTGACCGGCAGGTAGCGGACTACCTGGCATTAACTGCAGATATCGACACTCTGAGGAGTGATGAACCCCTGGACTACTGGGTGCGCAGACTTGATCTGTGGCCAGAGCTGTCACAATTTGCCCCACCTCAAGTGTCCTCAGAAAGGACCTTCAGTGCAGCAGGAGGGATTGTCACTGAGAAGAGAACTCGCCTAGGTCACAAAAGTGTGGATTACCTGACCTTTATTAAAATGAATGAGGCATGGATCTCGGAGGGTTACTGCACGCCGGAAGACTTATTCTGACTCCCCATGCAGCTGTCCTTCTCTGCACGCCACATGACTCCACACACAGCTGTCCTTTAGCGTCCTCCTCCCCCACCGTACAAACTAGGGTGCAAATCCTACTGGTTTCATTTTAAGCCAAACTTTTTGGACTGGTAAATCCTGAGTTTTTCTGGCCTCTGTGCTTCAGTGGCTGCGACAACAAAAAAACAAAGATTTTCAACATTTATCTAACATATATTTGTCCAAGCTTTTACATTCCCTATCTGATCCCCCATGTCCCTCTATGAGGGGGCGGCCATATTTGTGCAGCAGATGTCTGTTAGCATTAGAAGCTATAACTGACAGGCTGAGAAGGGACAGTCAGGCTGGTGTTGGAGTTTTCCAATGTGCAGCTATCGAAATTCGCTATTAAAACATGGTTGATCAGTGCTTGGTACGCTATATTAGTTTTTGGAAAGGGTTTGCCTGGGAAAATGGTTGTTATATCATATTTATAACATATTTTTTCTGTCCTCTGTGCTTCAGTGGCTGCGACAACAAAAAAACAAAGATTTTCAACATTTATCTAACATTTTTTATGTCCTCTGTGCTTCAGTGGCTGCGACAACAAAAAAACAAAGATTTTCAACATTTATCTAACATATTTTTTCTGGCCTCTGTGCTTCAGTGGCTGCGACAAAAAAAACATAATTTTTCAGGAATGTACACATTCCTGATTTTTCAGGGTTCTGGCGTTGGAGTTTTCCAATGTGCAGCTATCGAAATTCGCTGTTAAAACATGGTTGATCAGTGCTTGGTACGCTATATTAGTTTTTGGAAAGGGTTTGCCTGGGAAAATGGTTGTTATATCATATTTATAACATATTTTTTCTGTCCTCTGTGCTTCAGTGGCTGCGACAAAAAAAACATAATTTTTCAGGGATGTACACATTCCTGATTTTTCAGGGTTCTGCAACAGCGGCAAAATCGTATCTTTTATGGTCACCGCAGGTGATCAATAAAGTAGGCCAAAACTGGGCCCACACTGCAGAATCAGTGTTTTTTGGTTCACTTCACTGTACATTTAATTACCTCTGCCTACGGTCGTGCACGTGCGCACAAGCACGGTGACTGCTAAACACACCACTACAGAAATATTCCCACCGACAGGACGAACGTCCTGGAGGTGACAAGCAACTAGTAAAGACTATTATTCACTCACTAGACGGTATCATTAAAGCTTTTTGCGTTTTTTCTCGTTGCAGTAAACACGGCGTTTTGTCTTTTTGTTTTGTGCGTGTGAACCGGCTAGTAACCTTTACACGACTTGATTGGCATGTAGATGCCGGATGTTTTAAAGCAGTTTATTACACAAGTTTAGAAATGTAGTTTCTTCTAGATTTGTGCCCTTTACAGCACAAAACGCAACGCTGTGTCAACAACGTATTTTTCAGAGAAATTTTTGTCCTTGATCCCCCTCCTTCATGCCACTGTCCAGGTCGTGGCACCCTTTAAACAACTTTAAAATCAGTTTTCTGGCCAGAAATGGCTTTTCTAGGTTTTAAATTTCGCCTTCCCATTGAAGTCTATGGGGTTCGCAAAGTTCGCGAACGGTCACACTTTTTGGCAGAAGTTCGCGAACGGGTTTGCGAACTTTTTTTGTGAGGTTCACTACATCTCTAGCATAGGGTATTGCTTTTAGCAGCACACTGAGGTTATGTTAAACTAGATTAGGGTAAGTTTCTCTAAATAAATGCGTTTTTAGAGATCTCTTTTAGAGATCTCAGACTTTTCAGAGAAAGTCTGACAGATTGTGGGAGCGAATTGCAGAGAAGGGGGGCAGCCCTTGCAAAGTCTTGAATGCAAGGAGGGAATGAGAGAGGAGTTGAGGAGCAGGTCAGTAGAGGAGCATAACAAGCGGGTTGGATGGTACCTAGAGATAAGTTCAGAGATGTATGGTGGGGCAGAGTTATGAACTGCTTTAAAATGTGAGAGTCATTAGTTTGAATTTTATCCTGGATGGTAGGGGAAGCCAGTGCAGAGATTGGCAGAGTGGCATGGCAGAGGAGGAGCGGTTGGAGAGGTGTATGAGCCTGGCAGCAGTATTCATTATAGACTGGAGAGGGGACAGTCTTTGGAGGGAAAGGCCAATTAATAGGGCGTTACAGTAGTCCAGGCGAGATATTATAAGAGAGTGAATAAGAATTTTGGCAGCATCTTCCAAGGCACCAGGTCTGGGAAGATGGGGTGATGGTAGAATTGTTAACCTTTATAGATACCTCGGGAACAATGTGGGCGTTGGATGGGAGAAATAGAACCAATTCAGTCTTAGAGAGGTTTAATTTAAGGTAAAGTTTGGACAGTGGAGACAGTGGACAGGCAGGAAGAGACACGGATTTTTTCAAGTATGTGATCTTCCTAGAGTGATGTATGCTTGTGTTTTCAGGGAAATGGGAATCAGAATTGTCCTTTTAGTGAATTGATCGTTAACTTGCAAAAAATAAGAAGTGATAATATTTTTACATTTTTCGACCCTTAGTGAATCGGCCCCTACGTGTATGGGCAATAAAGGATTAATAAGGCATACATGCTGCCAGATCTGCTTGCCAGAGTATTCGGCCCCCTTGAACTTTTCACATTTTGTCACATTACAGCCACAAACATGAATCAATTTTATTGGAATTCCACGTGAAAGACCAATACAAAGTGGTGTACACGTGAGAAGTGGAACGAAAATCATACATGATTCCAAACATTTTTTACAAATAAATAACTGCAAAGCGGGGTGTGCGTAATTATTCAGCCCCCTGAGTCAACTTTGTAGAACCACCTTTTGCTGCAATTCCAGCTGTCAGGCTTTTAGGGTATGTCTCTACCAGCTTTGCACATCTAGAGACTGAAATCCTTGCCCATTCTTCTTTGCAAAACACCTCCAGCTCAGTCAGATTAGATGGACAGCGTTTGTGAACAGCAGTTTTCAGATCTTGCCACAGATTCTCGATTGGATTTAGATCTGGACTTTGACTGGGCCATTCTAACACACGGATATGTTTTGTTTTAAACCATTCCATTGTTGCCCTGGCTTTATGTTTAGGGTCGTTGTCCTGCTGGAAGGTGAACCTCCGCTCCAGTCTCAAGTCTTTTGAACACTCCAAGAGGTTTTCTTCCAAGATTGCCCTGTATTTGGCTCCATCCATCTTCCCATCAACTCTGACCAGCTTCCCTGTCCCTGCTGAAGAGAAGCACCCCCAGAGCATGATGCTGCCACCACCATATTTGACAGTGGGGATGGTGTGTTCAGAGTGATGTGCAGTGTTAGTTTTCTGCCACACATAGCGTTTTGCATTTTGGCCAAAAAGTTCCATTTTGGTCTCATCTGACCAGAGCACCTTCTTCCACATGTTTGCTGTGTCCCCCACATGGCTTGTGGCAAACTGCAAATGGGACTTCTTATGGTTTTCTGTTAACAATGGCTTTCTTCCAAAAAGGCCAACATTGTGCAGTGCATGACTAATAGTTGTCCTATGGACAGATTCCCCCACCTGAGCTGTAGATCTCTGCAGCTCGTCCAGAGTCACCATGGGCCTCTTGGCTGCATTTCTGATCAGCGCTCTCCTTGTTCGGCCTGTGAGTTTAGGTGGACGGCCTTGTCTTGGTAGGTTTACAGTTGTGCCATACTCCTTGCATTTCTGAATGATCGCTTGAACAGTGCTCCGTGGGATGTTCAAGGCTTTGGAAATCTTTTTGTAGCCTAAGCCTGCTTTAAATTTCTCAATAACTTTATCCCTGACCTGTCTGGTGTGTTCTTTGGACTTCATGGTGTTGTTTCTCCCAATATTCTCTTAGACAACCTCTGAGGCCGTCACAGAGCAGCTATATTTGTACTGACATTAGACTACACACAGGTGTACTCTATTTAGTCATTAGCACTCATCAGGCAATGTCTATGGGCAACTGACTGCACTCAGACCAAAGGGGGCTGAATAATTACGCACACCCCACTTTGCAGTTATTTATTTGTAACAAATGTATGATTTTTGTTCCACTTCTCACGTGTACACCACTTTGTATTGGTCTTTCACGTGGAATTCCAATAAAATTAATTCATGTTGGTGGCTGTAATGTGACAAAATGTGGAAAAGTTCAAGGGGGCCGAATACTTTTGCAAGCCACTGTATTTGTATCCCACATAGCATTAGATGATAATATAATTCTCGTTTTTGTTTCAGATGGATACTCCGAGTAGGGGTAATGGGATAGGACATGTACGGCTAGCTCAGGCTACCATTGGGACTGAAAAACATATCTATGATGCATGTATGGGGGATGAGAAGGTGTACCCTTTTCATCCCATACAAAAGAAACAGCTAATGCTCTGGTATGATGGTCATAAATCGAAGATGGTGGATCTTCAAGGGCTCAGACCAACATTTGTCTACCATGGTAAGTAAATGGTGGGATTACACAAACAACTGAGTTATAAATAAGTTGACATTATTAAATATTTTAAAGACATACACAGTCTGCAGCAGGGCTGCAGTAAGGAATGCTTAGACCCCAGTCTCCCACCTGGCCATCCTTAACATAATATTTTTTTGCTCACACTATAGCATAAAGTGCTGGTGCTTCCCACGCTGCAAGCAAAGTCCACTACAGCATAAAAAAGGACAGAGGCATACAGAATCCTTTTGATGGGCTGGAAAGAGCTCATGATTCATTTAATAGCAAATGCAAGGAAAATTAACAAGGGTAACAGAAAAGACCACCTAGCCAGATATTAGTCATGCATGGCAGCCAGGACTCCCTAATTTTACAGGATCTCTGCCTGTGCTCCCTGATAGCAGACCTGGTCTGCAGTCACTATTCAGTATTTTAAGAGAAAAATGAAGCTGTGGCAGACAAAAATGTGCTATTACACAGCAACATAAGCACTCCTGAAGCCAAGAGTATTGGCAGTGTTTCTAATTTCAGATGTTAAGGGATGACATATGTAGTTGGACAACCAGTACTACAATGATCATTCTTCATTATATTCTTTCCATATAGGAAGGGGAAGTAGCCGTGGTGTCTCTGTATTTTTCTCCCATGGCTTCGTATCTGCCAGTAGGCTCTAAAGCAGTTTCAGTTTCCAGATATTGCTTAGTTACAAATACCGCCATGAAAATATGTTGGTGAATGATAGGTGCAGAAACACTTTTATAGATATTGGAAGAATATAATAACAGTCATTAACAGAAAAATATTTGCAATATGAAAATTCATTCCATTGCATGAAAATTTTTTCCTGTGTTAATTTAAAAATCTTTGCAAACCTGGAAACTGTTTTGCAACCACATCTGCCAGTAGAAGAAAGAATTGTTAATTTTATAGTTTGTTAAATGTCAAGTGAAAACTTATAGGCGAGATTCAATTTGAGGAAAGGAAACTTTTCTCCTAATTCAGGTCCAGTTTTCTCCCATAGACTTTAATAGAGTTTTCATGCGATATTCAGTGAGATAAGTTTTTGTCATGATCTGCCATTAATGCCATTAACTTGGGTATATTGCTCTCCACCTTATGAAAGCAGAAAGTAGGGCTAGTACAAAAAAAATGAAAGCAAGATGGCCAAATTAAATTCCATGAAAAATTTTGTTTTATGGTTTATCACATGAAAACTTAAAGGCAAGTTTCAGTTTGAGGAGAGAAAACGTTTCTCTTAATTTAGGTCCAGTTTTTCCCATAAACTGCAATAGAAACTACTTAGGGAGTTACGTAAAAAAAAGTCGGGAAGGGATAAATTAGTTGCAATGCAAAAATTTGTGCTTCTGTGCGAACAAATTTGGCTTTGTGTAAATTTAATATGGGCTTTGCGACTGCGGAAAATGTCTAGCGACCGCTTCGGACAGTGGAAAAAAGTTTGCAAATTTTATTGTTTGTACAGTATATGTAATACAATTTCTTAAAGGGAAATTATACCCTTAAATATATTACATAAACAAGGTTATATGTAAAACCCTGCTTCATCTAAATAAACCATTTTCATACACTTTTTTTTAGTAGTAGTAGTACTATTGGGTACTCCTAAATAGAATATTGCCATTTTAAGAATTAAGGGTCACTTCCTGGGATCCTAGGATTCAAAATGCACACAAACAAGCCATGGCACACATACATGCTAGGCAACATCAGCCAATTAATGGAGTTCTGCCTTTTGCTTCCACACTACTTACTGTTACAGTTAGAGCTGCATTATTTCTGGTCATGTTTTCTCTTGTCCTTATTAAAGCATAGAACTCACAATAAAATTTATATTTTCTTTTATCAGAAAAGGACAGCATGCCAACAAAATGCCTGTTACAAAGTACCAACTTTCACAGCTTAGCACGTGATATGGAGAGAGAGAAAGCAGAACAAGCAGGGAACATCTGCAAATCTTTAATAGGAAATTTCTTTCTGGATGAACCACAAAGAAGACTGAAAGACTTAAGAATTGGTATAGCTGACTGCAAAGAAACAGTGATAAAGTTGGTGAAACCTGAATCACCAGGGGAGGATAAGAGTGCATTTACAGAGATATGTAAACAAAGAAACACTTTAGCTATAGGTAAAGAGGACCAAACCTTAGGAATTAGTGCTTTCTCACCGGTGCCTGACAGATTTGGATATAAGAAAAAGTCACTTAGTAGTTCGTGTAAAAGCTCCGAAGGGGAATATATGAATTTATATAATTCTGTGGATAATTTAGCTGTGGAAACACACTGCAATACTAGTTTCTTCACTAGCTGCAATTTCTGTTCCTATAAACCTCCAGTGAATTCCTCCGCTACAGAAACTCAACCTAACTCCAGGGAAGCTTCACAGTTGCTTCCACCTAGCTTTACTCCCTTAGGGGCTACGGCTCAGAACTTGTGTGCAAAGTGCAAGTTATCTTTTAGAATGACCTCTGACCTTGTACTCCACATGAGGTCACACCACAAGAAGGAAATAGCAGGCGAGCCACCACACAAGAGAAGGAGAGAGTTGCAGCTCTCCTGCCCTGTCTGTTATGCCTATTTCAAAGAACGTCACCACCTTTCTCGTCATATGACTTCTCATTGCTGAGTTAATCACTTTTATCTGTAGCATCCTGTTTAGGTTTTTAGAACTTAGGCAGAAAGAATACTTTCTCATTTCATACTCATTTCAAGGGCACCCTGTACTGAAACTTAATGTAGGGGAACCCTCTAGTGCAGTGTAATGAATTTACTTTCACAATTTACATTAATAATTATTTTTTATTAGTTTCCATGATATTAGCAGCCAAACACTGTTAATATAATAATATGTATCATAAGCAACACCTGCTGTTCTGTTCAGGTTGCAGGCTGGACAGAACTTCGAGAAGTTCGAAAGCATCTTCTGATTCTTCTCTGCTAAATTCTATCAGTGTGATAGGAGTGAGAAAAACAGAGAAAGTGAAAAAAACATATTGATAACTTTTTAAAACACTGCTTTATATAAATAAAGCCCTTTTGTGAAAATTATATTTTTCTAATATGTTCCATACTAGCACTTTCTCAAAAGCAAAAGACAAAATACATCACTTACAGAGGACACTAGCCAATAGAAGAAAAGGGTAAACTAGTCAAGATATCTGAAAGGGAAAAGAAAGAAGTGTTTGCAGGAATCTATGACCTGCAAACAGCATTTGTTCTAGGGATAGGATTGCCACCTAGCAACAGCTAATGGGTTTTGTGGCAGCCTCCCGAAGATACGCTGGAAAATTTTATTTAACCACTCTGCTTTCCCCTTCTGACATGCTTGTGTCTTTAATATGTGGGAGCAAGCACGGGTCTGCTCAGAGCTTATTGGACAGTATAGAGCAGGAAGGGGTGTA
The DNA here is from genome assembly GCF_000004195.4 of Xenopus tropicalis. NCBI lineage: Eukaryota > Metazoa > Chordata > Amphibia > Anura > Pipidae > Xenopus > Xenopus tropicalis. Next base: position 61,174,768 of record NC_030683.2, read on the forward strand.
GCTGAACGGGGAAGTTAGATATTTTTACCGGGAGTCTGCTGGATGATAATTCAAATATTTCTTTTTGGTGTAAGCCAAGAGAGATATGAAGAAGAAGAATTTACTAGGTAATCACAACTGCTGGGAATTCTGGAAAGAATTGCATGGTGTACTTTAAGGGTGGGACACGGGTGGGTGCTGTTGCTAGGTGGCAATCCTATCCCTATAACAAATGCTGTTTGCAATGCTGTTTGTCATAGATTCCTGGAAACACTTCTTTGTTCTATGGGAGATTGCCACCTAGCAACAGCTAATGGAAGAGTAGCCCACACCTAGAAGTTACATTTATGAATGCCCCTTATGTCATGGTGTTTAGAAAGGTTCTGGAAGAAACCATGAGGGTACGTTCATTATAATAGAAAGGTAGAGACATCTTGGAGCAGCCTTTGTTGTTGTGGATCCTCCAAAGGTATGTCTCTCACACGTTGTTGCAGAAAAAGGCTTTAACTGCCAACGACGTGTCTCACGTTGTTTGGCAGTTAAAGATTCTCTCTGCAGAAGCAGCATGTGCTAGAGTTTCTAGCGATGACAGCCCCCTGTGTGCAAAAGCTGACTTGGCAGGCGAAAAAACCATATGCGCTATTTTCATTTTGGGGTCTGTACATACCACAGACTTTGGTATATCTATGCATATTGGGCATCAAACTGTTCAGTTGAGCTTGCATTCCTATTTGGGGTGATTTGTGTTAGGCGATTTTCTGAAATGTCATAAAAACCACTAACTTTAGGAAAGCTTTGCAGATTGGTACTTTGGTGTAGAAAGGACTCTTTACCCTTGTTGGATTTGTCAGAATGTGTACTTTCCAAAACAATATGGTTTTCTGGGGGTCTCTGTATAGAGGGTCTTACGGCACATAATGCGCTGTCAGGGGGCTCTGTATGCAAAAGCTGAGTTGTCAGGCGAGAAATCCATATGCGCTTTTTTCATTTTGGGGTCAGTACATACCACAGACTCTGGTATATCTATGCAAATTGGGCATCAACCTGTTCAGTAGACCTTAGGTGTTTTTATTTGGGGTGATTTCCCTCTGTATGCAAGAAATTGTGTGAGATAAATGCGGCAAATTGCAACATTTTTAGGCAATTTTCTGAAATGTCATAGAATTTGGCGAACAGGAAAGCTTTACGGCTTGGTACTTTGAAGTAAAAAAAAATGTGTACCCATTACAGATTTGGGTGAATGTGTACTTTCCAAAAATATATGGCTTTCTGGGGTGAGTGTACCTTTTTTGTAGCATTATCCCACATAAAGGATGTAAATGTGTTGATTTTGCAGGATCTGAAATGACAGATCATATGGGGATATGTTCACTTTGGGACCCCTACATGCCACATACTTGGGTAAACTTATACATATTGGGCATCAAACTGTTCAGTGGACCCCTGGCGTTCAAATTTAGGGTGTTTCATCTTGGTACCTAATGCTATGTGGGAGATAAGATGCTGCAAAGTGGAAGCTTTGAGGGGATTTTTGGAAATGTCATCAAAATTGCTACATTTAGAAAAGCTTTGCGGCTTGGTACTTTGGAGTAGAAAGACATGGGTACCCATTTTAGATTTGGGAGAATGTGTACTCTCCAAAAATGTATGGCTTTCTGGGGTGAGTGTACTTTATACTAGCTTTATTCCACACATAATGATGTAAATATTTTGATTTTGCAGGAGCTGAACTGACAGAAATGATTCACTGACAGAAACTGTTCAGTGGACCCCTGGCGTTCATATTTAGGGTGTTTTATTTGGTTACTTTATGACCTATAGGAGATAAGATACTATAGACTGGAAGCTTTGAAGCGATTTTTTAAAAAATTTCACAAATTTTGATAAAAACCATTAACTTTAAGAAAGCATTGCGACTTGATAATTTGGAGTAGACAGACAATTGTGCCTATTCTGGATTCCCCAGAATCTGTTCTTTCCAGAAGTGTTCTGGGATAAACCTTCTGTTAGTGGAATTTTTGGCCTTGAAATCTAAAGTATGCAGCTTTCCGAAGCAGTGCTTTGGAAATTTCGTAGTGTATTGCTGGTAGTTTTTGACCTATACAAGTAAGAAATCTTCTTAAAACTTAATAGGATATTGGCGCGTTCAGGAGACATGGGACTTTCCAAATCAGTTGTATTTTTGTGCATACAATAATTTTATTATTGTATGTGTGTTTATATTCTGGAAAATATGATTTTTTAAAAAATTTTTTAGACATTTAGAAGCCTATATCTTGTTACAGAATTGGAATTACACCAACAGTCTACCATATTTTGAATGCTTAGGTTGTCCTGAAAAAAACAATATATTGTTTTCCTGGGTAAACTAAAAGTCCCCCAGAGGAAAGGCCCCTAAAGTGCAACATGTTCAAAAACTGTCTGGCAGTAGAAGTTCCGCTTTGACCAAAACGGCTGGCAGTGAAAGGGTTAAAAACCTGCAATCAATAATAACAAGGTTTGTATGGGCCAGTAAACCCCTGAGAATTCAATACAAACAACTAATCCTCCCTAAAGAAATTGGGGACCTAACTCTCCCAGATGCCCATCTCTACTTTGCAGCTATCCCATATAAAAAGTTGGGCCTCAATGGCAGGCGAGAAAACATGGGTTGATTTGGAGCAAATGAGCTCCGAAGCACCCCTCTCAAATTATTTATAGTCCAACTTACTTCTAATAACAAAAGCAATAAAAAAACATCCTCTGACAGGACCAACTTTTAGATGGCGGTGTCAGGGAAACGCCACTCACAGACGCGCCTGACACCGGGACAGGGAACAAGGGGTTACACGCAGTCACCCTTTCACACAGGTTAGACTAACCTCAAGCACCCCCAAACCAACCACTGCCCCAAATACAACTATTCGCTGCCACCATCTATCATTAACAGGCGATAGAAACCTAATTACACAAATGTATCACACACAAACTTTCTTACTGCAGTTAGGGTTAGTTCTCACTAATTTAACAGCACACTAGCAGCCACAGGGTTAAATTTACAGTCAAACCCACCCCCCTGCTAGCAGCCCACTAGTTAATTAGCATCTACACAGAATCTGCCCTCTACCCAATACACATACACACACCAAACAGTTAATACACCTAGGCCTGAGCAGTCATACGAGGTACATGGGAATTGATATAGATCCAAAGGACAGAATTTATTAAATTTTATATTTAATATTACCAGGGTAAACAGTGCATTAAAAAGTTGTTACAAAAGAGACATATACAGGCAAAACAGTAAATAAAATAAAAGGGAATAAAAACACAGAGAAAACCCTAAGTACATTACCGAGTGATCTGTTGTGTCCTCTGAGGCAAGAGTTTGAAAGGCCTGAGCCCATCCCCCAACATAAGTTGCATAAGTTGAGGCCTCCAGAATGAGCTATCAGTACCTGGGTGTGTACCCTTTTTATCCTTCCTGCTGGGCCCCTCCCTCATTACCGTATGCATGAGGAGGGAGTGCCCAGGAACTTGTCACACGACCCCCCCCCCAGGTTACAAAGTTCACGCCCCCCATCCAATAAGAAAGGTGAGGGCGGGTCACCATTTGCTAACTGGCTGTTCTGTTGACCTTTTTATTTTCCAGCTATCCTTAAATACTTATGGGTGTTCACCAGAATTATAGAACCATGTGCATTATATGGGAAATGGAATTCTCTTTTCATAGACACCAAACACTCCCGGCCTAACGCATATTATTCTGGTTTTATCAGAATATTGGATGATCCCGCGAGGGATCATCATAACACGGGAGTGTTTGTAGTCTGTGGTACAAGCTAATGACTGGGTGCCATGATTTTTATCTTTAGTAAAAGATAATTTTTCTATGGGCCCAGAGAAATATTAGCTAAGTATCTGCTGAGAAGAGACAGACCCCCCCCCCACTGTAGCACAGGTATGATAATTTGGTTACCCTTGTTGATTAAATCTGGCTCTTCACACTTCTCCAGCCAGCCTGACTTCAGTGTCATTTAGGGGGTATTTGTGAATTACCCCCTACCGTGAGGGGTTTCCTTCCAATGTGGATTCCACACAGACTTTCTAAATTGAGAATTTAGAAAGTCTACATGTGGAGCCATACTGCTATTGAAAATTTAGAAAGTCTACATGTGGAGCCATACTGCTATTGAAAATGTAGAAGTATAGAGAGCCATACTGCATGACAGGCGGTTTAAAAACAGACAAACAATGAGGCTAACAACATTCCCATGGGTATTACAACCACTGATACACAACCCATCCTTCATTCCTAGTATGGACAAAGGCACCTTTAAAAAAATGGCAATCAAAAGAGGGCTCACCTTCATTAAAAACAGTAAAGTAATACCCTTAGCAGACAGACAACAGTGGGGACAAACCCCCTGGGACCTATGTAAATACAAGCAATTCCTCTACTATATTACAACAAAAAAAAAGTAGACTGGAATAGACCACTTACAACCTGGGAAAATCTTCTAGACCACCCAGATCCAATAGATAAGCCAATCTCAACATTATACAAATTGCTTCTTAAAAATATAATTATCCCGAAACACGAGAGCAGTCGGTGTGGGAAAGAACTATAAATTAGCCACTAGGTGGCACTATACCCCAGTCAAACTCAAAAGAATGTATAGTAACAGTCCAGATACGTGCTGGAGATAGGCAGGCCCGGATTTGTGGAAAGGCCACAAAGGCCCGGGCCTAGGGCGGCACAACAGAATTTTTAAATTTGGCTCCCATACGGAGCAGTCGGGACCTCTCCCCACTGCTCCGTATGGGAGTTTAAATGTGCGATTGCGCATGCGCATTGATCGCGCATGCGCACTCGTGGGGGGGCGGGGTGGGGGCGGCCTCGGGGCGCCGAGAAGTTAAATCCGGCCCTGGAGATAGGTACCCATGTACACATTTGATATTCCTGCTCCTCCTTGAAGCAATTTTGGGCTAGAATTATTCTAGACATATCTAATATCACTCGCTTGATCACAATCAAAGAAACAGAGGTCTCAACGATTCTTCTGATTATTTTCATAGAAAAAAACATAGTCTTTTCCGACCCACTTACCTTATACTTACTCCATGCAGCGAAAACGCTGATTACCCACTATTGGAGGTCAACAACCCCCCCATTCTATAATGAATGGATCAATCTAGTAGAAGATGTGAGAATAGAAGAAATCACTCATATTCTACACAAAACTAGTGGGCAATATTGGAAAATTTGGGACCTCTGGCTCACCTTAAACTAAAACCACCCTCCCAGATCTGAATAGGAAAGGTAGCAAACTTAGCGGGAAGAACCGGAATTTAAGAAAGGATTAATGTTTGTGCCAGATATACACTTGCTGTCAGGACTTGACCTAATTGTAAATGCCTACAGTAAATGTCATGACTCCCCCTCCCCTTCTTGCCTTCTGTATCCCCCATTTTATGTGTTTGAAAATAAAGAATATTTAAAAAAAAAAAAAAAACACCCTGATGCCCAATATGTATAGGTTTACCTAAGCATGTGACGTGTAGGGGCCCCAATGAAGAGTTGAAGATACCACATATGATCTGCCATTTCTGTCATTTCAGCTTCTGTAAAATCAACACATTTACATCATTTTGTGTGAGATAAAGCTAATAAAAAGTACACTCACCAAGAATATCATATATTTTTGGAAAGTACACATTCACCTGAATCTAAAATGGGTACCCATGTCTTTCTACTCCAAAGTACCAAGCCGCAAAGCTTTCCTAAAGTTGGCAATTTTGACAATATTTCCAAAAATCCTCTCAAAGCTTCCAGTTTGAAGCATCTTATCATTAGGTACCAAGATAAAACACCCGGAATTTGAACGCCAGGGGGCCCCTGAACAGTTTGATGCCCCATATGTATAGGTTTACTAAGTATGTGGCATGTAGGGGTCCCAATATGAGCATACCCCCATATGATCTGCAATTTCTGTCATTTCAGCTTCTGCAAAATCAACACATTTACAACATTTTATGTAGGATAAAGCTAGTAAAAAGTACGCTCACCCCAGAAAGTCATATATTTTTGGAAAGTACACATTCCCTGAAATCTAAAATGGGTACCCATGTCTTTCTACTCCAAAGTACCAAGCTGCAAAGCTCTCCTAAGTTTGCCAATTTTTATGACATTTCCAAAAATCACCTCAAAACTTCCAATATGCAGCATCTTATTTTCTATAGGTCATTAGATAAAAAATCCTAACTATGAACCCCAGAGGTTGACTAAACAGTTTGATGCCCACTGTACATAGGTTTATCATAGCACATGGCACTTAGAGACCCCAAAATATACCTTGTGCCCACTAATTTCATAATTTACCTAATTCATAAACACATGGCAGTTTTATGTGGGATAGAACCTGCAGAAATGTAGGGTGACCCCTGAAAACCATATATTTTTGGGAAGTACACATTCTGACAAATCCAACATGGGTAAAGAGTCCTTTCTACACCAATGAACCAATCTGCAAAGCTTTCCTAAAGTTAGTGGTTTCTATGACATTTCAGAAAATCGCCTATAAATGTTGCAATTTGCCACATTTATCTCGCACAAATCAGGCAAATCACCCCAAATAGGAACACCAGAGGTCTACTGAACAGTTTGATGCCCTATAGATTTACCAAACTATGCGGAGTACAGGGGCACCCAAATAAAAATAGTGCATATGAATTTTCACCTATGACGCTCCGGCTAGTGCAATTTTTGCACCCAGTATTTGTAACAGTATGGAGTCTGCTGTGTTTACAAACCTGTGTGATTGGAGTGCACTGGCTGAGCTTGTAAAAGGAGAGGGAAAGGGAGGAGGGGGACCTGCCTGGAAAGACATCAGAGAGTTGGCAGAGATCTGCTGCCTGACCTTTATTAATCCACCATGGTAACGTTATATATTTAAAATCCACTTGTAATATTCACATTTCTATAAGATGCTAATAAAAGGGTTAACAATATTTGTAATGTAAATTTTTTTGTGTTACTGTGCCTTTAAGGAAAACTGCTAATGCAGGCAATAACATATTGTTCATGGTACATACCGTTAGCAGGACAGACACCACTAGAGGCACAAATACATGTTTAATGGCATCCAGGATAATATGCACTTTTCTCCTCAGTCACTTTTTTCCCCATAGGGCAAGATTCAATTTGTGGAGAAAAAAATAATTCTCCTAGTTCAGTTTTAGTTTTTCCCATAGACTTTAATTGAATTTTCACTCAATAAACAGAGATAAGTTATAAGATAAGTAACTTATTGAATTACATTTGGCTATATAGGACAGTAAGAAGATAAAACATTTTTCACATTACATTGAATCTGGCCCATTATGTACAAGGCCCTTAGTTTTGAGTTTTACCAGCGCTCTGTAAAGGGGAACAATAACAACAACAACAAACATTTGTAAAGCGCTTTTCTCCCGTGGGACCCAAAGCGCATAAGCTTGTCTCAGATAAGTTATGTGGACATAAATGCCAGGCTAAACAGGTGGCTTTTCAGTTTTGATTTAAACGTGTCCAAGGTTGGAGCTGTCTTGATCCCGTTTGGCAAGGCGTTCCACAGGGTAGGGGCAGCATGACAGAAAGCTCTGGATCCAAAGGTTTTCAGTTGAACTCTAGGGATGGTCAAATCATTGGATCCATTTGATCTAAGATTGTGGGAGGTGTGACGTAGTTGCAGCAAGTCCTCCAGGTATCCGGGGCCCAGGCCATGTAGGGATTTGAATGTTAGCATCCCAATTTTGAAAAGGATTCTCCATTTTATGGGTAGCCAGTGCAGTGAGCGAAGGATTGGTGTTATGTGGCAATGGCGGGGTTGGCTTGTTAGCAATCTTGCGGCAGCATTCTGTACTAGCTGCAGGCTGTGTAGGTCTTTATTTGGAAGGCCTGCATAGAGGGCATTGCAATAGTCCAGTCGTGATGAGATGAAGGCGTGAACTAGGGTTGGAAGAACCTCAGAAGGAATGAGGTGTTTAATTTTTGCAATATTCCTTAGGTCAAAGAAGGAATGTTTCACCACAGCTGAAATTTGGCTCCTGAAGTTTAATTCCCCATCAATTAGTAAACCCAAGCTGCGCACAGTGTTGGAGCTAGCAAGATCTGAGGTCCCTAACCTCAGTGGCATTGACTGTGTCTGGAGCTGCTTTGCTGTTAGGCACTGGCCACCGATGACAAGAACCTCAGTCTTGTCAGCATTTAGTTTGAGACAGTTTTCGTTCATCCACTCCTGAAGTTCAGCTAGGCATGTGTTTATTTTTGGGATGGGATCTGTCGTGTCGGGTTTAAATGACATATAAAGCTGGGTGTCATCAGCATAGCAGTGGTATGTTTGAATGATTTTCCCAAGTGGCAGCATGTATATGGTAAACAGCAAAGGGGATAGTATTGAGCCCTGGGGCACGCCATATTTTAGTAGTACAGGGTTGGACTGGAAAGGCCCCAAGGTTACCCGTTGTGTTCTGCCAGCTAGGAAGGAGGAGAACCATTGGAGGACTAAGCCATCGATGCCACAATACTCTTGCAGTCTGTTAAGCAAGATTTCATGGTCGACTGTATCAAAAGCCGCTGAGAGGTCAAGCAATATCAGGATGGAGCACTCGCCCCTGTCTCTGGCCATGAGCAGGTCATTGCAAATCTGGACAAGGGCTGTTTCACAGCTGTGGTGCTTCTTGAAGCCAGATTGTAGGGGGTCAAAGATGTTGTTCATTGAGAGCCTGGCTTCAAGTTGGAGATATGCAGCCTTCTCGATAACTTTTCCCAGAAAGGGGAGGTTGGAGACAGGTCTGTAGTTGCTTAGATTATCTGGGTCTAGGGATGGTTTCTTGAGTAAAGGCCTGATGATTGCTTCTTTCAGGCAGGTAGGAAACTTCCCTGCTTGCAAGGAACAGTTGACTATCTTGTGAAATGCTAGCCTGAACAGATTAAGGCATTTCAGAAGATGACTTCTTCGGTAATTACCTGAAAGTCAGACCATGATGGTAAAAGGGAAGGGAAAAGTGGCATCCATTTTGAGGCTCTGCATAGGTTTTTGGTGTTGTGGATTTGATTTCTCACATAGATCCTTAGAGGATGTGATGTTGGGTTTCAGGCAGGATGGGTTGCATAGCCTGTCAACTGTGCGGAATAACTGGGCAGGTTTGTTGGCTGCTTTTGCAATTTCTTGTGAAAGAAAAGAGGACTTTTTCTTGGTGATCGTTGCCTGGTAGTTCTTTTGGTGATAAATCAGGGAGTGTTTATCCTTTGAGCGCTGGTGTTTGCGCCATTGTCGTTCTAGTCTGCGCCCCTCTTTCTTTAGTTCCTTTAAGGAGTTATCGAACCATTTAGCGTGATGTGATGGTGAGGAACATTTTATACGTAAGGGAGCAATAGAGTCAAAGGCAGATGATATGCAGCAGTTATATTTATGGACCAGGGAGTCAAGGTCTAGGCTGTGTTCTGTTAGTCCATCCAGGTTAAGGTTGTTCTGGAGATGCTGGGGTGTCAGGCCTTTTAGAGAACAGTATTTTGTGAGATCTTTTGCTTGGCGGTTTAAAGCTGGTTCTGCAAGGGAAAAGTGGATAGTGTGATGGTCTGACCACACTACAGGATTTATTTCCACGTTGGATATTGATAGGCCTGAGTGAAATATGAGGTCCAAGGTGTGGCCTCTCTTGTGTGTAGGGAGATGAACGGCTTGAGAGAAGCCTAGCTCATTCATGGTGAGAAGTAGCTCTCTTCCTAGCTGGGAGGAGTGGGTGTCAACCCATGCGTTGAAGTCTCCTAGGATTCCAATACTAAGCAGGATAAAAGATCTGCAATTTCCTTGAGAAAGTCTGAGCCATTTCCGAGGGGGCGGTAAATGAGCAGTATGTTTATGCTTTTCTCAGCTGAAAGTTGTGCTGCCAAGCATTCAAAAGAATAAGTAGGGCCTACAGCTAAGGGCTTGATTCTTAAACTGTGTTTGAAGCATAGTGCAACCCCTCCCCCTATACGGTCTTCTCTCTGATAGTGAAGCACAGAAAAGTCCTTTGGTACTGTAGCTTCTAGAGTGTGCCCAAAGTTTTGAGACAGCCATGTCTTGGTTATAAAGGCCAGATCTGAAGTCTCTATTAAGTCATGTATCACTGCTGTTTTGTTATTTATTGACCTGGCATTGCAGAGTACTGCTTTAATCTGGCTTTCCTGAGATTTCAGGTCTGTGTTTACAGCCCCCAGCTGTCTTTTTTTTTTTTGTGTGTGTTTTTTTTTTCTTCTCGCGAGTCTTTTTCGGCGATTTGCGCAAAATCACGCTGCCGCGTCTGCCATCCCGCCGGCGACTTACATGTTCGCCAGTGGGATGGCAGGGGGAAGGCAACTCGGGGAGATTAGTCGCCCGCGAGCAGGGAGTTTTGCCGCGGGCGACTAATCTCCCCGTGTACCAGATGTAAGGAAAAGTGCCTTACCGGCACGGCGGGGACGCCCGCCGCGCTGCCATCGGCGGGGACGCCAGCTGCGCCGTCTGCTCCCTGTGCCGGCTCTCTCCTAGGTGCGCGCGCGCGCGCACTTCCGCATCTTAAAGGCGCATGCGCGCTGACGTCATGACGTCAGCGCGCAAAGGCGCGAAATTCAAAATATTTAAAGGGCCATTTGTATTAGATTCATTGCCCGTGATAGGATTTGATCCTGGTGCTTTTCTGAGCCTTGTGTATTTCGTTTCTGTATCCTGCTTGTTGCCTTCCTGTGTTTTGACCCGGCTTGCTCCTGACTATTCTGATTATCCATATCTGACCCCGGCTTGTACTTTGACTACGATTTCGTCTCATCCTGCTGTATTGATTACCCGGTTTGACCCTTGCCTGTCTGACTATCCTTGATTGCTGCCCGCCCCGACCTAGCCTGCCTGACGACAACCTTGTTTAACCCTATTTGTACCGTGATCTTTGGCCAAACTAACTTTCTACAGTCGTGCCCCATTGCTAGCCAGAACTCCTGCCTTGCTCCTCTCGTATAAGTCCAGGTGGCATCCGAGTAGCTGAGGGCTCCTCCCGAAGCCAAAGGCGGTCACGCTACTGGTGAAGCACGAGCTGAGACCAGGGTGCTTGGCACTAGCTCTGGTATTGGGTGCCGACAGTGACACCAGAGCCCTAAAAGTCAGGGAAGATTCAGCATAGCTTTTTTAAAACAGTTCAATGTTTCCAGATGTAAAATTATAATAGGATGCATTAGAGAGAAATTGATAAATGGCACAGGTGACGAAGGCTAGATCTATTGAGCATTAATTCAGTGGCTACTTACAGGGTTGAGTGGCAGCTGAATGTTGAGGGTTTCACTGTCTGGAGTCAGTTTCAGGCAGGCTGGGATGTTGCAGTAATGGGAGACTTCAAAGGAAATATCAGTCCATATCAATCCTTTTGATATCTTGACAATCCGAAATGATCCTTGTATTCTGATCGGTCCCAGTTGTTGCCAGAGGTGTCATGAATAGGATTCCATTGAGTTTTGGGTTCTGTCTATGCACAAATGTGCCAGATTCTGAGACAAGGTTGGAGCTTAGGAGAGCAGCAGCCAGCATGGGCGCTCTCCACACACAGGGGAAGAATAACATCCTCCTCCCATCAATCTATACCCCTTTTAATACAGCTCAAAACCTTGTTTGCCCTAGCAGTTGCTGCCTGGCATTGCTTACTACAGCCACGTTTATTATCTATAAGGACTCCAAGGTCCTTCTCCATTATGGATTTGCCTAGTGCAGTCCCATTAAGGGTATAATGGCTTGCATATTTTTACATCCCAGGTGCATGACCTTACATTTATCCACGTTAAATCTCATCTGCCACTTAGCCGCCCAGATTGCCAGTTGGTCAAGTTCCTGCTGCTAGGATGCCACAGCCTGGATAGAATTGACTGGTCTGCACAGTTTTGTGTCATCTGCAAACACTGATACATTACTTATAATACCCTCCCCTAAGTCATTTATGAACAAGTTAAACAAAAGTGGATGCAGTACAGAACCCTGAGGGACCCCACTGAGAGAATGTACCATTAACAGCCACCCTCTGTACCCGATCCTGTAGCCAGTTTTCTATCCATGTGCAAACAACTTCACTAAGACCAACAGACCTTAGTTTAGAAAGCAGTCGTTTGTGGGGAATAGTATTAAATGCATTGGCAAAACCCAAATAGGTTATATCTACTGCATCCCCACTGTCCAGCTTTTTACTCACTTCATCATAAAAAGCAATTAAACTGGTCTGACATGACCTGTCCTTTATAAAGCCATACTGATTACTGCTCATAATACCATTCTCCAGTACATAATTTTGAATGTGATCCCTTAACAAGCCTTCAAATAACTTCCCCACCACTGATGTCAAACTTACAGGCCTATAATTACCAGGCTGAGATCTTACTCCCTTTTTAAATATAGGAATGACATTAGCCTTCTTCAAATCCATAGGTACCATACCTGATGAAAGTGAGTCTGAGAATATCAGAAACAAAGGCCACTGTAAATTTGACCCTAGCTCTCTCAGTACCCGAGGGTGTATTCCATCTGGCCCAGGTGCCTTGTTCACATTTATCTTGTGTAACCCTTGAAGCACCATATCCTGTGTCAACCACTGCGTAGTTGGAGATGAGGCAACAGTGCAGCAATTGGGTGGGACTTGGCACTTTGGCTTCTCTACTGTATACACAGAAGAAAATAACTTTTTTAGCACATTTGCCTTTTCTGTATCTGCTGTTACCATATTGTTACTATAACTCAATGGGGCCATGCCCTCAATCTGCATCTCTTTACTATTAATATACTTTAAAAACTTTTTGGGGTTAGTTTTGGCCTCTGCTGCAATGCGCTCCTCATTTTCTATCTTAGCCTTCTGGATTGCTGTTTTACAACACTTGTTATAATGTTTATATTCATTAAATGCAGCTACTGTTCCCTCTGACTCATATTTCTTAAACTTCTTAACTTTGTTACCTCAGAGTTAAGCCACATAGGGTGATTCTTAACACTTCTACTTTTTTCTTATTAATGGAATATGTCTATGAATATTCTCATTCATCCAGGTCATGATATACAGTATCTAGTAGAATTAAGTCTAAAACAACTGGACTTTTCTGAGTTTTTCTTTGAAAACATTTCACCACTCATCCGAGTGGCTTCTTCAGTTCAAATGACTGGTAGGGAATTCCCCGGTATTTAAACTCTTGATGGTAGTAGAGTCACAGACATCCAATCACAATGGTTCCATTGAACTTGTTCAGTTAGGTGTTGGCTGAAACTGACAGGTGTAAGAAGGTATGATCCAATCACAATGGTACCAAGATTCTCATTGATGAAGGTGTTAATCCTTCAAAGTACAAGACTGGAAGTGTGAACTGTTGTGAAACTGCCGGGGTAAGGATGTCAAAGTGGCATTGTATGTAGGTGACAAGCGGTGTCTCAGGCCCCCTCCTTTGTTCAGGGATGGTTTTTCCAGGTTGGCATAAATGGCCTCTTTCACACCTCGTTCAAACCATCTGTCCTCTCGGTCCAAAATATGCACGTTACTGTCCTCAAAAGAGTGACCTTTTTCTTTGAGGTGTAGCTAGCCTGCTGAGTCTTGTCCTGAGGAGTTCGCCCGCCTATGTTGGGCCATTCTCTTACAGAGAGGTTGTTTTGTCTCCCCAATGTATAAGTCTGAGCACTCTTCACTACACTGGACAGCATACACCACATTACTTTTCATGTGCTTGGGTGTTGGGTCTTTCGGGTGCACCAGCTTTTGTCTCAGGGTGTTGCTGGGTTTGAAAAACACCAGTTTCAGCCAACACCTAACTGACTTAACCTGACTTAATTCTACTAGATACTGTATATTAATGGAATAAATTGAGAACAGTAATGATTTAATATCATTTTAAATGACAACCATTTCTGCTCAGTGTTTTTATCAGAAAACATAATGCCCCAATCTATGCCCAGAAGCAGTGGTCCCCAACCTTTTCTGCACAAAGGACCGGATTCAATCAGGAAAATTTTTCCAAGGATTGGCTGGAGGGGTTGCGTGTTTATGCGCACAGTGCGTTACTTCACGGCTTTATGAACGCTGTGTGCAGTAATTCTCGGCTTCATGCGCATGGCTTTAATCGCGGTATGTGTGTTAAGTCACGGCTTTATGTGCACTCCGCGCGTTTATTGTGCGTGTTTATGTGCGTGCCAAATATTCTACACAGCCTGGACCAGCGGCAGCCCACTGGATAGCAGCCTACGGCCCGGTAAGTGGTACTGGTTTTACTGTGCCTTTAAGGCTAATCGGCTCCCATTCACCTATTTTAGTGCACCAAAATTTGTTCAGTGTATGTGCAATGGCCAATGGGCAGTACCATGCCTGTCAGTATACATCCAGCATGAAGTGGATGGGAGTGGAATTACTTTTTCTTCACCTACATCTCTACAGCCTGGTGTGTCATTCGCCTTAAAGTCTTTGCTGATCCAGGGGAAGATTTATTACTTATAATAGTTTATTATTGTCTTTCAGGAAGACCAGGAAGCCACCAAACACATGTGGTCTTGTCTTCCTCAGCTGCCCAAGAATTTTCCATTGACTTAGGTGAATGTGCTTTTAGCCCACTGGGTATTTTGAGAATCTTTGAGGTATAGGCTCCTTATAGGCTATATAGAACCTCTGAGGTATAGGCTCCCTTAATTGTGGATATCACCCATCTGAAAAGTGTAGCCATTGAGGCTTTCTTGGACCAGCTGGAATGATAAAAAGCTGCTTATTCTTACAGAGCTGTTTAGTTTTGCCCAGATAGACTTTAAGACATCGAGCAACATCAAGCCTTGTAATCCCATCCTTTGCTGGATGTAATCGCTTGACCAATATTACACACAGCCTCTACATTTGGCAAAAAACTTGGACTGAGCTTGAATTTTACAGTCTAAATATTAATACTATCTTTAAAAATGTCCCCCTTAATGGAGCTACCTATAGATCCTATAGGTCCCTGTCTTTGTTTTAAATGAGGGGTGGGCATGTTCTAACAGTCCCTAACAGAAGCACAGAAGGAGGGGGATAGCCAGTCAAAGCCTTGCAGTTACACAAGCAAACACAGGCTTTAGTTCCCTATCAGGTCAGCATAACTGCTGATTGGTTCCTCTCCTACAGTGTAGTGTGCGGAGTGTTGCCTGCACCCCCTGCACAGCCTGGCAAAGGAGGCAGCAGGAAGTTAAACAGATGGATGGGGCTTATAGGGGCTTTGCAGACATTTTTAACAAATCAGCCTGAAACACTACTTTTAAAACTCCTTTTAGCATCTGGGGATCCGTGTATGACCAAGCTGTTGAACCCTGAGCATGTTTCCCCTACTGTGTCTGATACGAGTAGGGCACAGTTAATCTCCTATCATGCCACTACTCCTCCTGCACCCAGTGCATAGTTTTTGAATGCTGCGCTAGCCTACTCCAGTTTCTTCCGAGGGGGGCCAACGCAGATGCGCTAAGTAGTGGTTTCTTCTGAGCCACGTTAGGAGCTTCAGACCAACAGCTCCCTGTGCTTCCCTGTGTTAGGAGCTACCTACCAACCACTGTCTCCCGTTCTTCCCTCAGTCCCTTGCAAGCCCATCAGCTGCACTGAGAGGGCCAAGTTGTGTGTGGTTAAAATTATTGCAATAGTCAGCCCTAAAGCAACTCTCATGCTAAAGGCGTATTAAATAATTTGTTACTTTGTTTCAGGTCTCAAGCCAGGGGGATCCTAGTAACAGTGTAACTTTTCATTTATAACACTTACAGACCAATGGTCTAAAATGTTGCCTGTAGTAATCAATCAAGTGATTCCTCGCTTTTCCAAGTATCAGCAAATTCCAGTAAAAGGCAGGAAAAAATCCAATAGTGTAATACCATTTAATATAATCAGCCATTTAAAAAGCTTATAAGGCATTCACATTAAGTTGCTTGAGGTCTGTCACATTTAATTATGTAAAATCACGTCCCAATTTCAATCCAGAGGAGGATCTTGCCGGTGTGTACATTCTCCTTGTGGCTCTGCCTGCGCTTTCTCTGTTGCCATAGGTGTTGTGGCGTTTTCTGTGTAGCAGAGAGACTGTGAGAGGATCGGCAGGAGGATACCCTGAAGGACTAGCGATTTTATTACCTTTTGGTTTATATGCACGTCTGCTGGTAACAGGATCTGCAGCCTGGCCTTGCCAACTTCAATTCAGTATATATCCTGAGTACTGGAAGCCTAAACTGTTATAATATGTCAAGTCTCCCTGCCTGAGTCTGCTAATGTGAAGGCCGGCTCAGCATAGAGGAACCAAAGAACCACTAGAAAGGGAAGTTTGAGAACAAACGTGAAGTCACTGAATGAAATCTGATCTGTTGTTTCTTCACCCACTTTTTCTAAACCTTGGACCACAATTATATAGTAAAAACCACTTTGCAAAGTTTGGGGACCCTGGTTTTAATAGTGTCTGAATGGAAGCAATTTAAATTTCCACACTGAAAGTCAATGAGTGACATCTGATTGGCGGTTGGTGGCTTCACTCCCTTTGTCTAACCTGGAACCTGGGCAGCAGTTTAAATTTAAACCAATAAAAGTCAATAGATAAATTGTGATTGGTGGTTGGTGGGTGTGCCCACTTTTTCTAACATTGACTCAAAGTCAGCCAGTGACAAACAGTGGGCACCCTGGCATAAATAGTGTGAATGACAGCATTTTAAATTTAAACCAATAAAATTCAATAGATGAAATCTGATTGGCTATTAGTTGCCCAAACCACTTTTCCTATTTTTAAACTGCAGTTCCCCAGTGACCAACTTTGCAAAGTTTGGGGACTCAGGCATAAAAATTGTGAGACTGACTGCATTTTACACTTCACCATTAAAAGTAAATAGGTGAAATGTGATAGGCTGTTGGTGGCTCTGTCCACTTTTTTTTTTAGCTTTGAACGGCAAATACCCAACTCTGGAAAGTTTAACAACCCTCTAATTAATATTTAAATAATGGCATCAGTTTAAATATAAATCAATTAAATATAATGGGTGGAAATGGATTGGCTGTTGGTGGCTCTGCCCACTTGTTCTAACCCACAATATATAGCAAGTGACTGACTGTGCAAAGTTTGGGAACCCTGACGTAAATAGTGTGAGAAAGGCAGCATTTTAAATTAAAAAACAAAAACAACAGGTGAAGTCTGATTGGTTGTTGGTGGCTCCACCCACTTTTTAAAACCTAAAAATGCAGTTCCCTAGTGACCCTGGGGAGAATGGCAGCAGGCTGAATTTACCCATTGAAAATCAATAGTTCAAATCTGATTGGTGGCTCCACCTGCTTTTTCTAACTCTGAAATGCAGTTACCTGGTGACTAGCTCTGCAAAGTTTGGGGACCTTAGTATTAATATTTAACCCTTTAAGTGCCAGCCGAATTCGTCATTTCAGTTCCCCCCAGTGCCAGACGTTTTGTAAACATTCTGTGCTCTCTCAATGTAGGGGCTTTTACTGGGGGCAGGGTTAAGTTTAGGTAGGCAAACTATATATTGTTTTTTTCAGGAGAACCTGAGCTTTCCAAATCTACCTTTTGTGTATTTCCACTTCTGGAACAAGATTTAGAGCTTGAAATACAAAAAAAAAAAGAAAAAATGCTATTTTTCATGATATAAGGATTTATACCAGAAACACATTTTATTTTATGGACAAAAATTCTACTGATTTGGAAAGCCTCATGTCTCCCGAACGTGCCAATACCTGATATGTATAGTTTTATTGAGATTTCTGACTTCTATAGATCAAAAACTCCCAGCAGTAAATTACTAAATTTTCAAAGCATTACAGCAGAATACGGCATACTTTACATTCCAAAGCCAAAAATCCTGGAATATTAGGTTTACCCCAGGAAACCATACATTTTTGAAAACTACACATTCTGACGAATCCGAAATGGGTAACTATGTCTTCCAACTCCTAAGTACCAAACGGCAATGCTTTACTGAATTTAGCATTTTCTATAAAAAATTATGAAAATTCTAAAAAATCACCTCAAATCTTCCATTTTCAAGCACCTTATCTCCCACATAACATTAGGTACGAAGAAAACACACCCTAAATATGAAAGCCAGGGGTCCACTGAACAGTTTGATGCCCATTGTGCATAGGATCACCGATGTATCTGGAATTTAGAGACCCCAAAAGGAAGTTAGTACATACAAATTGCCCAGGAGATCTCTTTAGCTACTGAAAATTCAACACATTTACTGCATTTTCTGTGGGGTAAAAACACAAAAAAATACATTGACCCCCCAAAATCATATATTTTTGGAAAGTACACATTCGGACGAATTCAAAATTGGTACCCATGTCTTTCTACTCCAAACTACTGAGTCGCAATTCTTTCCCAAAATTGCCAGTTTTGATGAAATACCTAAAAATCACATCAAATCTTCCACTTTCAAGCACCTTATCTCCCACATAACATTAGGTACCAAAAGAACACACCCTAAATATGAAAGCCAAGGGTCCGCTGAACAGTTTGATGCCCATTGTGCATAGGATCACCAATGTATCTGGCATTTAGAGACCCCATAAGGAAGTTAGTGCATACAAATTGCCCAGGAGATCTCTTTAGCTACTGAAAATTCAACACATTTACTGCATTTTCTGTGGGGTAAAAACACAAAAAAATACATTGACCCCCCAAAACCATATATTCTTGGAAAGTACACATTTGGGCGAATTCAAAATTGGTACCCATGTCTTTCTACTCCAAACTACAGGGTCGCAGTGCTTTCCCAAAATTGCTAGTTTTGGTGAAATACCTGAAAAACACATCAAATCTTCCACTTTCAAGCACCTTATCTCCCACATAACATTAGGTACCAAGAAAACACACCAGAAATATGAAAGCCAAGGGTCCGCTGAACAGTTTGATGCCCATTGTGCATAGGATCAGCACTGTATCTGGCATTTAGAGACCCCATAAGGACGTCAGTGCATAGAGATTGCCCCAGAGGTCTCTTTAGCTACTGAAAATTCAACACGTTTACTGCATTTTCTGTGGGGTAAAAACCCAAAAAAATACATTGACCCCCCAAAACCATATATTTTTGGAAAGTACACATTCGGGCGAATTCAAAATTGGTACCCATGTCTTTCTACTCCAAACTACAGAGTCGCAGTGCTTTCCCAAAATTGCTAGTTTTGGTGAAATACCTGAAAATCACATCAAATCTTCCACTTTCAAGCACCATATCTCCCACATAACATTAGGTACAAAGAAAACACACCCTAAATATGAAAGCCAAGGGTCCGCTGAACAGTTTGATGCCCATTGTGCATAGGATCACCAATGTATGTGGCATTTAGAGACCCCATAAGGAAGTTAGTGCATACAAATTACCCAGGAGATCTCTTTAGCTACTGAAAATTCAACACATTTACTGCATTTTCTGTGGGGTAAAAACACAAAAAAATACATTGACCCCCCAAAACCATATATTTTTGGAAAGTACACATTCGGGCGAATTCAAAATTGGTACCCATGTCTTTCTACTCCAAACTACAGAGTCGCAGTGCTTTCCCAAAATTGCTAGTTTTGGTGAAATACCTGAAAAACACATCAAATCTTCCACTTTCAAGCACCTTATCTCCCACATAACATTAGGTACCAAAAGAACAGACCCTAAATATGTAAGCCAAGGGTCCGCTGAACAGTTTGATGCCCATTGTGCATAGGATCACCGATGTATCTGGCATTTAGAGACCCCAAAAGGAAGTTAGTGCATACAAAGTGTATACACTGCAATATAAGCTACCGGCATGTGCATTATGCGGCATAAGACCCCCTAACAGTAAGGAGACCCTAGAAAACTATACATTTTCCGAAAGTACACAATCTGACAAAACAAAAATGGGTAAATACATCTTTCTACTGCAAACTACCAAACTACAAAGCTATGCTAAACAGAAAGATTTTTTTGACATTTCTGAAAATTGTCACAAAGCTTGCATTTTACCCCATTATGTACCCCCACATTTTGTACCGTATCAACATATAACATTCTAAATATGAACGCCAGGGGTCTACTGAACAGTTTGATGCCCTATATGCATAGATTTACCAAACTATGTGGGGTACAGGGGCACCCAAGTAAAAATAGTGCATATGAATTTTCACATAAGATGCTTCGGCTCATGCAGTTTTTGCACCCCGTATGTGTATTATGTGCCATACGACCCCCTAACAGTAAGGAAACCCTAGAAAACCATATATTTTCCGAAAGTACACATTCTGACAAAACAAAAATGGGTACATACATCTTTCTACTACAAACTACCAAACTACAAAGCTATGCTAAACAGAACGGTTTTTATGACATTTCTGAAAATTGTCACAAAGCTTGCATTTTACCCCATTATGTACCCCCACATTTTGTACCGTATCAACATAAAACATTCTAAATATAAACGCCAGGGGTCTACTGAACAGTTTGATGCCCTATATGCATAGATTTACCAAACTATGTGGGGTACAGGGGCACCCAAGTAGAAATAGTGCATATGAATTTTCACATACGATGCTTCGGCTCATGCAGTTTTTGCACCCGGTATGTGTATTATGTGCCATACGACCACCTAACAGTAAGGAGACCCTAGAAAACCATATATTTTCCGAAAGTACACATTCTGACAAAACAAAAATGGGTAAATACATCTTTCTACTACAAACTACCAAACTACAAAGCTATGCTAAACAGAACGGTTTTTATGACATTTCTGAAAATTGTCACAAAGCTTGCATTTTACCCCATTATGTACCCCCACATTTTGTACCGTATCAACATAAAACATTCTAAATATAAATGCCAGGGGTCTACTGAACAGTTTGATGCCCTATATGCATAGATTTACCAAACTATGTGGGGTACAGGGGCACCCAAGTAAAAATAGTGCATATGAATTTTCACATAAGATGCTTCGGCTCATGCAATTTTTGCACCCGGTATGTGTATTATGTGCCATACGACCACCTAACAGTAAGGAGACCCTAGAAAACCATATATTTTCCGAAAGTACACATTCTGACAAAACAAAAATGGGTACATACATCTTTCTACTACAAACTACCAAACTACAAAGCTATGCTAAACAGAACGGTTTTTATGACATTTCTGAAAATTGTCACAAAGCTTGCATTTTACCCCATTATTTACCCCCACATTTTGTACCGTATCAACATAAAACATTCTAAATATGAACGCCAGGGGTCTACTGAACAGTTTGATGCCCTATATGCATAGATTTGCCAAACTATGTGGGGTACAGGGGCACCCAAGTAAAAATAGTGCATATGAATTTTCACATAAGATGCTTCGGCTCATGCAGTTTTTGCACCCGGTATGTGTATTATGTGCCATACGACCACATAACAGTAAGGAGACCCTAGAAAACCATATATTTTCCGAAAGTACACATTCTGACAAAACAAAAATGGGTACATACATCTTTCTACTACAAACTACCAAACTACAAAGCTATGCTAAACAGAACGGTTTTTATGACATTTCTGAAAATTGTCACAAAGCTTGCATTTTACCCCATTATGTACCCCCACATTTTGTACCGTATCAACATAAAACATTCTAAATATAAACGCCAGGGGTCTACTGAACAGTTTGATGCCCTATATTCATAGATTTACCAAACTATGTGGGGTACAGGGGCACCCAAGTAAAAATAGTGCATATGAATTTTCACATTAGATGCTTCGGCTCATGCAGTTTTTGCACCCGGTATGTGTATTATGTGCCATACGACAACCTAACAGTAAGGAGACCCTAGAAAACAATATATTTTCCGAAAGTACACATTCTGACAAAACAAAAATGGGTAAATACATCTTTCTACTACAAACTAACAAACTACAAAGCTATGCTAAACAGAACGGTTTTTATGACATTTCTGAAAATTGTCACAAAGCTTGCATTTTACCCCATTATGTACCCCCACATTTTGTACCGTATCAACATAAAACATTCTAAATATGAACGCCAGGGGTCTACTGAACAGTTTGATGCCCTATATGCATAGATTTACCAAACTATGTGGGGTACAGGGGCACCCAAGTAAAAATAGTGCATATGAATTTTCACATAAGATGCTTCGGCTCATGCAGTTTTTGCACCCGGTATGTGTATTATGTGCCATACGACCACCTAACAGTAAGGAGACCCTAGAAAACCATATATTTTCCGATAGTACACATTCTGACAAAACAAAAATGGGTAAATACATCTTTCTACTACAAACTACCAAACTACAAAGCTATGCTAAACAGAATGGTTTTTACGACATTTCTGAAAATTGTCACAAAGCTTGCATTTTACCCCATTATGTACCTCCACATTTTGTACCGTATCAACATAAAACATTCTAAATATGAACGCCAGGGGTCTACTGAACAGTTTGATGCCCTATATGCATAGATTTACCAAACTATGTGGGGTACAGGGGCACCCAAGTAAAAATAGTGCATATGAATTTTCACATAAGATGCTTCGGCTCATGCAGTTTTTGCACCCGGTATGTGTATTATGTGCCATACGACCACCTAACAGTAAGGAGACCCTAGAAAACCATATATTTTCCGAAAGTACACATTCTGACAAAACAAAAATGGGTAAATACATCTTTCTACTACAAACTACCAAACTACAAAGCTATGCTAAACAGAATGGTTTTTACGACATTTCTGAAAATTGTCACAAAGCTTGCATTTTACCCCATTATGTACCTCCACATTTTGTACCGTATCAACATAAAACATTCTAAATATGAACGCCAGGGGTCTACTGAACAGTTTGATGCCCTATATGCATAGATTTACCAAACTATGTGGGGTACAGGGGCACCCAAGTAAAAATAGTGCATATGAATTTTCACATAAGATGCTTCGGCTCATGCAGTTTTTGCACCCGGTATGTGTATTATGTGCCATACGACCACCTAACAGTAAGGAGACCCTAGAAAACCATATATTTTCCGAAAGTACACATCCTGACAAAACAAAAATGGGTAAATAAAACTTTCTACTACAAACTACAAAGCTATGCTAAACAGAACGGTTTTTGTGACATTTCTGAAAATCAAGCGAACAAGAACTATGCATAACTGAAAATGCTATAAAATGGCTAAACATGCAGTAAAATACCCCAAAATCCACCAAAATCACAGAAAATGTAGTAGAAACACCAAAATAATACACAAAAGATATTGCGCAGGAATGGATTTCACGTGCCTGCCTTTTCTTATGTGGCCCCTGGGCGATCGCGCCCCAGGGGCCACTCGTTCCCCACCTCTGACTGTTGTCTGGAGGCTGGGGAACGAGCGGGGAGCGAAGGAGCGGCTTGAAAAGCCGCTTCTCCGCTCCCAAACCCGGAAGTGCCCCAGGACGTAGAATCTACGTTCTGTGGCACTTAGGTCCTTTAGTACCCAGGACGTAGATTCTACGTCCTGTGGCACTAAAAAGGTTAAATGGAATCTGTAGAAGCAGGCACTCACGTATAACAAAAATAAAAATAAATCATGCCTGGGTGCAGTATATAGAATATATTAGTCACCAATTCAATAAAAGTCTTTTTTGCACCTTAAGTCCTGTGAGTGCGGAATATCTTTTTTGATACATATTGATATTTAAAGATAGGCAGCAGTTGAAATTTAAACATATGGGGCCTGATTCACTAAAGGGCGATAAAACGTGCGCTATTTTTATTGTGCGCTAAAATTTTTACCGCGGCTTAATTTTGGCGATTTTTCGCACGATTCACTATAAGCATACTCACGCTTTTTTACGCGTGGTATTTCAATGCGATAAATAGCGTGCGCGGTATTTTCGCATGCACTAATTGTCGCGACAAACCTATTGAATGAAATACGCGACAATCGGCAGCATAAAAATGGCGATATTTTGCCCTGGGAGAGCACAGAGTGCTAAAGAGGTGCTGTATAAAAGTTTATTTGCCAAAAAAAACCCCAAAAAACAATAAAAATATAAGTAAGAAAAAAAAGAAGTGTTAGAGATAATAAAATGGGGGAGGGGTGCATTTAAGAATATTTAGCCAAATACTTAGGGGTCCGTTAGCTAAAGTGGCTTAAATTAAGTTAGAGATTTTAGACACAGAATAAATGGCAAATATGTTATGGGCACTTTATTAAACGGGGACAAATATAATATTGCAATTATTCTGGCAACAAAACATTGGATTGGCAGTTATCACACTCGCCAGAAAATACGCTACGTACTAATTAACGCAAGTTTTACTATTCAGCAAAATGGGCTAAAGGCAAAATTGTTGGCAGAATATTTGCAAACATTTAAACCATATAGCATATTGATGTGTTACTGATAAATGTAAGAGTGTAGGGGAAACTACATGAAAGTATAGAATACCATATCAATGAAGGAAAAATAATGAGACAGTTCAAAAGTATAAAACTAAAAACTTTTACTTAATAGTATAAAATAAAAAAAGGGGGGGGGAAAAACTTAGGGCTTGCTGCCCTTGAGTTCGGTGACATCCCTCCTCAGTTCAGCAACTTCCCCCCGGAGCTGGGCCAGCTCAGCCCTCACATTGTCCAGGTCCTCCTGCATGGACCGACGTGATCTTCCCTCGTCAGCAGGAGAACCTGGTGGCTGGCATCCGGGGGGCTGGGAGGGGAACTCAAGGGCCGGGGAAACTGGGGACAAACTGGGGGAGGAGTAAAGGGGGGGGGCGTCCGGGGCCTCCATGGCCTCCTTGGCCTCGGCGGCCTCCTCCCCCTCATCAGACTCTGGGGCCTGGCTGGGTCCTGGGGCCTCTGGGGCCTGACTGGGTCCTGGGGCCTCTGGGGCCTGGCTGGGGCCTGGGGCCTCTGGGGCCTGACTGGGTCCTGGGGCCTCTGGGGCCTGACTGGGTCCTGGGGCCTCTGGGGCCTGGCTGGGTCCTGGGGCCTGACTGGGTCCTGGGGCCTCTGGGGCCTGGCTGGGTCCTGGGGCCTCTGGGGCCTGGCTGGGTCCTGGGTCCTCTGGTCGGGCCTCTGGGGCCAATTGTTGGGCCTCGGGGGCCGGTGGATGGGCCTCGGGGGCCGCAGGTCGGGCCGCTGGGGCCGGTAGAGGCTGGAGGGCCTGGGGTTGGGCCTGGGGAGGAGGCGCCAGCTGAAGTTCTGTGAAATAGTATTGCAAGATGTTATTTTGTGTAATATTTTATATATAATGTAGGGGTTTACCAAAAATGGGCCCTTAGGACAGGAACCCCTAGGACAGGCCACAGGGTGGTGATAGTTAACAGGGTGTATACCTGCAGTTCGGGTTATGGCCACAGGGTGGTGCATAGGCCCATATAAGGGGATGCAGCCATGTGCTGTGGGTCAGACATTTTAGCCCAGGGGCTGCTCAGGTAGTGTGCACCCCTGGC
Source organism: Xenopus tropicalis (assembly GCF_000004195.4). Classification (NCBI taxonomy): domain Eukaryota; kingdom Metazoa; phylum Chordata; class Amphibia; order Anura; family Pipidae; genus Xenopus; species Xenopus tropicalis. The sequence goes on from NC_030683.2 coordinate 61,200,162, forward strand.
ACAGTTAAGAGATAGCAGTTCTATAATAGGTCGCTCTAGGAGTGATATGTAGGACACCAGGAGTTTAGAATGGGCAGACATTGCCCCTCCAGGAGTGGAAGTGAGGTTAAGACCTCCCGGCATTACATCAGCCGGAGTGCAGGGCCATAAGTGGTTAGGTAGGTGGACAAGGTCACCGCTAACCCAGGAGGCTGGATCTGAGGAGGCTTAGGCGTGAGTACCGGGGTGGGCCACCTGTGGTGAGGCTGCCTAGCGTGAGTACCGGGAAGGACCTCAAGAGGGGGTGCCTTCTGGCGTGAGTACCGGGGAGATCACCTAGAAGGGGACACTTGGCGTGAGTACCGTGAGTTGCCCAACAGGAGAAAGCTCTCAATGAGTAGTGAGGAGATAAAGCCCTGCATGCTGTGTGAAATGATATGTGCCACTCCTGGAGAGGTCCTGCCCTAATAAACTGATTCATCTAATTCATCATACTCCGTGTGTATCTGACTCTTTCCTGCCACAAGGATCACCTACCTGCCGGTAAGCAACTACCCCAGGGAGGGGCAAGGTACTGGGGGCTGTGTGTGGATCCCAGGCAGAGGTACTAGAGACTGTTAAGTTCCCAGGGGGTGGATTATAGTTCCACAACACCATCCCTGGGTGGAGGCACGCCTTTAAGGGAGAAATCCCTGTTAACCCCCATAGTAAGCGGGGGCTCAGGACTCCTGTAGCGCCAAAGAACAGTAATCAGCAGGTAGCAGCACAGAATCAATTCTAAAGTGGGCTACATATACATTCATACACCATCATAAATAACGGGGCCCCTCACAACAACATTTTTTGGGCCCCCCTCCTCCCACGCCCCCAATGGCCCCTCCCCCTGTGAACCCTCACATCAATACAAAGGACACACAGACATTGTTAGCCAGGGCCCCCTAAAACATTCGTGGCCCTTCCCCAAATGACTCACACTATGGGCCGCTCCCTGCTGCTTCCCCCCTGCTTCCCCCCTGCTTTAAACTTATTTATGCATATGTATGTAACCCTTTCTTGGCACATTCACTTATATATGGGCTGTATTTTCAGGAGATGTGTGTTCTTCAAAGAATATTGATACTGGGAACTGGGAACAGCGCAGTGCCTCCACCTAGTGGACACTGAGGAACACACCTCTAGGGGATTTCCACTAGGAAATAATCACACACAGCTTTTGCAGAAATGTTAAACTTTATATAACTGTTGGAGTTGGAAGTTAACACTTTATGTATAACTGATTTTCCTGCTCTGAGGAACCCCTGTAGTTTATCCACAGCTGGCACCGACAGTCTCTATAGATGCCCAATCCCCACTTGGATCCGGATAAACCACAACCCTTAGGTTAGTTCAGTCCCTTCCCCAAGAGCTCTTTAGTCCCCCCAGGTAGCGCTACCTGCCCCAGAGTACCTTCCCTGTATAAAGGTGGCTGCTCCCACGTAGCAGGCAAACGAGCAATACCTGTTCACAGCAGGGGACACACACAAGAGATACCACAGAGGACTGATTCCTTCCTGGCAGCCCAGCAGACTTTTTCCTTTCAAGTCTAACACACAATATGGCTGCTCACACTGTATCTCTTTCAACTCTGGCAAACAACAGCAGGGGCTCCCTTTATAAGCTGCTGGGCCCGCCCCTAGATTTTTGGCTCCAAAGCTTAGGCACACCTCTCCCAGACGTGCACTGGGGCAGCCAGCCAACCGGATCCCTCCCCAGGCTGTAGCTAGGCTGGATGAGATCACAGACTGAGAAACAGGGGACAGGGTTCTCTGATCCCCTACATGTATTTGAAAATAGATGTGTATATATATATATATATATACAATAGGAAGTGCTGGGAAGCTGCACACCATAAGGAACAATAACACCTGGGTGCCTGTGGCAAAACAAAATCTAGACAGGCATGGGGTGATGGCACACACAGGATTTTGACAAGGAGTCACAAAGATGTGAAATAATATTCAAAGGTTTATTGTGAGCAACGTTTCAGTTCCTCACTGGCATTATGGTTGAACGTGATGGACGTATGTCTTTTTTCAACCCAACTTACTATGTTACTATGTTACTTTCGTCATCCCTGACATTTCTTACATTTGTACCTTTAGTTCAAATTACTTGCTAAATCTTTTACTGAATGTATACTGTAACAGCATAATAAAGTACCATAATTACCTTTTCTAATTTCAGCGACCAGTTCTGGGCTCCTGCGCTTAAGGTCGGACCACAGCCGCCGGAGCTGGTGGGGGCCCACATCAAGGGCAAACCCTCTCTTAGCTCGGCCAGGATTGCCATCTTCCTCTCGTGGACCCCTAAGTCCCCCGGCGGTGGGTGGGCATATCCTGCACGCAGGAGCACGCTGATAATATAGCGCCTCTCCCCTGGTAGCAAGTCTGAAACCCCAGGCATGTCCTCTCAGTTTGGCTGAATGACACAAAATGGCCCCAAGTCGCACATGTCACGAGATTACAAAATCGCCACAAAATGTCCGCAATTCACGAGATTACAAAATCGCGGAAAAAAAATATCGCCAAAATATACATAGTAATGTATTTTGCGCGAAAAATATATTCGCCGCTACAGTACAGTATATTTTGGCGACAACATATTCACCGCTATAGTACTGTATATTAGTAGCAAAATTCCATACATGCCAAGACTTTAGTAAAATTGAGTAAAAAGACACATACTTGAATAAATAACACTGTAAATCCATATTTTATTGGCAAAAAATCATTTACTGTACTTTTGTATAATTTTTCGTCTGCCTGTAGTAGGTGTTAATTTTTGCATAGCCGAATGCGATATTTAGCGCGCAAAAGATATAGTGAATCATGCGATCGTATTCTTTTCAGTGCGGAAATTAACGCATGCACTAAAACTTGCACGAGAAATAACCCATGCGAAAATGGCGATTTTTCGCAGGCGATAATACTATGGTGAATCGCGCGCAAATTATTTTGCGTTTTTTAACGCAAAAAAGCGTGCGATAATTTTTATCTCCCTTTAGTGAATCAGGCCCATGAAGTCTTAAGGTAAAATCTGATTGGCTGTTGTTGCCCCCACCCACTTTTCTAAACTTGGAACATAGTCACCCCACTGTGCAAAGTTTGGGAACCCTGACATTAAACATGTGAGAATGGCAGCAGTTAAAATTTCCCCACTGAAAACAATGAAAGAAATGTGATTGGCTTTTGGTGGCCTGTCCACTTTTTCTAACCTTGAGTACGAAGTCACTGAGTGTGCAAAGTTTGGGAAACCTGGCACCAAACCAAAAAAATTCAATAGGTGAAATCAGATTGGTTGTTGGTGGCTCTGCCCACTTTTGAAACATAAAACTCCAGTCCTCTAGTGACCAACTGCGTAAGGTTTGGGGACCCTGGTGTTAATTCTGTGAGAATGGCAACAGGTTGAATTTTCTTTTTGAAAGTCAATAGATAAAATCTGATTGGCTGTTGGTGGCTCCGCCCACTTTTTCTAACCTTGAACCGCAGTTACCTGGTGCCTAACTCTGCAAAGCACGGGGACCCTGGTGTTATTACTGAGAATGGTAGCAGGTTGAATTTCTGCCAAGTAAATAGGTAAAATCTGATTGGCTGTTCACAGCTCCGCCCACTTTTGGGCATCCAACAATCATCAAATTTTAATTCAGGCTGACCCCATAAGTATGTGATTCAAGTTTGGGGAGTGTAGCGTCAAAGCTGTAAGATTGGCAGCAGTTTCAATTTCCCTATAAAGTCAATGGGTGAAATTTGATTGGCTGTTGTTGGCCCCTCCCACTTTGGGGTCATCCAAAATGTGTCGCTGTTTCATTCGGGGTGACCCCATTATTATGTTATTCAAGTTTAGGGGGGTGTATCTTCAAAGCTGTAAGTGTGGCAGCAGTTTGAAAATCTTCCCTGTCAAAGTCAATGGAAAAATGCGCTATTTATAGCATGCGGTAAAAATTTTATTGCGTCTAAATTTTTCGCGACTTAACGCACGATTTACTATAAGCACACTTGCATTCATTTACGTGTGATACTGCATGCAATATTTTAGTCGTGAAAACTCTATGGGCCCGATTCACTAAAGTCCGAAATAAGGAGTGCTATTTATAGCATGCGTTAAAAATCTTATCACTTCTTATTTTTCACTCGATTCACTAAAAGGACACTTGCAGAGCGCAATAGATTACGCACGTAACCATTACTTTCTGAAAACCACCATTTCCCTGAAAACTGGAGGATGCATCACTCTAGGGCCAACACATACTTGAAAAAATACGACTGCAAACTCCATGTTGTGTTGCCAATAGCTCACGAACCGCAATTTTCTTTAAGTACCGCCTGCCCCAAGTAGGGTTAATATTCACACAGATTAACACAATATTTTGCACGTTTAACGCTTCATATGTGTTTGTGAATCATGCGTTAGTACTATTTCTATTTGTTAATTAACGCAATGCGTTTTTTTTGTGCATGCGATATGCGGATTAACACATGCGAAATGACTTTGATGAATCGGTACTTAATTATCGCATGCTTTTTAATGAAAAAAACTATGCGATAAGCGTTATTGACCTTTAGTGAATCGGCCCCTATAAAGCTTATCGCATAGTTTTTTTCATTAAAATATGTCATTGTAAGATAAATAACGCCAAGAACATCGCTTCTTAATTATGAAAAGTGTCCTTTTAGTGAATCGAGCGAAAAATAAGAAGTGATAAGATTTTTAACGCATGCTATAAATAGCACTCCATGGGCCTGATTCACTAAAGGGCGATAAAACGTGCGCTATTCTTATTGTGCGCTAAAATTTTTACCGCCGCCTAATTTTGGCGATTTTTCGCACGATTCACTATAAGCATACTCGCGCTTTTTTACGCGCGATATTGCAAGCGTTATTTAACTCGCGAAAGACTATTTCAATGCAGTATTTGCCTGTACATGCGCTAAATTACGCGAATAATCGCCGAATATGAATGGTAGCATAGAAATAGTGTATAAAAATTGTCGAAGCATATAAATGGTGTATATAAATATTAGCCACATATAAATAGTAGATGCTTATAAATAGTAGCCACTAGTGATGAGCAAATGTGTTCTGGTTTCTTTAGTGAAAAATTAGCAAATCTTTCGAAAGATCCCCGAAACGGCAAAAATGTTGTGCGGGCAAAAAAATTGTTGCCCGTGACTATTATTTTTTGACACTTGTATAAATTTTTGGATGTGCGGTGAATTTTTGCGCGGCGAATTTTTTCATGCGTTTTGCCATTGGCGGATTGTTTTGCGAAACACATGAAAAAATCCGCCGCGAAAAAATTCAACGCACGTCCAAAAATTCGCTGCGAATCCATGCCTGGCGAAACATTTCATCACTTGTAGCCAAATAGAAATAGTTGCGCAAATGAACGCACGCCATGTTAGCCATACACGCCAATACTTGCGGAAAATTACTGTATTAAAAATGAACATTTCGCTGCAAACTGGCGGCTGCGTCACTCTGGGGGAAACACAGACTTGAATAAATAACACTGTAAGTCCATATTTTATTGCAAAAAATCATTTACTGTACTTTTGTATAATTTTTCACCTGCCTGTAGTAGGTGTTAATTTTTGTATAGCCGAATGCGATATTTAGCACGCAAAAGTTATAGTGAATCATGCGATCGTATTCTTTTCAGCGCGGAAATTAACGCAAAACGGTAAAACTAGTGCGAGAAATACCCCATGCGAAAATGGCGATTTTTCGCACGCGATAATACTATGGTGAATCGCGCGCAAGTTATTTTGCGTTTTTTAACGCGAAAAAGCGTGCAATAATTTTTATCGCCCTTTAGTGAATCAGGCCCCATGTGCGCTACTTTTCGCATGCGCGCTAATTAACGCGCACTCGATATTTACCGCATGCACACAAATTAACACATGCCCACTGCGGTAAGTACCGCATGTGCGCTAATTAACGCACACCCTGAGCGGTAATTTACCGCATGCGTGCTAATTAACGCACGCGCAGCACGGTACTTTTCGCGTGCACGCTAATTAACGCACGTGCGATAACTTGCGTGCGCGCTAATTGGCGCAAATTTACGCGTGCGGTAATTGCCACGTGACTTGACGCACGCGGCAGCATAAAACTGGCGCCATTTTGCGCATTTGCGCTGGGAGAGCACAGAAGTGCTAGATATATATATATATATATTTCATTTTGTAAAAAAAAATGCAGACCAGTGCGGCCGCTAAAAAGAAGAGGGAGCACCTTCCTACTACCGTGTCCCCTAGATCTAGCAGTGACTCTGAGAGGCCGGTTTACTTGGGGAGCCCTGATCTGTCCGAGCCTGAGGAAGCCACCGGTGAGAGCGATGAGCTTCCCCCCCCCTCATCTGGACCCTCAGCTTCCAAAAGGAAGAGGCAGGAGAGGCTGCGGAACATCAAGTTCTCAGAATTTGAAAATGAGGCACTCATAGAGGGGCTGGTGCCAGTGTTTGATAAAATAATAGGGAAATATGCCCCAAAGACACCCACAGCCCAAAAGAGCCAGGCCTGGAAGGACATTGCGGAGCGCATTAACAGCGTGGGTGTGTGTCTCCGCAATGTCCTACACTGCAAAAAACCTTTTCAGGACATTAAGCGGGTCCTGAAAAAAAAGCTGGCAGAGGACTCCAGATATAGGTAAATATCTTACATTCATCTTTCTATTTAAACACTTGCTCATCTGCTTTTCTACTCAACTGGCTTTTCCTTTTGGCTTACTGTCTTTTCTTCCTTTTTGCCTTCTTTCCTACTTACTTTACTTGTATGTAATGTATGTATGGCATGCCTATTATTATGTGCGCAACTTATGTCCTCAAAGCTGTGTAGCACAACATCAAATTAGGCCAGTAAATAGGGGGGGGCATTTAAGAATATTTAGCCAAATACTTAGGGGTCTGTTTACTAAAGTGGCTTAAATTAAGTGGGAGATTTTAGACACAATGGCAAATATGTTATGGGCACTTTATTAAATGGGAACAAATATAATATTGCAATTATTCTGGCAACAAAACATTTGATTGGCAGTTATCACACTTGCCAGAAAATACGCTACTTACAAATTAACGCAACCTTTACTATTCAGCAAAATGGGCTAAAGACAAAATTGTTGGCAGAATATTTGCAAAAATTTAAACCATATAGCATATTGATGCTGTTACTGATAAATGTAAGAGTGTAATAGAAACTACATGAAAGTATAGAATACCATATCAAGGAAGGCAAAATAATTAGACATTACCCAGTTCAAAAGTACAAAACTAAAAACTTTTATTTTAACACTAAAATCTTTTAAAATAGTATAAAAATAAACAAAATAAAACTTAGGGCTTGCTGCCCTTGATTTCGTCCATGTCCCGCTGCAGCTGGGCCATGTTCCCCTGGAGCTGGGCCAACTGGGCCTTGATGGTGTCAAGGTCCTCCTGCATTGACCGAAGTGTGGGGTCAGTCCACCCAGGTGCTGTTTGGGTCCCCACATCTTTGGTCTGTGAGGGTCCCTGATCCGCAGGAGGACCTGGTGTCCAGCGTTTGGCCTGGGGAGAGTCCGGGGCCTGGGGAGAATCCTCTCCAGTGGAGAACTCCAGGGGGGGGAGTGTCCGGGCCTGGGGAGTGTCCGGGGCTGATGGGGCCTTGGGGGACTCTGGGGCCTTGGGGGCCTCTTTAGCCTCTGAGGCCTCGGGTGGCGCTGGATCCTTGGGGGCCTCTTGAGCCTCTGGGGCCTCGGGTGGTGCTGGACCCTTGGGGGCCTCTTGAGCCTTTGGGGCCTCGGGTGGTGCTGGAGCCTGTGGGGCCTCTGGAACCTGGGGGGCCTGGGGTTGGGCCTCTGGAGGGTGAAGAGGCGCTACATCCAACTGAAGTTCTGTGAGATAGTATTGCAAGATGTTATTTAAATCTATTATACATATATATATATATACATTCATACAGAAAGGGCCACCATCCTAAATAATGGGGCCCCTCACAACAACATTTTTTAGGCCCCCCTCCTCCCACGCCCCCAATGGCCCCTCCCCTGTGAACCTTCACATCAAGACAAAGGACACACAGACATTGTTAGCCAGGGCCCCCTAAAACATTTGTGGTCCTTCCCCAAATGACTCATACTATGGGCCACTCCCTGCTGCTTCCCCCCTGCTTTAAACTTATTTATGCATATGTATTTGAAAATAGATGTGTATATATATATATATACATATATATATGTATGTGTATATGTATTTTTTTTTTAATGCCACAACATATTTAAAATTCCCGCTTTATTGTGAACTTTATTGTGTGTTTTTGAAAAAACCTGCATATATACATACATATATATATATATATATATATATGTATAGAATATACATTTCTTACATTTGTACTTTTAGTTCAAATTACTTGCTAAATTTTTTAATGAACGTATTCTGTAAAACCATAATAAAGTACAATAATTACCATCCGCTATTTCAGCTATTAGGTCGAAATTCCTGCGCTTCAGGTCCGACCATATCCGCTGGAGCAGGCGGAGGTCCATTTCAAGGGCAAACCTGTCGCGCAACCTGTCTATGAGGTCGCGCAGGATTGCCCTCTTCCTCTCATGGACCCCTATGGGCCCCAGCGGCAGCCTGTCATATCCTGAGCGCAGGAAGAAGCGTACTATGTAGCGCCTCTCCCCCGGTAGCAGCTCTGAAACCCCAGGCATGCTTGCTCCTGTGATGTTCCTGTAGGCTCACCGTGTGACAGCAGGCTCTATTACACAAAATGGCCGCAAATCGCGCGTGTCACGAGATTAGAAAGTCGCGACAAAAGAGTTGCCAAAATATACCTAGTAATGTATTTGTGTAATTTGTCGCGTTTATTGTAAGGGTTTGTAAAATTATGCGCTCAAATTACTCGCATATTTGCATTATAGGAGTTGAAAAGTCAACACCCTAATACATTCTCATTGCCCTATATGATAAATTTATTCTCTCTGATGTAACTTCCAACTTTGCTTTCTTTTAGAGGAAAATGAGAAAGTTGAATGAAAACCATTATGAAGATTTGATTTCACAGAGAAGCTAAAAATAGACATTGGCATAGGGATTAGCAGAAAGCATAGCACTAGGGACTTTAACGCCATAAAAGTCAACTATTTTAGAGCAGGAATAGTCGCAAAGTTAATTTAGTCGCCAAAATATTTCTTTCTATAGTAGTGAATATTATGGCGACTAAATATTCACCGCTATAGTAGCAAATATTATGGCAACTAAATATTCATCGCTATAGTAGCGAATATTATGGCGACCAAATATTCACCGCTATAGTAGCGAATATTATGGCGACTAAATATTCACCTCTATAGTGGCGAATATTATGGCGACAAAAGAAACTTTGCCACTATTCTTGCTAACAAATATTCTACTTTGATGGCGTTAGCAACTGTTCATAGACTATACTCTTAGACAACTTAAACGCACTTTAGTAAACAGACCCCTTAATGCCCTGTACTGTCCTTTATCAAGGAGGATTATTGTTTAAGCATTGGTTAATACAGAGAGAGTATAAGGGAGAGCCCTGGGAGTTAACGAGGCCACTTAGCAGCAACTTGCAGCATTTTAGTATGGTTTTTGTGTCAGAGCATGCCTTAGTATTGTTACACTTGAAAGTAAAGGGAATTGATTGGGGCAACAATGAGTAACAACAATGGCCGCAAACAACAAGTGTTGTTATGGCTTGCTTATTGGAGACAACACAATAAAACCATTTGTATATTTTCTTTAGATCTGGAACTGGAGGTGGCCCTGGCAAGCGGGTGCATTTCACCCGATATGAGGAGCTGCTGCTGCCTTTCCTCCTCAGGGAGAGCGTGCAAGGTGTCTCCAGCACCTTTGATACAGACAGGAATGTTGGCCAAGGTAGGTGTAATGACAGTAATCCAAGTGTATTTACTCTTGCAGAGAAGCTTAAGATTAAGGTTAAACAATCTTTTCTCCAACAGATTCATCTTTATCACCACCTGGCCCGAGCAGACACAGACAAACGGCATCTGCTCCCATTCCAGGTATTATTCTTAACAAATTTGGTTCGACCTGTGTTTTGTGTTAGGCTTGTGCAGTGGCATAATAATGAATTGTGTCTGTGTATATTGCAGCTGTTTCAATTCCAGAAGTGCAGTGTATTACTAATAAGATAGGTGTGTTATTTGCCAAGTATGTCTTGCTGGGTTAGGTGCAGTCAGTTCATCTTTGACTTTTGGACAGTCAATCTTTTCAACTTAATTTAACCGTTTTGTCTCATTTGGAATGAATCAATGTCCACAATTTTTTTGGTAGAAATAAACTTGGTCATGGTTGAACAAAACTGACAATCCGTGTCCATGAAGTTGGTTTTGCATCATGAAGATAACAAAAAATTAAATAAACTTTTTCTTCTTTTTTTCCCAAAGGTGGACGCTCCTCGTCTGGGCTCCACTCCCCACAGTGCCATTCTGAAATACAAGGCGAAACAATTAGTGGGGAGGAAAGTGAGAGAGGGTCACACGTCGGTGGCAGCGATGTGGCCTTATTCTTGGATGAGGAGCTGGCCAACATTCCCCAGCAGCAGCAGCTCCAACCCCAGGCCACACAAGAGAACGTGGCCCCAAAGGAACAGCTAAACGATAGGTTCCACCAAACCCTAATAAAGAACCACAAAGCAATGATGCACAAACTCCATCTAGTGCATACCGACTTGTGTGTGGCCACTCAGGCACAATGAGGGTCAGGCAATGAGGGTCAGGCACGCCAGGCCGCACACGAGTCGGCAATGCTAAGCCACCATGACGCAGACATGGCCCGTAAGGCCCAACATGAGGCCGACATGTTGAGGCTACATGAGGCAGACATGGCCCGTAAGGCCCAACACGAGGCTGCCATGTTGAGCCTGCAAGAGGAGAAGGTAGAGCTCAAAAGGCAACAAGTGGCTCTGTTGGCTGAACAAAATTCGCTACTTAAACAACAAATTGCTGCCCTCCAGAAACAGGGCCAAAAGCCAACAGAGCCAACAAGCTCTACCAGTGGAGCTGCTGGTGAGAGCACAGCTCCCCCTTCTGCAGGTTCAACGAGGCAGCTACATAAGGGAAAATAAATTGGGCATAATCATATTAGGGTTTGGTGGAACCTATGTTTTCTTTGGCCTATGTTTTGTTTTTGTTTTTTTTGTTTTGTTTTTGTTTTATTTTCTTTTCTTGACAGGTTTTAAACCTGTAAAAAAAAAAAAAAAAAAATTGGGGAAGTGTTCCCTCATAATAAATCTTTTTTTTTTTTTGGACAAGTTGTTTGGTATTTCTTGTGTATAGGATTAAAGATTGTAGGTACTTACAGGCAAAGTAATTGGTAACAATTTGTCCCCGTACTTGACTCCCTCAGGCATCCGCACGTTGGACAGGATCTGGTGGATGTATGGGGTCCTCCAGGTCATCGGCCCTATCACCTGGTAAGCCGTGCCGGTTTGCAAGATTGTGACGTACAGCACACGCACCGACAATGTTGGCAACTTTGGTGGGACTGTACATCAGGCTGCCTCCTGATTTATCCAGGCAGCGGAACTGGCTTTTTAGAACCCCAAACGTCCGCTCAATCACAGACCGCGCTGTCACATGTGCTTGGTTAAAAGCACGCTCGGCCTGTGAACGCGGCCTGTGAATGGGTGTTAGGAGCCACCGACCGCACGGGTAGCCAGCATCTCCTGAAATAAAATAAGATGGAATAAGATGCTGCAAACAAATAAGCTGTTTCCAGTCTCCCTGTGTCAAAACACGGCCCTTTTGCAACAGATGTGACAGTGTGAAACTGATAGGTGACACTATAAGTAGCTGCTTTGACTCTCCCAGTGGCAAAAGAGGGCACTTTACAAATTGCATAACAAGCTTATGGCAGGCAGGGACTGGTTTTACAGTGGGACACACAAAGCAAATGTGGGCAAGCTGTGCTAGATAAGTGACACAAATACTTACCTAACAGCCACCTGTGTTAGTCGAACTCTGGACTCTATATTAGGCAGGTTCTGCATTACCCCGCTGAGCCACTTGAGACCTTGGGCATTATATTCACCCCTCTTTGCTCCATTGTTCAGACTTGTCGCCTCCTCCTCCCTTAGTAAGCCCAGGTGGTTGCAATTGGACAATTATCGGGCTTTATAAGCCAGTTAGAAGCAACCCCTGGTTGCTTGTTCATTAAGCCCTTTTTGTGATCCTGTGTCCGTACTTGCCTGACTCCTACCTGGTTCCTGCACCCGTACCTGCCCGTGTTCCTGTGACCGTACCTGCCTGACTCCTGCCTGGTTCCGTTCCTCGTCTCCTGTCCCTGACTTCTGTTGGATCTCCCGGTATTTGACCTCGGCCTGTTTATTTGACTGCTCTCTGTCTTCAGCTTGCCCCTGTCCACTGCCTGTTATTCGGACCTTCCTTGCCTGCTGCCAGTCCTGACCCTCTGCCTGCTTTACGGACTTGTATTGTTTGCCGCCTGCCTCTGACCACTGGCCGGTTTTGTGGACTTTGTATTTTCTCGCTCAATCCTTATAATTAATGTCTCTGCATCTCAACATGCCTTATACTTATCTACAACAATGGTACCCTTTATATCCATATTACCCCGCTGAGCCACTTGAGACCTTGGGCATTATATTCACCCCTCTTTGCTCCATTGTTCAGACTTGTTGCCTCCTCCTCCCTTAGTAAGCCACCCACCTGTGGCTGTACCTGCCAGCCACCCACCTGTGGCTGCTCCTGACAACCTGTGAGGCATTTGTCCTGTCTCAAAAGATTGTTAAAGTGCGGACTGCCTTAGGATGTACCATATTTTTCGCTGTATAAGACGCACTTTTTCTTCCCCAAAACTGGGGGGGAAAAGTTGGTGCGTCTTATACGACAAATACCGTATATACTCACACTGCCCCCCCCCCCGTGGATGGAGGTGAGCACAGGTGCGCATGGACACACGTCCGTTCAATCGCGCATACCATGTAACGCACACGCACTCAGCTCCGTCCACAGGGGGGGCGGGGTGCATGCGAGCACGTTACATCTTCAGCTCAAGATCACCGCGCGGCCAATCACAAGTTGCTCAGTTCAACCCAGTTGCGCTGCATTTTGGGATATGTAGTTCTAAGGAGGCGATTGGAGCACGGATGGGCTTGTCATGAGTGGCAGTCTCCGGCCGTTCTTAAGGCAGTGGGGGCAAGGGGAAGCAGGATGGGACCAGCAAGGGGCAAGTCATTGGTGAGTAGGAGTGGAAGTGTGGTGGCCATTGTAACTGTGTAATAACAGTGTAAGCTCTTCGGGACAAGCCATTAGTTTAGTACAAGTAACCCCTTCCCCTGATCTACCTACCAGCACCTATGCACCAAGCAAGTCCTTTTCACACTGCCTTTTGCAGTATTTGGTTCAGAATCTTTTTTTTATAGATTTTCCTCCTTTAAAATTGGGTGCGTCTTATATTCTGGAGCGTCTTATACAGCGAAAAATACGGTAAGCATCGTGAGAGGAGCCGGGGAACCCAGATGCTCAGGATGTTCATCTTGCTATCACACACCACTTGGATGTTGAGGGAGTGGTATCCCTTCCTGTTCCGGAAAATGTGCTCCCTGTCTTGGAAGGGTTGATCGCCACATGGGTGCAATCAATTGCACCCAACACATTGGGGATGCCACTTACCCCATAAAAATCCCTCTTCACGGCGTTCCACTCGTTCTAACCACTAATTACACTGTCATGTGACTTATTTTGTTGTTTCACTGATTTGCACAATTTTTGTAGTTTTATCGCATTTTATCCCTGTATAAGTGTTCCTAATCTGTTTTTAGCATAGCTTTGCCAGGTGTAACTTTGGTGTACAAAAATAACTACCTATTTTGAATTCATCAGAATGTGTACTTTCCAAAAATATATGGTTTTCTGGGGGTCTCTGTATAGTTGGGGGGGGGTTTATTGCACATAATACGCTGTCAGGGGGCTCTGTGCAAAAGCTGAGTTGGCAGGCGAGAAATCCATATGCGCTATTTTCATTTTGGGGTCAGTACTTACCGCAGACTTTGGTATATCTATGCATATTGGGCATCAAACTGTTCAGTAGACCTTAGGTGTTCTTATTTGGGGTGACTTGCCTTTGTACGCAAGAAATTGTGTGAGATAAATGCAGCAAATTGCAACATTTTTAGGCGATTTTCTGAAATGTCATAAAAACCAATAACTTTAGGAAAGCTCTGCAGATTGGTACTTTGGTGTAGAAAGGACTCTTTACCCATGTTGGATTTGTCAGAATGTGTACTTTCCAAAAATATATGGTTTTGTGGGGGTCTCTTAATAGTTAGGGGAAGTTTCGGCACATAATACACTGACAGGGGGCTCTGTGTGCAAAAGCTGAGCTGGCAGGTGAGAAATGCGCTATTTTCATTTTGGGTTCAGTACATACTGCAGACTTTGGTATATCTATGCATATTGGGCATCAAACTGTTAAGTAGACCTTAGGTGTTCCTGTTTGGGGTGATTTGCCTTTATCTGATCCTTATCAAGAAATTGTGAGAGATAAATGCGGCAAATTGCTACATTTTTATGCAATTTTCTAAATGTCATATAAATCTGAAAATTAGGAAAGCTTTACAGCTTGGTACTTTGGAGCAAAAAGAAATATTTACCCATTATAGATTTGGGGGGATGTGTACTTTCCAAAAATATATGGATTTCTGGGGTGAGTGTACTTTTTTTGTAGCATTATCCCACATAAAGGATGTAAATGTGTTGATTTTGCAGGAGCTGAAATGATAGATCATATGGGGGTATGTTCCCATTGGGGCCCCTACATGCCACATACTTATAAGATGCTGCAAAGTGGAAGCTTTGAGGGGATTTTTGGAAATGTATGTTACAAATACTGGGTGCAAAAATTGCACTAGCCGGAGCGTCATAGGTGAAAATTCATATGCACTATTTTTACTGTACTCCACATAGTTTGGTAAATCTATAGGGCATCAAACTGTTCAGTAGACCTCTGGTGTTCCTATTTGGGGTGATTTGCCTTGTATGCAAGAAATTGTGCGAGATAAATGTGGCAAATTGCAACATTTATAGGCGATTTTCTGAAATGTCATAGAAACCACTAACTTTAGGAAAGCTTTGCAGATTGGTACATTGGTGTAGAAAGGACTCTTTACCCGTGTTGGATTTGTCAGAATGTGTACTTCCCAAAAATATATGGTTTTCAGGGGTCACCCTACATTTCTGCAGGTTCTATCCCACATAAAACTGCCATGTGTTTATGAATTAGGTAAATTATGAAATTAGTGGGCACAAGGTATATTTTGGGGTCTCTAAGTGCCATGTGCTTTGAAAAACCTATGTACAGTGGGCATCAAACTGTTCAGTCAACCTCTGGGGTTCATATTTAGGATTTTTTATCTAATGACCTATAGAAAATAAGATGCTGCATATTGGAAGTTTTGAGGTGATTTTTGGAAATGTCATAAAAATTGGCAAACTTGCAGTTTGGTACTTTGGAGTAGAAAGACATGGGTACCCATTTTAGATTTCAGGGAATGTGTACTTTCCAAAAATATGACTTTCTGGGGTGAGCGTACTTTTTACTAGCTTTATCCCACATATAATGATGTAAATGTGTTGATTTTGCAGGAGCTGAAATTACAGAAATGATAGATCATATGGGGGTATGTTCACATTGGCGCCCCTACATGCCACATACTTAGGTAAACCTATACATATTGGGCATCAAACTATTAAGTGGACCCCTGGTGTTCAAATTTAGGGTGTTTTATTTGGTTACTTTATGACCTGTAGGAGATAAGATACTATAGACTGGAAGCTTTGAAGCGATTTTTTTAAAAAATCACAAATTTTGATAAAAACCAATAACTTTAGGAAAGCATTGCGACTTGATAGTTTGGAGTAGACAGACAGTTGTGCCTATTCTGTATTCCCCAGAATCTGTTCTTTCCAATACAATCTGCGATAAACCTTCTGTTAGTGGAATTTATGTCCTTAAAATCTAAAGTATGCAGCTTTCTGAAGCAGTGCTTTGGAAATTTGGTAGTGTACTGCTGGGAGTTTTTGACCTATACAAGTGAGAAATCTCCAAAAAACTATATATATTTGGTATTGGCACATTCAGGAGACATGGGACTTTCCAAATCAGTTTATTCGTGCATAAAATAATTTTTGTTTCTAGTATGTGTGTTTATATTATGGAAAATTTGATTTTTATTTTTTTTTGCATTTTTAGACATTTAGAAGCCTATATCTTGTTACAGAATTGGAATTACACAAAAATTCTACCATATTTTGAAAGCTTGTTCTGAAAAAAATGATATATTGTTTTCCTGGTTAAACTAAAAGTCCCCCCGAGGAAAGGCCCCTAAAGTGAAACAATGCAAAATGTTCAAAAACTGTTTGGCAATACAAGTTCCGCTTTGCCCAAAACAGCTGGCAGTAAAAGGGTTAATACAGAATATAAGGGAGAGCCGTGGGAGCGAGGCCATTTAGCAGCAACTTGCAGCATTTAAGTAGGGGTTGTGTCAGAGCATGTGTATTGTTACACTTGAAAGAAAATGGAATTGATTGGGGCAACAATGAGGAACAAAAAGTGAGTGCATTGTTATTGCTTGCTTATTGTAGGCAACACAATAAAAGCATTCATATATTTTATTTAGGTTTGGAACTGGAGGTGGCCCTTCCAAAAAAAGTTTTTTACACAAAGTATGAGGAGCAGCTCATGCCTTGTATACATGGAGAGAGCGTGACTGGTGTCACCGGAATCTTTGATTCGGACAGGAATGTCGGCAAAGGTAGGTGTAATGACATTAATACAAGTGTATTTGCTCTTGCAGAGAAGCTTAATATTAATGGAATACAATGTTTTGTAAAACAGATTCCTCCTTACCACCACATGGCACAAGCAAAGGCAGACAATCGTCAGTTGCTCCTATTCCAGGTATTTTTGTAACTTTATTTTGTAGGACATGTGTTTTGTGTAAGTGAATTGTGTCCATGTATATTGCAGGTGTTTCAATTACAGAAGTGCAGTGTATTGCTAATAAGATAGGTGTGTTATTGGACAAGTGTGTCTTGCTGGGTTAGGTGCAGCCAGTTCATCTTGTACTTTTGGACAGTCAAACTTTTCAACTTGATTTTGCCCTTGCAGTCTGTATGGCAAAACATTTTACCTTTTTTGCTCATTTGTAATGAATCAATGTCCACAAATAGTTTTTGCAAAATAAACTTTGTCATGTTGTAAAAGAAATGATAAACATTATTGGCCATGAAGTTTGCCTGGCATCATGAACATAAATCAAAACCTTTAAATTATTTTTTTTTCTTTTTCCAAAAAGGTGGCCAAAGACGCGCTTGGACACTCCTCAAGTCAGCTCCACTCGCCGCAACACCAAGTGGATCCTGAAATGGAAGAAGCAACTTTTAGTGGGGAGGAGAGTTTAAGACAGTCTGGGGAATGTTGTAGTGATGTGCCACTTTTTTCAGAGGATGAGCCCTCTGAAAGTCACCAACAACACCAAATCAGACCCACGGCCAAACCCACCACATCTCATGTGCCCCCCCAAACAGTGGAACCTGAGAAAGATCAGTTCCACAAATCACTCATGCGGCACCACAAGTCCTTAATGAAAAAAAATGCACACTGTGCATCTGGACCTGTGTGTTGCCACAAAAGCCTATACTGACTGTCAAGCACGCCAAGCCTCGTACAAGGCAGCTACAGTATGTTAGCCCTGTATCAGGAGCACTTTAAGGCCCAGCAACAAAAAGTGGCATTGTTGGAAACTCAAAATTCATTTTTACAAAAACAAAATTCCCTGGTAGAAAAACTAAATTCATTGATAGAGAGCATGACACATGACACAAAATAAATGTGCATGTTTGAAATTTGTAAGTCATCTTTGTTTTTGTTTTGAATACACATTCCTATGTGCTTTTAGATAGATATTTATTTTAGATAGATATTTCTCTTTTTGCTATTTGTGTTGGGGGTGGGGGAATCACCTGCTCAAATCCACATCAGCCTTAGCTGCCACTCACTACCGCTGTGAGAAATAAAAGAAAGGAGCATTTCTTTTGTAAGTGGGCAACTAATTTCACTGTGAATAAAAACATTTTTTTGGAGAAGTTGTTTGGTGTTTCTTGTTTATGGGATTAAAGATTGTAGGTACTTACAGGAAAAGTAATTGGTAACGATTTCTGCCCGGACTTGATTCCCTCTGGCATCCGCACCTCGGACAAGATCTTGGGGATGGATGGGGTCATCCAGGTCCTCAGCCACTTTACCAGGTAATCCATGCCGGTTAGCCAGATTGTGCAGTACAGCACACGCAACCACAATTTGGGAAACTTTAGATGGGCTGTACATCAAGCTGCCTCCCAACTTTTCCAGGCAGCGGAAGTGGCTTTTAAGCACCCCAAATGTTCTCTCAATCACAGACCACGCTCTGACATGTGCTTTGTTAAAAGCACATTCAGCCCGTGTACGCGGCCTGTGAATGGGGGTGAGCAGGAGTAGCCAGCATCTCCTGAAATAAAATAAGATGTAATAAGATGCTGCAAACAAATAAGCTTTGACTCTCCCACTGGCAAAAGAGAGCACTTTTCAAATTGAAAAACAAGCTTATGGCAGGCAGGGCCTGGTTTGACAGTGGGAGACAGAAAGCAAATGTGGGTAAGTTGTGCTAGACATGACACAAATACTTACCTAACAGCCACCCGTAAGGTATTTGTTTGGTTTGAAAAGCATCATAAAGCCTGGACTGCCTTAAGATGTAAGCATGGTGAGAGGGAAGCCAGACACAATGCTCATAATGTTCATGTGTGCATCACACACCACTTGTACATTCAGGGAGTGGTAGCTCTTCCTGTTGCGGAAAATATGCTCACTGTCTTGGGGTTTAACGCCACATGGGTGCAATCAATTGCACCTAACACATTGGGGATGCCATAAAACTGCCTTTTCATGAGATGAAATTCCCAGATACCTGGACCTGGCCAAGGCACCGTGAAAAAGTAGGCTGGGACACTCCTCCGTAGAACCCTGCAACCCTCTGGAACTGTCCTGTGGCCAAAACATGCAGGAAGCACAGAAGTTTAACCATGCCAGGAACAGCGTGGCTTCTGCATGTCAGTGGCTGCAGGTAAGGCTCCAGTACCTCATACAGGCTGTATATTGCAGCTTTATTTAGCCTGTAGCGCCTGACTACTTCATCCTCAGTTAAGCCCTCTAGAATGGACCTTTCCCTGAAAAGCCAAGGACGCATCACTCCTGGATGTTCACGGACTTGCTGATCCTCCTCCAAATCCAACAAAAATCCCATTGCAAACTCCATCTTGCCTTCACAAATGCAAAATCGCAATGTGCTCTGACTAATGTCTCCCCCAATATTCGCACAGATTATCGCATTATTTAGCGTGTTTAATGCTTCATGTGCTTTTGTGAATCATGTGTTAGTATTCTTTCCATTCGATAAATAACGCAATGCATTAAAAATAACGCATTTCTGTAGTGCGCTATTTAACGCATGCGATATGCGTCTTAACACATGCAAAATGATTTTGGTGAATCGGTACTATCGTGTGCTTTTTAACCCAAAAAAGCATGCGATAAGCGTTATTGCCCTTTAGTGAATCAACCCCATAGTGTTTTGGAAGGAACAGGCAGACCAGGCTATCCATTCCACTATGGATACACCGAAAAACATCAATAGGCAGGCACTCCGGGATTTTTGGTATAAAAATTTTTTTTGCAGAAGTTCACAAAAAATGTAGTAAAATCAAAGTATATTTATTTAAAGCTAACACATGTAACAGCAGGCCTTACGCGTTTCGTACCTTTGCGGTACTTAATCATAGGCTCTATGATTCCACTACTCCAGCTCACATATTGGAGCTCACTTTCCACAGGAAGGCTGTCCTGTAGAAAGATATTTAACTGGGTGGAAAAGGTATGTAAGGTTTTCTCAGAGCAGGACACAGAGCAGGAAGGCTACCAGTCTGTGTTTAGAACTCCCGGAGAGGCTGTGGGTGCTGCCTGCCACTGCAAGGTGCAGAGGAAGCCAAGACCAAGTGACTGAGAGACTGAGTGTCTTGGAAACTTAGAGGAAAGCCAGAAGGCTAAGAAATTCCCCCAGTAAGTATTGTAAGTACAGGGGTGACCTCAATCATTTGTGTTTTTACTAGTAGCCAACGAGTGGCCCAGTTTAGTGAGGGAACTCATCAAATCTGATGATTTATGTTTTGTATGTTGAAATGGGCACCCCTGTGTAAAATAAACAAAATCATTGTGTTTTTTAACTGTTGGGTTTAATTTTTTCAAAAGTATTTGCTGTTTTTGGTGCTAATTTACAAAGTTTGGTGAACTATAAGGCTTACAGCAGGTTTGCCAGAACTTGCATTCCTTTGTAATTACCCTCAGTTTGAGGTGGGTGGGGTTTGATTAGTTCACCTGAACAGGCTGTATAATTAGAACCACTGGCACTCCAGTGGAGCTTGCTCTGGTGGTTGGTGCTCTGTAAGTGATTGCTCTTTAAGTGGGGCTCTATAAGTGGAGTTATAAACACAGGAGTTAGTGGGGGCTCTGTAAGTGGAGTTACAAACTAAGGGAGTTGCAGACAAGGTACAAAGTTTGTATTCATTTCAGGTCTTTTCACCTATTTTTGATTAACTGTTTCTGTAACTGGGAGAATGAGTGGCAGCAACATTGAAGGTCTGACACAGTGCATAGCCTGCCACATGTATGCGGTTGTGGAACAACATACCTCTGTTGTGGATGTGAGCAAATTGACACTTTAGAGGCTCGCGTTAGAGCCCTAGAGGAACAAGTTGCAACACTGCATTCGATTGACAAGCAGGAGCTAGCGGGGTCAGATAGTTTGGGGGGAGGGTAGCAGCGAAAGGATAATAAGGCAGTAAACTGGGTGACAGTTAGACAATCTAGTGTGGGGAAAAGGAACAGGGGCTACGCCAGGGTTTGCGCATCCCAACAGATTTGCCAGATTGTATGAAGAAGATCGGAGTGTGAACTCTGGACTGGTGGTTCTAGAGGAGGCTGATCTCTCTAACAGCCAGGAGACCTGTTTCTCTAGTAGTGGTGGGCAGGAGAGCAGAGCTAGGCCTAAACAGATGGTGGTTATAGGGGATTCCAGAGGCTGGAGGAGTATTTAAACTAAACAACAAGGGGGAGTGGGTGAGGTAGAGTTTTATGGGAAAGCTAGTGTAGACGGGGCAGTGGGATTAGCAAAGGGTTGTGGGGGAGGAGTGAGGGGGGGCATATAGTTTATCAGATAAGGATCTTCCGTTGTTACAAGGGAAACAGACTAATTTTCACCTTAGCTCTAACTCTCCGTTAGCTATTGTAAACATCAGTGGGAGAAGTATCTCCGCTGCATGCTAGCTAATGCGCGAAGCTTGTTGGGTAAATTAGGGGAGCTGCAGGCTATTGCATGTATTGAAAATTATGATTTAATTGGTTTCACTGAGACATGGTGGGATGAAAAATGCGACTGGGCCATTGTCAGGCTCTGCTGGGGTTTGATCCCAGGACCTACTGGTTCTTGGCTGCTCTCTCTGACTGTTGAGCCAGGAGAGCAGCCGATGAGAGGGGATTGCTTTGTAATCCCTTTCACCAGTGTCCTGGGTTTCATAACATTACCCCAGCAGCCTTATTGGCTAGGTGGGGTCAGCCAATCAGGGCTGACTCTGCCCTATATAAGCCCAGCCCTCCTAACACTCAGTGCCTGAACATTGATTACATTCAGCACTGTGGCCTGACCCTAGCTGGTGTGTTTCCCGTTTTGGCTCCTTTGTCTTGTTTCTTCTTTTCTCTGCTCCTTAGCCTTGCTTCCTTGACCCTACTCCCTTTATCTTGTTCCTGTTTTCGCTCCTTGCTCCTCTCTCCTCAGTCCTTACTTTTGCCTTGTCTAGCCTTGCCTGTTCTGTTCTCTCTGGTCCTGCCTGATCTTGCCTTTGTCCCGTCCCTTGCTGTTCCCATCTGATCTACGCCCGCTCCGTCCCTTACTGTTCCCATCTGATCTACGCCCGCTCCGTCCCTTGCTGTTCCCATCTGATCTACGCTCGCTCCATCCCGTCCTGTCTCATCTAGTCTACGCCCGCTCCGTCCCGTCCTGTCTCGTCTAGTCTACGCCCGCTCCGTCCCGTCTCGTCTAGTCTACGCCCGCTCCGTCCCGTCCTGTCTCGTCTAGTCTACGCCCGCTCCGTCCCGTCCTGTCTCGTCTAGTCTACGCCCGCTCCGTCCCGTCCTGTCTCGTCTAGTCTACGCCCGCTCCGTCCCGTCCTGTCTCGTCTAGTCTACGCCCGCTCCGTCCCGTCCTGTCTCGTCTAGTCTACGCCCGCTCCGTCCCGTCCTGTCTCGTCTAGTCTACGCCCGCTCCGTCCCGTCCTGTCTCGTCTAGTCTACGCCCGCTCCGTCCCGTCCTGTCTCGTCTAGTCTACGCCCGCTCCGTCCCGTCCTGTCTCGTCTAGTCTATGCCCGCTCCGTCCCATCCTGTCTCGTCTAGTCTACGCCCGCTCCGTCCCGTCCTGTCTCGTCTAGTCTACGCCCGCTCCGTCCCGTCCTGTCTCGTCTAGTCTACGCCCGCTCCGTCCCGTCCTGTCTCGTCTAGTCTACGCCCGCTCCGTCCCGTCCTGTCTCGTCTAGTCTACGCCCGCTCCGTCCCGTCCTGTCTCGTCTAGTCTACGCCCGCTCCGTCCCGTCCTGTCCCGTCTAGTCTACGCCCGCTCCGTCCCGTCCTGTCCCGTCCAGTCTACGCCCGCTCCGTCCCGTCCTGTCCCGTCTAGTCTACGCCCGCTCCGTCCCGTCCTGTCCCGTCTAGTCTACGTCCGCTCCGTCTCGTCCTGTCCCGTATTCTCTACGCCTGCTCCTGTCCTGTCCATGCCTCCTCTGTCCCGTAACAGCCCCTGCCTGAAGGACTCACCTTCCCTTCTCCCACTCACCACAGTATAGTTTCTGACAGCCATGAATTTAAATGGTTATACACTTTTTAGGAGGGACAGAGAGATTAAAAAGGTGGAGGGGTTTGTCTTCATGTAAAGTCAGATTTAAAGCCATGTAATAAAGACACTACCAATGAAAACATTGAATCTCTTTGGGTAGAAATTTCAGTAGGGCTGAAGATTACAAAGAAAATGATCATTGGTGTATGCTATAAACCACCCTGTATAGATGGTGGGGGATGAGACCCAGCTACTGTGCAAATGGAGGAGGCTTCACAACTGGGTCAAGTTGTTATTATAGGGGACTTTAATTATCTGGACATTGACTGGAGTAATGGGGTGGCTAAGTCAGAAAAAGCTAGTAGGTTTGTAAAGATGCTAAATGACAACTTTTTATTTCAGGCGGTTCAAAAACCTACTGTGGGTGAGCATTTGGGGAACAGTGATCACAACATGGTCTCCTTTGAGATAATGCTGCAGAGACAGCTCTATAAGGGATTAACTAAAACACTTGATTTTAGACATGCAGACTTTGCCAGTATAAGGGAATCATTACAGTGTGTCAACTGGGAAAGGCTCCTTCACACAGAAGGAAAATGGAACATCTTTAAAACATTGCTTTGCAGGTATACACAACAGTATATTCCCCTTGTAAGCAAGGAGAGGCATAGCAAAGTAAAACCTTTATGGCTGAATAAAAGTGTTAGTGTCGAGGTTGGTAAGAAAAAACGTGCTTTTAAAGCATTCAAGTTAGCTGGGACAGCGGAAACTTTGATCAGGTACAAGGAAGCAAATAAAGCATGCATAAAAGCTATCAAGCAAGCTAAAATGGAGATGGAAAGGGATATTGCAGCTAGGAGTAAATAGAATCCAAAATTATTTTTTCATTATGTGATAAGTAAAAAAATGAAGCAAGAAGGGGCGACGAAAATATGCGCAGGCGCCTTTAAATATTTGAATTTCGCGCCTTGCGCGATGACGTGATACGTCGCGCCGGCTCAAGAGGGAGAGCGAGCACCGCCGCTCGCCAGAAGAGCCGGAAGCGCGCATCGGCGCGCAAGGAGAGGCGGGCGTCCCCGCCTGGAGAGCGGCGGGCGTCCCCGCTGCCCAGGTACTTTTACATTACCCCCCCCTCTAGAGGGGGCCACTGGACCCCTTGGTTTCTCAGGGTGTTTAGCATAAAATTGTCTGATAAGGCGGTCAGCCTTAACATTAGTGGCAGAAATCCATGATCTTTCTTCAGGACCATATCCCTTCCAGTGAATAAGGAACTGTAACCCCCCCCTGGATAAGCGTGAATCAATAATCTTTTGTATTTCATATTCAGATTGACCATCTACCAAAACTGGAGGAGGAGGAGAATGCTGACGAACCACCCTGGCAGGCTTTAAAAGAGAGACATGAAAAGTATTTGAAATTTTAAGTTCAGGGGGAAGTACTAGGCGAACAGAGGAAGGGTTAATGATGTCAGAAATTACAAAAGGACCAATAAATTTGGGACCCAATTTGGCAGAGGGAACCTTAAGTGAAATATTTTTTGAAGATAACCACACCTTATCACCAACCTGATATTCTGGTGACTCCTTCCGATGCCTATCAGCAGCCCTTTTTTGGGTGCTCACTGCAGAAGACAGAGAATTTTGAATTCTCTGCCAAACTTTTGAAAAATGCTCCACCATAGAATTAGCCGCAGGAACAGCAGAAAACTGTTCTGAAAAAGAAAAACCTCTTGGATGGAAACCATAAACAATATAAAAAGGAGACTCCCCGGTGGAAGCATGAGTGGCATTATTAAAGGCAAACTCAGCCCATGGAAGAAACTCTGTCCACTGAGACTGATTATTGGACACATAACACCTCAAATACTGTTCCACAGATTGGTTAGTTCTTTCAGTCTGACCATTAGTTTGAGGATGGTAGGCCGAAGAAAAGGACAAATCAGTACCTAAAAGAGAGCAGAATGCCCTCCAGAACCTAGAGACAAACTGAACCCCCCTATCAGAAACAATATTCAATGGAGCTCCATGGTATTTAAATATATTAGTAATGAAAAGACCAGCCAAAGTTTTGGCAGAGGGGAGGGCGGGAAGGGGAATGAAATGACACATCTTGCTAAAGCGATCTACTACCACGCAAATAACAGTATTACCATTAGAGGACGGCAATTCAACAATAAAGTCCATAGAAATATGAGTCCACGGCCTCTCGGGAACAGGAAGTGGTTGTAATAACCCCTGAGGCAGAGTCCTAGATGGTTTGGAGCGTTGGCAAACTGCACAAGAGTTAATATAATTGCCAACATCTTGTCTCATAGTAGGCCACCAAAGGGAACGAGATAATAGTGAACAAGTCTTACTTTGGCCAGGATGCCCTGCTACCCTAGAGTCATGAGTTTCAGACAAAACAGCCTCGCGTAAATTTTCTGGAACAAAAAACCTGCCAGATGGTATGTTTCTAGGCAAGTTAATTTGAGCCTCAGAGAGAGAGGCCAAAAGGTCAGGACTCAGGGCAGCCACAATCACTTCCTTAGGAAGAATAGTGTCAGGTTCAAGGTTTTCTTTATGACATGAGACAAAACTCCTGGACAGGGCATCGGCTTTTAAATTCTTGGACCCAGGTCTATATGTTAGGATAAAATTGAAACGGGTAAAGAACAAAGCCCATCTTGCCTGCCTAGGGTTCAAACGTTTCGCAGATTCAATATACAGTAAATTTTTATGATCAGTGAATACGGTAACAGGATGTTTGGCACCTTCTAGCAGATGTCTCCATTCCTCAAAGGCCCATTTAACTGCCAACAGTTCTCTGTTACCAATGTCATAATTAACCTCCGTAGGGGAGAATTTCCTTGAAAAGTAGGCACAAGGATGAACCTTACAAGTAACAGGGTGACGTTGTGACAATACCGCCCCAGCCCCCACCTCAGAAGCGTCAACTTCAACGAGGAATGGTAAGGTGGAATCTGGGTGACGCAGAACTGGCGCAGAGACAAAAGCTTCTTTAAGAAGCTTAAAAGCTTCAATTGCGTCTGTGGGCCAAATACTGGGATCAACCCCCTTCTTTGTAAGGGCCGTGATTGGGGCCACCAGGGAAGAAAACCCCTTAATGAATTGTCTATAATAATTGGCAAAACCTAGAAATCTTTGAATGGCACGTAAGGAGAGAGGTTGAGCCCACTTCAAAATACCCTCTACCTTGGTTGGTTCCATTTCTAAACCTTGTTGAGAAATGATGTACCCCAGAAAATGAACAGAAGGAACCTCAAAAATACATTTTTCAAACTTGGCATATAATCGATGCTGTCTAAGTCTCAGTAGTACTTCCTGAACCTGACAACGATGATCCTCCAAATTAGAAGAATAGATCAGAATATCATCTAGGTATACTACAACATAGCGTCCAAGAAGGTCACGAAAAATATCGTTAACAAATTCTTGGAAGACAGCAGGAGCGTTACATAACCCAAAAGGCATTACCAAATATTCATAATGCCCATCACGAGTATTAAAGGCTGTTTTCCACTCATCGCCTTCCTTAATCCGGATTAAATTATATGCACCCCTGAGATCGAGCTTAGTGAAGATCGAAGCACCCTTAACCCTATCAAAGAGCTCTGAAATCAAGGGAAGGGGGTAGCGATTTTTAACCGTAATCTTATTTAGATTTCTATAATCGATGCAGGGCCTAAGCCCACCATCCTTCTTGCTTACAAAGAAGAAACCTGCCCCCGCAGGGGAAGAGGATGGTCTAATGAACCCTCGTTCCAAATTCTCTTTAATGTATTCTTCCATTGCTTGAGTCTCAGGAAGAGAAAGTGGATAGGTTCTACCTTTGGGAGGAACAGCCCCAGGAATTAATTCAATTGCACAATCATAGGGTCTATGTGCAGGTAGTAACTCAGCCGCTTTCTTAGAGAATACATCAGCGAAGGCTGTATATGGGGAAGGAAGACCCTTTAAAGTGGTTGTAGCAATGAGAACAGACCCTTTTAAACAAGATACTACACAGTGTGGTCCCCAACCTTGAATTCTACCGGAGACCCAGTCAATCTGCGGGTTGTGTTTTTGTAACCATGGGAGACCTAGAATCACAGGGGTGTCAGGACAATTGATTAGATAGAAAAACAACTGTTCCTTATGAGAACTTTTGATAGACATGACTAGGCTCTGAGATCTGGAAGACACAAACCCACACCCTAGCGGATTCCCATCAATAGCCAGTAACCTGACTGGGGGAACTACAGTGGTACAAGGAATACCCAGCTTATGGGCAAAATTAATATCCAAAAAGTTCCCGGCCGCTCCAGAATCCAAAAAGGCCGGAATCTTAGCATTACCGTACTCCCAATCGAGGAGCACGGGAATGAAGATTTTAGAGGAAACATAATGGGGAGTAGAAACTGCATTACCCAAACAAGACTCCCCAGACTTGTTTAGGCTTTGCAGTTTCCCGGCCTCTTTGGACAATCTTTGCGGAAATGACCACCCTCACCACAGTACATGCATAACCCATTATTACGTCTGCGGGTTCTTTCCTCTGAAGATAAACGAGTAGAACCCAATTGCATAGGCTCCTCTACTGGCATAGGGGTAGCAATGTTACGTATAGGTTCAGGTACCAGGGAAGAAGAGGGGTTTAAGGAAGAGGCCATTCTTTCTTGACGCCTCTCCCTAAGTCTCCTATCTATTTGAATGGATAGGGACATTAATGCATCAAGGGATGAAGGAGCAGGATAATTAATGAGACTGTCTTTAATGGCATCAGACAGACCAGTTCGGAACTGACTACGAAGGGCTGAATCATTCCACCCTGTCTCCACTGCCCAGCGGCGGAACTCTGTACAATACTCCTCAACAAGCCTCCTGCCTTGCTTGAGGGCACGGATGGTAGAGTCAGCAGAGGCTGCCCGATCAGGGTCGTCATAGATAATAGCCATGGCTTTAAAAAAGGCTTCTAGAGAGTATCGGGCAGGGTCAGATGAGGACAGAGTGAAGGCCCAAACCTGAGGATCACCCAACAGTAAAGTGATCACAAAATTAACCTTCGCTGTTTCAGTAGGAAAAGAGCGAGGCAAAAAACTAAGATAGAGTTTACATGCTTCCTTGAAAGCAAAAAATTTACTCCGATCCCCAGAGAACTTCTCGGGGAAAGGTATCTTAGGCTCTACAAGGGAAACTCCCAAAGAGAGCGGGGTAGGAGCTGGATCATCAGCTGCAGGTTGCTGTTGGAGAGAATCCAACCTAACGGCCAAGCCCTGGAGGCATTGGACAATTTGGTCTTGTTTGGTCTCTTGCTCCCTGAGACGCTGGAGGAGGTTTTTAAGCATGATCTCTGGAGAAGCGGACGAAGCAGAGGCCCCTTCAGCATCCATTTTCTTTTCAGGCCCAACTTACTGTCACGCTCGGTATCCCAAACCCAGAACAAAAGCTGAGATCCCGGTCAAGGCTCACTCTTCTGCCTATAACAACCACCTTTCGCTTCGGGTGGAGCCCTCCGCTACTCGGGTGCCGCCAGGACTTGTTGTGAGAGGATCAGGGCGAATGTTCTGGGCAGGCAAGGGAACCTTGCGTTTAACGTAAAGTTTTAGGAAGCTGAGACGAAGTGGAGCAGGCCGAGGTCAAAACCGAACAGGCAGCGAGGTACAATATCGAAATCCGGAACACGTAGTCAAAAACAGGCAAGGGGTCAGTTCAGGCAGCAATCAGGCAAGGTCAAGGTCAGGCAAAGGGGTCAAAACAGTAGTCAGAATCAGAATAGCAGAAAACAGTAATCAGGAGGCAAAACCGAAGTTGGGCGACGAAAATATGCGCAGGCGCCTTTAAATATTTGAATTTCGCGCCTTGCGCGATGACGTCATACGTCGCGCCGGCTCAAGAGGGAGAGCGAGCACCGCCGCTCGCCAGAAGAGCCGGACGCGCGCATCGGCGCGCAAGGAGAGGCGGGCGTCCCCGCCTGGAGAGCGGCGGGCGTCCCCGCTGCCCAGGTACTTTTACAGTCTGACATCAGTAGTAGGAAAGCTTTTGGAAGGGGTAATAAGGGATAGGGTACTTGAATACATTGCAGTTCACAATACTATAAGTTTGTGCCAGCATGGTTTATGCGTAACAGATCTTGCCAGACTAATTTAGTCGCCTTTTATGAGGAGGTGAGCAGGAACCTTGATGCTGGAATGGCAGTTGATGTCATCTATTTGGACTTTGCTAAAGCGTTTTATACAGTACCTCGCAGAAGGTTAATGATCAAATTGAGGAATATTGGCCTAGAACATAATAATTGTAATTGGATAGAGAACTGGGTGAAGGATAGATTACAAAGAGTGATGATAAATGGAACATTTACTAATTGGACCAGTGTGGTTAGTGGAGTACCGCAGGGGTCAGTCCTTGGTCCTTTGCTTTTTAACTTGTTTATTAATGACCTGGAGGTGGGCATAGAGAGTACTGTTTCTATTTTTGCTGACGACACTAAATTGTGCAAAACATCCATGCAGGATGCTGCCACTTTGCAGAGCGATTGGACAAAATTTGAAAACTGGGCAGCAAACTGGAAAATGAGGTTCAATGTTGACAAGTGCAAAGTTATGCACTTTGGTAGAAATAATATAAACGTGAACTATCTAATGAATGGTAGTTTGTTGGGGGTATCCTTAATGGATAAGGATCTAGGGGTTTTTGTAGATAACAAGTTGTCTAATTCCATGCAGTGTTATTCTGTGGCTACTAAAGCAAATAAAGTGCTGTGTTGTATAAAAAAGGGCATTGACTCAAGGGATGAAAACATAATTTTGCCTCTTTATAGGTCCCTGGTAAGGCCTCACCTTGAGTATGCAGTGCAGTTTTGGGCTCCAGTCCTTAAGAAGGATATTAATGAGCTGGAGAGAGTGCAGAGACTATGTTAGTGAGTGTATAGATTGGTAAGTATAGGTTGTGTGTGCTGGGTTTACTTGGATGGGTTGAACTTGATGGACTCTGGTCTTTTTTCAACCCTTTAGCTCTTTAAACAGCAAATGTGATACCCATCAATTACCTTACCTTAAAGCATGAGAGGACATATTGTATTTATTCAGCACTTAAATTCACCATGAGCAGAAAAAAATGCCATTACTGTGAGAAAAGTTGTACCTAAACGTTAAAGCTATACTGACACTGATTTCCAGTATTCTGCAGAGACAGAACTGTATTTTTGTGCTCCTATAGTAGTGATGCATCAAATACTAAATCCTAGCCTTTTTCTGCAGGATTTGGATTTGCCCATATCCAGATTCCTGGATGAACTAAATTGGAACCCATAAAATCATGTAGGTCACATGATTAAGAAAACTGCAAAAATGTTGCCCTTTCCTTACACTAATTTGCAAAGACAAAATAGGGTTTAGATTCAGTTGAAGATTTTGCTATATCCTTTGTATTAAAGTCATGATTTTGCAGAATCTCAAATAAGTGTACCATCCCCATCCCATAGCAATGAACATATAGCAGCAGTTTCTAGAAAATAAGTGTCTATCAGGTCTTGGGGTATGACAGTTTGCAGTGGTTACAAAATGCCATATGGTGCTTTAAATATTGTATAGTAACTATTGGTGATGTGTTGCGAGAATTCAGATATGCCCAAGCTGTAGAAAAGGAAAAGTAGTAAAACATCAACAAGTAGGAAACATTATTTTATTAACAAATGTTTCACTGTAAAATTAATGCTAGAAGCATTTTCAAATGTGTGACCTTGCAAAGAAGCACTGTTTAGCTGCAGTTACACAAAGCTAAATATTGACCAAATGATATGAGGAGCAAGATAATGATTAATTACCACCTAATGCCAAAGTGTATTTATACTGTACAGATGCATAGAAAGTGCTTGTGAAGGAAAATTACTGGCAATTATTATAGCTAACATAGAAAGCCACCCCTAAGATTGATCATATTCGCCCCAACTGCACCAACTGTTTTATGAACAATTATAGTTTTTGTGAAGGGCATAAAAAAAGATTGACATGATAAAATATGGCTCTTTATACTCCTATGAATATACTGAGCATTTTGTGCATGTGTTGCCCAGAGAATATATGATTTTTGCTTCTTTGCTGGAATATATTTTTAGGGTAAAGTGATCAATGTAAGTATGTTTGCACACAACAATTTACATGTTGTACTCTTTATCTGCTGGCATATAAAATATCCTTTGTTATTGTCTCCCCTCTAATTGAGACACTAGGATTTCTTTCGCCTTCATCAGAGCAGTTTCAGAGGTGATCTCAAGATCTGGTAATACACCTTTTCCTTCCCATGATTCTCCAGGTTTAGCACTGGCAGAACGAGATGTTGGAATGGTCAGATATAGGTGGGTGTCATCAACATGGTAGGTCTGAGGCGGGTGGCAACCCCCACTTGTAACCTCTCCTATGACATAAGCTCTGCCCAATCTCTTCATGATGTACACAAACTCCTCAGCTGCTCCCTCTGTCAGAGAACTTGTCAAGATGATTACAGGCTTTTTAGAACCAAAAGCATTTCCTGTGTAGGGAAAAAATAAGCACATCCAGCGGTATAAATTTAAATGAATATTAACTAAGCTTTCTAGAGCTTTTTAGAGCTTTCTAAAGGGTGTATTAAAAATATAATGGAATTGCTCTAGGGAAGGAATCCTATAAGATTCTACTTTTTTATATACTGAAATAGCAGCTGTAAATGTGCTAATTGACATTTTTTTTAGTTATAGATGCTTAGAAATTCACAACAGTGCTATCTAAAAATATTTAGTAAGGTTTGAGAATTATTTTATTACATACAACAGAATTTATTATGATTAAGGTAGGTTCTAGTTCCACATGACTCTTGGCAAGCATGCAACAAAACTGTAAATACTTAACAAAACTGTAAATACTTAACAAAACTTTTTTTGTAGTCATGAGGTATGTCAGAGTTATGCATCTTCCCTTTTATCACCAGTGATTGTTCTAATCCTAATCAGTGGGTCTTTGTGTGCACTTACATACCTACAAGATGAGGGAGGGTCCACACGTCAGTGATGGCATTGGTTGTCCGGCTATAAATTTTATCCAAAAGAACAGGGGTACCTTCATCAAAGAAATATGAGCAAAAAGTTGGGATAGATGATGTGGGGCCTCCGATGTTAAATCTGAAATGTAAACAATAAATGTTGTTGAATATAAGTCTTATTTTATATTATTTTGAGAGAATGTTTCAATGAGTGAGGAAGTGTGCATAAAGAAAGGATAAACTTATTGCCCAATAAGTACTTCAGTATTCATTTTTAGTACCTTACTACGATTTTGTTAAGTGTTTCTTATATATAGTGATGAGCGAATTTTTTCAGCAGACATGGATTTCAATAAAAATTTGCCGCAGAAAAAATTGTGCCCACAATTTTTTTTGTCGTGCATCAAATTGGGTGCGTCAAAAAAAGGGTGCAGTCATGTCAAATTGGGCGCGGTAGCATAAAAAAGGCGTGGTCGCATCAAAAAAGCGCGGGCGACAAAAAAAATGAGGATGACCAAAAAAAACGCGAGCGAAAAAAAAGACGTGGGCAACAAAAAAATTGCACAACAAATGTGTTTCGCAAATGTTTTGCTGTTTCGCGAATTTTCTTGTTGTTTCACAAATTTTATGGTGAAGCGAAATGGGACAGATTCGCTCATCACTACTTATATATCAATGTCATATGGGTGTAATGACATTTGGACGCCTAATCTACTTAGTTAATCATAAATGGCTTTAGAAGCATGTATTTCCCATCACAACAGCATCCCTTTTTGTCATAAAGTTTTTTTTTCTCACTGGTAAAAGAGTGACCATTTTTTTTCTCTCCTAAATAAAAAAAAAATCTCACAGATATTTTGCAATAAAGTGCACAGGGCCATTTTTTTTACCCATTTTTTAAAAGAAATCATTGATTCTTACCCCTCAAAAATTACCACAAGTCATTCTACTACAGCTACTCCAATGAGATGCAAAAGGTTTTAACATTAAAATAATGCAAAATGGAAGCATTTGTATTGCTTTTCAGTGGTGCAAGAGTATTCTTGGCTGAAATTATAAAGCTACTGCAAACCTATTTTCAAAAATGTTAAATTATAATATGCAATGTATATTGGCTTTATATTGAGCAATAATGGATCACTAAATTAAAAAAAACTTGCAATGTATATGGGCTTTATATTGAGCAATAATAGATCACTAAAATGAGCGATAATAGATCACTTACAAAAATATTTATGCTAAGTAAAATAAATTCACTTCCATATCTGGTCAATGGGGTCACTGTTATCTTGGTCTTTATGTGATAAAATACTTAGCTCAAAAATAACCAATTATTTTAATGAACATTTGTAAGAAGAGTCACAAGTAAACAAGTACAAGTAAACTATAATTGTAGCCAAGTGTACATTTTCATCTTAATGAAATCTCACAGCAAAGCTGTACAGGTCCTTCTCAAAAAATTAGCATATTGTGTTAAAGTTCATTATTTTCTGTAATGTACTGATAAACATTAGACCTTCATATATTTTAGATTCATCACACACAATTGAAGTAGTTCAAGCCTTTTAGTGTTTTAATATTGATGACTTTGGCATACAGCTCATGAAAACCCAAAACTCCTATCTCAAAAAATTAGCATATTTCATCCGACCAATAAAAGAAAAGTGTTTTTAAAACAAATAAAAGTCAACCTTCAAATAATTATGTTCAGTTATGCACTCAATACTTGGTTGGGAATCCTTTTGCAGAAATGACTGCTTCAATGCGACGTGGCATGGAGGCAATCAGCCTGTGGCACTGCTCAGGTGTTATGGAGGCCCAGGATGCTTCGATAGCGGCCTTAAGCTCATCCAAAGTGTTGGGTCTTGCGTCTCTCAATTTCCTCTTCACAATATCCCACAGATTCTCTATGGGGTTCAGGTCAGGAGAGTTGGCAGGCCAATTGAGCACAGTAATACCATGGTCAGTAAACCATTTACCAGTGGTTTTGGCACTGTGAGCAGGTGCCAGGTCGTGCTGAAAAATGAAATCTTCATCTCCATAAAGCTTTTCAGCAGATGGAAGCATGAAGTGCTCCAAAATCTCCTAGCTGCATTGACCCTGCCCTTGATAAAACACAGTGGACCAACACCAGCAGCTGACATGGCACCCCAGACCATCACTGACTGTGGGTACTTGACACTGGACTTCAGGCATTTTGGCATTTCCCTCTCCCCAGACTCCAGACTCTGGCACCTTGATTTCCGAATGACATGCAAAAGTTGCTTTCATCCGAAAAAAGTACTTTGGACCACTGAGCAACAGTCCAGTGCTGCTTCTCTGTAGCCCAGGTCAGGCGCTTCTGCCGCTGTTTCTGGTTCAAAAGTGGCTTGACCTGGGGAATGCGGCACCTGTAGCCCATTTCCTGCACACGCCTGTACACGGTGGCTCTGGATGTTTCTACTCCAGACTCAGTCCACTGGTTCCGCAGGTCCCCCAAGGTCTGGAATCGGTCCTTCTCCAAAATCTTCCTCAGGGTCCGGTCACCTCTTCTCGTTGTGCAGCGTTTTCTGCCACAATTTTTCCTTCCCACAGACTTCCCACTGAGGTGCCTTGATACAGCACTCTGGGAACAGCCTATTCGTTCAGAAATTTCTTTCTGTGTCTTACCCTCTTGCTTGAGGGTGTCAATGATGGCCTTCTGGACAGCAGTCAGGTCAGCAGTCTTACCCATGATTGCAGTTTTGAGTAATGAACCAGGCTGGGAGTTTTTAAAAGCCTCAGGAATCTTTTGCAGGTGTTTAGAGTTAATTGGTTGATTCAGATGATTAGGTTAATAGCTCGTTTTGAGAACCTTTTCATGATAGGAGTTTTGGGTTTTCATGAGCTGTATGCCAAAATCATCAATAATAAAACACTAAAAGGCTTGAACTACTTCAGTTGTGTGTGATGAATCTAAAATATATGAAGGTCTAATGTTTATCAGTACATTACAGAAAATAATGAACTTTAACACAATATGCTAATTTTTTGAGAAGGACCTGTATATAGTCCATTGAAATACAAAGGAGAACTAAAGCTTAACAGTAGGACAGTAGGGCATAATGCTCCACATTATGTTTTGGGTGACTAAGGGGTGCAGAAGAGTGTTTATGAAGTCCATTTGTGAAGTGTCCATTTGTTTGGAAATGACAACCTACCTCATATCAATAATTAAGGCATCCTGGTTGACAACCTTCTTCCAGACATGCTCCACTAACAGATCTGATACTTGGTTAAGAAGATCAGAGTCTGCAAACATATCAAACCTTATGTAGCCAAGGTTTTTTTCAAAAACATCAGTGTGGAATGAAAACTTAATAAGGTCCTCAAACATTTCTGGTGATGGGATCTAAAAGGATTGAGAAGCAGATTTTTAGCACATGTAAAAACTGGTAGAAAAACAATTGTGACATTTTTTCCTTTTATAAATCTAGATCTAACCATACACAGAAATATCTGTTTGTTTGGTAACGTCCAAATTAGCAGAACCATGGCCAATTTGGTCACCTGGGTGGTGGTCCAGATGGGGTTAATCTGGCCATTTTGCCAAGGGTCTTTGTTAGATCACAATATGGGCCTATGCAAACTCAGTAGGAGATGCAGCGCTCACCCAACTGGATTGTAATAATGGATTTACTAAAGTTTAACCAGATATCAGTTGGGCTGGAAATTGTTTTGCCCCCAGGGGACCCAGTCTCAATCTGGAATTTCTATTCAGCAGTCATTGTCAGGCACCTGTACAGCTAGTTTAAGTCTTAGGCTGATGCCACACGGCGTATTCTCGGTGAGCCGAGAATACACCCCGCTACTGGACACTTAGCCTGCACCCGAATGAATGAAATACGCTCAGGTGCAGGCACATGTAGCCGATATCCGTCAAAAAACACAAGACTTCGTATCTTTTCGGCGATCAATTTTCTGCCATAACGCTGTGTGTGGCATCAGCATTAGTTAATAGAACATTTATGTTTCTGTAGTAGAACAGACTCATAATACAAACTTTCTGATAAAAACTAATGATACAATATTGGTGGCATTATGAAAACAATGAAATGGCATTCACCTGAATCTCCTACTCTACTTTTGGCATAATTCTAACTGATCCAGACAAATGTGAGGGTCACTTGAAACTTATTTCTCCAAACTTCTGTCAATGTATTGGTAGGGGGTCCGTTATCTGGAAACCCTTTATCCAGAAAGTTTCGAATTATTGGAAGGCCATCTTGCATAGACTCCATTATAAGCAAGTAATTTAAATTTTTAAAAATGATTTCCTTTTTCTCTGTAATAATAAGAGTACCTTGTACACAATCCCAACTAATTAACCCTTATTAAACATAAAACAATCTTATTTTGTTTATTTAATGTTTAAATGACTATATAGTAGACTTAAGGTCTGGAGATCCAAGTTAAAGAAAGACCCCTTATCCGAAAAACCCCAGGTCCCTAGCGTTCTGGATAACACATTCCATACCTGGGTACTACAATAATATGTATAATAAGTTATAATAATAAGCCCTCTCACTCATTCTGTTAATTTAAAAACATGTATTTACAGATCAGTTCCTTAAACAAGGTCCTTCCTTTTAATGCTTTTGCAATTGCAGTGGTCAAAACTTTAATTTCCTTCTATAATTCTGAGGGATGCACTAACTGGCCAATTTAAAGCAAGCAAGCATACATTATACAAAAATTTTATTGGCAATGCTAGCTGAACATGAACTCGCTACATCCACAAATTCAATAGGTAATGAAGTTTAAGGCAGGGACTGGGAGCACATATTGTTAATTTCCGCTCTCTAGTGTTAAAGGAACAGTAAAACTAAAAAATGAAAGAGCTTTAAAGTAATAAATATATAATGCACTGTTGCCCTGCACTGGTAAAACGGGTGTGTTTGCTACAGTAACACTACTATAATTTATATAATAAGCTGCTGTGTAGCCACGGGGGCAGCCATTCAAGCTGGAAAAAAGGAGAAAAGGCACAGGTTACATAGCAGATAACAGATAAGCTCTGTAGAATACAATAGTGTTTTATCTGTTATCTGCTATGTGCCTTTTCTCCTTTGAATGGCTGCCACCATGGCTACATAGCAGCTTATTTATATAAATTATAGTAGACTTTCTGAAGTAAACACACAACTCTTACCAGTGCAGGGCAGCAGCACATTATATTTTAGTTACTTTTATACACTTTCATTTTTTGGTGTTACTGTTCCTTTAAGAGGTTAACAAAGTGAAACATGCTCATACACTGGTGAGCCACGATGTTGGTATCTCATCAACAGGTTTATTATAGTTAATAGATAAAATTTGTGAAACTGTATTTTATCTTTATGTGAAGTATTCTAAAGTGTTTTAGAATGTTTAGGCATAGTTGTGATTATATGAACAGTGAGAGTTAACTGAAACATTTGGTTCATACCAATAAATGCTGAGCCTTCTGTATTAGATGCATCAATAAAGTCTGCACTATACGACTCATTCACAAATGCAAGGATAAGTGAAAAGCACTAATCTGTATGCAAAACTGTATGCATTTGGATGCTATTGAAAAAGTATTTTTGGTCATATACACGCTTTTTAAAACTTAAATGTCATATATATTTGCTGAATTGCATGCAGTTGCACACCTGCAAAATACAGGGGGCATGGTCTTGTGGTACTTTAATAGCATATTGTGCCTATAAATATAGTGAATAGTATGCCTGCCAAAATACACAAATTCAGTATTTTTCAGAAAAAAAATGATTGCAGAAATTTGCACACAGTGTGTCAGTGTTAATTTACATTAACATTTTTAAATAACTTACAAGTTGTGGTACAAGCTGTACTTTTAGAAAGCAACACAGCATTGTGATTAAGAAACATGGCATTATATGTCCTTTTTTGTGCTTTGCACTTTGCATTTACATTTAAATTATGCCTTTTTTTGTTTTCAATTAAACAAACATTTAACAAAGCTTAAATAGCTCAGTAAAGCTACATTAAAGTAAAACTTTACATACCTGCATTGGCACTACTCCGGGGATACGGTCCTTAGAATTCTCAGGTATGTAGACAGCCTTCAAATGGACGTCTTTTGACAATGACTGAAGGTCATAATTAAGTTTTTCAGCCAACTCTACCTCAGATTTGATCATTTTATAGTTTATTTTATCCACCAAAGCAATAAGCTTAGAAGCAACATCTGCTCCTGTGTCAGCAAATGCATAGTTATCTGCAACCAGCTTTCCTGCTGTTTGAATGACAGAGGGAATCTTTGTGCGAAGTTTAATAATGTGATGTGCTACATTCATAGCTTCACTTGCTTGCGCGATAACATGGGGTTCAACACCTGACACACTCCATACTTTGCCAGTAACAGAGCTGATTACAACTTGGTTGGGAATTGACACATATAGATTGCTCTCTCCTACTTTGTACATGCCCACAGATAAAGATACACCACTTGTAGGTTCCCCAATAATAGTGGCCCTGTTTAGCTCTTTCATAGACCTGGTAAATACTTCAGCTGCAGATCCTGTCATATGACTGGTTAGTATATAGATGTCTTTTGTGGAACCATATCTTTCACCAACCACCTCAGGAAGTGTCCATATGTCTGTGCCTGAGGAAGTGCTTCGATCATACACAGTATATAGATGCTGAAGAGGCTCTGGATCAAAGAAATAAGAGCAGAATATAGGAATTGCTGTTGAATAGCCTCCAGTGTTGTATCTCATATCAATGATGAGAGAGTTGGTTTCAACCAACTTATTCCAGACCAGGCTAACCAGCTGAGGGCCAATAGCTTTAATAATTTCTGTATCCGCCATCATGTCAAAACGCAAATATCC
Source organism: Xenopus tropicalis (assembly GCF_000004195.4). NCBI lineage: Eukaryota > Metazoa > Chordata > Amphibia > Anura > Pipidae > Xenopus > Xenopus tropicalis. The sequence continues at coordinate 61,238,995 of NC_030683.2, forward strand.
CACATTTCCTTGTAATACTTCAATCTTAAAAAGTGCATCAATAATGTAGTTAAGTTCCTCAGCGGAGGGGATTTTAGGTGGCTGATCCTCTAAAATTTCTGGCTCAGTATCACTGTAGAACACATGAAGTCGGTGGTCTCCAGAGTTTTCCTGCATCTCAGAGGTTAACTGGGAGGCCAAAGATTCAAGATCAACAACTGAACGGTACCCTCCTTCAGACCATTTATTTTGAAGAACACTACTTACTTTATACGCCACCTCTGGGATAGCATAGTGTACTTCAAGAAGATGTCCAGTCCCCTCAACTAATGCAAATACACTGGGGTGAAATGCAATAATTTCCTTAGCCTTGTCTAATGCTTCATCTGCCAGGACAATAGCGTCTGGAACTACTCCACCTCCCAACCAATAGTCACCATTGTTATCTATGAAGTTCATGATGGGCACAGTGACAGACAATCGAGTCCCATCAAGGGGAAATGCTTTGGAGTGCATAAGGTTGCCAGAGGTTATTTCACCAATGATAGTTGCCCGACTTAAGGACTGCATAAGGTAAGCAAATTCTTCAGCAGCTGTAGCTGTTTCATGGCTTGTTAGTACATATACCCCTTTCTTGGAGCCATATGGTTTTCCAAGTACCTTGGGGAGACTATAAACTTCATTAGTAGAATTTTGTTGCCTGTTATATATAGTGAAAAGGTGAATTCTATTCTCTGGTTCTTGAAAATAGGATAGAAGCAAGGGAATTGATGTGGAGGATCCCCCTATATTGTACCTTAAGTCAATAATAAGATTTTCTGTTACTGTGATGGGGTCCCATACCGTGTTAACTATATAAGGTCCTAATTTAGCAAGAACAGAGACATCAGCAAATTCATCAAAGCGGAGGTATCCAATATTTCCAGGGAGTATGCTCACTTTAAAGACAGTGTTGACCAGTGCTTGAAGAGTAGCTTCATCATCTGGTAAGTTTTCAACCTGAGTGGAATCCTCTGGCATCACTAATGAATCAGTTTTACTCTTCAGCACTAACCTTGGATCCTCGGTTAGAGATTGTAGCTCATAATTGAGTTTGGCAGTTATATCTTCCTCTGATATTACAGAGGAGTAATCTAAGTTTGGAAGGTGTTGCAGTAAGGTTGGGATGCGTTCTGAAAAAGCGTAGTTATTTACTAAGATCTCACTGAGCTGAAGCAAAATATGGGTAATAGATGAGCGAACAGCAAGGATACCTTGAGCTTTATTCAGAGCATTGTTTGCATTAACTACAACACAAGGGAAAACACCAGCTACTTCCCAACTTTGCCCTGTCAGAGGACTAATAGACCTTGAAACTGGAACAGTGATATAGAATTCAGATTGACCAATCTTTATTTTCTGAATATCTAAAGATCCCCCTGCAGTTTTTTCACCGACAACTATTGCCCTGCTCATATGTTTCAAAATATATGCAGCACCTTCTGCAATACCCTCAGTGTATTTGCTTGTAAGTACCACAACATCTTTATCTTTTCCATACCTCTCACCCATTAGTTCAGATAGAGTCCACAGATCTGTTGTGGTATTTGAAGGGCGATTATAAATACTATCAATATGAATTTGAGGGTCAGTAAGGTAAGAAACAACAAAAGGTATCCCAGAAACCTTCCCCTGGGTGCTATACCTTAAATCCAAAATAAGAGCAGAGCTTGGCATCAGCTTCTTCCATATATTGTTGACGAGGAGGGGACCAACTTTCTGAACCACATCTTGGCCAATGATGAAATCAATTCTGAGGTAGCCAATATTGCCTGGTAAAAGATCATACGTGACAGAATGATCAAGCAAGAATTTTAGCTGTTCAAGTGTTGGCTCTGGTGATTGTTCTTTTCGGGGACCAGAGTAATTAGGTTCATAGGAGACCACCAGGCGAGGATCATTTAAAAAGCCTTGTACTCCAGATGTGAATACATTTGCCAAGGTTTCAGGATCTGAGATATGTAAAATCTCCCCACTTTTCATAGCTTGTTCAATGGTCTCCTGCATTCCCACAAGGTTTTCTGGAAAGCAATAATTGTCAAGTAGGACTTTAGCCATATCCATTACCAAAGAAGGTTGAAAAACCGGGTTGCTGGCAACAATGCAAAAAAAAAGGACAGTCGTCAATGCTTTAAATAGGGGGGACATGTTTTATGTATCAGTGCACTGTGAAATTTCTTCTTCCAGCACTGAGAATGAAGCATTAACGCAGTACAGGTAACAGAGACAAACTCTTTTATCTCTGCTAAACCCTTAATCACATTAATGAAATGGTGTGCATCAGCATAAGGCCACTGTTGTGGGTAAGTATTGCTGATCTTAAAGAATACCTAGCATTGTTACTATTAACTAAGCCTTTATATTGTACAGAAGAATAATATAATAACTGTATCATAACAACAGCAACAACAAAAAAGTTATTATGCATCAGCTTTTTCAAGAATGAACATTCATTTAATTTTTTATTTAATTCATAGTCTCCAAACAATCACATTCTGTGAATTTTGACTAAGCATATTAGTAAGCTAAATACCAGATGGGCAGAATAAGGTGATCTTATCTCACATATTCAAATAATCCTAAATAATTTTTAAAAGGCTGCTTGCAGACTGGCTGACTAGATATCACAAACCCTTCACCGTGATGTCATAAGTAATGGTTGTTAAAGAAACTATGCTTTCCCCAGGAAAATACAACTTAAATAATAAAGCATAATTCCCTGTGATGTGCGTCAGACTTTGGAGGATTTTGAATTAACATCAACATGTTCAGTGTCTGATGAGCATAGAATAATAATTAAAGCAAGACAACATGGAAACCTATAGTTTAATGATAAGTCAGGCCTGTAAACTTCTAATGACTTTCCTGCCATTTTGAACCCAACTTTCAACTAGTTCTGCACATCTGTACATGTTGTGGCTGTTACAATACAGTATTGTTATATTCTATGCTTATCTATATTTGTGAAATGCAAATATAGATAAGCAAATGTGTAGCCACGGGGGCAATCAATCAAGTTGAATTTGGACTATAGCTCATAGGTTTACAGAGTAGATATAATATAGTCTATGCAAAATACCATGAATGACCACATTATATTGTTTAATTTGTTTTTCATAGCATCCCAAAGTGGGTCATAAAGACGAATTTGCCAATGCACCTTGCACCTGCCAACACAGTACATTAGATGGTTGGAAAATGATTTGTCAAAACCAGCTCTTGAGCTGACATACATGCCCAGATACAGTTGGGTAGTATGTTCAATTTGGTAGTATCCAAACTACTGGACTAACTGTGGTCAGCTTTACACAGGAAGGTAAACAAGGCTCAAATTCCACTTATAGAAATACAAATTAAAAACTTTATTGGACATTTGTTGCAAGAAGTAGTTTATCTTTGGGCACTGGTATAACTGATAAAAACCTAAAAAAATATTTTTGCTTTTTGATATTACTGGTCTTACCTACCTTAATAAAGGTTTGCTAATAAAAAGATGCTAATGAAATGTACGGAATACTTATGTGTAAAATGTAATCAATGTAATGCCTACACAGAGCTTAGCATAAAAGGATTAGCTGCTTTAAAACGATTAACAAAAAACACCACCTTTAGGCCAGATGGCATTATGTTTACTCGATAAAATGTTTATGTTCTTCAAGTGCAAGATTCAGTTGCTGCAACTTCTTAATATGACTTTTCAGTTTTAAGCTTCATAAAACTGCTCTGGTACAGGTAATATCTATGAATGCCTAACAAAGAAATGTATAGATTTAAAAGCAATCATACACATAACTGAATAAAAAAAGTTTGCCCAAGCAAGTGACTTGTAAATTCTATTTCCTGACTGGTTTTGCTGTAAAATATATATATATATATATATATATATATATATATATATATTTATTTTTTTTCATATGAATGCCTTCCCATAATTCTGGAATGTATGGAAAAGGAATTTCCGTATAAATGATGTCATATCTGAATAAAAGTTGGCTATATTTTATAGTAGTGAGTACATTTCAAATGTAAGCATAAGCTGCAGAACCTTTGTTACAATATAGACAGTTTATGGTCCATTTTAAATATAAAACTTTTCACAGACAGTACTGGATTTAAATATGTTAAAGGCCAAACCTTTTAAAAAACAAAAAACTTACTTAAAAAACAAAACAAAACTTAAAAAAAACCCAAAAATGTTAAAGGCCTTACATATTTATAAATAATCCTGCCTGGGCAGTCCACGTCTTTTTGTAAAACTGATGTGAAGATCTTAATCTTTATTATTCTAGGTCATTTGGATTTGTCAGCTTTATCCTAGTGTTACATATGCTCACATCTGACCATTCCTTACAACCAATTGAAAGCAGTCTGGGGTTAAAGCAGAACACAAACTTTTCAACCTGTTACATGATATAAAGCCGATCAAGTAATCCCATCTTTAGATACAAAGAACAAATTGGAAATTTATAAAGAGGATCAGGGAAAAAGAAATATGCACAGCTTAATGAAGACTACACTAATAAAAATATTTTAAAAAGTCACCTGTAAATAGAAATTTGAATTTGGAAGCAACAGGCCTATTGTATGGGAGATAGTTGTGCGCAGATAGCCATGAACAATATCTGCCCACTATTTATCTTTACTAGAACTTACTAGAACTTACTAGAACTTTATCTTTATTAGAACTTAAAGAGAACCTTACACCAGAAATGAAACTGTGCTGCCCCAGCAGTAGTTCTGTCCACATTTTAGATATAGCAATTCTTAAGTGTTGCAAATCTCTTCATATGTAACAATTTCTTATATGTATTGGGCTTTATGTATCCTCTGGCCAGTTCTAGTATTGTGTCCTTGCAGCTGTTTATTATTTACTTTGATATTTACTCTGCCACCTCTGATTACATCACTTCCTGGTCCTGAGAGGAAGCAGCCATTTCTGTTGTAACAGTCACTTTGCCAGGGCTGGTGAAATCAGCACCCACACACATCTGTAAGCAAGCCTATCCAAGCATCATTGGTATGTTTGCATCTTGTTTAATGCCTACTTATTATAAGCTATGTATTTTGCTGTTTTGTGCATTCTGGTTGTAGTTGTGATTCAATATTTCTCCCTTAGCAGCCACCTGTTAGACCCCACTAGGACTGTATAATGCATATCAGATGTTTATATATGCTCCTATTGTATTTCATATGTATTTTACATACCCAGAATGTATTCTGATACCATGGTACTGTTTGTACTGTTCTACCTTATTTTGATCATCAATCATTAAACAAGTTCAAAACTTATACAGTGTGGTGATTGAAGGGTGAATAAACTGCCTGTTGATTCACTTCTCACAGTGATGGGAACAGGACAGAAACCCGTTTTACATCATAACATTGTCTTTGCATGCTATTTATAATTTTGCCATAAAAGTATTTGTCCGATACTTTCAAATAACTCTGTGAGGGGGCTGCCATATTTGTGCAAGCAGGAGTCCATTAGCATTACAAGCTATAACTGACGGGCCAAGATGGAACAGTCAGGTTGGCAAAACAGTTGGGGATTTAGGGACTTCAAGTACAAATTACAAAAGCAAACCTATCAGCAAAAAATGATCAACTTGACCTATATGTAACTTTTTATGCAGATTCATATTTTAAAAAGTATTTCTTCCTTGTCAGTATCAACGGAAGCCACATGTAGGTACATTGAGGGTTATTTAATTAGAGGCACTTTTTGCCCTGGAGCAGTAACCCATAGCAACCAATCAACTAGAAAGCATTTACTGGTCACATGTTTAAAAGCAAACATCCTATTGGTTGCTATGAGTTACTGCTCCTGGGCAAACTTAGTGCGTTTTATTACAAATGGGGGATAGTGGCTTTTTACATTCTATTTGCCATAGAATTAACATCCTTCATTCTACTGAACTGTAGAACAGAATGAATTGTCATAATCTGTCTCTTAGATATACTATAATGTGGAGTCTAACAGAAAGCAAGAAGGGTTGCTAGTTCTGTGACTTGCTTTTCTCCATTTTAAGCACTGTAGGCACTCTTGCTTCACTTGACTTCCTCAGTCACACTCCCACACTAGATGGCGCTCACATGCTAGCTTTGGGCAGACTCCAAGGTCTCCATGGTTGAATGAATAGGCAGAAGATTGGACCCAGGTATAACAGTGCTGTGAGTTTTGCAAAATAGTTCCATCCAAAGCACAATATTTCACACATACTACATTTAAACTTAATCAATGAAGCTGAAAAAACAACACGTTATGCTAGTTATATGCAAGTCAATATAAACATTTAAACATATACAAATTTAAAACTGATACAGTATGCCTGGAGCTGTGGAGTCAGGGAAAATAGTGCATAGCACTAAAATCCCTAATTGTATGCATATGGACTAGTTCACTTTAGTGTCAAATTATATGCATACATAGCAATCATAGGGCTTATTTAGGGATAAACTCCTCAGAAGCTTTTGCCAGATTGTGTTGGATCAACAAAACGCATTCTACAAGTCAGATTTAGTCGCATGAATCAAAATATAATAGGACATTAGTCCTAATGTCCCAGAAAATTCTGATGTTTAAACTACATGAAATATTAGCCATCAGAAACAACACACCTGTCAGAAGGGAATGCAGGATGCTGCATCTTCATCTGACAAGATACAATTTTATGGTGTCTGAGAGACTTTATTTCTTATTGAAATGCATTGACTGTCAGATGTGGATGCAGGAACAAAGTACACTATCTGACTTTAAATTACAGCTGTGTGAATCAGATTTTATTCTGCAACCATGCTGTTGTGCAGCGCTGGGCCAAACGCTAACTGTGCCCAAGGCAGGACAAGCCGCTCGTTGTCCTGCTAACAGCTCTGCACAATGAGTAGAGTGAGTGGATCAGAGGAGGAGCAGGTGGTAGTGGCGATGAGCGGGTCGGGGAAGAAACGGGTGAAGCTCTGGGTTGGTGAGGAGCTATAGAAGGGCCGAAACATAGGGTAGACAAACAGAAGGGGTCCATGCCTAGCAACCCCCCCACCACCATTATACCCTAAGCATGTGCCTCTTCTGTCTACCCTTAGTTCCAGCCCTGCTGTTGCATGGTGTTGCCAGCTTAGGGCTGGACTGGGATTCAAAATAAGCCCTGGAATTTCAAGTACACAGATGCCCATACAGCCCCCACCAGCTTACTAAATAGTTACTGCCTATGGCATCTTTCAGCAGCCCCTCTGGCATTTGCCAGAATCCATAGATTACCAGTCAAGGACTGCATCATATCAAATATGATACAATCTGATCTAAATCTCCCATGGAGATGCGTTTCCCAGTAGTGGAGTGCACCTTTGTTCAACCATAGCTAAGCAGCAAGTTCCACCTGCATTTGTTGCATTTGTACATCTGAAAGAATGTTTCATCCTGAGCTGAACATCTTGAACACATGTGCATCCACCATAGCGAAAGGCAGGGCAAAATGAGTAAAATGAGTAAGAAATGAGTAAGAGTAAAATGAGTATGAGTAAGAGCCCTTACAGGAGCTTAAATATTACCTTTCAATTGATTTTTTCTAAATGATAGTATACTGATCAAAATATATTACTGATTGGTTGCCATGGGCAATTTAGCTAAGTAAACAGCTAGTTTGTAGATGAGACCACTGTTTTTACTCAAACTCCAGTTGGAAACAAAATCTGCATGTAAGGAAAGAAGCTTGAGCTTGCACAGAAATCAGAAGCAATTTTACTGGAGTCCAGTTGACACCATTTTTTAAGGGTGCGTGTGTCCTATTCTTTAACTGTAAGTTCACTGCGCAAATTTACGCAGGGCACCGAGAGAAGCCTGGAGGTACCACCTGGTCCAGAAGTGGTGGTGACTCCAGGGTTCCTCTGGGTCAATAGGTACAACAGCAGTCTATTCAGAATGGTAGTGCAACTATACAAACAGCACATTATGACGCAAATACAGTATCTCTAATCTGTGGAGTTTTATGAGCCATTGTCTGCAACTACTCTTGTGGTCTTATTAAAAATTGCGCCCCCCACCAGAGGTATGAACTAACACAGCCCACAAAAAATCACATGATATCAGTCTTCCTCTCATTGCAGGCAGCCATGTTGGCATCCACAGATCCTATATCACACACAGAAATTCTATTGTCATGTAATATGTGCTCTTTAAGACTGAAATTGAGTCATATTTGTAATAATTAATGAGAAGCATTTGATACTGTAGAGAAATAAAGCTTTGAAATAAAAGTATCCTGGATAAAGCCATCCCTAATCCCAAAAATGCAAGTACAACCTGGAGCTTTGTAATCAGAACTATCCTTGGAAAGCAAAAGGTCCTCTGCATGTATAAACATTGCAAAAAAGGTGGTGTGCAATGGATTAAAGTGAGTGTAGGACTGACCAGACCAGGGATGACTTTGACATAGCTTGAATATATTGAAATATATGCAGAAAAAAAAAACCATATTTTGTTTAACGAGGGGGTGTGGTATTTATAGTAACATAATGCACAGAATGTCTTAAATGAGAACAAAAGCTTAACTAAAGAAGTTATTACAGATTATTATTACAGAGAAATAGGAAATCATTTTAAAAAATTTGAATTATTTGCTTATAATGGAGTCTATGGGAGATGGCCTTTCCGTAATTTGGAACTTTCTGGATAATGGGTTTCCGGATAAGAGGTCCGATACCTGTATATACAAATAAGTCAAAAACCATTACAAATATGTAATGAATGTGTATTGCAAAGTTGCTTAGAATTATGTTTTCTTTAATTAGGCTATCATTTTTTGGGCTTTAAGTGATATCGTTCATAAAATCCACATGTATGTAGATGTAGCATCCCCTCACATTAGGCTGTCAATAGCTGGTGCATAGGAGTCCATGCTTGTGAGCTGATTTTATAATCAAAAAAGTCAGAAGGATTTGCTCAATAACTGAAAACTACAAGCATTTCATTTAAAAAGGACCAAGCCCCCTACAGAGAGAAAACAAAAAATGTTGTGAGCTAAGGTATTCCTAGTATTACTAACAACAATTCAGCAGGGTCATTGGTATACAGTTCCAGTAACTACACTACAGAGACAAGGAGAATTCAGTAATCCCTTTAGTGGCTAAATAACCTTAGCAATTTTATTTGTGTCAGGGAAAAAAGTTAAAATATACATAAATCAGCATAACTAAGCAATAAGAGAAAAGTAAATAATAACCATGTGACATTTAATAGGTTAGAAGTCAGTTCTTCTTTAATGTCACCTCCTTTTCAAAACACTGTTGTTCATGCATGGCATTCACTGACAAACATAATTGCTTCACTGGCTCCTGATGAATTAGAGGGGTCATCCTGTTAAAAGATAGGAATGTCCTAATACACAAATCACTGCAGTCTTTACTGGGATCACTTTTACAGATCAACCTCTTCAGCTACAGGAGCATTCCATAAAACTTGATATCATGTTAGCAATTTGCTACTAGTGTAGGACTGACAAGTTTATATAAATATATAATTATTGAGATATATATATATATATATTATATATTCATACACACTAGGGATGCACTGAATCCATTTTTTTTTGGATTCGGCCGAACCCCTGAATCCTTCGTGAGAATGCCGATCCAAGTCCTAATTTGCATAGGCAAATCAGGCCACGGAAGGGGTAAAGGTCGCAGCATGTGGCGAATCATTTTCAACTTCCGTGTTTACATGACAAAAAGTTGTGATTTTTAGGATTCAGATTCGGTTTGGCCAGGAGTATAGATTCTGTTGAATCCTGTCAAAAAAGGCAGAATCTTGGCCGAATTCTAAACAGAATCCTGGATTCAGTGCATCAATAATACACACACACATATATATACATATTAATGCTATATTTAATTATATTTTCATTTTCAGCAAACTAGCATCAATATCACAAAGGTAATTTTAACAACAATTTTAAGATGTGTCACACATTTTAATTGCTACTACCTGTGGAAAAATTTTCCAGGTGATAGTAAAATTCACAGCACGTTGATTCCTTTTATGTGGGTGTCGGCTTTTGACGCATGCGTAGCTTATTTTAACGTATGCATCATACTGACCATGTGTGCGTTAAAAGCCGACAAATGCGTCAAAGGAAGTGATACACGCCGAAGGGCTGCGGAATTTCTTGCTGCACAAATCAATTCGCCCATCCCTACTGGTAACCTATATATCTTAATTCACATAACCCAAACATGGAGAAGCTTTAGTTTCCCTGTTTGGCCTGTTGAGCTTAAGAAATAACAAATATATATACATTTTCTGTAATTAAAAGATAAGGCCAAAGTATGCTTAGCACAAGCCCTATTCATTGCACTCATGTTATACAAGGGAGTATATTGGTGCTTTAATATGTCTGGATTGCAGTGGTGTAATTAGTACTATTACAGGGAAATTGCTAAAAAAATATTCATAATAATGTTAAACAATCTCTTAATGTTGTGTAGAGTTTATTAGGCACAAACATATACTGAATTGGATTTTGCTCATCAGGAAAACATTTTTATTTTACCTTCAAATGACAGGAAAAAACTTTTACCCTTGCAAATATTTAAATTTACTTCAAGTTAGTGTCATCTATTTTATTATTTTAAAACTGTATGCTAAAATAGCACTTTTGTATTACAATCATGTCGGAAGTTCCCTATCAGTGAAGGAGATAAAGTAAAAGTTATTCTAAGAGAGACAGTCTGGAGAAGGCTACTGCTTTATCATTCAAGTACATGCCAAAAGGAGGTAAAAATAGGCCTTGTTTGGATAAGAAGCCTTCATATCAAGTCACCTGCTGCTCTTTCTGTCCCAGACTCTTGTACACAAAATTAATAATCCAAACGACATAATTTTTGTACAACAAGATGTCATGATTTAATGATTATTATTTGGCAGTACCATACAGCAGATAAAATAATTATTCATGGTTAGAGAAGAACATGAACAGAATACGACTATGGCTAAAAATTGGGAATCAAACATACATTAGGGTCAAAAAGTATGCTCTTGCACAGAAAAACTATTCACTAAAAGAGCATATAATAACACACTTAAGGGCAAGGAAATAGAGGCACATTTTATTTATTTGGCATAATTATTATTATTATTATTATTATTATAGGACAAGGAAAGGCTAAGTATAATAAGGAGTTCAGGGAAAGGCATACCTCATTACAGGCTGTCAGTGTAGTAATTCCACTGAAGCATGCCCCTGTTTAAAAGATCCTTAGCCGTTTACTTCTCAAAAGCTGGAATAATAGAATGAGTACTACCCAAAAGTCACCGCGCTGCTCTTAAGACCAAGGTCGAGACGTGTGCGCAATAGCTGTTATTCCGCACATTGTTAGTATCGTGAGCGTGCTTTGTCCCCTTCAGCCAGCTCTGTCTCTGGAACAAGCACAGGAAAGTTTGCACATGCGCAGATGGTGAACGCAACCTTCTAATAGAGTGAATATATATACGGAGTGATTATTCCCTTTACAGACAGTTTTTCTGGGAGAGGGGAAAGACTATTGAAATGAGACACTTTGTAAAAGCAGGCTTTCCTTGTCCTTTAACATGTATTTATAATGTCATATTCCACAGTGGTGAACCACAGAAGATGTTTACATTAAACATGCAAATTACATACAGATACTGACTGATGTAGAAAGTAAAAAGCCATGCCTATTGTAAGGTCTAAACCTTACAATCTAAAAAGGAGAAGGGACAATGAGACATGGTGAGGGAGTAGTTCATATAAGATAGATACAGTTCATATAAGTGTAACACTATTTTGACTTAGATTAGGCAAATCCAGGCTAGTAGCGTAGTGTAGAGCATGTGTTACATGCGACCCTTAATTCTTAGGCATGGGCCTCCGCTAAGTGGGAGAAGTACTATGGAGCTGAGGTTGTAGTTGAACTACAACTTGCTGAAGTTGTGTGGCGCAGATGGTATAAATGGACGCCAGAGGATTCTTGCGGATGAACTATGATACAGATTTATTGTCCAAGACAAGCAGTTGTAGAATCAGGGTATTCATATACTCACAAGCAGTTGATATAGAATGTCACAGTGGTTAGTAGCACTTGTGGCATACAGAGACAGTGCAGCACACAGTGGAGACAGGTAGAGTTAATAGCCAGGAGTCCCAAGATGGATGCCCTTTAGGGATGTAGCGAACCTAAAAAAAAATGTTCGCGAACCCGTTCGCGAACTTTCGCCGGAAAGTGCGAACGTTCGCGAACTTTGCGAACCCCATAGACTTCAATGGGAAGGCGAACTTTAAAACCTAGAAAAGCCATCTCTGGCCAGAAAACTGATTTTAAAGTTGTTTAAAGGGTGCCACGACCTGGACAGTGGCATGCAGGAGGGGCATCAAGGGCAAAAATTTCTCTGAAAAATATGTTGTTGACACAGCGTTGCGTTTTGTGCTGTTAAGGAGAGAAAACACACTACATTCCTAAACTTATGTAATAAACTGCTTTAAAAAGTCTGGCATCTACATTCCAATCAAGTCGTGTAAAGGTTACGGCCGGTTCACACGCAAAGACAAAACGCCGCGTTTACTGCTACGAAAAAAAACGCAAAAAGCTTTAATGATACTGTCAAGTGTGCGAATATTAGTTTTTACTAGTTGCTTGTCACCTCCAGGAGGTTCGTCCCGTCAGTGGGAATATTTCTGTAGTGGTGTGTTTAGCAGTCACCGTGCTTGTGCGCACGTGCATGGTCAGGCAGAGGTAATTCCATGTACAGTAACGTGAACCAAAAAACACTGATTCTGCAGTGTGGGCCCAGGTTTGTCCTACCTTTTCGATCACCTGTGGTGACCATAAAAGATACGATTTTGCCGCCGTTGCAGAACCCTGAAAAATCAGGAATGTGTACATTCCTAAAAAATTATGTTTTTTTTGTTGCAGCCACTGAAGCACAGAGGACAGAAAAAATATGTTAGATAGATGGTATCATAACCAATCCTGAGGCAGAACCTTTAAAAAATCGAAGATAGCGTACCAAGCACAGAAGACAGAAAAAATATCTTAGATAGATGGTATCATAACCATGCCCCAGGCAAACCCTTTCAAAGAACTAAGATAGGGTGACAACAAGCACAGAAGACATTAAAAACATCAAAGCTAGATGGTATAATAACCATGCCCCAGCCAAACCCTTTCAAAGAACTCAGATAGGGTGACAAGCACAGAAGACATTAAAAACATCAAAGCTAGATGGTATAATAACCATGCCCCAGCCAAACCCTTTCAAAGAACTCAGATAGGGTGACAACAAGCACAGAAGACATTAAAAACATCAAAGCTAGATGGTATCATAACCATGCCCCAGCCAAACCCTTTCAAAGAACTCAGATAGGGTGACAAGCACAGAAGACATTAAAAACATCAAAGCTAGATGGTATCATAACCATGCCCCAGCCAAACCCTTTCAAAGAACTCAGATAGGGTGACAACAAGCACAGAAGACATTAAAAACATCAAAGCTAGATGGTATAATAACCATGCCCCAGCCAAACCCTTTCAAAGAACTAAGATAGGGTGACAACAAGCACAGAAGACATTAAAAACATCAAAGCTAGATGGTATAATAACCATGCCCCAGCCAAACCCTTTCAAAGAACTCAGATAGGGTGACAAGCACAGAAGACATTAAAAACATCAAAGCTAGATGGTATAATAACCATGCCCCAGCCAAACCCTTTCAAAGAACTCAGATAGGGTGACAAGCACAGAAGACATTAAACACATCAAAGCTAGATGGTATAATAACCATGCCCCAGCCAAACCCTTTCAAAGAACTCAGATAGGGTGACAACAAGCACAGAAGACATTAAAAACATCAAAGCTAGATGGTATCATAACCATGCCCCAGCCAAACCCTTTCAAAGAACTCAGATAGGGTGACAAGCACAGAAGAGTAGAAGAGAGAAAAATTCAGGATTTACCTGTCCAAAAAGTTTGGCTTACAATTAAGCCAGTAGGATTTGCACCCTAGTTTGTACGGTGGTGGAGGAGGACGCTAAAGGACAGCTGTGTGTGGTGTCAAGCGGCGTGCAGAGAAGGACAGCTGCATGGGCAGTCAGAACAAGTCTTCCGGCGTGCAGTAACCCTCCGAGATCCATGCCTCATTCATTTTAATAAAGGTCAGGTAATCAACACTTTTGTGACCTAGGCGAGTTCTCTTCTCAGTTACAATCCCTCCTGCTGCACTAAAGGTCCTTTCTGAGAGGACACTTGAGGCAGGGCAAGACAACAGATTTATGGCAAATTGTGACAGCTCTGGCCACAGATCAAGCCTGCGCACCCAGTAGTCCAGGGGTTCATCGCTCCTCAGAGTGTTAATATCTGCAGTTAATGCCAGGTAGTCCGCTACCTGCCGGTCGAGGCGTTCTCTGAGGGTGAATCCAGAAGGGTCCTGGCGCTGCCTTGGACTGAAAAAACTTTGCATGTCTGACGTTACAGAGTGGCCAAAGTGCATTGTCCTTGCAGGTGTGCTCGTGGGAGGATTACCGGCACCTCTGCCCCTGGAATGTGGAGTGACATCACCCTTAAAAGAATTGTACAACATGTTTTGCAGGCTGGTTTGGAAATGCAGCATCTTTTCGGACTTGTGGTACGTTGGTAACATTTCTGCCACTTTATGCTTGTAACGAGGGTCTAGTAGCGTTGCCACCCAGTACAGGTCCTTCTCCTTAAGCCTCTTGATACGGGGGTCCTTCAACAGGCATGACAGCATGAAAGACCCCATTCTCACAAGGTTGGATGCAGAGGTATCCATCTCCCCTTCCTCGTTATCAAGGACTACGTCCTCATCCACCACCGTCTCCTCCCCCCAGCCACGTACAAGACCAGGGCTCCACAAAAGGTGACCACAAGCCCCCTGGGAAGCCTGCTCCTGTTGGTCTTCTGCCTCCACAAAGCCACCTTCCTCCTCTGACTCCGCTTCTGACACCTCTCCCTGTGTTGCAGCAGGTGCCTGGGAACGTTCTGGTGATTCCGCCCAGAAATCAGGCTCTTGGTCACGCTGGTCTACAGCGTCATCTGTCACTCGTCGCACGGCACGCTCAAGAAAAAAAGCAAAGGGTATTAGGTCGCTGATGGTGCCTTCAGTGCGACTAACCATATTTGTGACCTCATCAAAAGGGCGCATCAGCCTGCAGGCGTCGCGCATAAGCACCCAGTAACGGGGGAATAAAATCCCCAGCTCTGCAGATCCAGTCCTACCACCCAGTTCAAATAGGTATTCATTGATGGCTCTTTGTTGTTGCAGCAGACGTTCAAACATCATTAGCGTGGAATTCCAGCGAGTCTGGCTGTCGCAAATTAAACGCCTGACTGGCAAGTTGTGCCGCCGCTGAATGTCAGCAAGGCGTGCCATGGCTGTTTAGGAACGTCTGAAATGGCCAGACACCTTCCTGGACTGCCTGAGAATGTCCTGCAATCCTGGGTACTTCGAGACAAACCGTTGGACTATCAAATTTAAAACATGTGCCATGCAGGGCACATGTGTTAAATTGCCCAGTCTCAGTGCTGCCAACAGATTGCTTCCGTTGTCACACACCACTTTTCCAATTTTCAGTTGGTGTGGGGTCAGCCACCGATCGGCCTGTGAGCAGAGATGACAGGAGTACAGATCCGGTATGGTTTCTACTTTCCAGGCACGTCATGCCCAAGACAGCATGACAACGGTGTACCTGGCACGTCGAATAGCCTATGTGGAGCTGGGGGTGCACAGGTGTGGAGGAGGACACAGCAGCAGAGGAGGAAGAAGCCGAGGAAGAAGCCAAGTTAGAAGACGACTTAGAAGACGACTTAGAAGACGAGTTAGAGAGCAAAGGAGGAGTAGAGGTGGTGGCAGACCCGCATGCAACCCGTGGCGGTGACACCAACTCCACTGTTGTTGAACCACGCATTCCCTGCTTCCCAGCCATCACCAGGTTCACCCAGTGGGCAGTGTAGGTGACATACCTGCCCTGACCATGCTTGGAGGACCATGTGTCAGTAGTCATATGGACCTTTGCCCCAACACTAAATGACAGAGATGCGGTGATTTGGCTCTGCACATGCTGGTACAGGTGTGGTATTCCCTTCTGTGAAAAAAAATTGCGGCTGGGTACCTTCCACTGCGGTGTCCCAATTGCTACAAATTGGTGGAAAGCCTCAGAGTCCACCAGCTGGTATGGTAAAAGCTGGCGGGCTAAGAGTGCAGACAATCCAGCTGTCAGACGCCGGGCAAGGGGATGACTCGGAGGCATTGGTTTCTTACGCTCAAACATGGCCCTCACAGAAACTTGGCTGGGGGCAGATGAGCAGGAACTGGAAGGCGGAGTGGAGGGTGGTTGAGACGGGTCAAGGACAGCAGAGGTAGAGCAGTAAGATGCTGAAGCAGAAGGAGGGTGGCTTAGCGTTTGGCTGCTGCCTTTGAGGTGTTGCTCCCATAGTGCTTTGTGTTTGGCGTTCATGTGCCTTCGCATAGCAGTTGTACCTAAGTGGGTGTTGGGCTTCCCAAGACTCAGTTTCTGACTGCACTCATTGCAAATTACAGCGCTTTTGTCAGAGGCACACACATTAAAAAAAATGCCACACTGCTGAGCCTTTTGATGTGGGCTTTCTAGCAGTAACAGTAGAAGTTGGCGGGTGCGTTGGCTGGCTGACCACAGGTGCCGATTCATGTTGTTGCCCTACTGTTCCCTGGGAGCTGTCCCTGCTTCTTCTAAGTCTTAATCTCCTCCTGCCTCTCTGACTCTCCGTCTCTCCATCTGAACTATCCTCCTCTTGCTCTCTTCTTGTGGGCACCCACAAAATATCACTCTCCTCATCATCATTCTCCTCAGATGCATCAATTTCTTCTGACAGCTCACAGAAGACAGCAGCAGCGGGGACCTCATCACACCTTATGTCCATCTCTGTTGTGTTGCCTGCCTGAATTATGATATCTGGTGTAACGTCCGCATCTCCTTCATCTTCTTCTGGCAATAATGGTAGCGCATCACTCAGTTCAACAAACTCATGAGTAAATAACTCCTCTGACTCCAGTGAAGAAGGGGCGGCGGTGGTGGAGGAAGTGGTACGTGAGGTGCCCATAGCAGAGGAGGATGAGGATGTTGTGGCAAAGTTAGAAACAGTAGAGGATGGGGTGTGCTGTGTAAGCCAGTCAACTACCTCTTCAGCATTTTGGGAGTTCAGGGTAAGTGCCTTCGGAAAACTGGGCAATTTCCTAGGGCCACAGGATATCATAGCAGCATGGCCCCTAGTGCCTCTGCGTGGCGGCCTGCCTTTGCCTGGCATTTTTTTTATTTTTACAAAACAACAACAACTTGGGTGATGTTTCTGGACACGGAATTATTATTGTAATTTAGACAGATTGTGAAAAAGCTCACACAGCTAGGTGGCACTTGGTTGCAGACACCGGGCAACAAGGCCTGCAAGGGCAACGTATACAGTAGTGGATACGGAATATATTTTTGCTGGTGGAAAACCGTCACTCAGGTTGTGTTTCTGGACACGGAATTATTATTGTAATTTAGACAGATTGTGAAAAAGCTCACACAGTTAGGTGGCACTTGGTTGCAGACACCGGGGCAACAAGGCCTGCAAGGGCAACGTATACAGTAGTGGATACGGAATATATTATTGCTGGTGGAAAACCGTCACTCAGGTTGTGTTTCTGGACACGGAATTATTATTGTAATTTAGACAGATTGTGAAAAAGCTCACACAGCTAGGTGGCACTTGGTTGCAGACACCGGGCAACAAGGCCTGCAAGGGCAACGTATACAGTAGTGGATACGGAATATATTATTGCTGGTGGAAAACCGTCACTCAGGTTGTGTTTCTGGACACGGAATTATTATTGTAATTTAGACAGATTGTGAAAAAGCTCACACAGCTAGGTGGCACTTGGTTGCAGACACCGGGCAACAAGGCCTGCAAGGGCAACGTATACAGTAGTGGATACGGAATATATTATTGCTGGTGGAAAACCGTCACTCAGGTTGTGTTTCTGGACACGGAATTATTATTGTAATTTAGACAGATTGTGAAAAAGCTCACACAGTTAGGTGGCACTTGGTTGCAGACACCGGGGCAACAAGGCCTGCAAGGGCAACGTATACAGTAGTGGATACGGAATATATTATTGCTGGTGGAAAACCGTCATTCAGGTTGTGTTTCTGGACACGGAATTATTATTGTTATTTAGACAAATTGTTATTTAGACAAAATATACAGAGCAGTAGAAAGTAGATTACTAGCCAGAAAAACTACTTAAACTCTGCCTCAAAATAAATACACAGCTCCTCAGTCCTCTCCCCACACAAATACAGAGCAGTAGAAAGTAGATTACTAGCCAGAAAAACTACTTAAACTCTGCCTCAAAATAAATACACAGCTCCTCAGTCCTCTCCCCACACAAATACAGAGCAGTAGAAAGTAGATTACTAGCCAGAAAAACTACTTAAACTCTGCCTCAAAATAAATACACAGCTCCTCAGTCCTCTCCCCACACAAATACAGAGCAGTAGAAAGTAGATTACTAGCCAGAAAAACTACTTAAACTCTGCCTCAAAATAAATACACAGCTCCTCAGTCCTCTCCCCACACAAATACAGAGCAGTAGAAAGTAGATTACTAGCCAGAAAAACTACTTAAACTCTGCCTCAAAATAAATACACAGCTCCTCAGTCCTCTCCCCACACAAATACAGAGCAGTAGAAAGTAGATTACTAGCCAGAAAAACTACTTAAACTCTCCCTCAAATGAATACACAGCTCCTCTACCCACACAAATACAGAGCAGTAGTAGATTACTAGCCAGAAAACCTACTTAAACTATCCCTCAAATCAATCACAGCTCTCTCCCTACACTATCTCTTCAAGCACACACAGGCAGAATGTAAAATGGCTGCTGGGCTTCGGTTTATATATGGAAGGGTGTGGTCCAAGGGGGGGGGTGGCCCAGGAGGGAGAGCTGCCTGATTGGCTGCCATGTATCTGCTGGTTTGGGGTGAGAGGTCAAAATTTCGCGCCAGCTAAGGCGAACCCAAATGGCGAACATACGCCGAAAGTTCGCGAACTTCCGCGTTCGCGAACACCCGATGTTCGCTCGAATTAGTTCGCCGGCGAACAGTTCGCTACATCCCTAATGCCCTTTACTGGACTGGATCCCTACAGCCAACGGTGGTTCAGGGGTTAATATTAACCCGATACCTGTGTCTTAACTGTGGTCCCTACAGCAAGGCATACAGAGCCTGGGGTAGGCTAAACCCTTAATGTCTTCTATGGTGGAGCTACAGCTCCTCGTTGTAGCTAGATCTGACTATGCTCACTCTCCTAGAGGGCGCTGTTAAATATTCTGCTGTGCTTACTTATCCTCGATTCACAGGGCCCTGTCCCCGACTTTCACTAGTAGAGATGTAGCGAACCTCACAAAAAAAGTTTGCAAACCCGTTCGCGAACTTCCACCAAAAAGTGCGAACTTTTGCGAACTTTGCGAACCCCATAGACTTCAATGAGAAGGCAAACTTTAAAACCTAGAAAAGCCATTTCTGGCCAGAAGACTGATTTTAAAGTTGTTTAAAGGGTCAGGGTCAGGGTCAGGGGGATCAAGGGCAAAAATTTCTCTGAAAAATACGTTGTTGACACAGCATTGTGTTTTGTGCTGTAAAGGGCAGAAATCACACTACATTTCTAAACTTGTATAATAAACTGCTTTAAAACGTCCGGCGTCTACATGCCAATCAAGTCGTGTAAAGGTTACAGCCGGTTCACACGCAAAGACAAAACGGCGCATTTACTGCAACGCAAAAAACCGCAAAGAGCTTTAATGATACCGTCAAGTGAGCTAATAATAGTTTTTACTAGTTGCTTGTCACCTAGTCTGTGTCACCTCCTGTCGGTGGCAATATTTCTGTAGTGGTGTGTTTAGCAGTCACCATGCTTGTGCGCACATGCACGGTCAGGCAGAGGTAATTCAATGACAGTGAAGTGAACCAAAAAACACTGATTCTGCAGTGTAGGCCCAGTTTTGGCCTACTTTATTGATCACCTGCGGTGACCATGCCTCATTCATTTTAATAAAGGTCAGGTAATCCACACTTTTATGACCTAGGCGAGTTCTCTTCTCAGTGACAATCCCTCCTGCTGCACTGAAGGTCCTTTCTGAGAGGACACTTGAGGCGGGGCAAGACAAGAGGTCGATGGCAAATTGTGACAGCTCTGGCCACAGATCAAGCCTGCGCACCCAGTAGTCCAGGGGTTCATCGCTCCTCAGAGTGTCGATATCTGCAGTTAACGCCAGGTAGTCCGCTACCTGTCGGTCAAGGCATTCTCTGAGGGTGGATCCAGAAGGGTTCTGGCGCTGCCTAGGACTGAAAAAACTTTGCATGTCTGATGTTACCGAGTGGCCAAAGCGCATTGTCCTTGCAGGTGTGCTCCTGGGAGGATTACTGGCACCTCTGCCCCTGGAATATTGAGTTCCTAAAGTGACACCACCCTTAAAAGCATTGTACAACATGTTTTGCAGGCTGGTTTGGAAATGCAGCATCCTTTCAGACTTGTGGTACGTTGGTAACATTTCTGCCACTTAATGCTTGTACCGAGGGTCCATCTCCTTAAGCCTCTTGATACAGGGGTCCTTCAACAGGCATGACAGCATGAAGGACCCTATTCTCACAAGGTTGGATGCAGAGGTATCCATCTCCCCTTCCTCGTTATCAAGGACTACGTCATACAAGGTCTCCTCCCCCCAGTCACGTACAAGACCCCGAAAGGTGACCACAAACCCCCTGGGAAGCCTGCTCTTGTTGGCGCGCCATGGCTGTGTAGGAACGTCTGAAATGGCCAGACACCTTCCTGGACTGCCTGAGAATGTCCTGCAATCCTGGGTACTTCGAGAAAAACCGTTGGACTATCAAATTGAGAACATGTGCCATGCAGGGCACATATTTTAAATTGCCCAGTCTCAGTGCTGCCAACAGATTGCTTCCGTTGTCACACACCACTTTTCCGATCTTCAGTTGGTGTGGGGTCAGCCACTGATCGGCCTGTGAGTGCAGAGATGACAGGAGTGCAGGTCCGGTATGGTTTCTGCTTTCCAGGCACATCATCCCCAAGACAGCATGACAACGGCACGTTGAATAGCCTCTGGGGAGCTGGGGGTGCACAGGTGTGGAGGAGGACACAGCAGCAGAGGAGGACTCAGCCGAGGAAGAAGCCGAGGTAGAGAGCGAAGGAGGAGTAGAGGAGGTGGCAGGCCCGCATGCAATCCGTGGCGGTGACACCAACTCCACTGTTGTTGAACCACGCATTCCCTGCTTCCCAGCCATCACCAGGTTCACCCAGTGGGCAGTGTAGGTGACATACCTGCCCTGACCATGCTTGGAGGACCATGTGTCAGTAGTCATATGGACCTTTGCCCCAACACTAAGTGACAGAGATGCGGTGACTTGGCTCTGCACATGCTGGTACAAGTGTGGTATTCCCTTCTGGGGAAAAAAATTGCGGCCGGGTACCTTCCACTGCGGTGTCCCAATTGCTACAAATTTGTGGAAGGCCTCAGAGTCCACCAGCTGGTATGGTAAAAGCTGGCAGGCTAAGAGTGCAGACAAGCCAGCTGTCAGACGCCGGGCAAGGGGGTGACTCGGAGACATTGGTTTCTTACGCTCAAACGTGGCCCTCACAGAAACATGGCTGGGGGCAGATGACCGGGAACTGGTGGTCAAGGTGGAAGGCGGCGGGGAGGGTGGTTGAGACGGCTCAAGGACAGCAGAGGTAGAGCAGTAAGATGCTGGACCAGAAGGAGAGTGGCTTTGAGTTTGTCTGCTGCCTTTGAGGTGTTGCTCCCATAGTTCTTTGTGTTTGGCGTTCATGTGCCTTCGCATAGCAGTTGTACCTACCTCCTGGGAGCAGCTCGGCTGGGGGTTGCAGCTCGGCATTATAGCAACTTAAAGTATAGCAAATTTAAGTATACTTTAATGAGTTAGACAGAGTTAACTAGCAACTATTAATATCTCCTTCATCTGCCTTTACCATCACCAAACTGCACCTCCAACCATAAACTCCTATGGCTTTTCTTTGTCTCACCAGGTATGTTTCCTGCCATCCACTGTCCTGATTTTGCACCCCCTATCCACTGCTGTTTCATTTTAAATGTATGTTTCCTGCCATCCACTGTCCTGATTTTGCACCCCCTATCCACTGCTGTTTCATTTTAAATATATGTTTCCTGCCATCCACTGTCCTGATTTTGCACCCCCTATCCACTGCTGTTTCATTTTAAATGTAATGTTTCCTATATCTGTTTTTACTGCTTGGCTTTGATCAGTGACTTCCTTTATCATACCCCTAGTCTAATCACATTTCCTGGCTCTGTGTAAGGGTATATCATTATCTGATAACAGGCAATAGGTGTGAATTTGGGTGTGTTAGCTGTCTAGCCAATTGGGCCCTCCTCTTAGAACCATGTGATTCTCTTGAACTATTTCCTTGGGTTCACTCTGGGAGCAGCTCGGCTGGGGGTTGCAGCTCTGCATTATAGCAACTTAAAGTATAGCAAATTTAAGGTAGTCTCTTCCTTTAACCCCCCTGTTGTCTGTCCATACTCCATACACATATCCTCATCCCTGCTCCCATCTACATACTCCAGCTCCTTTACCCTCTATAACTACTTACATCACCTCTGTCCCCTGGTTACTGTCCGTATGCGGAGGCGCAATCATTTCAAATCCTCTCTTCTCATCTCACTCCTCTTCCTACTATTGCTGGCTGCAGGGGATGTCTCTCCAAACCCCGGGCCCTGCTCCATACCTACTTATATCCGTCCTCGTCCTTCTGTCCCCATGCCTAAAACCTGTCGTTCCTCTGATGTTTCTAACCGTATTCAGGTTCCCACTCTTCCCTCTTCCTGCCTTCCGTTTTCCTGTGCCCTTCTTAATGTCGATTCCTTAACTAACAAAGCCACGCTAATCCACGATCTGTTCTGCTCTAAATCATTTCATCTCCTCGCACTAACAGAAACCTGGCTCTTGCAGGATGACACCGCCACTGAAGCTGCGCTCTCTCATGGCGGTCTATCTTTCTCCTACACCCCTCCGGACCACTGGACGTGGTGGGGGAGTTGGAATTCTCCTCTCCTCCCATTGTCAGTTTGCACCTATTCCTATTCCACCAGCTTTTTCTTTTAACTCATTTGAGGTGCATGCATGTACGGGTGGCTGTCATTTACAGGCCCCCGTCAGCCTCCTCCCCTGCTACCTTCCTCTCTGATTATGAAACCTGGCTCTCCTTTTTCCTCTCTACTGACGGCCCTGCAATCATCCTTGGGGATTTCAACTCCCACATTGATGACCTCTCGCAACCCTGGCCCTCACGTTTTCTCCGCCTAACCTCCTCCTTTGAACTCCAGCAGTGGACAAATGCTCCGACTCATAAGGATGGCCACTTTCTGGATTTAGTCTTTACTAAAAATCTGTTCCTTTCTGATTTTAACAGTGTCCCCTTCCCCTTCTCTGACCATCACCTGGTTACATTTTATGTCTCTCACTCTCCTTCCCAACCTGATCCTTCCCCCGCTGTATTAATTAGAAATACATGTGACGTAGATCTCCCGGCCTTAGCTCGCTCTTTCAGGTCCAGTCTCTCCTCCTTTGATGAGATGTCTGACCCTGATACCCTGGTTAGGGTCCCCAGGGCCGGATTTAAGTTCTCGGCGCCCCGAGGCCACTCACCACTTGCTCTCTTGACCCTATGCCTTCCTCTCTGCTTAAACACTGCATTCCTGAACTTACTCCAGCTCTCACTCACATCTTTAACTCTTCTCTGTCCTCTGGAAGCTTCCCCTCTTCCTTCAAACAGGCCTGTGTCAAGCCTATCCTAAAAAAGGCCACGCTGGACCAGTCCTGTCTCTCTAACTACCGCCCTGTCTCACTTCTACCGCTTGCCTCCAAAATCTTAGAGCATATTGTCTTCTCCCGTATAACTAACTTTCTTAACGCCCATAATTTATTAGACCCTCTGCAATCTGGTTTTCGGTCTGCGCACTCTACTGAAACAGCCTTGTGCAGAGTTACAAACGATCTTCAGGTTGCCAAAGCCAAAGGTCACTTTTCCATACTAATCCTCCTAGATCTATCGGCTGCATTTGATACGGTTGACCACTACCTCCTGATGCAAATTCTGCATTCGATTGGTATCCGTAGTCAGGCTGCATCCTGGATCTCTTATCTCTCTAACCGTTCTTTCACTGTCTCCTATGCTAACAAAACCTCATCTCCAGTTCCTCTTAATGGGGGGGTACCCCAAGGCTCTGTACTTGGGCCGTTGTTGTTCTCCCTCTACACGCTGTCGTTGGGAGATCTTATCCGTTCATTTGGCTTCAAATACCATCTGTATGCTGATGATTATCCAAATGTATCTGTCGACCCCTTCGTTAACACTGAAACTGAGACTCAAATCTCTAACTGCCTCCTGGCTATCTCTAACTGGATGAACCAACGCTACCTCAAACTGAACCTAACAAAAACTGAACTAATGATCTTTCCGCCTAAGCCTGGTCCTACCCCCCCCTTTTCTATTTCTATTGATGGCACCCTCATCAACCCCGTCGTTTCGGCGCATTGTTTGGGGGTGATCTTTGACTCCAGTCTCTCCTTTTCTGACCACATTAACACCACTGTCAAAACCTGTCACTTTTTCTTACGTAATATTGCCAAAATTCGTCCCTTTCTTTCTACTGCAACAGCTAAGCTGCTCATGCATGCTCTCATCCTGTACGACTGGACTACTGCAACCTGCTATTAACTGGCCTCCCTAACTCCCATCTTTCCCCCCTACAGTCTATATTAAATACTGCTGCCAGAATTCTTCTCCTCTCATCCAGGAGAGTTCAGGCCCCTCCCCTGCTAAAGTCCTTATCGTGGCTTCCTATTAAACAAAGAATATTCTAACTTTAATATAACTTTAATATAATTAATATTCCAACTTCTTCTCCTAACCTTCAAAGCCCTCCATTCCTCTGCTCCTCACTACATCTCTTCCCTTGTGTCCCCGTACGTTCCTGGCCGACTCCTTCGTTCCTCGCAGAACAATCGTTTGGTTGCGCCCCCCACTACTTTCCCGCCTTAAACCTTTCTGCCCCTTACATTTGGAATGCCCTCCCTGATTTCCTCCGGAGAGAATCCTCCCTCAGTCTTTTTAAAACTAAGGTTAAAGACTACCTTTTGGAGCACTCACCCAGCACCTGATCTGAGAACTAGCACTTATAAGGGCCGATTCACTAAAGTGCGTTTTAACGTGCGCTATTTATAGCGTGCGTTAAAAATTTTATCACTTCTAAATTTTCGCGACTTTTCGCATGATTCACTATAAGCATGGGTGTGTGTCTCCGTAATGTCCAAAACTGCAAAAAAAGATACCAGGACATCAAGCGGGTCTTGAAAAAAAAGCTGGCAGAGGAGCCCAGGTACAGGTAAAATCTTACATTCAGCTTTCTATTTAACACTTGCTCATCTGCTTTTCTACTCAACTGGCTTTTCCTTTTGCCTTACTGTCTTTCTTTTCTTTTTGCCTTCTTTCCTACTTACTTTACTTGTATGTATGGCATGCCTATTATTATGTGTGTAACTTATGTCCTCCAAGCTGTGTAGCACAGGTATAGGACCCATTATCCAGAATGCTCGGGACCAAGGGTATTCCGGATAAGGGGTCTTTCCGTAATTTGGATCTCCATACCTTAAGTCTACTTAAAGATCAATAAAACATGAAATAAACCCAATAGGATTGTTTTGCATCCAATAAGGATTATTTATATCTTATTTGGGAAAAATTATAAGGTGCTGTTTTATTACTACAGAGAAAAAGGAAATCAGTTTTAAAATTCTGTATTATTTGATTAAAATGGAGTCTATGGGAGACAGGCTTTCCGTAATTCGGAGCTTTCTGGATAACGGGTTTCCGGATAAGGGATCCTATACCTGTACAACATCAAATTAGGCCAGTAAATAGGGGGGGGGGGCATTTAAGAAATCTTTAGCCAAATACTTAGGGGTCCATTTACTAAAGTGGCTTAAATTAAGTGGGAGATTTTAGACACAAAATAAATGGCTAATATGTTCTGGGCACTTTAATGAACAGGAACAAATATGATATTGCAATTATTCTGGCAACAAAATGGGCTAAAGACAAAATTGTTGGCAGAATATTTGCAAAAATTGAACCCATATAACATATTGATGCTGTTACTGATAAATATAAGAGAAACTACATGAAAGTATAGAATACCATATCAAGGAAGGAAAAATAAGTAGACATTACCATGTTTAAAAGTAGAAAACTAAAAAATTTTACTAGAACAAAAAAATATTTGAAAAGAGGAGATAAAAAGCAAAAAAAAACTTAGGGCTTGCTGCCCTTGAGTTCATCCACGTCCCTCCTCATCTGGGCCATTTCCCCCCGGAGCTGGGCCAACTCAGCCTTGATGGTATCCAGGTCCTCCTGCATTGACCGACGTGTCGTCGGCAGGAGAACCTGGTGGCTGGGATCCGGGGGTTTGGGGGGAGAACTCAAGGGCCAGGGAAAGTGGGGGGAAAGTGGGGGAGGAGTCATGGGGGGGAGAGTCCGGGGCCTCTTTGGCATCGATGGCCTCCTCAGCCTCGGGGGCCTCCTCAGCCTCAGGGGCCTCCTCAGCCTCGGGGGCCTCCTCAGCCTCTGGGGCCTCTGGTGGTGCTGGGGCCTTGGGGGCCTGGCCGTGTGCTGGGGCCTCGGGGGCCTGGGCAAGTCCTGGGGCCTCTTGAGCCTGTTGTGCCTGGGGTTGTGCCTCTGGAGGGAGAAGAGGCGCCATGTCGATATTGAGTTCTGTGAGACATTGTTGCAAGATGTTATTTCAATCTATTATACATATATATATATATATACATTCATACACAGAAGGCCACCATCCTAAATAACGGGGCCCCTCACAACAACATTTTTTGGGCCCCCCTCCTCCCACGCCCCCACTGGCCCCTCCCCCTGTGAACCCTCACATCAATCCAAAGGACACACAGACGTTGTTAGCCAGGGCCCCCTAAAACATTTGTGGCCCTTCCCCCAAATGACTCATACTATGGGCCGCTCCCTGCTGCTTCCCCCTGCTTTAAACTCATTTATGCATATGTATTAGAAAATGTGTGTGTATATATATATATATATATATATATATATATATAGAAAATAATTATCTGTGGCCAGCACACCCTTCAATGTTTCATAAAAATTTTTTTTTATTGTAGATATATTGTTAAAACCAACGTTTCGGTCCTTATTAGGACCTTTCTCAAGGATAAATCCTTGAGAAAGGTCCTAATAAGGACCGAAACGTTGGTTTTAACAATATATCTACAATAAAAATGTTTTTGATGAAACATTGAAGGGTGTGCTGGCCACAGATAATTATTTTCTATACAGACATAATTTTGGCTATGCACCCCGCAGAATATTGAGCCTTGGATTGCGGACACCATTTGGATTGATATATATATATATATATATATACATACACACAGGTATGGGATCCCTTATCCGGAAACCCGTTATCCAGAAAGCCCCAAACTACGGAAAGCCCGTCTCCCATAGACTCCATTTTAATCAAGTACAGGTATCGGACCCCTTATCCGGAAACCCATTATCCAGAAAGCTCTGAATTACGGAAAGCCTGTCTCCCATAGACTCCATTATAATCAAATAATTAGGATTTTTAAAATTGAATTCCTTTTTCTCTGTGATAATAAAACAGTACCTTGTATTTGATCATAACTAAGATACAATTAATCCTTATTGGATGCAAAACAATCCTATTGGATATAATTAATGTTTTATTGGTTTTTTAGTAGACTTAAGGTATGAAGATCCAAATTACGGAAAGACCCCTTACCCGGAATACCCTTGGTCCCGAGCATTCTGGATAACGGGTCCTATACCTGTAATTCATAATTTAAAAACTGATTTTCTTTTTCTCTGTAGTAATTAAACAGCACCTTGCAATTGATCCCAACTAAGATGTAAATAATCATTATTGTAGGCAAAACCATCGTATTGTGTTTAATTCATATTTTATTGATTTTTTCTTAGACTTAAGGTATGGAGATCCAAAAAACGGAAATACCCCTTATCCGGAATACCCTTGGTCCCGAGCATTCTGGATAACGGGTCCTA
This sequence comes from Xenopus tropicalis, assembly GCF_000004195.4. Classification (NCBI taxonomy): domain Eukaryota; kingdom Metazoa; phylum Chordata; class Amphibia; order Anura; family Pipidae; genus Xenopus; species Xenopus tropicalis. The sequence goes on from NC_030683.2 coordinate 61,267,212, forward strand.
TACCTGTATATATATATATGTGTGTATATGTATTTGTTTTTCAAAATGCCACAACATATTTAAAATTCCCTCTTTATTGTCAACTTTATTGTGTATTTTTGAAAAAACATGCATATATACACATATATATATATATATATATAGAGAGAGAGAGAGAGAGAGAATATACATTTCAAGTTCAAATTACTTGCTTAATCTTTTAATAAACGTATTGTGTAAAACCATATTAAAGTAGTATAATTACCTGCAGCAATTTCAGATATCTCCTGAAAGTTCCTGCGCTTCAGGTCTGACCAAATCCGCTGGAGCAGGCGGAGGTCCATTTCTATGTTGAAGCCCCTGCGCAACGCAGCTATTAGGTTGCGCAGGATAGCCCTCTTCCTATTATGGACCCCTATGGGCCCCAGCGGCAGCCTGTCATACCCTGAGCACAGGAAGAACTCTATTATATAGAGCCTCTCCCCCATTAGCAGCTCGGAATCCCCAGGCATGGTTCTCTCAGTGTGGTGACAGCAGGCTCAATGACACAAAATGGCCGCAAGTCGCACATGTCACGAGATTACAAAATCGCCACAAAATGGTCGCAAGTCGCGCGTGACACGAGATTACAAAGTTGCGACAAAAAAGTCACCAAAATATAATTAGTATTGTATTTGTGCGATTTGTCGCCAAAATATAATTAGTATTGTATTTGTGCGATTTGTCGCGACTTTGTAATAGTCACTGCTATAGTGGTGAATATTATGGCGATTAAATATTCACCTCTATATTGGCAAATATTATGGCGACCAAATAAACTTTGCCACTATTCTTGCTAACAAATATTCTAATTTAAAGTTAGCGACTGTTCATAGACTATACTCTTAGACAATTTAAACGCACTTTAGTAAACAGACCCCTTAATGCCCTGTACTGTCCTTTAACAAGGAGGATTATTGTTTAAGCATTGGTTAACACAGAGAGAGTATAAGGGAGAGCCCTGGGAGTTAGCGAGGCCACTTAGCAGCAACTTGCAGAATTTTAGTATGGTTTCGGTGTCAGAGCCTTAGTATTGTTACACTTGAAAGTAAAGGCAATTGCTTGGGGCAACAATGAGTAACAGAAAGTGACTGCGTTGTTATGGCTTGCTTATTGGAGACAACACAATAAAACCATTTGTATATTTTCTTTAGATCAGGAACTGGAGGAGGGCCTGCTAAGAGGGTGCATTACACCCATTATGAGAAGCTGCTGCTGCCGTTCCTACACCGGGAGAGCGTGAGCGGTGTGTCCGGAACCTTCGATACAGACCGGAATGTTGGCCAAGGTAGGTTGTAATGACAGTAATCCAAGTGTATTTACTTTTGCAGAGAAGCTTAAGATTAAAGTTATACTGACACAAAAAAAAAACTTTTTCAAATATAAATCTAATGAAAAAGTTGCCTATAGGTCGTGTTGATCATTTTTTACTGATAGGGCTGCTTTTGTAAGTAATTGTTACTTGAAATCCCACAACCTGACTGTTTTGCCAGCCTGACTGTCCATTCTCAGCCTGTCAGTTACAGCTTCTAATGCCAACGGCCTCCTGCTGGACAAATATGGCCGCCCCCTCATAGAGGAACATGGGGGATCAGACAGCGAATGTAAAAGCTTGGCCAAATACTTTTATGGCCAAATTATAAATAGCATGCAAAGACAATGTTATGACAGATGTAAAAATAATTTCCTTTCTGGTGTCTGTATCTCTTTAAGGTTAAACAATATTTTTCTCAAACAGATTCATCTCCACCTGGGCCGAGCGGACGCAGACGCATCTGCTCACGTTCCAGGTATTATTCTTAACAAATTTGGTTTGACGTGTGTTTTGTGTTAGGCTTGTGCAGTGGCATAATAATGAATTGTGTCTGTGTATATTGCAGCTGTTTCAATTCCAGAAGTGCAGTGTATTGCTAATAAGATAGGTATGTGTGTCTTTGCCAAGTGTGTCTTGCTGGTTTAGGTGCAGTCAGTTCATCTTGTACTTTTGGACAGTCAATCTTTTCAACTTGATTTTACCTTTTTGCCTCATTTGGAATGAATCAATGTCCACAAATATTTTTGTCAAAATTAACTTGGTCATGTTTTAACAAAACTCATTATTGTCCATGAACATAATCCAAAATTAAATAATTTTTTTTCTTCTTTCTTTTCAAAGGTGGTCGCTCCTCGTCTGGGCTCTACTCCCCACGCTGCGATCCTGAAATTGAAGGAGAGGGATTTAGTGGGGAGGCAAGCTAGAGAGGGTCCCACATCGGTGGCAGCGGCGTGGCCTTCTCCTCAGATGAGGAGCCAGCCAATATTCCCCAGCAGCAGCAGCTCCCAACCCAGCCCACCGGAGAGAATGTGGCCCCCAGGGAACAGGCTAAAAATAGGTTCCACAAATCTCTAATTAGGCACCACAAAGCACTTATGCGCAAAATGGACCAACTGCATGTCGACTTGTGTGTGGCACTAATGCAGGTCAGGCAAGGCAAGCCGCACATGAGTCAGCAATGCTAAGCCTTCAGCAAGGAGATGGTCAGACTCCATCAGGCCAGTGAGGCCAGGAAAGCACAGCATGAGGCTAAGATGGAGAGCCTCCAGCAGGCCAGACATCAAAGTCAATCCCAACATGAGGCTGCCATGTTGAGCCTGCAGGAGGAACAGGTAGAGCTTAAAAGACAAAAACTGGCTCTGTTGGCAGAACAAAATGCTAGAGAAAAACAACAAATTGCTGAACAAAAGCCAACAGAGCCCACAAGCTCTACCAGCGCAGCTCCCCCTCCTGCAGGTTCAACAAGGCAGCTTTGCAAGAGAAAATAAATTGGGCACAGTGCAATTAGAGATTTGTGGAACCTATCTTTTATTTGGGCTGTTTATTTGTTTGTTTTGTTGGTTTTTTTTTTCTTACTTTCTTGCCAGGTGTTAAACCTGTTACAAAAATCAATATTTGGGAAGTGTTCCCTGAAAATAAATATATTTTTTTTGGGACAAGTTGTTTGGTATGTGTTGTGTATGGGATTAAAGATTTTAGGTACTTACAGGCAAAGTAATTAGTAACAATTTGTCCCCGGACTTGACTCCCTCGGGCATCCGCACGTTGGACAGGATCCGGTGGATGGACGGGGTCCTCAAGGTCATCGGCCACCTCAGCTGTAAAGTTTTGAGGAACACGGGTCAAAAACAAATCATTACAGTAATGATGCTTCATCAGGGCCGCTGCTGGCCAAATGGGTGCCCTAAGCTGAAATTGACTTTTGTGCCCCCTCCCCCAAATATTACGGAAGTAAAATAATAAAAAAAAACACCTACTATAGGGGCCCCACACACAGTGCCCCCAATAGCCCCCATAGACAATGCCCCCATAGTAAGTGCCCATAATAGCCCCCATAGATTGATTGAACTATCCGGGACAGCGGGATGCGCTAAAAAAAACGGCGGGACAGTGTTGGGGGGTATGTTATAATATATAAAAATGTTTTTTTTTTGGAGCAGTTGGGATGGTGTCCCCCTGGGAGTTTGTGCCCTATGCAGACTGAGTACTCTGCTTATAGGGAGCGGCGGCCCTGTGCTTCATTGTTATTTGTATATGACAAGAAAACTTGAAAAATTGAAAACCTGGTAGGCCGTGCCGGTTCGCCAGATTGTGCAGTACAGCACACGCACCGATGATGTTGGCAACTTTGGTGGGGCTGCCTCCTGATTTATCGAGGCAGCGGAACCGGCTTTTGAGGACACCAAACATCCGCTCAATCACAGACCGCGTTCTCACGTGTGCTTGATAGAGATGTAGTGAACTGTTCGCCGGCGAACTAATTCGCATGAACATCGGGTGTTCGCAAGTCCGCAAATTTGCGAACTTTTGGCGATGTTCGCCATTTGGGTTCGCCTTAGCTGGCGCCAAATTTTGACCTCTCACCCCAGAGTCAGCAGATACATGGTAGCCAATCAGGCAGCTCTCCCTCCTGGACCACCCCCCCCCAACCCTGGACCACTCCCTTCCATATATAAACCGAAGCCCAGCAGCCATTTTACATTCTGCCTGTGTGTGTTTGAAGAGATAGTGTAGGGAGAGAAGCTGTGCAGGGATTTGAGGGAGAGTTTAGGTAGCTTTGCTGGGTCTGACTAGTGAATGTGATCTGCTTTCTACTGCTCTGTATTAGTAGCACATAGGGAGAGATTTGTGCAGGGATTTGAGGGAGAGTTTAGGTAGCTTTGCTGAGTCTGACTAGTGAATGTGATCTGCTTTCTACTGCTCTGTATTAGCAGCACATAGGGAGAGATTTGTGCAGGGGTTTGAGGGAGAGTTTAGGTAGCTTTGCTGAGTCTGACTAGTGAATGTGATCTGCTTTCTACTGCTTTCTACTGCTCTGTATTAGCAGCACATAGGGAGAGATTTGTGCAGGGATTTGAGGGAGAGTTTAGGTAGCTTTGCTGAGTCTGACTAGTGAATGTGATCTGCTTTCTACTGCTCTGTATTAGCAGCACATAGGGAGAGATTTGTGCAGGGATTTGAGGGAGAGTTTAGGTAGCTTTGCTGAGTCTGACTAGTGAATGTGATCTGCTTTCTACTGCTCTGTATTAGCAGCACATAGGGAGAGAGCTGTGTCCAAGTGTGCAGGGATTTGAGGGAGAGTTTAGGTAGCTATTAGTCTAGCTGTGTTGGGGACTGGTGTGCTGCTCCTAGTAGTTCACCACCAGCACCAACCAGAGATCACTTTTGTTTTATTATTATTTTTTTTCATTTATCTTATTAGATATTAGATATATATATTAGATATATATATATTAGATATTTATTAAGACATTCTGTCTAAAAATAACAATAGTAATTCCGTGTCCAGAAACATCACCTGAGTGACGTTTTTCCACCGGCAATACTACATCCACTACTGTATACTTTGCCATTGCAGGCCTTGTTGTTGCCACTGTCTTTTTCAACCAAGTGCCACCTAGCTGTGTGAGCTTTTGCACATTCTGTCTAAAAATAACAATAATAATTCCGTGTCCAGAAACATCACGCGAGTGACGTTTTTCCACCGGCAATACTACATCCACTACTGTATACTTTGCCATTGCAGGCCTTGTTGTTGCCACTGTCTTTTTCAACCAAGTGCCACCTAGCTGTGTGAGCTTTTGCACATTCTGTCTAAAAATAACAATAGTAATTCCGTGTCCAGAAACATCACGCGAGTGACGTTTTTCCACCAGCAATACTACATCCACTACTGTATACTTTGCCATTGCAGGCCTTGTTGTTGCCACTGTCTTTTTCAACCAAGTGCCACCTAGCTGTGTGAGCTTTTGCACATTCTGTCTAAAAATAACAATAGTAATTCCGTGTCCAGAAACATCACCCAAGTTGTTGTTGTTTTGTAAAAATAAAAAAAATGCCAGGCAAAGGCAGGCCGCCACGCAGAGGCACTAGGGGCCGTGCTGCTATGATATCCTGTGGCCCTAGGAAATTGCCCAGTTTTCCGAAGGCACTTACCCTGAACTCCCAAAATGCTGAAGAGGTAGTTGACTGGCTTACACAGCACACCCCATCCTCTACTGTTTCTAACTTTGCCACAACATCCTCATCCTCCTCTGCTATGGGCACCCCACGTACCACTTCCTCCACCACCACCGCCCCTTCTTCACTGGAGTCAGAGGAGTTATTTACTCATGAGTTTGTTGAACTGAGTGATGCGCAACCATTATTGCCAGAATAAGATGAAGGAGATGAGGACGTTACACCAGATATCATAATTCAGGCAGGCAACACAACAGAGATGGACATAAGGTGTGATGAGGTCCCCGCTGCTGCTGTCTTCTGTGAGCTGTCAGAAGAAATTGATGCATCTGAGGAAAATGATGATGAGGAGATTGATATTTTGTGGGTGCCCACAAGAAGAGAGCAAGAGGAGGATAGTTCAGATGGAGAGACGGAGAGTCAGAGAGGCAGGAGGAGAATAAGACTTAGAAGAAGCAGGGATAGCTCCCAGGGAACAGTAGGGCAACAACATGAATTGGCACCTGTGGTCAGCCAGCCAACGCACCCGCCAACTTCTACTGTTACTGCTAGAAAGCCCACATCAAAAGGCTCAGCAGTGTGGCATTTTTTTAATGTGTGTGCCTCTGACAAAAGCGCTGTAATTTGCAATGAGTGCAGTCAGAAACTGAGTCTTGGGAAAATGAATGAGGCATGGATCTCGGAGGGTTACTGCACGCCGGAAGACTTGTTCTGACTGCCCATGCAGCTGTCCTTCTCTGCACGCCGCTTGACACCACACACAGATGTCCTTTAGCGTCCTCCTCCACCACCGTACAAACTAGGGTGCAAATCCTACTGGCTTAATTTCAAGCCAAACTTTTTGGACAGGTAAATCCTGAATTTTTCTGTCTTCTGTGCTTGGCACCCTATCTTAGTTCTTTGAAAGGGTTTGCCTGGGGCATGGTGTGATACCATTTATCTAACATATTTTCTCTGTCTTCTGTGCTTGGCACGCTATCTTCATTTTTTAAAGGGTTTGCCTGGGGATTGGTTATGATACCATCTATCTTTGATGTTTTTTCTGTCTTCTGTGCTTGGCACGCTATCTTCATTTTTTTAAAGGGTTTGCCTGGGGATTGGTTATGATACCATCTATCTTTGATGTTTTTTCTGTCTTCTGTGCTTGGCACGCTATCTTCATTTTTTTTAAAGGGTTTGCCTGGGGATTGGTTATGATACCATCTATCTTTGATGTTTTTTCTGTCTTCTGTGCTTGGCACGCTATCTTCATTTTTTTTAAAGGGTTTGCCTGGGGATTGGTTATGATACCATCTATCTTTGATGTTTTTTCTGTCTTCTGTGCTTGGCACGCTATCTTCATTTTTTAAAAGGGTTTTCCTGGGGATTGGTTATGATACCATCTATCTTTGATGTTTTTTCTGTCTTCTGTGCTTGGCACCCTATCTTAGTTCTTTTAAAGGGTTTGCCTGGGGCATGGTTATGATACCATCTATCTAACATATTTTTTCTGTCCTCTGTGCTTCAGTGGCTGCAACAAAAAAAACATAATTTTTCAGGGTTCTGCAACAGCGGCAAAATCGTATCTTTTATGGTCACCACAGGTAATCAAAAAGGTAGGACAAAACTGGGCCCACACTGCAGAATCAGTGTTTTTTGGTTCACGTCACTGTACATTGAATTACCTCTGCCTGACCGTGCACGTGCGCACAAGCACGGTGACTGCTAAACACACCACTACAGAAATATTCCAACCGACAGGACGAACGTCCTGGAGGTGACAAGCAACTAGTAAAAACTATTATTCGCTCACTTGACGGTATCATTAAAGCTTTTTGCGTTTTTTTCCATTGCAGTAAACGCGGCGTTTTGTCTTTGCGTGTGAACCGGCCGTAACCTTTACACGACTTGATTGGCATGTAGACGCAGTTTATTACATAAATTTAGGAATGTAGTGTGATTTCTGCCCTTTACAGCACAAAACGCAATGCTGTGTCAACAACGTAATTTTCAGAGAAATTTTTGCCCTTGATCCCCCTCCTGCATGCCACTGTCCAGGTCGTGGCACCCTTTAAACAACTTTAAAATCAGTTTTCTGGCCAGAAATGGCTTTTCTAGGTTTTAAAGTTCGCCTTCCCATTGAAATCTATGGGGTTTGCAAAGTTCGCTAACGTTCGCACTTTTTGCCGAAAGTTCGCGAACGGGTTCGCAAACTTTTTTGGCGAGGTTCACTACATCTCTAGTGCTTGATTGAAAGCACACTCGGCCCGTGAGCGCGGCCTGTGAATAGGTGTTATGAGCCACCGACCGCACGGGTAGCCAGCATCTCCTGAAATAAATTAAGATGGAATAAGATGCTGCAAACAAATAAGCTGTTTCCAGTCTCCCTGTGTCAAAACACGGCCCTTTTGCAACAGATGTGACAGTGTGAGACTGATAGGTGACACTACAAGCAGCTGCTTTGACTCTCCCAGTGGCAAAAGAGCGCACTTTACACATTGCATTACAAGCTTATGGAAGGCAGGGACTGGTTTTACAGTGGGACACACAAAGCAAATGTGGGAAAGTTGTGCTAGATAGCTGACACTACAAGCAGCTGCTTTGACTCTCCCAGTGGCAAAAGAGGGCACTTTACACATTGCATTACATGCTTATGGCAGGCAGGGACTGGTTTTACAGTGGGACACACAGCCTGGCTTCGGCGAGTCCGTGGTTCAAGGGCAGGCTCAAGCAGCTCGTACAGGCTGTTTATTGCTGCCTTATTGAGCCTGTACCGCCTGACCACTTCATCCTCGCCTAAGCCCTCCAAGGTGGCCCTCTCCCTGAACAGCCGTGGCCGCATAACACGTGAAGGCTGGGGGTGTGGCTGCACCTCCTCCTCCTTCTCCAAATCGACAAAAAAAGCCCACTCTGCCAAACACCTCCCCCCAATCAGGTGCTTAAATATGCACACATTCGCGTGCTAATTAATGCATTAACGCTTTAGGTACTTTTGTGAATCATTACTTGGAAAACATTAGAAAATCGCGACAAAAAAAATCGCTAAAATATACCTAGTAATGTATTTTGTGCGACTAAATATTTACCGCTTTGAGCAAAAAAAAAAAAAATTTACCGCTACAGTACTGTATATTATCGCAACTAAATATTTACCGCTATAGTACTGTATATTATCACGACTAAAGATTTACCGCTATAGTACTGTATATTATGGCGACTAAATATTTACCGCTATAGTACTGTATATTAGTAGCGAAATTCCATACATGCCAAGACTTTAGTAAAATTTAGTAAAAAGACACATACTTGAATAAATAACACTGTAAGTCCATATTTTATTGCCAAAAACTCATTTACTGTACTTTTCTATAATTTATCGCCTGCCTGTAGTAGGTGTTAATTTTTGCATAGACCAATGCGATATTTAGCGTGCCTAAGTGTTTGTGAATCATGCGATCGTATTCTTTTCAGCGCCAAAATTAACGCATGTGTTAAAACTAGCGGTCGCGCGGAAAATAACGCATGCGATAATACTATGGTGAATGGCGACTTAACGCACGCGATAATACTATGGTGAATCACGCGCTAATTATCGCGACTAATTTAATGCAAAAAAGCGTGCGATAAATTTTATCGCACTTTAGTGAATCAGGCCCCAACTTTAGTGAATATGTCCATCTCTGTTGTGTTGCCTGCCTGAATTATGATATCTGGTGTAACGTCCTCATCTTCTTCTTAATGGTTGCACATCACTCAGTTCAACAAACTTATGTGAAAATAACTCCTCTGACTCATCCAGTGAAGAAGGGGCGGCGGTGGTGGAGGAAGTGGTACGTGGGGTGCCCATAGCAGAGGAGGATGAGGATGTTGTGGCAAAGTTCCTGGCAGAAATGGTAGAGGATGGGGTATGCTGTGTAAGCCAGTCAACTACCTCTCCAGCATTTTTGGAGTTCAGGGTACGTGCCTTCGGAACACTGGGCGATTTCCTAGGGCCACAGGATATCATAGCAGCACAGCCCCTAGTGCCTCTGCGTGGCGGCCTGCCTCTGCCTGACATTTTTTTTATTTTTACAATACAACAACAACAACTTGGGTGACACGGAATTATTATTGTTATTTTTAGACGGAATGTGAAAAAGCACACACAGCTAGGTGGCACTTGGTTGAAGACACTGGGCAACAAGGCCTGCAATGGCAACATATACAGTAGTGGATACGGAATGTATTATTGCTGGTGGAAAAACGTCACTCAGGTGATTTTATTGCAATGCAATGTCACTACTTTGTGTAACATGTTTGGTGCACTACTATGAACAACAGCAAACAGCACTGGACACGTTAAAGAACAGTAAGATAAATAAAAATAAAATAATAATAATTAAAAAAAAGTGATCTCTGGTTGGTGCTGGTGGTGAACTACTAGGAGCACCACACCAGTCCCCAACACAGCTAGACTAATAGCACTGGGCTCTATAAATTACAGTAGCAAAGTAAAAAAACACAAATAAAAAAAAATTGTGTGAATGTGTGGTTGGTGCTGGTGCACTACTATGACCAGCACACCTGTCTCCAACACACACAGACAGAGCTGCAGTACACAATGAAAAGAAGAGTAACAGTAATCAGAAAATAAAAGCAGTCCTTACAAGGACTATTGGGTTACAGCAGATGAGATCAGCAGGACAGCTGTCCACAGCAGCTACATACAGAGCAGTAGAAAGTAGATTACTAGTCAGCAAAGCTACCTAAACTGTCCCTCAAACCCCTGCACAGCTCTCTCCCTGCTGTGCTTTGGTTTATATATGGAAGGGAGTGGTCCGGCGGGGAGGAGTGGTCCAGGAGGGAGAGCTTGGGGCGCGATCACCCAGGGGCCCCATAGAAAAAGTTGGGTACGTAGATTCTATGTGCCCGACTTTTTCTGCTCTCTTCCTCACTTCCTGCGCTCCCCCTCCGCCCCCCACTTCCTGTGCCAGCTACTCACCACTGCAGTTGCTGTCCTGCATCTCCTGTCTCCCTCCTGCGATCTCCAGCGATCTTCAACTCCTTTGACCCCAGGTAAGTGCTACATACACACACAATCACACATATTACACTAATACACACTTATACTCACATTTACACACACACATACATTTTGGGGGTGGGGTTGGGGGGGTTTTACACATTCACAGCACTTACAGCACTCACACTTACTTGCACACTCACACACATTCACTCAAAACACATTTTGCCATGTGTACACACTCACTTACACACATGTAATTTTGAAAAAATTGTTTTATTGCCATTGAGGATAGCGTATCCGTTAACCGCACTGTGCAATACCTTTTAGGGCTGATTCACTAAAGTGCGTTTTAAGGTGCTTAAGGTGTTTTAAGGTGTTTAAGCTACTTATAGCGTGCGTTAAAAATTTTATTGCGTCTAAATTTTCGCAACTTAACGCACGATTCACTACAAGCACACTTGCGCTAATTCACGTGCGATACTGCATGCGATATTTTAGTCGTGAAAAGTATACGCGCGTTAAATAACGCACGCGCGGCGCGGTATTTTTCACGTGCACGCTAATTATCGCAAGTGTGATAGCTTTTGCGTGACCGCTAATTGTCGCAACATTACGCACGCGGCAATTGCCACGTGACTTGACGCACGCGGCAGCATAAAACTGGCGACATTTTGCGCATTTGCCCTGGGAGAGCACAGAATTGCTAGAGCATAGGTGCTGTATAAATGTTTATTTGCAAAAAAAACAATAAAAATATAAGTAACAAAAAAAAAAAAAGAAGTGCTAGAGATAATAAAATAGGGGGGGGGGGGGCATTTAAGAATATTTAGCCAAATACTTAGGGGTCCATTTACTAAAGTGGCTTAAATTAAGTGGGAGATTTTAGACACAGAATAAATGGCAAATATGTTATGGGCACTTAATTAAATGGGAACAAATATAATATTGCAATTATTCTGGCAACAAAACATTTGATTGGCAGTTATCACACTCGCCAGAAAATACGCTACCTACTAATTAACGCAAGCTTTTCTATTCAGCAAAATGGGCTAAAGACAAAATTGTTGGCAGAATATTTGCAAAAATTTAAACCATATAGCATATTGATGCTGTTACTGATAAATGTAAGAGTGGAGGAGAGACTACATGAAAGTATAGCGTACCATATCAAGGAAGGCAAAATAATTAGACATTACCCAGTTCAAAAGTACAAAACTAAAAACTTTTATTTTTACAATAAAATGTTAAAATTTGTAGAAAAAATAAAACTTAGGGCTTGCTGCCCTTGATATCCCGAATGTCCCCCTGGAGCTGGGCCATGTCCCCCCGGAGCTGGGCCAACTGGGCCTTGATGTTGTCCAGATCCTCCTGCATTGACCGAAGTGTGGGGTCAGTCCACCCAGATGATGTTTGGGTCCCCACATCTTCGGTCCGTCCTGAGGGTCCCTCGTCCACAGGAGGACCTGGTGCCCAGCGTTTGGCCTGGGGAGAGTCTGGGGCCTGGGGAGAGAACTCCAGGGCTTGGGGAGAATCCTCTCCAATGGAGAACTCCAGGGGGGGAGTGTCCGGGCCTGATGGGGCCTCGGGGGACCCTGGGGCCTCGGGTGGCACTGGAGCCTCGGGTGGCGCTGGGGCCTCGTATGGCTCTGGGGCCTCGGGTGGCACTGGAGCCTTGGGTGGCGCTGGGGCCTCGTGTGGCTCTGGGGCCTCTGGTGGCGCTGGAGCCTCGGGGGCCTGGGCGGGTGCTGGGGCCTCGGGGGCCTCAGGAGCCTGGTGTGCCTGGGGTTGGGCCTCTGGAGGGAGAAGAGACGCTATATCGAGCTGGAGTTCTGTGAGATAGTATTGCAAGATGTTATTTAAATCTATTATACATATATATATATACATTCATACACAGAGGGCCACCATCATAAATAATGGGGCCCCTCACAAGAACATTTTTTGGACCATTCCCACACCCCCACTGGCCCCTCCCCCTGTGAATCCTCACATCAATACAAAGGACACACAGACATTGTTAGCCAGGGCCCCCTAAAACCTTTGTGGTCTTTCCCCAAATTACTCATACTATGGGCCTCTCCCTGCTGCTTCCTCCCTGCTTTAAACTTATTTATGCATATGTATTTGAAAATAGATGTGTGTATATATATATATATATATATATATATATATATATATATGGTTTGTCCCTGAAGAAGAGTACTTGTGTGTGCAGCTCTCTGTCCTAATATATATATATATATATATATATGTGTGTGTGTGTATATGTATTTTTTTTTTCAAAATGCCACAACATATTTAAAATTCCCTCTTTATTTTGAATTTTATTGTGTGTTTTTGAAAACAAATGCATATATACATATACATATAGCGAACCCAGGGTTGCTGGTCTTTTTTGGATACATATACATATATATATATATATATATATATATATATATATATATATATATAGAATATACATTTCTTACATTTGTACTTTTAGTTCAAATTACTTACTAAATCTTTTAAGAAACGTATTGTGTAAAACCATATTAAAGTACAATAAATTCCTTGAGCGATTTCCATAATTAGCTCCATATTCCTGCGCTTCAGGTCCGACCATATCCGCTGGAGCAGGTGGAAGCCCCTGCACAACCCATCTATTATGTTGCGCAGGATAGCCATCTTCCTCTCATGGACCCCTATGGGCCCCAGCGGCAGCCTGTCATATCCTGAGCGCAGGAAAACCTCGATAATATAGCGCCTCTCCCCCGGTAGCAGCTCAGAAACCCCAGGCATGATGCTCTCTGTAGTGTGACTGCAGGCTCAATGACACAAAATGGCAGCAAGTTGCACATGTCACGAGATTACAAAGTCGCTACAAAATGGCCTCAAGTCGCGAGATTACAAAAGAGGCACCAAAATATACCTAGTAATGTATTTGTGCGACTAAATATTTACCGTTACAGTAGTGCATATTATGGCAACTAGATATTTACCGCTATAGTATTGCATATTATGGCGACTAAATATTTACTGCTATAGTAGTGCATATTATGGCGACTAAATATTTACCGCTATAGTAGCGAAATTATGCGAATAAACGCATGCCATGTTAGCCATACATGCCAATACTTTCGTAAAATTACTATATAAAAAATGACCATTTCCCTGAAAACTGGAGGCTGCATCACTCTAGGGGTCACACATACTTACTTCTATAATTATCTCCTGCCTGAAGTAGGTGTTAATTTTCGCATAGCCTAATGCGATATTTAGCGCACCTAAGTGTTTGTGAATCATGCGTTCGTATTAATTTCTGCGCGCAAATTAACTCATGCGGTAGTGCAAAATTTAACGCATGCGATATGCGACTTAACGCACGTGGTAATACTGTAGTGAATCGCACGCTAATTGTCGTGTCTTATTTAACGCAAAAAAAGTGCGATAAAATTTATCTCACTTTAGTGAATCAACCCTTTTGTGTATTATTTTAGTGTTTTTATTAAATTTTCTTTGATTTTGGTGCATTTTTAGTCATTTTATTGCATTTTTAGCCATTTTATTGCATTTTCAGTTATGCATAGTTGTTGTTCGCTTGATTTTGTCTGTAAAACTAATTTGCCAAAGCCAGAATACTCAAACTGTGATTCTGACTGCAGATATCATTAGGGAAAACCCCCCCCATTGATTTTAGGGTTTTTTTTGTGATGTTAGCAATTTTATTGCATTTCATATTGTTCTTTGTTACTTGTCTTGCACATGGACATTTTGTTTGCTGTATTTCAATTTGGCTTCCTCTGTACCCCACATAGTTTGGTAAATCTATGCATATTGGGCATCAAACTGTTCAGTAGACCCCCTGGCATTCATATTTAGGGTGTTTTATGTTGGTAGATTATGAAATGTGGGCTACATAATGGGGCAAAATGCAAGCTTTGTAACAATTTTCAGAAATGTTATAAAAACCATTCTGTTTGGCATAGCTTTGTAGTTTGCAGTAGAAAGATGTATTAACCCATTTTTGTTTTGTCAGAATGTGTGCTTCCAGAAAATGTATGGTTTCCTAGGGTCTCCGTGCTGTTAGGAGGTCCTATGGCACATAATACACATACCAGGTGCAAAAACTGCACGAGCCAGAGCGTCATTCGTGAAAATTCATATGCACTATTTTCATTTAGGTGCCCCTGTACTCCGCATAGTTTGGTAAATCTATGCATATAAGGCATCGAACTGTTCAGTAGACCCCTAGCGTTCATATTTAGAGTGTTTTATGTTGATACATTACAAATTGTGGGGGTACAAAATGAAGTAAAATGCAATCTTTGTGACGATTTTCAGAAATGTCATAAAAACTGTTCTGTTTAGCATAGCTTTGTAATTTGGTAGTTTGCAGTAGAAAGATGTATTTACCCATTTTTGTTTTGTCAGAATGTGTACTTTCGGAAAATGTATGGTTTTCTAGGGTCTCCATACTGTTAGGGGGTCTTATGGCACATAATACAGATACCTGGTGCAAAAACTGCACGAGCCGGAGCGTCATTTGTGAAAATTCATATGCACTATTTTAATTTGGGTGCCCCTGTACTCCGCATAGTTTGGTAAATCTATGCATATAGGGCATCAAACTGTTAGACCTCTGGTGTTCCTATTTGGGGTGATTTTCCTTTGTACACATACACAAATTGCAACATTTTTAGTAGATTTTCTGAAATGTCATAGAAACCACTAGCTTTAGGAAAGCTTTGCAGATTGGTACTTTGGTGTAGAAAGGACTCTTTACCCATGTTGGATTTGTCTGAACGTGTACTTTCCAAAAATATATGGTTTTCAGGGGTAACCCTATATTTCTGCAGTTTCTATCCCACATAAAACTGCCATGTGTTTATGAATTAGGTAAAGGTAAGCCATGAAATTAGTGTGGACAAGGTTTATTTTGGGGTCTCTAGGTGCCCATGTGCTTTGATAAACCTATGTACAGTGGGCATCAAACTGCTCAGTAGACCTCTTTGGTTCATATTTAGGGTGTTTTATCTTGGTACCTAATGACATATAGAAAATAAAATGCTGCATATTGGAGGTTTTGAGGTTTTGGAAATGTAACAAAATCGTCAAACTTAGGAAAGCTTTGCAGCTTGGTACTTTGGAGTAGAAAGACATGGGTACCCATTTTAGATTCGGGGGAATGTGTACTTTCCAAAAATATATGGCTTTCTGGGGCGAGCATACTTTTTTGTAGCATTATCCCACACAAAATGATGTAAATGTGTTGATTTTGCAGAAGTTGAAATGAAAGAAATGACGGATCATATGGGGTATGCTCACATTGGGGCCCCTACATGCCACATACTTAGGTAAACCTAAACATATTGGGCATCAAACTGTTCAGTGGACCCCTGTTGTTCATATTTAGGGTGTTTTATCTGGTTACTTTATGACCTGTAGGAGATAAGATACTATAGACAAGGAAGCTTTGAAGAGATTTTTAAGAAATTCACAAATTTTTTATAAAAACCAATAATTTTAGGATAGAATTGCAACTTGGTAGTTTGGAGTAGACAGGCAGTTCTATCTATTCTGGATTACACAGAATCTGTTCTTTCTAAAAATGTATAATTTTCTGGGATAAACCTTATATTAGTGGAATTTGTGACCTTGAAATCTAAAGTATGCAGCTTTCTGGAGCAATACTTTGGAAATTTGGTAGTGTACTGCTGGGAGTTTTTTACCTATACAAGTGAGAAATCTCCATAAAACTATATATATTTGGTACTGGCACGTTCAGAAGATATGGGACTTTCCAAATCAGTTGTATTTAAATCAGTTGTATTTTTGTGCATAACATAATTTTTGTTTCTGGTGTATGTGTTTATATTATGGAAAATATTATTTATTTTTTTTAGACATTTCGAAGCTTATATCTTGTTACAGAATTGGAATTACACAAAAATTCCACCATATTTTGAAAGCTTAGGTTGTCCTGAAAAAAATATATAGTTTTCCTGGGTAAACTAAAAGTCCCCCCGAGGAAAAGCCCCTAAAGTGAAACAGTGCAAAATGTTCAAAAACTGTCTGGCAATAGAAGTTCCACTTTGTTCAAAACGGCTGGCAGTGAAAGGGTTAAAAAGCTATTGAAATACCACCTGGACCTTGTAACAGGGGCACAATACTTAGAGAAACCTTGAGTCAACCCCCTGTGAGCCATAAATAGCGGTGCTCAGGCACACACTTACACATGGGATCATCCTGCCTGTGGTCAGGTGTCTCAGGCACATGCTTGGCTGTAAAGAAAGGATTAGTGGGTTCATATTACTGTCGAAACATTCCCCACCTGTCAACTTTATTAAGTCCATGGCCTTCCCACCCTAACCCAGCATTTGTGACTACCCAATACGCACTCCGTAGGTGTGGATAAGGCAATGGGTCCTACCCTAAGGCAGGTGGAGGTAGAAGTTGGAGTGAGGGGCCCAGCAGTCTTTCTGTAACCCAACTATTTTACAAACTTTACAGTCTCTCCTTAGTAGATGAGAGTTCCAAACTTGAAAAACAAAGTCCATCTCTGTGTACATAGAACGGGGCAGCAATACTGGCAGTCCTTTAGGAAGTGTGCCCAAAGATGGTGGGTGTTGCCCTTATCTTTTTAGGGAAAACCAACCCACCTCCCACCTGGGGGGAAATCCCATCAGGTATGGGAACCCAAATGGCATGGGGTTTTACATCAACTGCAGGTTCCGGTCATACTTGGGCTTGGTCACCTGAAAAGAAACATAATAAGCCAGGTGAGGCTTATCTATTTTTCCTCCTGACGGAAGATTAGACAGGAGGGTGAAGTTTTGGTCCTTTTGAAACTTTCCACAGGACCGTACGCCATGTTTCAAAATGGTGCGCTCCAACCACCACTCTCTGGCTAGGTTCGCCAGGTATTCTGCATCCTGGTTCCTCCTTGTAGTGTTTTGGTGTAGGAGGCCCCCTGGCGTCAGGCCTTCCCTGCAGACCAATTCTCCGTAAAGCCACTCATCCAGCAGCCTATCCGCCTCGTCAAAAACCCACTCTGGGGCATAGGGCATAAAGAAGCCCCACAGCTGGTAGACCCTTTTGTTGATCAACCGCTGGACCCTTGACATGGCTCTGTGTTTTTCAGGATCTGCCATTCCCTGGGCAACCCAGCAGGATGTGTCCTTGCTGACCGCATGGGGAGGTGGTTGTATTGTGGGCAGCCTGGCGGATCATTGGAAGATTCCTCATGTGGCCTAGGTGGTTCAAAAAATCTTTGGGAGTGTGCCAAAGTCCATAGCTGTCCAATTAGGAACAAACTGTTGCCTTGGCAGTTTTGCACTTATAAATATACCACTCCCTGTGGATGGTGTAGAAATAGCACTTGCCCCTTCCGGGGTAGTTTAAGCAATTCCAACTGGGACTGTACCTCAGACATATCAGCAGAAGTCTGATGTGGTATTGGAGACTTAGTGTCCTGGTTACTTGGCCATATGGCCTCCGATGCAGCCACAGAAACTGTATCAATGACCTCTTCTGGACTGTCTGTAATGGACAACGCATCCTCCACAAGCTCTTTAGGGGTAGTGGAGGTATTATACTGAGATAATGTAGTAGGTGCCGGGGTAGCTGGTCTAGGGGTCCCCGGGCCTTCAAGGCCTTCCTGAGTGGTGGCGGGTCCCCTTTTGGCTTCCATAGGCTGTACCCAGCAGCGGGTCTTACAGAAAGGACAGCGATCCTCCAGCTCCTTCTACGCCTGCACAATCGCTTGTTGCCACCATGCACAATAAGGCTCCACCACTACAGTGCCATCCTCAGCCACATGCTTTCCAAATGTGCCTAACCACACAAAGCGTTCGCGTGGTGGGACGGATATTTCGCCACTGTCTGGGGTAACCTGACGTGATTCAGCAGCGTCGGCCATTTTAAATACTTGGGCACGCTGTCTGTAGGCAATATTTGTAAGATGTTCCCTCAGCAGCCGCAGTGGCAAAAACAAAAATCCCTTTTGGGGTGACTACGCCCAGACCGCAGCCGCGTGCACTGGGATCCACCCGGGGGAAAGAAACACAGCCGCCGGTGTATCCGGTAATTCCAGCAATCCGACCGGGCAGGCTGGATAATAGTAGTGGTCCCACAGCCCTGGGGTACTCACAGTCAATAGGCCCCTCTCCATGAGTCCAGGCCGCAGCCACGTGGTCCTGGTACCGGAGGGTTTAAGCTCAGTCCCAGCTTGTCCTCTCTGCAGCCGCAATAGAGGCAGGGTAACCGAGTCGAGGTCACCAGCAGATTTTAACAGTGTGCTGCAGCCGCTAATGCGCTGAAGATTTTTAGAGCTCCCTCGCACGTGTCTCACTCCTTCACATGTGTCCCACAAAATGGCAGCTGCGATGTAGCATCCGGGCACCGCCTTTGGGGAAATCACACAAACAACCCGCCTCTCGTGCGATTTGCGCGCCAAAATGTAATGAGCTGATGGACAGCTCCTGTAGCCAATGGAAATATACGGGGAGAACCCTCAAGCTGAACCCATGGCCAATTAGTACTCAGGATTCACGATCAGGCCTGCAGGCGCCTTTTGCCTATTGCGTCCGGCAGTGCCTGTCAGGAAAATTATAAGTGACACACACATGGTAACTCAGTTCCTCAAGGCAATGGCTCAGAAATTTTAAAATGGATATAGCCCGTCGGGCCCCACGTTGGGCGCCAAATGTAACACTATTTTGACTTAGATTAGGCAAATCCAGGCTAGTAGCGTAGTGTAAAGCATGTGTTACATGCGACCCTTAATTATTAGGCATGGGCCTCTGCTAAGTGGGAGAAGTACTATGGAGCTGATGGTGTAGTTGAACTACAACTTTCTGAGGTTGTGTGGTGCAGATGGTATAAATGGATGCCAGAGGATTCTTGCGGGTGAACTATGATACAGATTTATTGTCCAAGACAAGCAGTTGTAGAATCAGGGTATTCATATACTCACAAGTAGTTGATATAGAATGTCACAGTGGTTAGTAGCAGTTGTGGCATACAGAGACAGTGCAGCACACAGTGGAGACAGGTAGAGTTAATAGCCAGGAGTCCCAAGATGGATGCCCTTTACTGGACCGGATCCCTACAGCCAACAGTGGTTCAGAGGTTAATATTAACCTGATACCTGTGTCTTAACTGTGGTCCCTACAGCAAGGCATACAGAGCCTGGGGTAGGCTAAACCCTTTAATGTCTTCTATGGTGGAGCTATAGCTGCTCGTTCTAGCTAGATCTGACTATGCTCACTCTCCTAGAGGGTGCTGTTAAATATTCTGCTGTGCTTACTTATCCTCGATTCACGGGGCCCTGTCCCCAACTTTCACTAGACGTAAAAGGTCCCCTAGGGTACAAATGGCTTCTGGGGCTTACAGTCTGCTCCCAGGCTCAGATGGAGCTCTGCTTGGGACACAGCATGCAGCCAAAAGAGGAAGCCACTCCTCCTTGCTAGACACTATATCAGTCTGCAGGGGGAGTGGTCAACCTGACTAAACCTATAGGGCAGTGCTGTCCAACTTCTGTGGTGCCGAGGGCCGGAATTTCTCTCGCATACATGGTGGAGGGCCGCTAATGGAACCCAGTGTTGGCCACTCCCCCATTTTAAACCACACCCATTTTATCACAATGGTCGCTGCAGGGATATCAACCATCATTCATATGTTAAAGAATTATATTAATACAGTAATAGGCAGTACATACAATGTCTGAGGTGTGAAGAGGTGAACAATGGGGGTGATTACAGCCTGAGCCTGAGGTGTGAACACTGCAGGGGGTGAACAATGCAGACCCCCCTCTGTGTGGGGGGCCACACAGAGGGGGGTCGAGGGCCGCATGCGGCCCGCGGGCCGCCAGTTGGACAGCACTGCTATAGGGAATAGTGTTAGAACTATAACTCAAGTACAGGGGCTATTACCCAATAACAATAGAGGTGTGAAGAGGTAAGGGATAAAGCCATAGGAGCTTAACGCTATGGGTCCCTACATTAGATAGATACAAATTTGTGTTAAGTTTAAAAGACATATGGGAAATGTAGAAAGCAGTAAGAAATCCTACAAAGAAGTTTGGAATACACATATTTAAGGCATAGTGCATAAGAAAACATTTTTTTTAGAGGCAAATCAATTAGAAGAAAGATGTGTTTGTATCAGATTTAACACATTAATGCCTGACAACCAAGAAAGATATAGAAGGTAAATTACAGGAGTCATTTACTATGAACCCAGATGCAAGTGCTAGGGCAATAAGGGGTGCCTCTGGAGCTAGGTGCAGAGTGCAGCACCAGAGGATGCAGTTGTCCTTACCACCTGTCAGATGGTCTGCACCCACCTGCGCATTCTAACATGTGCATCTGAATGACAGATAGGGGGTGTGATTAGGCACACTATGTAAGCATGCATCATACTAACATGCTATTCCATAAGTGCACGATGGAATATGTATGGGTATAAGCTGACGGGGGAGACTGCATCCTTCAGCTCGCAGCATGTTTCACACAGTGAGATCATTTTTTTGGAAGAACAGGTAGGTGAAGCACTAACTGAATAGCATTTCAAGGTGCTTAGCACATGTCCCTAACTTAAGAAAGTGAGCCTTCATATAATGAAAATGTATAATATTTTGGACAATATCTTTAGTCCAATCAGACCATGCTCTGATCTGCGCTAGCCCAACACCTCAGGATATCAGGACACTGACCTCTCTTACATTTTCACATAGACATGCTGCATGTCTGCACAGTCTTTTGTATTACAGATTATTGCATTTCGACCTACCTTTAAGCCTATGGATTCTGGCATCTTCTACCTTCTAATCTTTCTCAGGCATTAAACATGCTTTTGGATATTCCCTTTTCTGTACTTTTGTGCTTTCTATTACTACTCTCCTAAGGTGCAGTATCCATGTTTAGTCTATGTTGCCACAGATTATCTGGGGTCCCCTTTGGGCAGGGTGAATGCTGGCACCAGAGGCACCCTCATTCATATCCAGTGGTGTCAGAGCACCTACAGACTCTTCAATAGCTTGTATTGTATAATTTGTATTATGTTATGCTTGCTTGAGATCTCGGACAAGTTTTATTTTCTCCAACATGTTTAGTCTCTGCAGATACTTTAAAAGCTTAAGCCTATCTGGACTGCTTAAAGGAATACTGTCTGGGAAAACATGTTTTTTTTCAAAATGCATCAGTTAATAGAGCTTCTCAGACCCAGAACGTATAGCAAATGTGCAAGTGGTTGAACCCCTGGGTAATAGTGACCATAATGTTATTTCATCTCCAGTTCCTCTTAATGTGGGGGTACCCCAAGGCTCTGTACCTGGGCCGTTGTTGTTCTCCCTTTACACACTGTCTTTGGGAGATCTTATCCGTTCATTTGGCTTCAAATACCATCTGTATGCTGATGATACCCAAATCTACTTTTCGACCCCTTCATTAACAGTTGAAACTGAGACTCAAATCTCTAACTGCCTCCTGGCTATCTCCAATTGGATGAACCAACGCCACCTCAAACTCAACCTAACAAAAACTGAACTAATGATCTTTCCGCCTAAACCTGGTCCTACTCCCCCCTTTTCTATCTCTATTGAAGGCACCCTCATCAACCCTGTCAATTCCATGCGTTGTTTGGGGGTGATCTTTGACTCCAGTCTCTCCTTCTCTGACCATACTAACACCACTGTCAAAACCTGTCACTTATTCTTACGCAATATTGCCAAAATCCGGCCCTTTCTTTCTACTATAACAGCTAGGCTGCTCATGCATGCCCTCATCCTATCCCGACTTGACTACTGTAACCTGCTGCTAACCGGCCTCCCTAATTCCCATCTTTCCCCCCTACAGTCTACATTAAACACCGCTGCCAGAATTCTCCTCCTCTCATCCAGGAGAGTTCAGGCCCTTCCCCTGCTAAAGGCCTTATCATGGCTTCCTGTTAAACAAAGAATAGTTTACAAACTCCTTCTCTTAACCTTCAAAGCCCTCCATTCCTCTGCTCCTCACTACATCTCTTCCCTGGTGTCTCCGTACGTTCCTGGCCGACTCCTTCGTTCCTCGCAGAGCAACCGTTTGGTTGCGCCCCCCACTACTACTGCTGTTTCCCGCCTTAAACCTTTCTGCCTTGCTGCCCCTTACATTTGGAATTCCCTCCCTGATGTCCTCCGGAGAGAATCCTCCCTCAGTCTTTTTAAAACTAAACTTAAAGACTACCTTATGGAGCACTCACCCAGCACCTGATCTGGGAACAAGCACTTATATTGTAATGTCACCCACTGTGACCTACAGCACTTATATTTGCCTATTTGTGTCTGTTAGTTACCCCTCCCATATAGATTGTAAGCTCTACGGGGCAGGGACCTCCTTCATCTTGTGTTTCTGACTCTTATTGCAACTGCACTTTGTATTTATTGTATTTATTGTTGTACTTTGTATTTATCCATTATCTTTAACCCCCCTGTCTGTATTAATGAATTCTACTGTACAGCGCTGCGTACATAAGTAGCGCTTTATAAATAAAGATATACATACATATACATACATACATGTTTGGTGCAGGAAACAAATTTACACGGGGGCAACAAAGACAATGGGCCCGATTCACTAAGTCCGAAATAAGGAGTGCTATTTATAGCATGCGTTAAAAATCTTATCACTTCTTATTTTTCGCTCGATTCACTAAAAGGACACTTGTCATAATTAAGAAGCGATGTTCTTGGCGTAAATGATGTTCTTGGCATAAATGATTTAATATCATTTTAAATGACAACCATTTCTGCTCTGTGTTTTTATCAGAAAACATAATGCCCCAATCTATGCCCTGAAGCGCTGCCCTTAAGGAGCTAAAATTTGCCTTCCTAAAATTCATTGGGCCCGATTCACTAAAGTCCGAAATAAGGAGTGCTATTTATAGCATGCATTAAAAATCTTATCACTTCTTATTTTTCGCTCGACTCACTAAAAGGACACTTGTCATAATTAAGAAGCGATGTTCTTGGCGTTATTTATCTTGCGACGACATATTTTCAAGAAATATATTACGCAGCGCACAACATATTACGCAGCACTCGATATTTTACGCAGAGCGCAAAATTTTCAGAACGGTAGTCTTCAGAAAGTAATGGTTAGGTGGGTAATATATTGCGCTCTGCGTAAAATATCGCACGCTGCGTAATATGTTGTGCGCTGCGTAATATATTGCTTGAAAATATGTCGCATTATGTTTTCTGATAAAAACACAGAGCAGAAATGGTTGTCATTTAAAATGATATTAAATCATTACTGTTCTCAATTTATTCCATTAATAAGAAAAAGTAGAAGTGTTAAGAATCACCCCATGTGGCTTAACTCTGAGGTAAAGAAGTTAATAGGGAGAAAAAGGAAAGCTTTTAAGAAATATAAGTCAGAGGGGACAGTAGCTGCGTTTAATGAATATAAACACTGTAACAAGTGTTGTAAAACAGCAATCCGGAACGCAAAGATAGAAAATGAGGAGCGCATCGCGGCCGAGGCCAAGACTAACCCCAAAAAGTTTTTTAAGTATATTAATAGTAAAAAGATGCAGGTTGAGGGTGTGCCCCATTGAGTTATAGTAGCAATATGGTTACAGCGGATACAGAAAAGGCAGATGTGCTTAACCAGTTCTTTTCTTCTGTGTATACAGTAGAGGAGCCAGTGGGCCAAGTCCCACCCAATAGCTGCACTGTTGCCTCAGCTCCAACTTCACAGTGGTTGGCACAGGATATGGTGCTTAAAGGGTTACACACGATAAATGTAAACAAGGCACCTGGGCCAGATGGAATACACCCTCGGGTACTGAGAGAGCTAGGGGCAGAATTACAGTGGCCCTTGTTTCTGATATTCTCAGACTCTCTTTCATCAGGTATGGTACCTAGGGATTGGAAGAAGGCGAATGTCGTTCCTATATTTAAAAAGGGAGTAAGATCTCAGCCTGGCAATTATAGGCCTGTAAGTTTGACATCCGTGGTGGGCAAGTTATTTGAAAGCTTGTTAAGGGATCACATACAAAATTATGTACTGGAGAATGCCATTATGAGCAGTAATCAGCATGGCTTTATGAAGGACAGGTCATGTCAGACCAATTTAATTGCTTTTTATGATGAGGTAAGTAAGAAGCTGGACAGTGGGGATGCAGTAGATATAATCTATTTAGATTTTGCCAAAGCATTTGATACCGTTCCTCACAAATGACTGCTTTCTAAACTAAGGTCTATTGGTCTTAGTGAAGTCGTTTGCACATGGATAGAAAACTGGCTACAGGATCGGGTACAGAGGGTGGTTGTTAATGGTACGTTCTCTACTTGGAATAAGGTTCTCAGTGGGGTCCCTCAGGGTTCTGTACTGGGTCCACTTTTGTTTAACTTGTTCATAAATGACTTGGGGGAGGGTATTATGAGTAATGTATCAGTGTTTGCAGATGACACAAAACTCTGCAGGCCAGTCAATTCTATCCAGGATGTGACATCCCTGCAGCAGGATCTTGACCAACTGGCAATCTGGGCAGCTAAGTGGCAGATGAGATTTAATGTGGATAAATGTAAGGTCATGCACCTGGGATGTAAAAATATGCAAGCCCTGTATACCCTTAATGGGACTGCACTAGGCAAATCCATAATGGAGAAGGACCTTGGAGTCCTTGTAGATAATAAACTTGGCTGTAGCAAGCAATGCCAGGCAGCAGCTGCAAGGGCAAACAAGGTTTTGAGCTGTATTAAAATGGGTATAGATTCACGGGAGGAGGGGGTTATTCTTCCCCTTTACAGAGCGCTGGTAAGGCCCCATCTAGAATATGCTGTTCAGTTTTGGTCTCCAGTGCTCAAACGGGACATTATTGAGTTAGAGAGGGTCCAGAGAAGGGCAACTAAGTTGGTAAAGGGTATGGAAAGTCTCAGTTATGAAGAAAGACTGGCCAAGTTGGGTCTGTTTACACTGGAGAAGAGGCGCTTAAGAGGTGACATGATAACTATGTATAAATATATAAGGGGATCATATAATAACCTTTCTAATGTTTTATTTACCAGTAGGTCCTTCCAACAGACACGAGGGCACCCACTCCGTTTAGAAGAAGGGAGGTTCCATTTAAATATTCGGAAAGGATTTTTTACTGTGAGAGCTGTGAAGTTGTTGAATTCCCTCCCTGAATCAGTTGTACTGGCTGATACATTATATAGCTTTAAGAAGGGGCTGGATGGATTTTTAGCAAGTGAGGGAATACAGGGTTATGGGAGATAGCTCTTAGTACAAGTTGATCCAGGGACTAGTCCGATTGCCATCTTGGAGTCAGGAAGGAATTTTTTCCCCTCTGCAGCAAATTAGAGAGGTTTCAGATGGGGTTTTTTGCCTTCCTCTGGATCAACTAGTAGTTAGGCAGGTTATATATAGGCATTATGGTTGAACGTGATGGACGTACGTCTTTTTTCAACCCAACTTACTATGTTACTATGTTCTCCAGCAGAATCCTGCATTGAAATCCATTTTTTAAAAGTGCAAACAGATCTTTATTGTTAATTTTGAAATTACACATAGTATGGCAATATTCTTCATTTCTCAGGGTGCCACAGCCATGTGACTTGTGCTCTCATAAATTTCAGTCAATCTTTACTGATGTTGTGCAAGTTGGAGTGTTATCACCCCCCTCCCTTTATCCAGCAGCAGCTGATCAGCAGGACAATGGGAAGGTAGCAAGATACCTGCTACCTAACACCTATGGTAGATATCAGAATAGCACTCAATAGTAAAAAATCCAAGTGCGGCTTGGGACTCATGGGAGTAGGGGTAACAATAGCTTGTCTGGAAGCAGTTGTAATGTGTAGCATTGGCGCCTTCTGAAATCTCAGGATCAGGCACAATGTATAGTGATGAGTGAATCTGTCCCGTTTTGCTTCACCAAAAAATTTGCAAAACTTCTGATAAACAGTGTAATTTAGAAATAATAAGTACACCATAAAAATAATCCCTTTAAGTCAGGAAAGACTTTAACAAATTTAGACTGCAAGCTGTAGGTCCCTCTTCCTTTTCTTTTGTAATAAACTCTGATATGTCCTAACTATATGCTATAAATATAGTAGATAGAGCTTTATTCTACTTAGCTCTGTGGATGCCATAGCCATCTGCAACCATGTGTGTTTTTTTCAAAAAATTATCAAATCTCTGTGGTCAACTTAGCCTTGAAGTGGTGGGGTCATCTTCAGGAGGGGGCCATGTTTCTTTTGCTAAAAGTCTTAATCTGTGCCAGGCATGTTGGGCACTATTATTATCATGGTTAATATTTTCATTATTTTTTCCCTGGTTTGATTATAACCATACAATGTTTTGTATAGATATTTTGATTAAAGGGGACCTGTCACCCTAAGAAATAACTCCAAATTATTTTCTATATTCTTAATTGAGCAAAATAAACTTTACTTACTCTATATAAATAATATAAATCTTGTTTCCTTACTCAATCAAAGCAAGCAAGCGGCTGCCATTTTGTGGACACTGTTATGAAGCCAAGCTTTGTATCATGCCAAAATCTTGTTTCTGTGCCAGAATGGGGGGCCAGATGCCCAGGCTTTTGCACTGGCTACACAATTAGATGAGGAGGAGGGAGGGGAAAAGTGAGATGTGCAGTGACATCTATATAGTGCTGAATGGAAAGCTTAAGTTATTGTCTGCTCTGCCTCTATGCCTAAGGCATAGACGTGGGGCAAGCAATATATGATTGACAGCTGGGATTTTTAAATGCCTTTATAATGGGTTTGGATGTGTTAATATAAAAATGAATTTGGGTTTCATGTTTAATTTGAAAAGGACTTTTATTATACAGCTTTTTATGTCCACTGTAAGGGAAATCTGATTCAACCCCCACCATCCTACAACCCATTATTTCTGATGTGCACCTGCTGAAGTCTCTCAAGCGAGACATTTTGGGGGTTACTAAGTTTGCCCAAGTAACCCAGCCATCAACCAATCAGCAGGTAGCATTTCCTGGTCGCCAGTTTTAAAGCAGACATCTTACTGGTTGCAATGGTTTACTGCTCCGCACCTGGGCAAACTTTTGTTACATATAGTGACTCTACTTCTATTGTCTGTTGCCATGCCTTAATTCTTTATGCTTGTAAACATGTACTCCACGTCTTTTGTCCAGTTTGACGCGCGTCAAAAAAAAAAAATTACGTGCGCCTAATTTTTTTGTAGCACATTTTCACAGAAGTTTCGCATAACAATTTCATGAAATAATTCTCTCCTTAAGGCTGCCATACACGGCTGATTCTAGCCACTGATATCGGCCCCTTAGACCAATTCAGCAGCTTATCGGCCCGTGTATGGTCTCTAACAACGGGCCTGCCTGACCAACAACTGGCCTGAAATTGTCCAGATATTGATTGGGCAGGTTTAAAAATTAGTAGGATCGGGGACCGCATCAGCTCGTTCATGCGGTCCCTGAACCAACGGATGCCTATACCCACCGTTCTAATTTGATGGGGATGTCGGATGAAGATCTGCTCGCTTGGTGACCTCACCAAGCGAGCGGATCTTAGTGTGTATGGCCACCTTTGTCTGACATTTTTATAGACTATGTCATTAGCACACCTAACTCTCATGGAATAGTAGTTTTTTTAGTGGTGGTTAGTAACCATGCATGAGGCCAGATTAAATTGGATAAGAAAGGCATTTCACATCTTGCCCATATTAGGATGAAAAAGGCCACATGTTCATCATGTTCAACTTTTTATGTCTAAAGGAAACCTGCCAAGCTGCTAGTTGATCCAGACGAAGGAAAAGACTCACCTAAAGCCTCCCCAATTTGCCTTAATAAGAAATAATTCCTAACCTCAAGATGATGGTTATTATTATAATTACAGAATTATATACAAATGAACATACAAAGGAACCAATAACTGATACAATTTATGTTTAAAGTTATGCACTTTATATTATTTCTACCAAACGCGAGCTATCTACTAAATGAATAGTTTGTTGGGGGTATCCTTAAAGGAAAAAGAAAGTCAAAGTCACTTGGGGGTGCCAAAATGTTAGGCACCTCCAAGTGACTTTGACCACCTACCTTTTACCCCGGGCTGGTGCCCCTGTGAGGAGGGAACAGCACCAGCCCGGGGTAGCTGCCGGCGCTTGCTCCTTCCTGATTCGCTGCGCGCGCATGCGCAGTAGAGTGAAAAGCCAAACTTAAACATTAAAGTCGGCTTTTCACTGTACTGCGCATGCGCCCAGGGGTAGCTGCCGGCGCTTGCTCCTTCCTGATTCGCTGCGCGCGCATGCGCAGTAGAGTGAAAAGCCAAACTTAAACATTAAAGTCGGCTTTTCACTGTACTGCGCATGCGCCCTTCCAGCAACGGAAGCCGGAAGAAGGAAGCGATCTGCTCCAGGTGCCCCGGGCTGGTGCTGTTTTCTCCTAACAGGGGCACCAGCCCGGGGTACGAGGTAAGCGGTTAAAGTCACTTATGGATGAACCGAATCAGAATCCTTAAAATCATGTGATGACTTTTTGTCACATAAACGCAGAAGTTGAAAATTAGTGATGAGCGAATCTGTCCCGTTTTGCCTTGCCAATAAATTTGCGAATCTTTCGAAAGATTCATGAAACGGCGAAAATGTTAAGCGGA
The DNA here is from genome assembly GCF_000004195.4 of Xenopus tropicalis. Taxonomy (NCBI): domain Eukaryota; kingdom Metazoa; phylum Chordata; class Amphibia; order Anura; family Pipidae; genus Xenopus; species Xenopus tropicalis. Next base: position 61,296,324 of record NC_030683.2, read on the forward strand.
AAAAAAATGTCGCCCGCGACTATTCTTTTGATGCGCAACTATTCTTTGACACCTGAGACTATTCTTGTGACAATTTTGGATGTGCAACTATTCTTTTGACGCCTGAGACTATTCTTGCGACAATTTTGGATGTGCGACTATTCTTGCAACAATTTTTGGATGCGTGGCAAATTTTTCCACGAATCCACGCCTGGCGAAATATTTTGCCCATCACTATTGAAAATCTTTTACAAAGGATTCAGGGTTCCACTGTATCTGAAAACAGTGGATACAGTGCATCCCTAGTTTACAAAATTTCAAAACATTAGGTGGGGGTGCAATGAGGCTGTGACCACAAAATGTAGACAGAAACAAGAGTTCCTTTGCACTTATCAATATATACAAGACTTTAAGACATTCTGTGCATTAAGTTACTAGGGAATGCCCTTTCCTTTAAACAAGGCATTGTTTGACATAGTTGCTTATCTTGAATATATTGTAATATATGAACAAAGTCATATATTCAGTGTATATGTTTTTCTCCAGTCTTCAATATGGCATTTATAAATTCTGGTTGGCTAGTAAAGGAACACAATGCTTCAAGATTTAAACATTCTAATGATCTTACTTCAAACTGTTCTATGTTCTCCTTATTACCATGAAAATACATTTTATGAGAAAGGTTAAGAAAAATATGTAATTGGGTGTCTTTTTAAACCAGCTATCTCAGATTTATGAACCAGGCCAACATGTTTAGTGTTTCTTATTGGATTGCAATGCATGTCAAATTAGCTATCTCATTATTTCCTCTGTTAATGAACGTACTGTAAACATGGCAGATCACCAGTTATTTGAGACTTTAATGAAGAGCAGTAAAGATTCATCATGAGGGGTCAGTACTTAGTGTTTTCTATGCCAAAGCACATACTTTTAGTTTGGATCAAAGTTTCCCAGAGCATGTTTAACCAAAGTCTAATTTAAACAAAAGCTTTGTATCTGCATAATAGTCATTACACAATAGTTGTCAATTTCTTTTTTTAAGCTCAGCTTTAGTAGATTTGCCCATTAGATGCAATTTGTTTTCCTTGTGATTCTACAGAAAATTATAAGCAACCTAAACCCATAACATGCATTATTATTTCTATTTTCCTTCCTATAAATCATTAACTGCTTATACTGTAGTTATTTAAATCCAAAAGCCATATTTCAAATACAAGTATAATTTTTTTAAGATTTTTCATGCAGTTGTAAAAGGAATGTTCAAGCATTGAGAACTGTTTAAACACACAGTAGTTAAAATGTGTTTATTCTACATTGCATTTAACACAGTAAATGTACCAGAGACAATAGCTTACATACCATTTAAAATTATATTTTTCAATATTTAAAAACACATATATGACTAATTAATTAATAAATAGGTCTTATTATGTCTCTTCAGAAAGGTTGCAAGAAAACAATATAGATGGATGAAGCACACCAGGACTTCTTTTCAGTAAAAAATACTCTTTATTCTTGTATCCATTAAAAACATGTTGATGAACTACACCTCCAGCTTAACTCGTTTCATGGCTTCTCGCCACTTCATCAGAAGCTACAACAGGTGCCTCACACCCACCAATCCCTTAAATACACTTGCTGGCCCACAGCCAAAATGTGCATTAACCCCCCAAGTGCCAAAAAAATGCATAACATCTAAAAACAGTTAAGAACATCTAAACCAAATAAATGGTAACATTTAGCCATATTCACATTAACTCTAAGTAGGGTATTTAACACCTTAAAAACCCCTCCCCTAGTTCATTCCCATTTATTATACATTATTCATCCCATGGTATGTATATCACAAATCACAATTATTTCACATATACAATATATGTATATGTCGCTATATCGATCTAGTATAACCTTGTTATATTTTGTTGCAATGTTTTCTGCATCCATTAAGTTGTTACACTTATTGTATTTTCTCTATTTCCTTTTATTCCAAAATATTAATTGTGTATCCTGTCCTGTGTACCTAATACTTACAAAACGGCCTCTCCTGTGTTTATGTTGATATGACGATGACTTGCGGATATGGCATCTATCATATCTTCCGGTTCTCAGACTGTTAGGTCTCTTTCTCTGATATTTTAACTTTATATTCGTCAGTATTCCTATTCATTGTTTTCACGCCCTTTTTGTGTCCAGTTTCCCCCACACCACGTATTTATTTCTACACATGTTTTCACTTTCAACCACAGTATTGGTTCTTTAGTTATCCCTAAAAATATATGTTTTGCTGCAGCCTCTGAATAGTGACGTACCTGTGGTCTGATCATCTAGCTTTGGAACAGATTATGCACACTACCTTAAGTCTAATGGAGCTGTATCCCATTGAACAAGTGACACCAAGTAATGCTTTTTTCATTTGGTATTGCTTTATTTTTTTCCCTTTTTCGACATTTTCTATTATTATTATTTTTTTCTGGCATACACACTGTGGTGGAAGGCTTGAACATTGGAAACAGAAATTAAAAAAAATATTAAAATAAATAGTAAAAAATTACAGAATAATAATTTATAAATCTATTTTGATACTTGATTGGCACCCTTTGTACTGCATATTGCCTCCAGTACTTTAGAGGTGCAAACTGACACCTGTGGTGGTTTTAACAGCACTTGTAGGGTAGCTATTGGCACCCTCAGTCACTGCAGCCAGCCTCTACCGTGGTGCAGGGACTCGAACAGAATATGCATTCAGCACCTTCTGTGGCACGTGAACTTGTACAGAAATTATCCGTCTGGATGACATTAGCGCTCTAAGTGGCGCGCTAGACACCCGCTGAGGTGTAGTCTCATGGATGTAACTAAAGCCCGAAGTGGCAAGTACGACACCCGCAATGGTGGAATGAGTGCCCACAGAGGTGTAGTGTATGCCCTCAGTGGCGTGTGCCCGCAGTGGTACCATCGACAATGTAATGTGTGCCCGCAGTGGTACCAACAATACCTCACAGTGTCTTAATGGGCGCCCAAAGTGGTGCCTTTAATAATCAAAAATGCTACAACGGGTGCCTAAGGTGATTAACTGGTAGTTGTACAACTTCGGTAGTGGTGCACAATCACCCCATATCTATGCTTTCCATACCGGGACCGCGCTTGTTACCAATGCAGTTGCTGCCTTTTTTGTCTTGTTTTGCCCTCTTTTTTGATCTATTAGTTTGGCGTTTTAGTTCTATTACTTCTTTAGCTGCTTTTTTCTTTTTTTGCTGTTGTCATGGCAACGATGACTCAGTAGGCTCCACATGATGACGCTCCCTAACTACTGTTGCGACTGGCCTCGGATCTAATGTGCTCTGTCCTGCTATGATCACCCAGGTAGCTACTTTGCAATATATCTATGGGTTTCTGTTATGCCCTTGCTTTTTCCTGTCATGTCACTTTGTTCCCTTATCTGTTCAGCGCGAGTCAGCGCCTTTCATGATTTGTTACTGTTGCCTCTGCCAGCTATTCTTACTATGTCTCAGATTTCACTCCTTCTGTCTTTGCAACATTTTACCCCTTTATGTTACGTGGTGAAACTGCTTTTGGTGCGTTTTACTTTATTTCGTCTGACACTGATCTGTTCTCTACACATTTCCCATATTGTTTACACTTGTTATTGTGGTTACAACCACTGTATTTTGGCGCCCTTTTTTAGTGGAGGGGTATATAGAGGGGGGTGGGTTTGTATGGTCTTTTGGTTTGTCCCTGAGGAAGAGTACAGTCAGTCAGGGCCACCATCAGAAATCACAGGGCCCCTCACAAGAAAATTTTCTGGGCCCCCCCTCCCACCAGTACAAAAGACTCACAGCCAGCAGGCCCCCCCCCAATACATGGTAGCCAGCAGTGCCCCCCCCCAGTACATTGGTAGCCAGCAGTGCCCCCCCCAGTACATTGGTAGCCAGCAGTGCCCCCCCCAGTACAGTGGTAGCCAGCAGTGCCCCCCCCCAGTACAGTGGTAGCCAGCAGTGCCCCCCCCAGTACATTGGTAGCCAGCAGTGCCCCCCCCAGTACAGTGGTAGCCAGCAGTGCCCCCCCAGTACATTGGTAGCCAGCAGTGCCCCCCCAGTACATTGGTAGCCAGCAGTGCCCCCCCCAGTACATTGGTAGCCAGCAGTGCCCCCCCCCCAGTACATTGGTAGCCAGCAGTGGCCCCCCCCCCACAGTACATTGGTAGCCAGCAGTGCTCCCCCCCCAGTACATTGGTAGCCAGCAGCCCCCCCAAGTACATTGGTAGCCAGCAGGGCCCCCCCTAGTACATTGGTAGCCAGCAGTGCCCCCCAGTACATTGGTAGCCAGCAGGGACCCCCCTAGTACATTGGTAGCCAGCAGTGCCCCCCCCTAGTACATTGGTAGCCAGCAGGGCCCCCCCTAGTACATTGGTAGCCAGCAGTGCCCCCCAGTACATTGGTAGCCAGCAGGGACCCCCCAAGTACATTGGTAGCCAGCAGTGCCCCCCCCTAGTACATTGGTAGCCAGCAGGGCCCCCCCTAGTACATTGGTAGCCAGCAGGCCCCCCCAAGTACATTGGTAGCCAGCAGTGCCCCCCAGTACATTGGTAGCCAGCAGGGCCCCCCCAAGTACATTGGTAGCCAGCAGCCCCCCCCCCAAGTACATTGGTAGCCAGCAGGGCCCCCTCCCCAAGTACATTGGTAGCCAGCAGCCCCCCCCCCAAGTACATTGGTAGCCAGCAGGGCCCCCTCCCCAAGTACATTGGTAGCCAGCAGCCCCCCCCCAAGTACATTGGTAGCCAGCAGTGCCCCCTCCCCAAGTACATTGGTAGCCAGCAGTGCCCCCTCCCCAAGTACATTGGTAGCCAGCAGCCCCCCCCCCAAGTACATTGGTAGCCAGCAGGGCCCCCTCCCCAAGTACATTGGTAGCCAGCAGCCCCCCCCCCAAGTACATTGGTAGCCAGCAGGCCCCCCCCCCCAAGTACATTGGTAGCCAGCAGGGCCCCCTCCCCAAGTACATTGGTAGCCAGCAGCCCCCCTCCCCCCCAAGTACATTGGTAGCCAGCAGGGCCCCCTCCCCAAGTACATTGGTAGCCAGCAGGGCCCCCTCCCCAAGTACATTGGTAGCCAGCAGGGCCCCCCACCCCAGTACATTGGTAGCCAGCACAGCATGGAACGGAACGGAACGGAACGGAACGGAACAGCACAGCACAGCACAGCCCCCGGCGTCTTCAGCGGCGTCTTCAGCGGCAGCTTCGCGTTCCTCCGGTTCCTCCTTGGCGAAGCCTCTGCACTTCTGAGTGCCGGCAGAAGACAGGCCCTTTTATAAGGTTGTGCCCCGGGCGTACTGACGTGCATGTACGCATGGGGCGCGACCAATAGGATCACCCGCTGACCACCAATGACAGGGCCCGGAATAGATTTAAGGGGGCCCGGGATAAATTTAAGGGGGCCCGAGCTATTAAGAAAACTGTAGCACAGCCGGGCCCCCTTTTAAGGTTAAAATTGTCCGGGCCCGGGACGGCTGTACCCCCTGTGCCCCCCTGATGGCGGCCCTGCAGTCAGTACTCGAAACGTTGGATTTTTTTCAATAAATTTTTTCACTGTATTGTTAAGTCCTTGTGTGTGCGGCTCAATGTCCTTATATGTCCTTATTTTGGCCAGCACCCAAGGCATTTAAACCTCTTTAGGGTGTGCTCCACTCTTCCTTGTATATATATATATATATATATAGTATAACATAATGCATATTAGTACATAAAAAGACCTCCATTAACTCAGAACACCTGCACAATCGCTACATTAGCAATAGCAAGATAGCTCCCAAATCTCTGTTTAGACCGCCAAAGGACTCAATAGTTTTTAAATAATATATCCAGTGCACTTCCCTCTCCGATAGCTTCTTATCCAATTCCCCTTTCCTAATATTCAACCTAGGTTTGTCAATTATCTGGAAGGTAACCATACACCTCCTATTATGTTTCTCTATCACATGCTTAGCTATAGCAGACCTCAAGTCACTCCTTTCAACTGCTGATATATGTTCAAGAAACCTAATACCCACCCCCCGGATGGTCTTTCCTACATACTGTGCCCCACACTCACATGTGGCAAGATAAACAATCCCCTTAGACTGACAGTTAAAGTACTGGGGAATTTTGTATATGCATCCTGTATTAGAGCTCATAAAAGTTTTGGAAGTCTTAAGCTACAGGCTTTACACCTAATCCTGCCACACTTGTAGGTGCCCTTGTAGCGTAACCACGCTGAACCCTGTTTGCTAGTCTCAGTAGAATACAAACTTCTAGATACCCATGAAGCTATATTTTTACCCCTCTTGAAGACAAATCTAGGTTTCTCATCCAAGACATTACTTAACACTGGATCCTGTAACAATACTCCCCAATGTCTACGGACACTTCTTTGTATTTCAAAGGATCCTCTTCCATAAGTCATACAAAACCTGGGGTTGTATTTATATTTGGATTTAGCCTTATCAACATGGTTCTCATTTTTATGTCTACCATTTAACAGTTCAGACCTACTCATGGAAACTGCCTTCTCATATGCCACCTTAATAGTTAGAGTATCATAACCTCTCTATAATATGGTTACATCCCTCTATTACAGTCAGTGCTGTGCTATATTTAAATCTGCATCTCTAATTTAATATCTAATATATGCTCCCTAATTTTATTTAGGACATGAGGTTTGACCAACATGTTAAATATGGCAAGAGGTGTACTCCAAAAGGTGGACTACAAATTGCTGTGTTGCAGTAAATATGCAACCTATTGCGCTATTCCTTATTGGTGACATAGGAGTGAAAACAATTAGCTTTCTTAATAAGGCTACATGTTAAACTTCTATTAGCTCCACACTTAAATATGCCCAATGTTGTTAGCCAACATTAATTATGTGTTGTAGGTAGGGAGACCATACTTGGGGTCAGCTGGTTACCTCTGGTACATTATTTGTGTACTGACTAAAAAATAGCCTATAAGCGAGTGCCCTATTAGGCACAAAGGCATTAGGTTCGTTTTCTATCTCCTAATAAATATATTTTTACTTTTCTATTGATGATGAGTATTGTATGAAGCTTTTAGATATTGGATTAAGCTTGCAAAAATACTTTAAATATCCTAAATAAAATTCAAAATATGATTATGCAAGAATAAACAAAAACTCTATGACATAAAACAATGTGCTTTAGCTACAGTTTCTTTAATTAGAACCTTGATATTGTATAGAATATACATAGTATATATTATTGGCAGCTCACTAAACTTCACTTGCCAAGTTATAAAGCAAGAAAGATATATACCAAAACAATTAATTCATTCTGTTTTCCACATATATATATGTATTTTCAGCAAGAGCAACTGAATGCTAGCTTTTCCTACTACTTTATATATATTAATCAAGTAAAACAGAAATACTACACACATTTGTGATGCAAAGAAGAAGATTTTTAAATTATCCTTTTGAAGAATATAATTGAAACCTGAAACTTGCAAAACTCAAACAGAGTCATAGTTGTTACTGTAAGTGGATCATGTCTATCATAGCAAACAATGAGAGAGGTTTGAGTCCTTAAGCTTTATTTCAAGTGCAGTTGTGGTTAGCAAAAAGGACTGCTATATATATGTAAATGCTTAATTTTTACTGGACTGTACTTTTTCATTTTATTTTAGCCATTCCTATATGTCGTGTTCACTCACATTTTATATGTAAAATTTGGATACAAGCATGCTAAGATATGGGGGTTTTCGGTAGTCTGACGTGTTCTGACATTTTTTCTGTTTAGGAAATGGAAAGGTTAAATAGGGAGAAAAGGAGCCAAACCCCCTTTCTGTGCAGTAAATGCCTTTGTGTAATAGAATGTATTCCTCTGTTTCCAACACATATGTAGCATTTCTTCAAAACAAAAAATGTGATTTTTTTACTCAATCAAATGTGTTTGTTTGTTTTTTTTATCATAGAAGGACTAATGCAAATGACACTTTTATGCCCCTGTGAAAAACTTTGGCTGTAAGTTTGGATTTAAGGCTCTGAATCTTTGAGCTGGATGCAAAGTGGACTATATGAGCCCTAAGGAAGTAATTTGCCTCCTCCCATAATTTCTTGAGCGAGAGTTAAAAGGGGTTATTTACAACTACAAGCGGAGTTGCGCTTCCACACTTTTCCCTGCTGGGAGTTGCTTGTTAAATTAATTCCTGGGACTATTACAGTAGGGGAATCCTGCAGCTACTGATATCTCCTGACCAGGTGGTAGCTTTAAGGTTCCCTTTGTGCCATGTAATGCTCACTTGCACCTAAAGAATTGGGCACAGACAGTACTCACACAAGGAACACTTGACTTCTGCACAATTGTGTCTAATTTGCGATAAATTGCACATGTGGTTGCATTAATTTTGCTAAATGGGATGTAATTGTGTCAGGCGCAACAACCACTTGCAACTGCAATGGTGCAATTCTGGAAAAAACACTGCATTGCAGGAAAAAAACTTAGCAAATGTGGATTTGTGGATATAAATGGACTATATGTAAAATCTGTTATTTTTGGTTTTGAGGGAATTTTATAGGTCTTTTAAGAAAGTTTTCACTGCATTTATTTGACTAATGGATACCTATAGGAAACATGCTCAGCAGTAGTTTATCAAGCATTTATTATGTGGGAAAAAAGAAGTATTATTTATTAGTATGTCATGGCTGACAGTTATGCCTGTTAATGGAAATGCAACTATATTACTGCTGTATAGGGGCATTAGAGAAAGAGAGAGAGGGCATCATTTATGACTGCTAGGGCAGTTGCAGAGGAGCAAATGTTTTTGCAGTCAATTGCACAAACAATCCTTTTTTTTTTTTTTTTTTTAAAGGTACAGTTATGGGACCTGTTATCCAGAATGCTCGGGGGTTTTCCAGATAAGGGATCTTTCCATAATTTGGATCTCCATAACTTAAATCTGCTAAATATCATTTAAATATTGAATAAACCCAATAGGCTTGTTTTGTCTCCTATAAGGATTAATTATATCTTAGTTGGGATCAAATACAAGATACTGTTTTATTATTACAGGGAAAAGGAAATCATTTATAAAAATTAGAATTATTTGCTTATAATGGAGTCTATGGGAGATGGCCTTTCCGTAATTCGGAACTTTCTGGATAACGGGTTTCCAGATAAGGGATCCCATACTTGTACTTGTATCAAAAGACACTCCTTGTACTTCTGTATAGTTGCACTCTGAGCTGCTCTGTCTTTCCTGCCCTCTGTCCTGAATTTAGCACAGTTGTAAAGGAGCTGCAGCAATTGAAGCAGGCTGCTGTGAGAAACTTAGAGCTACTACTTGGTTCTGAGGTAGCAGTAGCTCCAAAGTTCTCACTGTAGTATGCGTCAATTGCCGTAGCTCAATTGCACAAGAGAATTATTGTGCATACATTACTTGCGTAATGACGATAACCAGACTTCGGAAATTTCAATAATGTTTGAGTAGCACAATTGCTCTAATTTTAACACATTGGCCAAAATTGTGCTAGGTGACCTCAACAATGCTGGGATTCTATGAAAAAAAATTTCAGTGTGAAAAAATTCTTCATTGCTCTCAAAATTGTACTTCGCTCACTGGACTTGAAGTTGCAAATGACCCTTACTGTTTTCTAAACCAGTGAAATATGCACCAGGAGATTTTGTCTGATGTCCATATTTTACAGTACGTATTCTCTAACTGGCCATTATGTTGTAAAGAAGGGGTTAATATAATTTATGCATGATGATATTGTGTTATTTCATTGTAGCGACATGGCATGCAAGCAATCAATCATAGTATGACAGGGTATACCATCCCCCTACTGTTTTATGAAACCGCCCTCCAAAATTCTGCTATTGTAGCTGTAGCTGTGTTTAATGAATATAAACACTATAACAAGTTTTGTAAAACAGCAATCCCAAAGGCAAAGATAGAAAATGAGGAGCGCATCGCGGCCGAGGCCAAGACTAACCCCAAAACGTTTTTTAAGTATATTAATAGTAAAAAGATGCAGGTTGAGGGTGTGGCCCCATTGAGTTATAGTAACAATATGGTTACAGCGGATACAGAAAAGGCAGATGTGCTTAACCAGTTCTTTTCTTCTGTGTATACAGTAGAGGAGCCAGAGTGCCAGGTCCCACCCAATAGCTGCACTGTTGCCTCAGCTCCAACTACACAGTGGTTGACACAGGATATGGTGCTTAAAGGGTTACACAAGATAAATGTAAACAAGGCACCGGGGCCAGATGGAATACACCCTCGAGTACTGAGAGAGCTAGGGTCAGAATTACAGTGACCCTTGTTTCTGATATTCTCAGACTCTCTTTCATCAGGTATGGTACCTAGGGATTGGAAGAAGGCGAATGTCATTCCTATATTTAAAAATGGAGTAAGATCTCAGCCTGGCAATTATAGGCCTGTATGTTTGACATCCGTGGTGGACAAGTTATTTGAAAGCTTGTTAAGGGATCACATACAAAATTATGTACTGGAGAATGCCATTATGAGCAGTAATCAGCATGGCTTTATGACCAATTTAATTGCTTTTTATGATGAGGTAAGTAAGAAGCTGGACAGTGGGGATGCAGTAGATATAATCTATTTGGATTTTGCCAAAGCATTTGATACCGTTCCCCACAAACGACTGCTTTCTAAACTAAGGTCTATTGGTCTTAGTGAAGTCATTTGCACATGGATAGAAAACTGGCTACAGGATCGGGTACAGAGGGTGGTTGTTAATGGTACATTCTCTACTTGGAATAAGGTTCTCAGTGGGGTCCCTCAGGGTTCTTTACTGGGTCCACTTTTGTTTAATTTGTTCATAAATTACTTAGGGGAGGGTATTATAAGTAATGTATCAGTGTTTGCAGATGACACAAAACTCTGCAGACCAGTCAATTCTATACAGGATGTGGCATCCTTGCAGCAGGATCTTGGCCAACTGCAATCTGGGCGGCTAAGTGGCAGATGAGATTTAATGTGGATAAATGTAAGGTCATGCATCTGGGCTGTAAAAATATGCAAGCCACTTATACCCTTAATGGGACTGCACTAGGAAAATCCCTAATGGAGAAGGACCTTGGAGTCCTTGTAGATAATAAACTTGGCTGTAGCAAGCAATGCCGGGCAGCAGCTGCAAGGGCAAACAAGGTTTTGAGCTGTATTAAAAGGGGTATAGATTCACGGGAGGAGGAGGAGGTTATTCTTCCCCTTTACAGAGAACTGGTAATCTAGAATATGCTGTTCAGTTCTGGTCTCCAGGGCTCAAACGGGACATGATTGAGTTCGAGAGGGTCCAGAGAATGGCAACTAAGTTGGTAAAGGGTATGGAAAGTCTCAGTTATGAAGAAAGACTGGCCAAGTTGGGTCTGTTTACACTAGAGAAGAGGCGCTTAAGAGGTGACATAACTATGTATAAGTATATAAGGGGATCATATAATAATCTTTCTAATGTTTTATTTACCAGTAGGTCCTTCCAACAGACACGAGGGCACCCACTCCGTTTAGAAGAAGGGAGATTCCGTTTATTCGGAAAGGATTTTTTACTGTGAGAGCTGTGAAGTTGTGGAATTCCCTCCCCGAATCAGTTGTACTGGCTGATACATTATATAGCTTTAAGAAGGGGCTGGATGGATTCTTAGCAAGTGAGGGAATACAGGGTTATGGGAGATAGCTCTTAGTACAAGTTGATCCAGGGACTGGTCCGATTGCCATCTTGGAGGCAGGAAGGAATTTTTTCCCCTCTGCAGCAAATTAGAGAGGCTTCAGATGGGGTTTTTTTGCCTTCCTCTGGATCAACTAGTAGTTAGGCAGGTTATATATAGGCATTATGGTTGAACGTGATGGACGTATGTCTTTTTTCAACCCAACTTACTATGTCCTTAGACCAAATATTATTGTCACAAACAATACCTAAAATGCGTTCCTGGAAAGTGTTCAGCTTTTCCACATAATCTGTAACCCTCTTTTATGGCTTTCATTTCAGCTGATACATTTAAACAGTTCAGTTACTTGTACACTGCACAAGGCTGTTTTGCTCAATTCGGATTTCTTTTCAGTCTCTGATCAGCAGCAAAATCTCAGTATGCAGTGCTTATATATTTGACATTGTCTTTCTTAGGTGCATGTTCTAATAAATTAGCATGTTTAACTAAGCATGCCTTTTTTTTTAAATTTAAAAAAGTTAATTTGTACCTTGCTAGCAGTTGGCATTGCTTTTGTTAATCCTGACAATCCAAAAAGGCAAATTCTTTAATAGACAGTTGACATATCATGATCTTTACTTTTTTACTACCTGCAGCCACATTTCGCAACTTTCATTCCCTCATATTTATATTTCATTGTTGGTATTCCCTTGTCATCTATATAGAAGATAGATATAGGCTCCAATTGGGTGGGCACACAACATGCCTTTCTTGTTATTTTGGGGTTTTTGAAGTGCATAAGTGTCTGAATAATGGCATGCTTTGTGGGTGTTAGGTTATCAGTAAGAGGATAATAGCACTCTCCTTTGCATTCATAAGCATCATATTCTGGGGGTGAAATTATCCAGGAATCCCAGCCAATATCCTTGAAATTCACTTTTAATGAGGATTTCCTGCAATAGTTAGTTGCTTGACTTCGCTTAACCCTCATCTTGCCGTTACCCAGTCCAAAATTCCAATTTTTATGCCCATTATTTGCATATTTAACAGTATTTTTTTTTGACACAGTTTGTGTGCCAATATTCTCCTCATGAAAAATAATTTCCTTTCTTTCCATTTTTGTCTTCTGAGGCTTGCTCCACTTGTCATCAGAGAACACAAGAAGCACTGGTGGATAGCTACTGTTTATCTTGACACCTCTTCGATTATCTTGTAATCTAAGGCATGAATTCAGAGGTTTGTTCGAGCCAAGAAAAATCTCCAGTTTTTTTGTTATTCTGCTTGATGTAATCCATCTTTTGACTGCCCTGGTAACATTAATTGATAGCCAGCCACTCCTTTCAATTATTTTTGATTCTATTAATGATTTGGGGTATCGAAGATTTTCAAAGGGCTCTGTGTAAAGGATATCATATACCAGCAAGTGTCCATGATACTTTTTCCCAAGAGATACATACATTTTCAGCTCAGCTTCTGTCAGCTCCTCATGCTGTGGTATTGAAACATTAAACAACACAATGTGGCTCTGGAATGTGTCTTCCAAGGCAGATGACGACAGAATGTCTAAATGCGAAAAAAACAAAACATGTTTATGATCGCAGTAATACAACTCTAAGAATAATCATCATGAGCAGTAAGCAGTTAAATTGGATAGTTATATGTTGAATGCACTTGTGTATCATTTGTGCATAGAGGCATTCCTATCCTGTAAATTTGCCCTATTAGCAATCTATACCCTTGTCAGAACTTAACAACCTCCCCGCAGATACTGAGTTTGATTCCCCTATCATTACACTGCTGCATGTCCTTCAGTGCCTAGCACTGTCTGCTTATATGTAAAAAAAAAAATGGAAATCACTGAACAAAGTGTTACACTCATGTATGGTGAATGCATATGGGCCTCTGGCAGCCAATTAAGAGGCCCATGTGTTTGTTCACAGGGTAAAATTGTTTTTAAATTAAAGGCCATTTGTAGAATTAACATAGTAGATAGCTAGCAATTAGAAATATAGACTGCTATTAATGAATAAAGATTAAATATTAATAACATAGTAGCACAAAGTATTGCCAGAAAAGGTTTCCAAAATGGTTTCTATGTAAAAGACTATCAAGTGTAGTCACAGAATACCCAAATCATGGCACTACAGTCACCACTTAACTGAAACACTGCACACTGTACTGCACAGAGGGTGCTTAGAAACTGAAATAACCTGGAGGGACATGGGTCTGATGTGAAAACAAATGGCTAAAAATTGCCTTTATTCCCAAAATGGAGGAATAGATGCAATCCTTATCATATTATATCCACCTTATCAAGCCTATTTTTAATTAAACCAGTACCAGCCTTTATTCTACAGCTCTGTTTAAGCAGCCTATAGAGAGACAATTTTAAAGTGACAATTTTAAAGTGTTTTATACAAGGTGAGATTTTTTTTAGTCAATAAGCAAAATTTGAATAACGACCAAATAATATTTCCTTTTGAAAAACTTGAAATTATCAGATAAAAAGGAAATAAATGGAAACATAATCACTGGTCACTGAGATACTCCTTTTGTTTTACTCAGGGCAGTGAGAATCAAAGCATCTGTGATGTCTTGTTTTAAGGATAATCTTGGCATTTGACAGTGGCACAAACAAACACAGGAAGCAGATATTGTAAAATCTGTACATTAATTAATTACACTTCAGGTTCAAAGATTTTGGATCAACCAAAAATCACTCACATACATATTCAGATGAGCCTTACCTTCAGCATTAAAACTCCGGATAATGTTTGACACAGGCTTTAATGTTTTATCCTCTGAAAATCGGTTATAAAGCTCAATCATAAACTGTGGGGGCATTTTCTTTATTTTGTCCTGAGACGGAACACCGGATAAATTTAATCCCCACAGAAACTCCTTCTTTGTGTTCTCCATAAACAGGCTCATGATATCTTCTGGTTTTTCTTCATAGTGTCTGTGATGGTTTCTGGGTGCCAAGCCTTGGAGAGATTTGTTTGTTACAGTGTCAAAAAAGATGATAATTATTGAAAGAACTACTGAGAGTGTGATAAACTTCATGTTTGTGGACGGACTTCACTGCAAGACTGCTAGGTTTCAATAAGATTCCTCAAGCACCATGCATAGAATTCACTGCAGCAGTCAACTAAACACTATCTTATATTTTTTTTAAACCACTTGCCTGTCATTTGACAACCAGGCTTACACATTCACTTCTCCTTATCTCTAAGCCTGGATAGCAGTGTGTCAGTTTTGCTTATCTCATTAATTTCCTTTGTTGATGTAAAATATGTAACATGCTAACATTATTTTGGGACCTTAAATACTACACTGAAGGGGTCAGTGTGTAATTATGAAATTTGGATGTAGATCAAGGGCCCTTAGAATAACTTTTTACCAAGAAAATATGTGACACCATGTCTGTTTTAGTTCTAAAAGTCTGGTGGAAAAATATTCAGTGCCTTTCTCTGTCACCATGTACTTACATATGTAAGATTTGAACTATATATAATAATAATATAATATTAATAATAATATTAATCACCCCTCTTACTAGGGTTCCGGTTCTTTTGAGAAGCAGACAAATAACCCACACCAATAAGTGTATATTAAAATGAATATATTGAGTAGAAAATCAATGGATTGTTACAATGAAAAGATTAGTTAACAAAACAAAATATATTTACTTTATTTACATATACAGATTAATATCAAGTCTACATATAGCTACCAAAAAACACAGAACATTGTGGTCTGGTTCCTTTTCTCTAGCCATGGCCTCCTCTCTCGTCTGTCTCACATCCTGCCCGGTCACTTCTGATGCAGTCCTCAGGTGCTCCTCCCAGGTTCTTCCCCCAGGTTCTTTTTCCAGGTTGCTCTGTCCAGTCCACATTTATACACCTTTCAGCCACTGCCCCCACATACCAACTGATCAGATGGGGGTTGATAAAAACCACACCTTGCCCATTGTTCAGTAACTGAGTTTTATGGCTTCTCGCAGACGTACTGTCCCACCATCCACAGAAAAACCCTTAGATATGGAGATTTGGCTTCAGGTGCAACTTGAAAAACTGGTTTATATTAATCATTAGAGCTACCCTCTACACAGTGTATATGTATAGAGACACACAAACATACATATATACATACATATATATATATATATATACATACACACACAGGTATCGGACCCCTTATCCGGAAACCCGTTATCCAGAAAGCTCCGAATTATGGAAAGCCTGTCTCCCATAGACTCCATTTTAATCAAATAATTCAGAATTTTTAAACTGATTCCCATTTTCTCTGTAATAATAAAACAGTACCTTGTAATTGATCCCAACTAAGATATAAATAATCCTTATTGGATGCAAAACAATCCTATTGGGTTTAATTAATGTTTTATTGATTTTTTAGTAGACTTAAGGTATGAAGATCCAAATTACGGAAAGACCCCTTATCCGGAATACCCTTGGTCCCGAGCATTCTGTATAATGGGTCCTATACCTGTATATATATATATATATATATATATATATATATATATATATATATATATATGTATCAGTCCTGATGGTGTCTGCACTCCAAGGCTTTTAGTATTCTGTGGGGTGCACAGCCAAAATCTGAGTATTTAGCATGAAATAATCCATGGCCGGCACACCCTTAAAATTCAAAAAAATTTTTATTGAAAACTCATTGTTTAAAAACCAACGTTTCGGTCCTCATTAGGACCTTTATCAAGGATAAAACAACGGTGTATCATCTCACATATAAATACCCTTGCAATCTAAACAGAGTGAAAAAGGTGCCCAATCCCCATTTCCAAACCATTATATAATTAGCCAATGCTGTTACGTGTGCAGAAATTCAAACAGGCCAATGCTTGGCCTATATCAGTGCATATAGAATATGACAAACTCATTAAACATAAATAAAGTGATCATGTCATAAAACAACCTTATATCACATAAAACCTAATATATAGTGTAATAACCATATGACATAAATAATTAAAAGTGCTTTGCCATAAAATACAATGTTAAAGTGCAATAATCATAAAACACACTTATAAAGGTGCAATATATATTCTCACCATACGGTGTCACCAGTGCATCAAGTGAGCTCATTTAGGGGCTGATTTACTTACCCACGAACGGGTCGAATGGAGTCCGATTGCGTTCTTTTCGTAATGATCGGTACTTTGCGATTTTTTCGGATTCTTTACGAATTTTTCGGATCCAATACGATTTTTGCGTAAAAACGCGAGTTTTCCTATCCATTACGAAAGTTGCGTAAAAAGTTGCGCATTTTGCGTAGCGTTAAAACTTACGCTACGAAAAATGCGCAACTTTTCGCGTAAGTTTTAACGCTACAAAAAATGCGCAACTTTTTACGCAACTTTCGTAATGGATACGAAAAACTCGTACAGAATCCGAAAAAATCGCAAAACATACGAAAAAGTCGCAAAATGTTCGTTTTCAAGTCGGAACTTTTCCAATTCGGGTCGGATTCGTGGGTTAGTAAATCAGCCCCTTAGTGTCCATAAAAAACTTTTTTTCTTTTCAAAAAATGTCCTGTGGGAAAAAAATAAATACTATATTGTAATTCTATCCCAATAGTAAGTGTCCATTAAAAAAATTATTATCTGAGACCTTTTGGAAATACTACAATGGTATATACAGAGGGTCTCCTGAAAATATCTATCTAAGTCAAAAAACAGCTCAAATTTAAACATCCATTTAAGCCTTGAGGGTGCACACAATTTAACTCACTGATCCAAAAGGCTTCTCTCCTGAGCAGTCTATTTCCGCTATCGCCACCCCTAGGGTGTATTTCAATCTGCTCTATGGGCATACACCGGAATGAAGAAGCATCATGCTTTGCCTCGGCCCAGTGCTTAGCAACCGGTTGTTGTGCAATATCTTGCTTGTGCTCCTCCATTTTCTTAATCTTGGTCGCCCGTTCTGGATCTAGGGCTGCTCTAATGCTCGCTCGGTGCATGCCTATCCTCTCTTTGAGCTGTCTCACAGTCTTACCACAATACAGCAACCCGCATGGACATTTGATGATGTATACTACATTAGTTGACTCACATGTCATGCGCTGCCTGATCCTGTATTTCTTTCCTGTATGTGGGTGAGTAAAATGAGCCCCCAATATTAGACAATTGCACATCACGCATCCTGTGCATTTGTATACACCGGGGCGCGGGCTCAGGAAATGTGCGCAGCTTTGTGTAACATATTTGTCCCTCGGGTCTGTGGGGCTTAATATTTCTTTCAAATTTCTACCCCTACTATAACTAAACTTTGGCCTTCTACCTATTTTGGACTTCAGTTGTTCATCAGTATATATGATGTCCCAATATTTCATAATAGTATTCTTGACCTCTTTACTGTTGGGACTGAACTGACATACATAATACACTTCATTGTTGTCCACTTTCGGACCTATATCCCCTTGGTCACTTTGTGTTAGCACCTGCTCACGGTCAACTTCCTTTGCCCAACTCATTACATCCTGCACCAATTGCACCGGATACCCTCTGGCGATGAACTTGTTTTTCATTGTCTCTAAATCCTGAATTCTATAAGGCAACTCGCTATCGATGCGAACCACCCGCAACATTTGTGACTTGGGTAAGGAGTTAAGGAGATGTCTAGGGTGATGACTCTTGTAGTGTAATAGTGTGTTCCTATCGGTAGGCTTAGTATAGATACGGGTCTGTAGGCCCTGTGCATTTTTATATACAGTAACATCCAAAAAGTTAATGCTATTACTGTCGTAATGCACCTGTAATTTGACAGGACTATCTAATTGATTCAAGCCGTTTACAAATTGATCAATATATATATATATATATAACTCTGCGGCCCATTTTATTTATATATACAGGGCCGCCATCAGGGGGGCACAGGGGGTACAGTTGTACCGGGCCCGGCGGATTCTGACTTGTGAAGGGGGCCCGGCCGTGCTGCTAACTTCTTCGGGCCCCTTTAAGCCAAGTTTCATATTCTGATTGGTTGCGCCCCGTGCGTACGTGACATCAGTACGCACGGGGCGCAACCTTATAAAAGGGCCTGTCGCCGGTCGGCTGAAGACAGAACAGAAGAGGAACCGCTCCGGAGGCATCGCTGGAGGAATCGCTGGAGGAGCCCGAAGCTGCCGAGGAGCCTGCCCTGAAGCCAAGCGAGGAGGAGAGGAGAAGGCAAAGAAGATCCAGAAAAGAAAGTGTATAGGTAAGTTCCACTGAACGCCAATGTGTATGGGGGGCGCCTGGGGGGGGTGGGGGTTACGGAGGGGGGCCTGCAAATTTTTGTTAAGGTGTAGGGGCCCTGGGCACAATGTTTAATTATGTATAGGGGCCCTGGGCACAAAGTTTAATTATGTATAGGGGCCCTGGGCACAAAGTTTAATTATGTATAGGGGCCCTGGGCACAAAGTTTATTTCTGTTTAGGGGCCCTGGCCACCAATGTTTATTTCTGTTTAGGGGCCCTGGCCACCAATGTTTATTTCTGTTTAGGGGCCCTGGCCACCAATGTTTATTTCTGTTTAGGGGCCCTGGCCACAAAGTTTATTTCTGTTTAGGGGCCCTGGCCACCAATGTTTAATTATATATAGGGACCCTGGCCACAAAGTTTATTTCTGTTTAGGGGCCCTGGCCACCAATGTTTAATTATATATAGGGACCCTGGCCACAAAGTTTATTTCTGTTTAGGGGCCCTGGCCACCAATGTTTTTTTAACTTTATGGGACAATCTTAGAAACAAACCTGTTAGAAGTCTCCTGAAACCAGTTTTTTTAATCTCCTGAAACCAGTTTTTTTAATCTGTTAGAGTCCCCCTGAAACCAATTGTTTTTGGAAAAATTGTTACTAATCCTCTGGCCACTTGTAAATTTTTATATTTTTTGAATCTGTTAAGAATCCCCCTGAAACCAATTGTTTTTGAAAAACTGTTACTAATCCCCTGGACACTTGTAGGGAGAACCTGGGTAATAACTTCTTAAAGGGACAGCGCCCTTACCTGTACTCGATAGGCCACGCCGAAATAAGGGGAAGCACTCCACAAAATAATGCAACAAAAATCACTTTAATCCCTCGTCTTGTCTGGGAGTCACAGCATACAGGTCAAATCACAATGTTCAAACAGGCTTTCTTCAATCATGCAATAAACATATACCATGCCCGTGTCTAGAAGACATCAGCCTTACCAGAGGTAGCTACCTTTGGCTCTTCACCACTGTCCCCAGTCTCAGTGGGATCTCCTGTCCCCACCTGGCTCAGCAATCCGGCACTCCCTGCGGTGCCCCTTTGCTATTCCACCAGGACTTTTACTGGCAGACTCCTAGCCGAAGCTCACCAAGCCCTCTTGTAGCCTACCCCTATCTGCTTGGGTCCCTATTCTATGGATGATCCACTGGAAACACTGTTTCCCTCTACTCTCCTGGTTGGGGCAATAGGCGGCCCATGCTACATAACCCTGACTCAGACACCTAGTGCCTGCTCCACTTCCAGCTGCCCTGTTCTATCCTTTCCTTACCCTATAGGTGGTTCTTCTTTTCCTCCAGCTGGCCTCTTCCGTGTTCTCCCATAAAGACCCTTAATTCTGGGTGTGGTCCCCTTTTTATACATTCTACCCCACACTGCCTCTAGTGGTCGGGGTGTGAACTACACTTATACAATCCCAATAAACATTAACTAAATTCTGCTGCCACCTAGTGGTCATACCCAGTAACAACACTTTCCCACATACAAATTAACACACAATTTTTCACCTTCTTACACTCACGCCCGGTTATCTGTGGCACGTCCTCGTGCTCCACAATCACTTAACTCCACCAACCGTATTTCACACAATTCTCACATAACCAACATAGAAATAAAACAAGGAGACATATACTGTGGTGCAATAAAACTTTTTCGATCAGCATAAGAAAAATAATGCCATTAGGGCAACAATATATTAACATCACCAGCATAGAAATAGCATGAGCCCATTACTTCATGGGATACCTTATAGGAAAAAACAATCACACAAAAAAATAAAACTAAAGTCCTTTTGTCCAGGAGAATCCACTTCCGTGCGGCCAACAACAAAAATCCACTGAGGAGAACCACATCATATGGTGTCGGTGTTCATCCTATTACAGCATGGGGACAAAATTGTAAAGTTCCAATAGGAGCGATCTCCATGGACCTCACTTGGTTATAACAGTTATCAAACAGTCAACAGTTGAGGCTTCTTCCCAAAACCACCAGGGGGAAAGCCAGGAAACCAAACTTCAGAAAAGGAGAGCAACCACGGGTAGTCCTTCTCACATCATTCGATGAAACCACTGCCAGGTATGCTCCAAGGAAACATAATACAAAGGATGTGGTTTTTCCAGTATGGAACCATCCTCCTGGACGACATCCTGACTGAGCAGCCGCTCAGGGGCCTTCTTGCATACACTCTTCACGTAAGAGTGAAGAACTGTGCGGCCTTGCCACCAATCCGGGGTGAAATTCTGAAGTTGTTTCTGTGCCCTTCGTTGGATATCTCGGTCTGGTTGGGTTAGGCAAATTGGATCCAGCTTCAGGAAAGACAGGATATCCTGCTGGATCCACAAGTCCAAATGCTTTTCTATCTCCAGGTACACCCACTCGGGTGAATAGGGCATATAATAGCCCCATTTCTTATGGACTTCCAGATTAATTTTCTTCTGGACCCGAGAAACCGCCCGGTATTCCTTCTCAGGAGCACGACCAGGTAGTACCCAAAAAGCACTCTCATCCACGATAGGCCACCGACGTGGAATTTCCCCAACTGAGCGAGCTCTTTCCAATGGTGATGGGTGGGGACTCACCCTAATCGCGGGTACACTATGTAGTTCATCCCCTGACCCACTGGAACTGCGGCCTGAGATCAGAGGTATATTCTTCTTTGGGGTCTCCGACTCCCACACCTCTTCCCAGGTAGTTGCCTCAGACAAGGCCTCAGATGCCTGCGATGGGCTGACCAGAAGCCCCCGTCCCTCACTCGGGACACCTGCCAGCACCGGAACCACAGCAGAACTCACATCGGGTAATACAGGGGCCACCCCTGTCCCCGGGGCTTGTTTCAGGCTGGATGAACCTACGGGTGCTTCTGCCCCCACTTCCCCCGCATCCACATAGGGAACAGCATATCCCTCTTTTGCAACTAGCTGCCCGCTTGCTACGTGATCCGCCACTGTGGATCCAACCGTTACCCCCAACGGGGAAGACTCGTGGGGCCCCACCGCCTTATCGGTGATGGAAAGGGAACCGATACTCACTGCTGGATCAGTCGGAGCCTCTGGCACAAGTGGTAGGGGTCCTTCTTGGATATAGTAGGGCCGTAGATAACAAGGCCTCTGGCATTGGAAGCAACAGCCGTCAACCGCCTGCCATGTGGTGCGCAGCTCTGCATAACACCCTCCACACCGGGGTATTACGGCACTAGCCCCAATCGGGAGACACCTCCTGGGCAAAAGCTCCTGCCCAAATGTACCGCCGTCCGGCCTCGGTCGCTGTAACTTGGGGCTTGCTCGCCATGGTGGTGCAACTGCTATGATTCACACCTAACTGCGCCACACCTAGGTACAAAATGGCTGCTATCTGTTTCCTCCTCCGGTCTGAACAAACACAGGGCGGAGACTCTCAAGGGCCTGTCCTCTTCGGCCAATCCCTGCTGCAGCACCAATTTCAAAACAGCAGTTCCCACAAACAATTCCAAATAACGTGTGGCTCCCCAATTCTTGCAGTCTGTCTCGCAAATCCTGCCGACTACGCCAAAATAATGTAGGGAGAACCCGGGTAATAACTTCTTAAAGGGACAGCGCCCTTACCTGTACTCGATAGGCCACGCCGAAATAAGGGGAAGCACTCCACAAAATAATGCAACAAAAATCACTTTAATCCCTCGTCTTGTCTGGGAGTCACAGCATACAGGTCAAATCACAATGTTCAAACAGGCTTTCTTCAATCAATTACCTTTCCTTACCCTATAGGTGGTTCTTCTTCCTCCAGCTGGCCTCTTCCGTGTTCTCCCATAAAGACCCTTAATTCTGGGTGTGGTCCCCTTTTTATACATTCTACCCCACACTGCCTCTAGTGGTCGGGGTGTGAACTACACTTATACAATCCCAATAGACATTAACTAAATTCTGCTGCCACCTAGTGGTCATACCCAGTAACAACACTTTCCCACATACAAATTAACACACAATTTTTCACCTTCTTACACACTTGAAGATTTTTTTTTTCCTAGGTGTTGAAAATCACCTGACCACCTATTGTTTGCATGTCTGCAAGTGCTTTTGATTTTAAGTACAATTAAGAAATGCATTTTTTTTTTCTTTCAAAGGAGCTGGACAGGTACCGTGCAACGCAAGAACGCAGTGGGAGTGGTGCAGCTGTCATTCATTTCTCAGCCTGGAAGCCTCCTGCAGAAGAGAAGTGAAGACAACAGCAGGTAAGTAGTTTTTTTTTTTTTTTATTGCGCTTGCTATTTTTGGTTTGCAGCTGTGGTCCTTGGCTTTAATAGTAATATATCCTCTTGGTGTTTATTGTGGCCATTGTATCATAACAGTTGTATTTTTGTAATGTTTCATTTCTTTGTATAGTTTTGCACTTTAGTTCTAATCACTTGAATTGGTTTTGCTTTTATTTAAGTTATTTATCTGCACTTATCTGGCTGTTTTTGGTGTTTGGTTTCCATTTTTTTTGGCTTTGGTTTTGGTAGTTTCCCTTTTTTAGGTTTTTCATTTAATTGCTTAGCTACTCTCTAGCACTTACGGCTGTAAACGAAAACAGTTGCACTTTATTTTTATTTTGCTGTGTGTTTTGTGATACTTTGGTGTTCTCTTTACAGTTTGTTTTTTTGCTCCAATTTTGGTAGTTACCCTTTTTAGGTTCTTTGTTTACATTTATAAAAAAGTTGCACTTTATTTTCATTTGGCACTTTACTCTGTGTTTTGAGATACTTTGGTGTGTCAGATTTTTTGGTTTCTACCTTGCAAAATTTGCACTTGAATTCATTTGCACTACTTTTGGTTTCATTTATTTTATTTAGCTTTATTTTGCACTTAATTTTTGGCATCCATATTTAAGTAATTACGTTTCTGCTGCTTTTTGTACTTGCCTTTGTGTCCATAATTTTTGCGTAACCTTTTTTGCGGTGTGTGAAGAGGTATATTGGTTGCACTTTTCTAACAAACAAGTGGGCTCCATCCCCTTCATTTTGAGTTAAAAGGTTTAAGGACTTAACACACCAGGATGTATCACCATAAGTCTGGATCTCAGAAACGCAAGCAGAAGCGAGAGAGAGAGCAAGAAGATGAAAGGATGAAAAACAAGAAACCATTGCTCCAGTTCTTCAAAAAATCAAGTGACCGTGATGCAGGGGAAGATTGTGTGGATGCTGGCAAAGTCTCTTCTGGAATAGTGGAACAGGACAATTTTTGCAACACTGGAGCAATTGACAGTACGTCTTCAAACAGTGTTTCCTGTAACAAGACTTCCAGTCCCACTACTTGTGCAGAAGTTGAAGAAAGTGCTTCCTGCCGCATCTCTAATGTTACCGAAGTCACATTGATAGAAGAAGGTATGTCATGTAGTCTGTCAAGCATCGGTGCCAGTGAGTCCTTTGAAAGTCTTGGAAGTTTAGAAGGTGTAAACTGGAAAGACCCTGCATTTTGGCCAGACACTCTGAGAAGTAAAGCTAGAGAGTGCATTGTTCTTGCTGGATTAATGAGTGAAGAAGAGCTGTTGAAAACGGTGCAGTATTTGCCCAAGGATTGTGACGGCCAAGCCTTTAGTGAGTTTCACTTGTATTCAAAATCATCAAATGGACGTGAAAAGATCCTAAGGGATTGGCTTAGATGTAGTGATGGTAAGAAAGCCTTGTACTGTACACCGTGTCTTGCTTTTTCATCAGACTCTAGCAGTAAGACAGGAAGTGTCCTGTGCAAGAAGGAAGGGTTTGATCCAACAAAATCAAAGTGGCACAAATTGTACAAAAAATTACCAGAACATGAACATTCTGCGCAGCACAGGAAGAACTACTGGAGCTGGAGATGTCTTCAGAAGTCTATGGGTGGACATGGTGTTGACAATGACATGCAAAGAACTTTGGCAAGGGAAGCTGAAAAATTCACAGTGCTCCTGGAGAGGCTTCTTGATGTAACACTATTTCTTGCTTCAAGGAATTTGGCATTCAGAGGTAGTTCACAAAGAATTGGAGACATACACAATGGGAATTTTCTTGGTATTCTAGAGCTCGTTAGTCATTATGATGCTGAACTAAGAAAACATCTGGACAAAGTTAAGAGAAGCCAAGAAAAAGGAAAAAAAGCTTCCTGCTCACTATTTATCATGGGGGACCCAGAATGAATTCATAAACCTGTGTGGACAACATGTTCTGAATGCCATACTATCTACTTTTCCCTGATATGCGATGCATCACCAGATATTTCTCACACCGAACAAAATGTCATTGTTCTTCGCTACGTTCACAGAGACGCTCGGAGTGGAAATTGGTGCATTCAAGAAAGATTTCTTGAATTTTTTGATTTTTTTCAGAAGACTGGAGATGAAATTGCAGGAATGATAACATCAAGAATGCGTGATCACAATATTGACCTTAAAGACTGCAGAGGGCAAGGGTATGATAATGGAGCCAACATGTCTGGAAGAATTAAAGGAGTAAAATCCAGAATCCAGGAGAGGTATCCAGAAGCTATGTTTTGCCCCTGTGCTGCACAATCATTAAACCTTGTTGGTGTACATGCAGCATCCAGCTGTCCAGAAGTAAAGACCTTTTTTGGAAGTGTGAACAGACTGTACATTCTGTTTAGTAACAGCCCTGAAAGGTGGCATACCCTGACTGAGGAAATTGCAGGTTCACTGCATGGTCTAAGTGACACAAGGTGGAGTTCAAGAGTTGAAGCAGTTCGTCCTGTTGCTAAGAAACTCCCAAGCATTCTTCGAGCTCTTGAAAAGGTAATTTCCTCTAGAAGGCTTACAAATGATGCACATTCAGAGGCTGTGGGACTTTATAACTATTTTTCATCTTTCCGTGCCATTCTACTTGCAACATTTTGGCTGAAAGTCCTACAGTGTTTTGATGAGAGGAACAAAATTCTGCAGTCACGGTCAGTTTCCATGGAAATTGGAGCTGCAAATATTCGAGCACTTGCAGAAGAAATGAAATCTCTTCGTGAAAAGTGGCCTGCTCTACTCTCAGAGGCTAGATTGGTTGCTGATGGCATGGAGATTCCGGCAGAACTAATGAACACTCAACAGCTTCGCCGAAAGAAGTCACAGGGCCCTGGTGAACTTCAAGATCCGTAAAATGTTTTCAAGGTCAATGTTTTTCTTGTGACACTAGATACCATTGTTTCTGACCTAGATCAGCGATTTAAATCAATGGAGGAAGTCTGCTGTTTATTTGCCCCAATATTGAAGTTGAGAAAGATAGCAGAAGATGATCTTGAAACATCAAAGTTGCTGATTTCAAAATACCCTCAAGATCTTACAGACTCCTTACTGGATGAATTGAAGCATCTCAGAAAGGTCTACAGTGAAACATTTGAAGGGTTCTTGGGTCCACTGGAATTGTTAAATTCTATTTATGACCTGCAGCTTGAAGGCATTTTTGGAGAGGTTTGTGTTGCCCTTCTGATTTTTATTACACTTCCTTTGTCAGTTGCTGAAGGGGAGAGAGCATTCAGCAAATTGTCCTTGATAAAAAACTATCTACGGTCAACAATGAACGAACAGAGACTGAATAGCCTTGCAATGCTCTCCATAGAACACGAACTTGCAAATAAGCTGGATTTCAAAGAGCTTATTAAAGATTTTGCAAGAAGTAAAGTAAGAAGACTTTGAGCCCAATGTGCAATAAACTTCCAGAATATGGCACTTGACAATAACTTTACATTACACCCTTCAAGAACTTTTTTGTTGGCGGGGTTCCTGGTTACTTAAGTCAAAAACCCCTAGCACTTTTTTTTTCTATTTATACTAAGACTTTTTTTTTTATATTTATACTTAAAGTTGTATATATGTTGCATTATTTATTCAAACCAAAGTTCTTGTTTATATTTATATTAATAAAAATAAAGTTGAATATTTCTATTGTTGTGTTATTTATTCATACTAATCAAAGTTAGCAGTGCAGATATAAGTTGGAGACAGATTCCCATGTTCCATCAGCCTTATTAGGACTGGTAGTTTTTTTTTTGGCCAAGGGATTAAACCAAATGGCTCTTATTTGTATATTTGAAATGCAGAAAAATTCTAACACTAAGTGCAACTTAGGTTAGAATAGGTACCTGCTTAAAGAGTCTACCTTGACGTGGTGGCAGGCTTAATAACTCTTTGGCCAAAAGTCTTTCTTTTTCAGTTTTAGTGCTCATGTCTGTGTCCTTTGTACTGAGGGGAGGGGCCATTGGGGGAGGGGCCATCAGGAGGGGGGCCCAGAAAATTTACAATTTACAAGCTCCATAATTAAATGGCGCAAGATTTTGCACACAGATTGTCAGGAGTACTAATTGAAAAAGGTTGCACTGCAGAAATGGCACACTGAGTCCTTTATTTGATAAAAGATAGTTGCACATCTTTATGTTCTCTTTTTTGAGGCATGTGTAACATATATCAAAAACATGTGAAGAAGGGAAAGGATTACTCAATAATCCTAATTTGTAAACCCCAAGATAAAGATTTTGATGCAGTTTAACTATATTTAGGTACCCAGAGAGACAACCCTCTTGTAGTGGTTTATGAACTTATTAAAAGTGCATGTGTATGTATCTGTATTTTGTATCTATTTGTGAATTAAGGATTTGCAATTTATCAACAATTTAAATAAAGTGTCAAGTGTGAAAAAATGCTTTACTATTATGTAAATAGTTAGAGAAAAGAAAATAAATAGCAGGCTAGAGATGTCTCTAATAAACTACAAACTAAATTGATTACTATATAGACTCTAGCAGTGTTGCGCGGTCTAGGCCTGCGATTGGGTTTAGGCTGCGCAACATTATTCTCGTGACTTCAGCCAGAGTGCCTCCATTTCTCCTCTGGCTATCTGCCAGCATCTCCTGTAGAACCCATTATAAGCAAATAATTTTTAAAAATGATTTCCTTTTTCTCTATAATAACAAAACAGTACATGGTACTTGATGGTAACTAAGCTGCATGAATCCTTATTTAATGTTTAAAAGATTTTTAGTAGAGTTAAGGTATGGTAATCCAAATTACAAAAAGATTCCTTATCTGGAAAACCCCAGGTCCTATTCATACATCCATATGTTCACCTACACTAAACTAACTGTATATCTTAGCGTCACTGGCTCTGGGAAAGTTAGTGATATCTTTAAGGATTAGTGATACACAAATCAATACTTAGGGGCCAATTCACTAATGTACGAATACGAATTAGGAATCCGATAATTTCTGATAATGATCGAAAATGTCCCAAAATTTCTTTTCATTTGAATACGTTTGCAAAGTTTGGGGACTCAGTAAATAGGTGAAATGTGATTGGATGTTGGTGGCTCCGCCCACTTTTTTTTCTAACTTTGAACTGCAAATACCCAGTGACTAACTTTGGAAAGTTTAACAACCCTGGCATTAATACTTAAATAATGGCATCAGTTTAAATATAAACCTATGAAATTCAATGGGTGGAAATGGATTGGCTGTTGGTGGCTCCGCCCACTTTTTTTCTAACCCTCAATACGTTTGGGAACCCTGACATAAATAGTGTGAGAAAGGCAGCATTTTAAATTAAAACCAAAAAATTTCAATAGGTGAAGTCTGATTGGCTGTTGGCCTAAAAATGCAGTCCCCTAGTGACCCTGGTGTTAATACTGTGAGAATGGCAGCAGGTTGAATTTCCCCATTGAAAGTAAATAGGTAAAATCTGATCGCTTAGAAAAGCACAAGCAACCTGCTCCGCTAAAGGGTGAAGAAGTGTGGAGAGTTTGGGTGTTGTACCCCTAAAACTTTAGGAGGAGTAGCGTTTAGAAAATGGGGGGGGCGCTAAGAAAAAGAAGTGGAAGAATAAGCTGAACCCAACATAACAATAACTAGGACAAATAGGCGATGCAATTTATTGCCCCCAGTACATTAGCTTTTGCTTGTCGTCATTCTAAGGACCAGGAAATCTAAAACTCAACCATATCTTATCCTAAATGAGTTCAGAAATAAAAATTTAAAATGTTATAAGGGAGGAGGAGCAGGAGATGAAAGTCACCTTCCAGGCAGCAGCTGTACCTTCCAGGCAGATAAAAACCAGCCACTCCCTTTTCTAGGCCAAACACACCTCTCCCAACTGATCAGGGTCAGTACACCCTAGCATTGCTTTCAATTAAGCTGTGTGTGTGATGTTATCTACTACTGCCTTATCATGGGTGGCGATTCCAAATAAAAATTGGAATAGCTTTTTTGCTGCCCCTGGTAATCCACTGGTTTCTGCTGCTTGAGGCATGTTTCTTAGCTGGCCTAATGGCAACAGTGCCCCTATGTTTCTGAATAAATACAAAATGATAGGGGTAATTTATGTAGCCCCTGGGCAAAAGTGCAGGAGCTCTAAGGAGCACAAGAGTGCACCACTTAGGGCTATGCCAGATGGGGCAAATTCTCGGCTGTGAATTAACACTTGCCAAGAATCCGCCCCTCCACTGTAAAAATATTTAAGTGGTACATGCACCCAGAATCTGCCCAGGTGTAGGCATAAACAGCATATTTGTGCCCAAAACTGCATATTCAAGCAATTCAATCATTCCGGGGGCAGGCACAATTTAAAGATTTTTGAAGTGGAGGGGCTGATTCTTGGCGAATGTTTCTCCGCTTGCCGAGAATCAGCCCTGTGTGGCATAGGCCTTAGTTTTAAAGCACAAAGCACTTCTTTCCAGGGTCTTGGCTTCCAGTGTGAGGTGCAGAGGGCAGTGTCAGCAGGTGCAGGTCAGAGCTGTTCTTAACACCTGCCATAGCATCTGAATTACATGCAAGATAGATGGCAAGGGTGCTCTGATGTGTTTCTCCCATCCTGCCCCTCATGAATACAGCTATGTTGAAATGCAGACAGCGGTGTATCCATGAGGGTAAATGCAGGTTTCTGCAGGTTTCTAAAAACACAGTGTTGCGGCAATTCAAGGAAGAAAAGCAGTTTGCAAGGGCAAAACAAATGTGCATGTCTACACAGCTTAGAGGGAACAGCTTGTGACCCAAATTATATGAACTAAAAGCTGATAAGCAAGTCCTGCCCCCCACCAATCCACTTACTATAGTTTAGTATGTGTTTCTAAAAATATCTTGGTAGCCCCGTTTTAGCAAGACTAAATTTGAACCTTGGCAAAGAATTTGCAGGGGACATGATATAGAAAGAAAATGAATGAAAAATTGCTACATGGCCATGGCATGTCTGCGATGGAAGAGAAGTGCCAAAGTTTTTAAAGAACAACAAAAGGGAAGTTGGCACACTGGTACCTCCGTTATTACAAATGTTTACTTGAAGGTAGCCATACACAGGCCGATAAAAGTCATTGACAGAATGAATCAGACGACTATTGTCCCATGGATGTGGACCTCAGATGGTTCTACTTGACCAATATCTGGCCAAGAAACCACCAGATGTTGATTGGGCAGGTTGAAAGGGAACGTATTGTGTGAAAAACAAAATTGTGCAAATGAACTGTACTTATCTAAATATAGAAGGAATGTGTGGGCTGATTTATTGAACATTTTGGCAAAAACCCCACTACTCCCGCCAATCTGTCTGTTCTACTTCCTGCTTTCCAAGGCTGTGCAGGGGGGCTGGTGGCACTCGATACACTGCACTGTTGGATAGGAACTAGTCAGCAGCTAGGCTGACCTGATAGGGAACTGAGGCCTGTCTTTGCTTGTGTGACTGCAGGGCTGTGATTGGCTACTCTCCCCCTTTCTGGCAGGGACCATTAGGACACACCCATCCCTCATTTGAAACAGGGACAGAGACCTGATTAGATTTATAGGGATATCCAATAAAGGGGCCATTTTTACAGTATTAATTTTTATGAAGTGAACCAGCACCATATTTTATCCTTAATTGCCTACAAAATTAGAGGTTTTTTCATTTATCCTATATGTTTCCTATGGGCAATAAGTGAATCTTTTATTGATGTGGTCCTCACCCCGATGCCTACATTCCATCAATGTGATTCCCAAGGCCTAACAACTGGATCAATCCAATATTGCCCACTTCAAGGTGGTCTTATCGGGGAAAGATCTACTTGTTCGGTGATCCCGCTAAACAAGGGGATGTTTCAGTGTAAGGCTACCTATCTGGCGCTCCTGTGGGCTGAAAATTGGACCAACCAGAGGTTCGACACCCCCAGTAAATACAAACACTTACCTTAGACCCCAGCTGGCACTTCTGTGTGCTGAAAATTGGACCACCCCAGGGTACTGTTGCCCCAGTCTTTACTCCACTTGTGCATGTGCATATCAAGGACGCCCAGAGTGGATCACTGGAGCAGTGGTCTACAGCAGGAATAGCACCCTGGCTGTACACTTTTGGAGTTAACGTGTTGACTTTTCTTCTTATATTATATGTTAAAGGGAAAATATTACATACAGAGCCCACACTTCAGATGTTCATTATGAACATTAGTGTGTATTGCTCATTATGCACTTACTGTTTCGCCCACCCTCTGGTGGGAGAATTTTTTTTTTTTATGTATTAGGTTCCTTTTAACTTGCCCATCATTTATCTACAGCTGTAAAGCTAATATACAGATACTTACCTTTGCTTGGATGCAATGATGCTAGCATAAAAAATAAGTACAGTATATATAAAAAAAATGACTTGTGCTCAGAATTGCACTCTGCACACTGCACTCACTAAACTCTTTAGGGCAATGGTACATGGGATATTTTTTCCCATTGTAAATTGCAGTGTGTATGTTCATCCAATAGCCTTCTCCCAATTTTTTTTGCTGAAGTTTGCGCCATCCAGAGCATTTGCACATATGCAGGTAGTAACATAGTAGGTTGAAAAAAGACATACGTCCATCATGTTCAACCATAATGCCTATATATAACCTGCCTAACTGCTAGTTGATCCAGAGGAAGGCAAAAAAAAAACCCATCTGAAGCCTCTCTAATTTGCGGCAAAGGGAAAAAAATTCCTTCCCGACTCCAAGATGGCAATTTTTTTGGCTTCAATGGGACATTTGTGCATGCACGTGATGTCACTTCTGTAAACAAATGTATGCTATGATCTTAAATTGTTTGCAACTTCTCCTGTTGGCTTCAATGGTTTATGCAAGGTGTTGTAAAATATAGTGAATAAAAAACATCTCCTATAGTAAAATACAAGGATATTATAAGTCACCAAGGGGTTTCATGACCACATAAAAGCATGAGGCTGAAGGTGCAAATCAGCTTTTATAGGTTTTTGGAATGGACTATATTTCTGCAATATCATTAGGAACCAACAGATGGCATTACCATATAGTTTTACAGTTATACAGTTACAGTTATACAGTTACAATGAAATAATGCTTCTGTTCACATCAGTCTATACTGTATATCTGTTTGGCAGGTTTTATATATATTTTTCTAGATAATGTTACTTTATGTTAATATAATATGTGAATTGCAAATCATAGTAATGGTTTGTCAGAAAAACCTCACTGCAGGTTTATACCTTTTTACAAAATAGATTATATATTACTTATAGGTGTTCCGGAGGAGTTACATAATTACATAAGGTTACATAGTTACATAGTGTTGAAAAAAGACTAGAGTTCACACACAACCTATACTTACCAAACTATATATACAACCACTAATACTAACTGTAGATATTAGTATCACAATAGCCTTGAATACTAAGCTTGTTTAAGAACTCATCCAGGCTTCTCTTAAAAGGCATTAACAGAATCTGCCATTACCACATCACTAGGAAAGGCATTCCACAACCTCACTGCCCTCACCGTGAAAAACCACCTATGCTGCTTCAAATAGAAGCTCCGTTCCTCCAATCTAAAGGGGTGGCCTCTGGTGCGTTGATCGCTTTTATCAGAAAAAACCCAACACCCCCTATCTGCCTCTAATGTATTTGTACAGAGTAATCATGTCCCCTCGCAAGTGCCTCTTTTCCAGAGAAAACAACCCCAACCTCGACAGTCTAACCACATAGCTTAAATCTTCCATCCCCTTTACCAGTTTAGTTGCATGTCTCAGCACTCTCTCCAGCTCATTAATATCCTTCTTAAGGACTGGAGCCCAAAACTACACGGTTGGAAAAAGACCATCAAGTTCAACCCTTCCAAGTAAACCCAGGACACACAAACCTATACTTACTATACACTATGTGGGGATTTAGCTCTTTCGGTAGAAGCGGCAGCTTCTTTCACGCAGGTATGAGACAGGTAAACAGGGATTCCAGCTGAATTCTGGTATGAGTTTATTTAACACAGCAGACTTGACAGCAAATAAAAGTTCATACAGCTGATATCCCACATACAACCAAACGTAGCAGTCTTGCTGAAACTAAAAAACTGTCCTTCCCAGGGGCACACACAGCCACACTTGGGCAGAATAAGCCAATATAGGTAAATGCAGATTACACTCACAGTCCCTCAGCCTTTTGGGCAGCATACAGTAGCTGGTCCTTGCTACTAGGCCATCCACCTCTTTGGATAAATATTCCTCCAGCTCTCAGAGGAAAACAGTTCCCCAACACACTTTTCCCGGCACAGGAAATATTCCACACTGCAGCTCCAGTGTCTCACCTCTCTTCCAGGAGAGAGCAGCCCCCACACTATCCTTGGAGCCACCTTTTAACTTCAGGTGAGGCTAATCAGCCCTCACAGCTGCACAGTCCCTTGATTTCACAGCCTTCTGTGCTGCTTCTTAGAGCAGTGCTGTCCAACTTCTGTGGTGTCAAGGGCCGGAATTTCTCTAGCATACATAGTGGAGGGCCGCTAATGGAAGCCAGTTTTGGCCACTCCCCCATTTTAAACCACACCCACTTCAAACCACACCCATTTTATCACAATGGTCGCTGCAGGGATATCAACCATCATTCAAATGTTAAAGAATTATATTATGTCATATTAAGACACACCCTTAAACCATATGCCTCCTCCTCCCCTGTGGATAGCACAGCAACCCCCAGCATATAATTACACACCTTAGGGACCATTTAATGGCTATTTCCAACTGCTAACAAACTCCCAGAACAAACCCCTGCCAAGTTTACCTCCCACAGGCAGCATAGGAGAGGCAGAGTATGGCACACACAGGCAGCACTCTGCCTGCCCTATGCTGCCTGTGGGTGCCATACCCTCCCTGCCCTATGCTGCCTATGTGCCATACTCTGCCTATCCTATGATGCCTATACACAGGCAGCATAGGCCAGGCAGTACATACAATGTCTGAGGTGTGAAGAGGGGAACAATGGAGGTGATTACAGCCTGAGCCTGAGGTGTGAACACTGCAGGGGGTGAACAATGCAGAGATTAAAAGGCGTGAACTACACAGGGGATTACATTTTTAAACAATACAGAGGGATTTCAGCCTGAATCTGAGGTGAGAACCATGCAGGGGGCCAGTTAATCTCAGTACTGATACCATTTAAAGCCATCAAAGCAGCCACACAGGTGGGGGGCCACACAGAGGGGGGTTGAGGGCTGCATGTGGCCCGCGGGCCGCCAGTTAGACAGCACTGTCTTAGAGGATTCTGGGAGGGATATATTTTCCTAAAGAGAGAGCATCATCATTTTCCTGCTGACTCCCTGGTTGGTGCTCTACCACAAACTTGAAATTTTGAAGAGACAAAAACCATCCGGTTACCCTGGCATTTTTCTCTTTGTTTTGTGCCAGAGGCGAAACACCTTGCAACCCCAGCAGAAACTCTTTCTCTTAAAGGGATTTCTATTTCAAGTCTCTTGACCTTGTCTTTGGTTAAAGTGATAGGGAGCAGCTTTTCATTACACCAGCAGGTGTCAATCACACACACCCTTTTAAGAATGACTTGGACCTTTTTCTACCGTGAAAAGAATTCTACACCCTCATCTCAGTTTGAGAGTACACACACATGCGCAGCCATACCTTTTTGCCAGTAAACTTGCCTCTGTAGTTTCAGGCTTATTTTCCACTTTCTTACCATCAATTAAGAAAGGTGTGTCACCTTTGAGAGAACCCTTTAAGGCAGCCTTATTGCCTATATCACTGGGATCTAACACATGTGTATTCTATGCAAGTAGCCACACACACTTTCTTCTTCTGCTTCTCATCCAATGGGGAGGAAACCGTGGCCAGACTTTTGCCAACACTGCCAGACACCAATGCCACCCCACCTTTGTCCAAATCATGCACCCATGGCATTTTATCATCACTCACTGCTTCAAAACCTACAGTGGGCTCTTCCTCAGCCTGCAACACTGGGTTTTCTAACAATCGCTTTCCTGCACTTGCTCACCAGGCACAGTTGTTCTTCTGACGGCATTTGTACACTGTTTTGTACCTTATAGACTGGCGCACACAATCAGGGTTAACATCCAGAGCACATTTGGCATCATTTGGATTAACACTCTTTGCTAGATTCACATTTTCTGTATGAACATCTCCTTCCACAGCATTTGGCAAAGACCTCATTACTTTGCCTTTAAGACATTCCATAGTCACTTGATTTATCACAAGGTACTCACTGCAAACAGAATCTGGGATGTCCAGAACCTCACAGCACTGATTAGGAGGAAGTTTCAAAGTAACTCCACTTTCCTCCACAGTCATTCCATCTGGCTTACTCTCATTGGCAGCCACATTATCACATCGGAACACTCCGTTCCATTTTCACTCAAAACCTGACACTCTGTCAGCTCATCCCATTCACCTGTCTCAAGAGTTTGCTATCAATGGCTTGGGAACCTCCACCTGCATCATCTTGCTCACACAATGACTCTTTAGTTTTTAAGTACCGCTCAGTTCGCTCCACCAGCTGGGCAAGTGCAGTGGTCGACCGCTCAAAAAGACAAGAGTCAGCAGTATGACCTGGGGCATAGCAAAAGGTGCAATTTACTGGTTCCACCTTGCACACATTCTCAGACAAGTCATACATGGTGCAGAGCTTGTGTTTCACCTCACCTTTAAGGCATGCCCTGTTTGCATCACAGCCATACAAGAGAGAATTATTCTCACTTTGATTTAACTCTACACGTAGCACCATGCTAGCACCTTTTCCACTCAATTTTTCCTCCAGCACATCGTGATTCCACTCTCGCACAAGTCAGCTCACTGGAGACCAGTTCTGTGGCTGGCGCATCCTCACACACAGAACCAAAGAGGTAGTTTTACCTTTTCCTCCTCAGACACATGTCTGGCTTACCACCATTCACTGCTATGTTACCATTTTTCATTCATACTGGCAACATTCTGTTCTGTTTTAACAGGCTCAGAGCCGTTTACACCTGCTAGGGACACATTTACATTGGGGGTCACCCCTACTCCAATTACATCAGGTATAACACTAG
Source organism: Xenopus tropicalis (assembly GCF_000004195.4). Lineage (NCBI taxonomy): Eukaryota > Metazoa > Chordata > Amphibia > Anura > Pipidae > Xenopus > Xenopus tropicalis. The sequence goes on from NC_030683.2 coordinate 61,332,481, forward strand.
TACATGTTTTACTTAAGAAATATTCTGATTATTGTGATTTACCTCATTCAAATGCTCTAGGGAACCCGTTACACAATGAGTCACCCCTAAACTTTTTACCTCACACCCCAGCCACACTCTCATTACTCACATCTGGACATTTTGCAGCAAAATTACAGTTAACATTTTGCATAGAACAAACATTAGCCAACTGGTTTGTTTGCCCCTCAACCAAAGTTTGGTTGTTTCCCCACAACTCCCATAATATGGGGTCCCTATTATGTCCAGTGTGACCATTAATGAGACCCCATTCCCTTTTACTTCCACTACTTTTTCCAACAGTCCATTTAAGAGAGACAGTGCGTTCTGACCAGGCACCTAACTCTTTGCTTTCTTTCTTTACATCATCTTCCAGGACCTTGCCTTTCATTACAGTCCCAGTCTTTCACCCCACCAGCAATACCGTTCCCTTTCCACTACCCCTTTAAGAAAAGTCTTACCATTCCTATAGGGCTTATTTTCTGGAACTGCTGGGAATGAACTCTAGCAAAACCTTTCCAGACCAGAATCCAGCATAGTCTCTCTCCTTGGCATGCTGCACTTGGACCAACTGCACAGGCTCCAACGTTGGGGCACAATCTCTTTGGCCTTTTCCAATATTTCTTTGGAACTCTTTTCCTGGATTTCATCCAGATGAAGTGGTCTCCTTTACCATTTGCAAAGTCTTCCTCACTTCCTTTGCGATGTGTTGCAAATCCACATGCCGCTGTACCTTTAAAGAATCCTGGAACAAGTCTCGCTGTATAATACAAAACTCAGTCTCTTGGTTAGAAAACACACAGGGAGCCTTTCCTGCTCCTTGCAATGCAACACTTGTTGCCTCTTTCCCTCTGGGCTCACAGACTCTCTTCCAGTCTGCTTCAAACTGCAACCACCAGTCATCATGGTGCAGTTCTGCACCAAATATGGGGATTTAACTCTTTCGGTTGAAACAGCAGCTTTTTTCACGCAGGTAAGAGACAGTTAGTACTAGTGGTTGTATATATAGTTTATGTATGTGAGTGTATAGATTGGTAGGTGTGGGTTAGGTGTAGAGATGTAGCGAACTGTTCGCCGGAGAACTAATTCGCACGAAAATCGGGTGTTCGCAAGTTCGCGAACTTTTAGCGATGTTCGCAATTTTGGGTTCGCCTTAGCTGGAGCCAAATTTTGACCTCTCACCCCAGAGCCAGCAGATACATGGCAGCCAATCAGGCAGCTCTCCCTCCTGGACCACCCCCGGACCACTCCCTTCCATATATAAACCGAAGCCCAGCAGCCATTTTACATTCTGTCTGTGTGTGCTTGATGAGTTAGCATAGGGAGAGAGCTGTGCAGGGATTTGAGGGACAGTTTAGGTAGCTTTGCTGACTAGTAATCTACTTTCTACTGCTCTGTAGGTAGCTGCTGTGGGCAGGCAGCTGTCCTGCTGATCTCATCTGCTGTAACCCAATAGTCCTTGTAAGGACTGCTTTTATTTTCTGATTACTGTTACTCTTCTTTTCATTGTGTACTGCAGCTCCGTCTGTGTGTGTTGGAGACAGGTGTGCTGCTCATAGTAGTGCACTAAGCACCAACCACACATTCACATAATTTTTTTTTTGTGTTTTTTTACTTTGCTACTGTAATTTATAGAGCCCAGTGCTATTAGTCTAGCTGTGGGGGACTGGTGTGCTGCTCCTAGTAGTTCACCCCCAGCACCAACCAGAGATCACTTTTTTTTCATTATTAATTTTTTTATTTTTATTTTACTTACTGTTCTTTAATGTGTCCAGTGCTGTTTACTGTTGTTCATAGTAGTACACCAAACACGTTACACATAGTAGTGACATTGCATTGCAATAAAATCACCTGAGCGATATTTTTCCACCAGCAATAATATTTTCCGTATCCACTACTGCGGCGTTTTGTCTTTGTGTGTGAACCGGCTGTAACCTTTACACAACTTGATTGGCATGTAGACGCCGGACGTTTTAAAGCAGTTTATAACACAAGTTTAGAAATGTAGTGTGATTTCTGCCCAAAACGCAACGCTGTGTCAACAATGTATTTTTCAGAGAAATTTTTGCCCTTGATCCCCCTCCTGCATGCCACTGTCCAGGTCGTGGCACCCTTTAAAAAACTTTAAAATCAGTTTTCTGGCCTTCTCATTGAAGTCTATGGGGTTCGCAAAAGTTCGCACTTTTTGGCAGAAGTTCGCGAACTTTTTTTGTGAGGTTCGCTACATCTCTAGTTAGGTGTACTGGGTTTACTTGGATGGGTTGAACTTGATGGACACTGGTCTTTTTTCAACCCTATGTAACTATGTAAGGTACACAAGGATTCTATCTGAATTCTGGTGTGAGTTTATTTAACACAGCAGGCTTGACAGAAAATAAAAGTTCATACAGCTGATATCCCAAACGTAGCAGTCTTGCTGAAACTCAAAAACTGTCCTTCCCAGGGGCACACACAGCCACACTTGGGCAGAATAAGCCAATATAGGTAAATGCAGGTTACACTCACAGTCTTTTGTACGATTCCTGCACTTTCTCAGAAGTGGCTGAACTTCAGTCCTTTAGTCTTTTGGGCAGCATACAGTAGCTTGTACTTGCTACTAGGCCATCCACCTCTGGCTATCAGAGGAAAACAATTCCCAACACATTTTTCCCCAAACAGGAAAAATTCCACACTGCAGCTCCAGCGTCTCACCTCTCTCCCAGGATAGAGCAGCCCCCACACTATCCTTGGAGCCACCTTTTAACTACAAGTGAGGCTAATCAGCCCTCACAGCTGCACAGACCCTTAATTTCACAGCCTTCTGTGCTGCTTCATAGAGGATTCTGGGAGGGATATACTTTCCTTCTATTATTTTCCCAACCATGCTACAACTCACATACATAAACTATATATACAAACATTAATACTAACTGTAGATATTATTATCACAATAGCCTTGGATACTACTGCAAAAATCCAAAAAGTAGGAAAAAAGCTTCAGCAGATTTACTGCAAACCATTTATTGTGGGTAGTAACCACTACCCACAATAAATGGTTTGCAGTAAATCTGCTGAAGCTTTTTTCCTACTTTTTGGATTTTTGCAGTTGTATTTGGTTGCAGCACAGAGCAACAACTAGGAGCTAAAGCTTTTTTCGTAAGTACTTTATACAAAGTTCAGCCTTGGATACTATGCTTGTTCAAGAACTCATCCAGGCCCCTCTTAAAGGCATTAACAGAATCTGCCATTACAACATCACTAGGAAGGGCACTCCACAACCTCACTGCCTTCACCATGAAAAACCATCTACATTGCTTCAAATGGAAGCTCCGTTCCTCTAATCTAAAGGGGTGGCCTCTGGTGCATTGATCTTTTTGTGGGAAAAAAAGAACATCCCGTATCTGCCTATAATCCCCTCTAATGTACAGAGTACATTGTACAATGTACAGAGTAATCATGTTCCCCTCGCAAGCGCTTTTATTCCAGAGAAAACAACCCCAACCTTGACAGTCTAATCTCATAGTTTAAATCTTCCATCCCCTTTACCAGCTTAGTTGAATGTCTCCGCACTCTCTCCAGCTCATTAATATCCTTTTTGAGGACTGGAGCCCAAAACTGCACTGCATACTCAAGGTGAGGCCTTACCAGAGACCTATAAAGAGGCAAAATTATGTTTTCATCCCTTGAGTCAAAAAAAAGAAGGCACCCTCATCAACCCGGTCGATTTGGCGCGTTGTTTGGGGGTGATCTTTGACTCCTGTCTCTCCTTCTCTGACCAAATTAACACCACTGTCAAAACCTGTCACTTTTTCCTGCGCAATATTGCCAAAATCCGTCCTTTTCTCTCTACTGCAACCACTAGGCTGCTCATGCATGCTCTCATCCTATCCCGACTTGACTACTGTAACCTGCTACTAATCGGCCTCCCTAACTTTATTTGTGCTTATTGTAATACTTTGTATTTATCTATTTTAATACCCCTGTTTATATGAATGTATTCTACTGTACAGCGCTGTGTACATAAGTAGCGCTTTATAAATAAAGTTATACATACATACATACATACATACATACAAGACAGCACTTTATTTGCTTTACTAGCCAATGTGACATTGCCTGGAATTAGACAACTTGTTATCAACAAAACCCCCCAGATCCTTCTCCATTAAGTATCCCCCCAACAAACTACCATTTAGTAGATAGTTTGCGTTTATATTATTTCTACCAAAGTGCATAACTTTGAACTTGTCCACACTGAACCTCATTTTCCAGTTTGCTGCCCAGTTTTCCAATTTTGTCAAATCGCTCTGCAAAGTGGCAGCATCCTGCATGGAACTTATAGTCTTGCACAATTTAGTGCCGTCAGCAAAAAATAGAAACAGTACTTTTTATGCCCACCTCCAGGTTATTAATAAACAAGTTAAAAATCTAAGGACCAAGGACTGACCCCTGCAGTACTTCACTAGCAACACTGGTCTAATTAGAAAATGTTCCATTTACCACCACTCTTTGTAATTTATCCTTCAGCCAGTTCTCTATTCAATTACAAATATTATGTTCTCGGCCAATATTCCTCAATTTGATCATTAACCTTCTGGGACCTTTGGGGCACCCGGATTACAAATCTCTCTGCACCATGCCAGACCTCAACAAATCCTGGGATCAATACCATCCAGTTCTGGACCTTTGTTTACCTTTGCATGATCAAGTCTCTTTTGAATTCCCTCCCAAGTGACCCATGCGGACCTTCATTAGCTGGCTCCTCGGCTGTATATATGTATATTTTTTCTTGTTCTCATCAACCAACTTACCTCCCTGTGATAATAAGGTTCCCATCCCTTTGTGCTTCATTTTTTCAATATTCACATAATTAAAAAATACATTTGAATTATTTTTACTCCTAGCTGCAATACCACCTTCCACTTTTTTGCTTGCTTTATTTCTTCCTTGTACCTGATGAAAGTTTCTGCTGTCCCAGCTAACTTGAATGCTTTAAAAGCACATTTTTTTTTTTTTTACTAACCTCAACACTAATACTTCTATTTAACCATAAAGGTTTTGCTTTTCGATGCCTCTCCTTGCTTACGTATATATCCGTATACTTATAAAGCAATGTTTTAAAGATGTTCCATTTTCCTTCTGTGTCTAACCCTATGAAAAGCCTTTCCCAGTTGACACATTGCAGAGATGTCCTTATACTGGCACGTCTAAAATTGAGCATTTTAGTTAATCCCTAATAGAGCTGTCTCTGCAGCATTATCTCAAAGGAGACCATGTTGTGATCACTGGTCCCTAAATGCTCACCTACACAAATGTTAGAGATGAGTTCAGTATTATTAGATATTACCAGATCCAAAACAGAGTCATTCCTAGTAGGTTCTTGAACCGCCTGAAATAAAAAGTTGTCATTTAGCATATTTACAAACCTACTAGCTTTTTCTGACTTAGCAACCCCATCACTCCAATCATGTCCGGATAATTAAAGTCCTCCATAATAACAACTTAACCTTGTTGTGAAGCCTCCTCCATTTGCAATAGTAGCTGGGCCTCATCCCCCTCCTTTATACGGGACGGTTTATAGCATACACCAATTATCTTTTTCTTTGTAACCTTTAGCCCTGCAGAAATTTCTACCCAAAGAGATTGAACATTTTCATTGGTAATGTCTTTACTACATGGCTTTAAATCAGACTTTACATAAAGACAAACCCCTCCACCCTTTTTAATCCCTCTGTCCCTCCTAAAAAGCGTGTAACCATTTAAATTCACAGCCCAGTCGCATTTTTCATCCCACCAGGTTTCAGTGATACCAATTAAATCATAATTTTCAATACATGCAATAGCCTGCAGCTTCCCTAATTTACCCGACAAGCTTTGCGTATTAGCCAGCATGCAGCGGAGATTACTACTTCTCCCTCTGATATTTACATTAGCTAACTGAGAGTTAGAGCTAAGGCAAATATTAGTCTGTTTCCCTTGTAACAACAGAAGCTCCTTATCTGAAAACTATATGCCCCCCCCACACTCCTCCCCCACAACCCTTTGCTAATCCCACTGCCCCATCTACACTAGCTTTCCCATAAAACTCTAGCTCACCCCCTTGTCTAGTTTAAGTGTGCTGGGTTTACTTGAATGGGTTGAACTTGATGGACACTGGTCTTTTTTCAACCCTATGTAACTATGTAAACACTCCACCAGTCTCTTAACCATTCTCACCCCTAGCACAGCGGCCCCCCTTCCATTGAGGTGCAATCCGTCACAGCTGTATAGATTGTACCCCAAAGAAAATTCATCCCAGTGCTCTAGGAACCTAAACACTTTCTTTCTGCACCAAGACTTTAGCCATGCATTTATCTCCCTAAGCGCCCGCCGTCTCTCTAAACTTACACGTGGCACCGGCAAAATTTCCGAAAAAATTACAATTGAGGAACTTTCCTTAATCTTAGAGCCTAGATCCCTGAACTCACTCTTTAAGGTCTCCACCTACCATTCATTTTGTCATTAGTACCAATATGTACCAAGACAGCCGGGTCATGCCCAGCCCCTTCCAATAATTTGGCAACCCGATTAACCACATGCCGAACCCTGGCACCAGGAAGACAGCAAACTGTTCTGTTGAAGTGATCCGCTCAACAGATTACCCTGTCCACTTTCCTAATGATTGAATCCCCTATAACCACTATCTGTTTAGGCCTAGCTCTGCTCTCCTCCCCACCACTACTAGAGAAACTGGTCTCCTGGCTGTTAGAGGGATCAGCCTGATCTAGAACCGCCAGTCCAGAGTTCACACTCCCATCTTCTTCACACAATCTGGCAAATCTGTTGGGATGCGCAAACCCTGGCGCAGCCTCTCTCTTCCTTTTCCCCACACTAGATTGTCTAACTGTCACCCAGCTTACTGCCCTATCATCCTTTCGCTGCTCCCCTCCCCCCAAACTATCTGACCCTGCTAGCTCCTGCTCAGTGAACAAGAGACTCCTCTCAATGTGTATGTATGTATGTCCCTATATACTTGTTCCTCTGTTGCATATACCGAGTTAAAGTAATGATTAAGCACAATTTTTGCTCAGTCTCCCCTTAAAGGACCAGTAAGGGCTTTTTTTTAACATTTAAACTATGATTCAGGACAACTGGTAATTGGACCTCTGAAACACAGGTCTTTACCGGTGCATGCTATGCAGGTCATGTCATGCATGCTCCACTATGGCTCCACAATTGATGACATGGTGTCAGGGCCTTTTTATCAGCTTAGACAAGATTATTCTGGTTCCAAAGATCTAGAGGGGGCAGAAGCAGAATGGGAATGGGATAAGCAGTGTTGGACTCAAATACCAGGGGCCCACCAGAAACCCTTGGACCATGGGCCTGCTCTCTAAACGATTATTCCTTGTTTGCTCATTTATTATCCTAATCTCTTTGTACCTCTTTGTTCTCATACAGGAATAGAGATTGACCACGAAGCAGGCCACCTGGAGTTTTCCTGGTATCCCAATGGATCAGCAAATAGTTAGAAGCAAGAGGGCCCACTAACACCTGGGTCCACAGGACTTTTTCTGGTATATTGGTGGGCCAGATCAACACTGGGAATAAGGAATTAATAGAGCACAGAAGCAAGATCTTATGAATTAGTAACAGTAATTTAATGAGCAGGGTTAGTAAAAAAACAAATAAGATATAGGGGCCGATTCACTAAATGTCGATAAAATTTTTTATCACTTCTTATTTTTTTGTGACTTAATGCTCGATTCACTAAAAGGACACGCGTCATAATTAAGAAGCAATGTTCTTAATGCGTTATTCAACTCGTGATGAGCGATTTTCTTATTTCTTCTATATTTCGCCGCGTGCGATATTTAGTGCACGATATTACGCACGTAACCATTACTTTCTGAAGACTACTGTTCTGAAAATTACCATTTCCCTGAAAACTGGAGGATGCATCACTCTAGGGCCATACTTGAAAAAAATCTGACTGCAAACTCCATGTTGTGTTGCCAAAAGCTCAGGAACCGCAATTTTCTTAAAGTACCACCTGCCCTAAGTAGGTGTTAATATTCACACAGATTAATGTGATATTTTGCTCGTTTAACGCTTCATATGCTTTTGTGAATCATGCATTAGTACTATTTCTATTCACTAAGCGCTGATGCAAATTTTTTGTGCATGCGATATGTGTCTTAACACATGCAAAATGACTTTGATGAATTGGTACTTATTTATCGCATGCTTTTTAATGCAAAAAAGCATGCGATAAGCGTTATCGACCTTTAGTGAATCGGCCCCATTGTGTCCAAATGAGTATCTGTCTTGTTTAACTGGAAAGTAATATTCTGTCACTGAAAGTACAAGCACTGAGGCCATCAGCAAAAAAAAGTGTTACAAGCCATTGGGAACGATGTTTGGAAATTTTGCTGGAGTGATGGGAAAGCCTCAACTCACTCAGCAGACAAACTGAGTGTTAAAATACTAGTGCTCTCCAAAGTCAACTAACGCCTGGCAGCAGCTGCCCCCTTAACATTGGAGGTTTATTTTCATGCATTATGGAGAGAAGGCTCCTATTCATCTTGCAACAGGTAGCTCCAGAGACAGAGAGGTGAGAGTTTGAAGCACAAAAAAGGCAAAAAGTGCAAAACCTGCAAAACAGAACATTTCTGAATACAAAGCAATCAACTCAGCATATTGGTTCAGCTATGAATAAGAGTAATATGGCATTCATTAATACCAAGATAATTTTTTTTTATAGCAGAGGCATTTACCTATGTCAGATGTTTTACTTTTGATTATTACTAAACAGTTGGCAACTCTTCCAGGTAACATTTGTCACTGATGACTGGGCCTGGACTGGGATTCAAAATAGGCCCTGACATATCAGGTACACAGAGCTGAAACAAACCTTAACCAGCCCAATAAATAGCAACCATGGTGTCTATGGTACCTTACATTTGCCAAAATCCACAGACTGCATTTACATTTCTTGCTTTGGCCAGAATCCACAGGTTGCCAGACCAAGCCCACGGATGACTAATTTTCACTTAATAATTTATAAAAACAGAATGGCAATGCTAAAAATCATGTTTATTAAATATTTAATGTATGGTAGGTATCAGGCACAAGCACAAATGTTGCATCTTACTATAGCCTTTCTCCCAAATCATCATATTGAAAGAATATAAAAGGTGAACTAGAAAGAGAAGTTTGAGAACAAACTTCATGTTGGGTTGAAAAACATGACGTCACTGAATGGGCTCTGCTCACTTTCTCTGACCTTGGACCACAGTTATATAGTAAAAACTACTGTGCAAAGTTTGGGGACCCTGGTTTTAATAGTGTCTTAATGGCAGCAATTTAAATTTCCCTACCGAAAGTCAGCGAGTGACATCTGATTGGCGGTTGTGGCTCCCCCCCCTTTTTCTAACCTGGAACTGCAGTTACCTAGTGACTAACTCTGCAAAGTTTAGGGACCCTAGGATTAATAGTTAAAGAACGGCAGCATTTTAAATTTAAACCAATAAAATTCAATGGATGAAATTTGATTGGCTGTTAGTGGCCCAACCCACTTTTCCTATTTTTGAACTGCAGTCCCCCAGTGACCAACTTTGCAAATTTTGGGGACTCAGGCATACAAATTGGGAGACTGACAGCATTTTACACTTCACCATTGAAAGTAAATAGGTGATATGTTATTGGCTGTTGGTGGCCCCTCCCACTTTAGGGTCATCCAACAAATGTTGCTGTTTCATTCGGGGAGACCCCATGATTATGTTTTTCAAGTTTGGAGGGTGTAGCTTCAAAGCTGTAAGTGCGGCAGCAGTTTGAAAATCTTCCCTGTCAAAGTCAATGGGAAAATTGGGGGGTTCAGAGCGGCGCCACAAAAAGACGGGGGGGCGGGATCGCTTAGAAAAGCACAAGCAACCTGCTCCGCTATAGGGCGAAGAATTGTGGCAAGTTTGGGTGTTGTACCCCTAAAACTGTAGGAGGAGTAGTGTTTAGAAAATGGGGGGCGCTAAGAATAAGAAGCGGAAGAATAAGCCAAAGTCGAAGAACAGTATGTTGGGGTTTTCAACCCAACACAATTAGAAAGCCTAGCTAACATGCTAAAGAGTTGGACAATATGGGGCCCCATGCTTAACCCTTTCCCTGCCAGGCTTTCTCTCGTTCATGATCACATTGTGATAAGTGCATTATACTGTAGGTGCTACTGCAAAAGAGTTAAAAGAGAAGGAAAGGCATTTTGGCATTCAATAGATTAGCCACAATAGTGAAAGCTAGAACGCTATATTTATTCTGAAGAAAGCTTCACCATAACTGAGTAAACAGCCCTAAAATCTCCCTATGTTTGGTTAATATAGCAGCTGCCATTTTAGCTTTGTCTCCGTAGCTTCTCTGCTGGAGCTCTAGCTGCTGCTAGCTAAGATTACACAGCACAATTTCTAAAGAAATATACGACCAAATAATAAAATATATCAACACGCTACAAATATTGAAAATACAAAGAGAACCTACCTGGTTAGAAGATATAATCGTGAGAGGATCCCGAATTACTAGAGCATTTTTTTACATACAAGAAATTAATAAAACAAAATAGAGACAAAGCACCTTTCGCAAATAAATGGGAAAATGATTTAAATATAGATCCTACGCCAGAATTATGGGAGAAAATATGCCAAAATAACAGTAAAATTTTTACATCAACAAAATTGCAGGAATTTAACTATAAAATATTGGCCAGGTGGTATTACACTCCTATAAAACTTAATAACATGTATAATGTATCTGACTTGTGCTGGAGGTGCAATATGGAGAAAGGATCCTACGAACACATCTGGTTCAAATGCAAAAAACTTGAAAATTATTGGGAAAATATCCAAAAGATAATTGATTATATATTCCCAAATGAAATAAAACTCACATCTCCAATAGTAATGTTATTATTTGACAATACCAAAAAGAAGACAGTAAAAATTCCATTGATTAAATATATAACAACAGCCAAAGCAATAATTCCTAGAAAATGGAAAACTACAGAAATACCTACAATACAAGAATGGATACAACTACTGAATGAAACTAAAATAATGGAAGAAGCAATTGCCTACAAAATAGGTAACGCATTTAATAATTTCAAAAATTGGAGAGCATGGTCTGATTATCTAAACCAAAAAAAAATCCAATACGCAGTGAGACATCTCCAAATTGCACCTCTAAATATGAAACTATAATATACAATAGTTAATATTGATCGACAACTAATTAACCATGTCTCTGAAATGTTTATCGTATTCTGATTTTCTTTCTTTGAAATAAATATATACATATCTAGTTAACAACAGGTATCAGATAAAATGTAACAGTATAATATATAAGTGACAACTTATGTTATGCTTTGTAAATACTTACCCTTTTTACCCCTACCCCTTTCCTTTCTGTATCCTTTTATCTTTTGAAAAACAAATAAAAAGATATTTGAAAAAAAAAAAAAGATTACACAGCACAGTTGAGAGGGGAAGCTAATTCTTATAGGAGGGGAGAGAGGAGCAAACTGAGCAGACTCGTGCCCTTGCCCTGAAGGATTTTTCTGAGAGCAGGAAGTCCTATACCAAATAACATTTGTACAAAAAAAAGAAAAGAAATCCTGTGTTTCTTTTGATAGAGGACTCTGTGAGTGTTTTTGGCTGTATTTACATAGACCTTTCTGATAAAGCTTACTTTGTTTTTACTTTTTCTTCTCTTTTAAAGAAAGAAATGTGAATTACAGTATACTGCTTTACTAGAGTCCATGGTGCACCAGTAATTCCATTTGGGTGGGTCTTTGGGAAACGTGAGGCAGGATAGGGCAGATACAGAGATAAGCTGAAGAACAAGACAAATCTTACAGATATAATTAGCAATTATTATACAGACATGGCAAATACAGAGCTTAGATGGGAGTGTTGCCCACCATAAATCTCCTTACTCTGCTCGCCTGGTTCAAAGCACTTGCTAAGCATTCAACAAATACAAATACTATACTTTGCAGAAAATAAGGTTACAGCTACCAAATGTTTGATTTTGTTACATACATTTGTTTGATTCATGTTACGTCAAAAAGGAACAGTTTCTTCCCTCTTTCTGTTGAGGGGGAAAAAAACACTCAAAGCATCTGGTACATGTCTAAATATACCAGTCTATTGGGGGGCTGATTGCAAGAGGCTGCTATGGTGAGGGATAGAGAAAATGAAGAAGGGGAATTTGGGGTAAGCAGTTTATCATTACAGCTAGATGGGAAAAGAATAGTTACAATCCCACAAGATGCCTGGTTACTGCTTTGGGGTCATTACATGATCTACATGGTTATTAACATACAGTAGCTGTTGGGTCCCCGACAAAGAGATTGGAGGGAGGAGGCTTGAAGGAAACAAAACAGTTTGAAAATAGCCATGTGCTTCTGGAATGTATCTTGGGCCCAAAATGCAGAAGGTTTTCAAATATGTTTTAGTACTAAACTTGCTGTACCCATCGCTTGAAAACACAGGTTAGGTGGTGGCCTTGGATATAGTTATTGTGCATGTTAGTTGTTTCTTGTCAGAGGAAAAAATGTTAATTTATATTTGAACCTTTGTAAACTTAAAATGGAAACTTTGGAATGCACAAGATCATTTTCCAATTACCGTTAATATCAGGTATTAATGTATTTGTACTTGTCAGATATGATGTACTTATTACATTTAGCAATTTACTGTATGTGTCTACCCCTAAATGGATGGAAGCTAGTCAGAAAGCCACTGTATTGCAGATAATATAATGAAAATACTTTTGAGGGTACTTCAGTAGTGTTTGAATTCAGCTAAAATAATTTATTATTGTAAAGTTTGGACCCACACACACAGAGGCTTTTGCTGTAGGCTTTATTTTACAAACTGTAAGGCTGCCAGATCTGCTCACATGGCTGTATCAAAACCATAGTGACAATGATACTATCTGGCTTGATGGAAAGGGTGCCCTTTAATGTGAGCAGTGTTGCATAGTATTGAACAAAACATAAATAGTGATGAGCAAATCTGTCCCGTTTCGCTTTGCCATAAAATTTGCAAAACGCCAAGAAAATTTGTGAAACGGTGAAAAATTTGCGAAACTCATTTGTCCCGTAATTTTTTTTTGTCGCCCGCACAATTTGCAGCAACTGCATCCAAATTTTGACGTGACCACTTTGATGTGCGACAAAAAAAAATTGCGCTGCAAATTTTTCCGTGGAGAATTTTCACGGAAGTTCTGCAAAACAATTCGCCAATGGTGAAATGTGGAAATTTGCTGCGAATCCATGCCTGCCAAAAAAAATTGCTCATCACTAATAATATATAATCTTATAACAGGGTTGCTGTTAAACACTACAATTATGATCTCTTTTATTTATGAAATAGTAACATAGTAAGTTGGGTTGAAAAAAGACATAAGTCCATCACGTTCAACCATAATGACTATATATAATCTGCCTAACTTCTAGTTGATCCAGAGGAAGGCAAAAAACCCCATCTGAAGCCTCTCTAATTTGCCGCAGAGGGGAAAAAAATCCTTCCTGACTCCAAGATGGCAATCGGACCAGTCCCTGGATGGAAGGACCAACTGGTAAATAAAACATTAGAAAGGTTATTATATGATCCCCTTATATATTTATACATAGTTATCATGTCACCTCTTAAGCGCCTCTTCTCCAGTGTAAACAGACCCAACTTGGCCAGTCTTTCTTCATAACTGAGACTTTCCATACCCTTTACCAGCTTAGTTGTTCTTCTCTGGACCCTCTCTAACTCAATAATGTCCCGTTTGAGCACTGGAGACCAAAACTGAACAGCATATCCTAGATGGGGCCTTACCAGCGCTCTGTAAAGGGGAAGAATAACCCCCTCCTCCAGTGAATCTATACCCCTTTTAATACAGCTCAAAACCTTGTTTGCTCTTGCAGCTGCTGCCTGGCATAGCTTGCTAAAGCCAAGTTTATTATCTACAAGGACTCCAAGGTTCTTCTCCATTATGGATTTGCCTAGTGCAGTTCCATTAAGGGTATAAGTGGCTTGCATATTTTACATCCCAGGTGAATGACCTTACATTTATCCACATTAAATCTCATCTGCCACTTAGCCGCCCAGATTGCCAGTTGGTCAAGATCCTGCTGCAAGGATGCCACATCCTGGATAGAATTGACTGGTCTGCAGAGTTTTGTGTCATCTGCAAACACTGAAACATTGCTTGTAATACCCACCCCTAAGTCATTTATGAACAAGTTAAACAAAAGTGGCCCCAGTACAGAACCCTGAGGGACTCCACTGAGAACCTTATTCCAAGTAGGGAATGTACCATTAACAACCACCCTCTGTACCCGATCCTGTAGCCAGTTTTCTATCCATGTGCAAACGACTTCACTAAGACCAATAGACCTTAGTTTAGAAAGCAGTCGTTTGTGGGGAACGGTATCAAATGCTTTGGCAAAATCCAAATAGATTATATCTACTGCATCCCCACTGTCCAGCTTCTTACTTACCTCATCATAAAAAGCAATTAAATTGGTCTGACATGACCTGTCCTTCATAAAGCCATGCTGATTACTGCTCATAATGCCATTCTCCAGTACATAATTTTATATATGATCTTTTAACAAGCCTTCAAATAACTTGCCCACCACGGATGTCAAACTTACAGGCCTATAAATGCCAGGCTGAGATCTTACTCCCTTCTTAAATATGGGAATGATATTCGCCTTCTTCCAATCCCTAGGTACCATACCTGATGAAAGTGAGAATATCAGAAACAAGGGCCACTGTAATTCTGACCCTAGGCTCTCTCAGTACCCGAGGGTGTATTCCATCTGGCCCCTAGTGCCTTGTTTACATTTATCTTGTGTAACTCTTTAAGCACCATATCCTGTGTCAACCACTGTGTAGTTGGAGGCAACAGTGCTGCTATTGGGTGGGACTTGGCCCACTGGCTCCTCTACTGCATACACAGAAGAAAAGAACTAGTTAAGCACTTCTGCCTTTTCTGTATCCGCTGTAACCATATTGTTACTATAACTCAATGGGGCCACACCCTCAACCTGCATCTTTTTACTATTAATATACTTAAAAAACTTTTTGGGGTTAGTCTTGGCCTCTGCCGCAATGCGCTCCTCATTTTCTACCTTAGCCTTCTGGATAGATCAGGATTTTTTGATTGTATGTTTGCACGCCTTCTGTTATCATAGCACCTGTAATATTTCTCATATTACCGTTCTCATACAAATCATTTCAGACTAAAAGGTCAGTTTAATGTAGGTCCCTACATTAACCTCTGGAAAGTTCTAGTGTTTATTGATTTGTAGAGCTGCTACCTGGGCAGAGGGGTTGGTAAAAGAAAATAATGTTTCCTGGGATTACTAAATGTCTTTCACAGACCTTTGTCCTTTATTTGCTTTTGAAACATATCCAACAGAGCTCCATGCCCCTCATAAAGATTCCCTAATTAATTGATAATGGCACCTAGCCTCGCAGAGTGGTCCAGGACAACATGAATTTAGGAGGAATGCCTGAGGTCCAATGAACTCTGCACAGCTTGGAGCATTTATTGACTCCAAAGATGTTTACAGGGTAACCCCTTTGAAATAAAAAATAACAAAAGTGGTATAAAGGTGATACCTTTATTGGCTAACTAAAATAATCATAGCAAGCTTTCAGAACATTTTAGTTCCTTTTTCAAGCTGATTACAATGAAGCTGTGGTGCTCTCTGATATATATGCAACATTCAGCTCATAGATCAAATAACCAGAAAAAAGGAATATCTGTGTGGAAGGTGTTAACAAAGTCATATAAATGGGGGGAGGGGGCTGCAAGGGACAAACAGATAAGGTACAGGATAATGTGGATCAAAGTGACTTGATATAAATTAATAAAAAAACAACAAAACACAAATACAAGAGTATTGTAGAAATGATACCTATATTGGCTAACAATAAAAATACATTGCAAGCTTTCGGAGCTCTAAGGCCCCTTCATCATTAAGGGGCCTTAGAGCTCCAAAAGCTTGCGATGTATTTTTATTGTTAGCCAATATAGGTATCATTTCTACAATACTCTTGTGTTTGTGTTTTGTTGTTTTTTTATTATTATTTTTGACACTGGCTAACACGGTACTACAGTTTTTGTTTTGTGATTGATATAAATAAGAGTAAGTTACTGAAGTGTGAAGTAAATGGAATTCCATGTGATTAACCGGCCCCGGTGTCTCTACAGATGTTTGTATTTCTGGCTGGGTGCAGGCAGTTCTTAACTCTTTTACTGCCAACGACGTATGGGATACGTCGTGGCAGTAAAAGGGCTTAAATGCCAACGACGTGTGCCATACGTCGTTGGCATTTAAAGGCTGCTCTCTGCAGCGGCGGCATGTTTTCATTTTAATTTTTACACTTTTATACACTTATTTACTCTCATATACATACTTACACACTATCACACAACTTTTACACATGTACACACATGTATACACTAACACTTTGGTTTTTTTTTGTTTTGTTTTTTTTGTTTTTTTTTTCATTTTACCACTTTGTTTTTAGTTTCTTTTACCTAAAAACTGTTTATTTTGACAGCGTGACTATTGGATCAGATATTTTGACCACTAGTTACACTGTCATGTGACTTATTTTGTTGTTTCACTGATTTGCACAATTTTTGTGGTTTTATCGCATTTTATCCCTGTATAAGTGTTCCTTTTTTTTTTTTTTGCCTATTTTGAATTCATCAGAATGTGTACTTTCCACAAATATATGGTTTTCTGGGGGTCTGTGTATAGTTGGGGGGGGGGTTACTGCACATAATACGTTGTCAGGGGGCTTTGTGTGCAAAAGCTGAGTTGGCAGGCGAGAAATCCATATGCGCTATTTTCATTTTGGGGTCAGTACATACCGCAGACTTTGGTATATCTATGCATATTGGGCATCAAACTGTTCAGTAGACCTTAGGTGTTCCTATTTGGGGTGACTTGCCTTTGTATGCAAGAAATTGTGTGAGATAAATGCGGCAAATTGCAACATTTTTAGGCGATTTTCTGAAATGTCATAAAAACCCATTTTAGATTCGGGGGAATGTGTACTTTCCAAAAATATATGACTTTCTGGGGTGAGCATACTTTTTACTAGCTTTATCCCACATATAATGATGTAAATGTGTTGATTTTGCAGGAGCTGAAATGACAGAAATGACAGTACATATGGGGGTATGTTCACATTGGGGCCCCTACATTCTACATACTTAGGTAAACCTATACATATTGGGCATCAAACTGTTCAGTGGACCCCTGGTGTTCAAATTCAGTGTGTTTTATCTTGGTACCTAATGCTATGTGGGATATAAGATGCTGCAAAGTGGAAGCTTTGAGGGGATTTTTGGAAATGTCATCAAAATTGCTAATTTTGGAAAAGCTGTGCGGCTTGGTACTTTGGAGTAGAAAGACATGGGTACCAATTTTAGATTCGGGGGAATGTGTACTTTCCAAAAATATATGACTTTCTGGGGTGAGCGTACTTTTTACTAGCTTTATCCCACATATAATGATGTAAATTGTTGATTTTGCAGGAGCTGAAATGACAGAAATGACAGTACATATGGGGTATGTTCACATTGGGGCCCCTACATGCCACATACTTAAGTAAACCTATACATATTGGGCATCAAACTGTTCAGTGGACCCCTGGCATTCATATTTAGGGTGTTTTATTTGGTTACTTTATGACCTGTAGGAGATAAGATACTATAGACTGGAAGCTTTTAAGCGATTTTTAAAAAAAAAATCACAAATTTTGATAAAAACCAATAACTTTAGGAAAGCATTGCGACTTGATAGTTTGGAGTAGACAGACAGTTGTGCCTATTCTGTATTCCCCAGAATCTGTTCTTTCCAAAAATGTAAAATTTTCTGGGATAAACCTTCTGTTAGTGGAATTTTTGGCCTTGAAATCTAAAGTATGCAGCTTTCTGGAGCAGTGCTTTGGAAATTTGGTAGTGTACTGCTGGGAGTTTTTGACCTATACAAGTGAGAAATCTCCATAAAACTATATATATTTGGTATTGGCACGTTCAGGAGACATGGGACTTTCCAAATCAGTTGTATATTCATGCATAAAATAATTTTTGTGCGCCAATGTACAGGAGGAGGTACAGGGGGGGCGGGGCGGTTAGATCGGTCATTGCATCCGCCGCTAATGACAAGCGGCGGAGGCAATGACAAATTAGCACTAGGGGTAGGCAGGAGAGGCTCCTGCCTGGCGCCCCTAAATCGTTGCGCCCTAGGCAGCTGCCTCTTCTGCCTACCCCTAGTTCCGGCCCTGGTTGGTTGTGGGTTCTCTGCAGAGTATATTATTGTCCTCAGTCTTTACTGTTTCTGGGACCCCTCTGACTCTTATGTTGTTTCTCCTGCTTCTATTCTCCTGATTGTCTAAATGTCTCTGCATTTCTGTTATTAGGAGGTTGTGTGCTTTTGTTGTGTTATAGAGGCTTTTTGATTAGAGATCAACTTACTTTGGTTTGTTTCCAGGTCCTCTGTTCTTCCTGCTAAAGTGATTAAAGGAACAGTAACACCAAAAAATGAAAGTGTATAAAAGTAACTAAAATATAATGTGCTGCTGCCCTGCACTGGTAAAAGTTGTGTGTTTACTTCAGAAAGTCTACTATAATTTATATAAATAAGCTGCTGTGTAGCAATGGGGGCAGCCATTCAAAGGAGAAAAGGCACAGGCACATAGCAGATAACAGATAAAACACTATTGTATTCTACAGAACTTATCTGTTATCTGTTATGTAACCTGTGCCTTTTCTCCTTTTTTCCAGCTTGAATGGCTGCCCCCATGGCTACACAGCAGCTTATTATATAAATTATAGTAGTGTTACTGTAGCAAACACACCAGTTTTACCAGTGCAGGGCAACAGTGCATTATATTTTTATTATGTAGGGGATCAGAGAACCCTGTCCCCTGTTTCTCAGTCTGTGAAATCATCCAGCCTAGCTACAGCCTGGGGAGGGATCCGGTTGGCTGGCTGCCCCAGTGCACATCTGGGAGAGGTGTGCCTAAGCTTTGGAGCCAAAAATCTAGGGGCGGGCCCAGCAGCTTATAAAGGGAGCCCCTGCTGTTGTTTGCCAGAGTTGAAAGAGATACAGTGTGAGCAGCCATATTGTGTGTTAGACTTGAAAGAATAAAAGTCTGCTGGGCTGCCAGGAAGGAATCAGTCCTCTGTGGTGTCTCTAGTGTGTGTCCCCTGCTGTGAACAGGTATTGTTCGTTTGCCTGCTACGTGGGAGCAGCCACCTTTATAAAGGGAAGGTACTCTGGGGCAGGTAGCGCTACCTGGGGGGACTAAAGAGCTCTTGGGGAAGGGACTGAACTAACCTAAGAGTTGTGGTTTATCCGGATCCAAGTGGGGATTGGGCATCTATAGAGACTGTCGGTGCCAGCTGTGGATAAACTACATGGGTTCCTCAGAGCAGGAAAATCAGTTATACATAAAGTGTTAACTTCCAACTCCAACAGTTATATAAAGTTTAACAATTCTGCCAAACCTGTGTGTGATTATTTCCTAGTGGAAATCCCCTAGAGGTGTGTTCCTCAGTGTCCACTAGGTGGAGGCACTGCGCTGTTCCCAGTTCCCAGTATCAATATTCTTTGAGAACACACATCTCCTGAAAATACAGCCCATATATAAGTGAATGTGCCAAGAAAGGGTTACAATTACTTTAAAACTCTTTCATTTTTTGGTGTTACTGTTCCTTTAAGTCCTTTTTTATTTCCTGCAGTTCTTCTTTGATGGTAGAAGTTACCTCCTGTAGCATATCTTTTATATCCATTTTGGAAGGAAGATTGGTAAGTATGTATGTCAGGGTCCTCTTCCGTTTCACTGTCCATTTCTGAAAGCTCCTGGCGCGTGTCTGCATCGCTTTCCTCTCTCTCCTCTCTCTCACTAATCGGCGCGATCTTGGCTGGCTAATGAAAGTTAACATATAATAAATGTATCCTTTCTTTCTTCTTCAGATGGGGTTTTATGCATTCTTGATGGACATGAGCCTTTTTTTTTTAAAGCATCATCTACTAAGTAACATAAATTTCTCCTTTCTTTATTTATTTCTTCATTTCTTTCTTCCTTCCTTTTCAGCAGACCCCACTTCCCGCAGTCTGACACTGTGCTTGATTAACAACCTATAGCAACTAATCATTAGGAAGCATCGCATCAGGAAACGAATTATTGGTTGCTGTGGAAAACCTTCTCTTGATAACCCTTAAGAAAATGATGGTATTATTATTTTGCACAAATTCTGTTCCTAAAAAAACCCCAGTGATTAGTAGATCCTCATATAACACATTGATCCCAAAAAAAAATGTTTGATGACTTGAACACAGTTAATGACAGGGAATGTATAAACATGAATGCTAGAATACCTACAAATACATTCCATTGCAATGAATCTCTGTCTTAACTTAATATTTGTTTCTGGACTGAAAAAAACAGTTTAAAACCTGGGGTTTAGAAGGCAGTCATATTCAGAATGCAGTGTGGGCATAGACAAATAAGCATGGTGTGAGTTTAAAATGGGTCCCTTTGTATCAAAAAAGAAAGAGGAAATATATAAGTGTAATGAGGGTTGGAGCAAAAAAAAAAAAACACAGTGGTACTGAATCTTTCATGCAAGAACACTTTCATATGTTTTTAATCAGGCCACTGCACATGGTTTTATGGTAAATGGAAAATGTAATTTTTTTAAATGTAGACCAATTTCCTTTTTCTTAAGATAAACTGAGTCTTTCTTATATTCCTCGTTTCTTTTTTTTTTTGGAGCATATTTATTAAAAGATGGAAACCCAGCTTGCCAGGGCCCAAAAGAGGTTAAATTCTGCCACTTTCTTTTTATTTGTATATCATATGTTTAAATGCAACAATCTAAAACTAACATTCAGATTGAAATTGTAGGATAAAATCCTAAAAATAACATACAGTAAAATAATTGGCAGGCACCAATCATACAAAAGTGATGTCCCCCAAGAATACATACACATGTCCAATCGACTAAACAACCAATTGCCATGGCAAGAAAATTATCAGGATGATTATTCGTAGTCCGAAAATCTTACAAAACTACATTTCATATGATTATATACTGTAGGTGTGTGTGTGTATTGCCGGCTATTAATGCTATTAAAGTTAATTGGACCAAAACATTCTAAACTTTGGAGTCAGAATAGACAGGCACATTATTTAGGATTTATAAACAATTAGTGCTGTAGGGCACTATTTATTTTTTTTTCTATTCATTAAATGATAAACAGATTGATGAGGATTCGAGGAACAGTAGTACAGAAACCTTTGCTAGCAAATGGTCCATGGCTGACACAGGACATGGTATTTAAACATTAATGCAAACTAATACAATAATGTCAGCAATATTGGTTTGAGGTCAAGCTGATGTAATATGTTTGCTGTTTCAATCTATCAAATGTAGGCTATTAAGTATGACACTGTAGTAGAAAGTTATTTGAACATTTGTTAAAATGCAAGATTGTCACAGGCAATAGTGAATACGCTATATGGTAAACAAAGCAGAAGTTGCTGATGGCACAGTACTGCTGCCCTTTCTAATTGAGTGTAAACATGTTTACCACAGTGACCCATTTTTCTAAACACTACATTTCCCAGCAATTTTTAGCCTGTCTTGAACAGACTTTAAGTACAAGTCTCCAAAGTACATTGCATACCACTGTACTACATATCATAGGGAAAGCTTCCCTCCTATAGATGGACCAACCAATTATAGATGCAACTTTGCTTCTAAAATAAATGGTACATGGGTGCTATGTGGGAGTTCCCTTGTTCTTAATTCAGGAAGCACAGGGATTGCTTCTGTCAGTGTCAGGCACAAGTCCTGGGGCAAGGCGCCTAATGAGAAAAAACATAGTCTTGCTCTTTGCACATTGCCCACTCTTGATAAATGAACCGTTAAATCTTAGAGGACAGTTTTTTGGTTTGTTTGTAATTATTGGTAGATAAAATTCTCCCTAAATGCTTTGTATGTATTCTATAATCTGTAGCATTTAAAAGATTAAATACCCAGCAGTACTAACACTTGTACACATATAAGCTTATAGCACTTATATGAACATATGCCCTTGCTTGTCTTCTGATTTCAAACAACACAAAATACAAAAGTAGAATTGCTTCCCTGAGACGAAAGGAAGCCTTTTCTACTGTATAGACCTCTGCTAATGGAGTGTGACAGTCATTCTTTATGGAGCTGAGCTACGGATATGATAATTTTGCAGGAAACAGAGGGGAAATATTAGGTTGGCAGCTACTGATGACTGTATGTACAAAGCAATAGGTAAGTTAAACAAACCCAGAAAGCAGAGGGCCATGTTTGAAACATTTATGAGGAGGGAGCTTGGGAATTTCCCTCCTAGCATAGAAAAGTTAAAAACAGACGTCTTACAAAAAAATTGTAACACCTGTTTGGCTAATTAGGGGTTAATCCAGGCTAGTTTATGGTAGAGCATGTGTTTCCCAGGATTACCCTTTACTGGACCGGATCCCTACAGCCAACGTTGGATCAGGGGTAGATACTGCCTGATACCTGTGTCTTAACTGCGGTCCCTACAGCAAGGCAACAGAGCCTGGGTATGCTGAACCCTTATTTTATCCTATGTTGGAGCCAGGACTGCTCTTACTAGATAACCCTAACTATATCACACTCTACAGCGTGCTATAACAAGACATCCTTCCACTAGCTTCACCTCACTCACGGGGCCCTGTCCCCAACTTCACTAGAGCACCAAGGGGCTACTCTAGGGCAGGTGGCTTTACTGGGGCCTATACTGATCCCAGGCTCATTGGAGTTGTTCCCTGAAGATCAGAAGGCAGCCAAAGAGGAAGCCACTCCTCCTTGCTAGACACTTTATCAGTCTGCAAGGGGAGTGGTCATCCTAACTAAACCAATAAGACATAAGGGGGCCGATTCACTAAAGTGCGATAAAACATGCGCTATTTATAGCGTGCGTTAAAAAATTTTTCGCGTCTAAAATTTGGCGACTTAACGCACGATTCACTATAAGCACACTCGCGTTATATTACGCGTGATACAGCATGTGATATTTTAGTCGCGAAAATTCTACACGAGCTAAATAACGCGTGCGCTAAATAACTACTTTTCGCTACTTTTCGCATGTGCGCTAATTAACGCACATGGTAAGTAGTGCACGCACGCTAATTAACACACGCCCACAGCGGTATGTAACGTATGCGCGCTAATTAACGCACGCCCACAGTGGTAATTAAAGCATGCGCGCTAATTAGCGCACGCAATTGCCACACGACTAGACGCACGCGCCAGCATAAAACTGGCGCCATTTTGCACATTTGCCCTGGGAGAGCACAGAAGTGCTAGATATTTTTTTTGGTCATATTGAGAAAAAGTTATGGCAAGCAAAAAAAAGGTTGCCAAGAGGAGGGAGCACATTGAAACACCTGCGGTGTCAGCCAGCTCTGCCACTGACACAGAAGAGGTGCCCCTTTATCAAGGCAGCCCTGATTTATCAGAGGGTACTGAGTACCAGCCCCAGGAGGCGAGTGGTGACAGCGGAGAGAGCGAGGAGCTTCCCCCCACCTCATCATCTGGGAAGAGGAAGAGACAGCAGGAGGGAAGGCTTCGCCAGCTGAAGTTTTCAGAATTTGAAAACGAGGCACTTGTGATGGGGCTGGTGCCTGTGTACCATAGCGTTATTGGCAAATATGCCACTAAAATGCCCACAGCAAGAAAAACCAAAGCATGGAAGGACATTGCGGAGCATGTTAACAGTGTGGGCGTATGTCTCCGCAATGTCCATCAATGTAAGAAACGATATCAGGACATTAAGAGGTGCCTGAAAAAAAAGCTGGCAGAGGAGTCCAGATACAGGTAAATATCTTACATTCATCTTTCTATTGAAACACTTGCTCATCTGCTTTTCTACTCAACCGGCTTTTCCTTTTGGCTTACTGTCTTTCCTTCCTTTTTGCCTTCTTTCCTACTTACTTTACTTGTATGTATGGCATGCCTATTATTATGTGTGTAACTTATGTCCTCAAAGCTGTGTAGTACAACATCAAATTAGGCCACTAAATAGGAAGGGGGGGGCATTTAAGAAATATATTGCCAAATACTTAGGGGGCCGTTTACTAAAGTGGCTTAAATTAAGTGGGAGATTTTAGACACAGAATAAATGGCAAATATGATATGGGCACTTTATTAAATGTGAACCAATCTAATATTGCAATTATTCTGGCAACAAAACATTTGATTGGCAGTTATCACACTCGCCAGAAAATACGCTACGTACTTATTAACGCAAGCTTTACTATTCAGCAAAATGGGCTGAAAATTGTTGGCAGAATATTTGCAAAAATTTAAACCATATAGCATATTGATGCTGTTACTGATAAATGTAAGAGTGGAGAAAAAAGTATAGAATACCATATCAAGGAAGGCAAAATAATTAGACATTAACCAGTCCAAAAGTAGAAAAATAAAAAATGTAATATTAACAATAAAAACTTTGAAAATAGAAAAAAATAGGTAAAATAAAACTTAGGGCTTGCTGCCCTTGAGTTCTTCCATGTCCCTCCTTAGTTCATCCATTTCCCCCCGGAGCTGGGCCAACTGGGCCTTGATGGTATCCAGGTCCTCCTGCATTGACCGCCGTGATGGTCCTTCGTCGGCAGGAGAACCTGGTGCCCAGCGCTTGGCCTGGGGGGAGTCCGGGGCCTGGGGGGAGAACTCAAGGGCCTGGGGGGAAAGTGGGGGAGGAATCAAGGGGGGGTGTTCGGGACCTCGGGGGCCTCTGGGGCCTTGAGGGTGTCTTCGGCCTCGGGGGCCGCTGGGGCCTCCGGTGGTGCTGGGGCCTCATTGGGTGCTGGAGCCTGGCTGGGTGCTGGGGCCTCTGGGGCCTGGCCGGGTGCTGGGGCCTTGGGGGCCTGGCCGGGTGCTGGGGCCTCGGGGGCCTGGGCAGGTGCTGGGGCCTCGGGGGCCTGGGCAGGTGCTGGGGCCTCGGGAGCCTGGGGGGCCTGGGGTTGTGCCTCTGGAGGGAGAAGAGGCGCCACGTCGATATGGAGTTCTGTAAGACAGTATTGCAAGATGTTATTTCAATCTATTATATATATATATATATATATATACATTAAAGTTTGGGAACCACTGGCACTCACGTGTAGGTCACTAAAATCGCCTGGGTGCAGTCATCAAAAAAGCAGGAAACAAAAGTTGGACATCAAGAAGCCGCTCTCACAGGTCTTAAGCGTCAAATAAAGATTCTTTTTATTAAATGGTGAACTGACGTTTCGGCTGAACACCTCAGCCTTTTTCAAAGTTACAACACAATGTGAGTACAAACCGGGACTCCTCCGGCTTCCACCTTTAACCCCTCACAATCTTTTTTAGGACCAACTACACTACCCAGAAATGGGGGCGCTCGCACAAGAGAAGGGGTGGGCGCAAACACCCGTTCAACAAGGGGCACAAGAGGAATGAGGAAGTAGTGTTCAACCTCAGTTCCACTTCCCTGTCTGAATCTGAGATGAGTTTGCTAAAAAAAGGCTTATCATTTGTTCCCTCACATAACACACAACCCCTTGACATCCTCATTGACATACACAGATTCCAGCGTACCCTCAAACTAAAGGAACACTTCAGATTGTCCTCCGGGCAACTTGAGGATTTTAAGGCACCAAGCACCTTTGAACCCACCAGTACCCCCAAATCCATCGAAGCATTTACACGACTGATGATTGATGAAACCAGAAAGATTTCCTCTCAACATGCAGGCTTTCCTAACCTTTCAAGAGGTGAAAAAGAGGCCATACATAGCCTCGCTAACAATTCTGACATCATAATTAGACCTGCCGACAAAGGGGGTTCAATTGTGATACAAGACTATACTGACTATCGATCAGAAATCCTACGACAACTAGGTGCAAAGGATACTTATCAACAACTACCGAAAGATCCTACTGAAAAATTCAAGCAACATATTGATTCATTTTTACATATGAGCTTCTCCATGGGACTGTTATCACAGAACACGTTGAATTTTCTTGTGCAAAATCATCCGATTTGTCCAATCTTATATACTCTACCAAAAATCCACAAGGATAATGTGAAACCTCCAGGCCGTCCGATTGTGAGCGCACGAGGTTCATTACTCCAACCTATTGCTACGTTTGTGGACCATTACCTTCAACCGCTAGTGCAAGATATGGCCACCTATATTAAAGACTCAGGTGATTTTTTGGGCAAATTGCTGCAATTACAACCGTTGCCACCTGATGCTTACCTAGCAACCATGGATGTGTCATCCTTATACACAGTGATTCCCACTAACCAGGGTCTGGAAGTGGTAAAACACACCTTACTTAGATACCCAGCTCCCAACAGACCACCAACTGATTTTCTTATTCATTTGTTACAATTTTGTCTGACTATGAACTATTTCAAATTTGAAAGATCATATTTCCTGCAAACAAGTGGAACCAGCATGGGCTCTAATGTAGCACCCTCATTTGCTAATCTTTTTATGTCAGACTATGAACATACTCACATCCTACCGAGGTACGGCACCCATATCTACAAACTCTATCGCTACATTGATGATCTGTTCATCATATGGACGGGCACCACTGAGCAGTTTTCATCTATGATCCAGGAATTGAACACTCTGCCCTCTCCCATACGTTTCACCGCATCGATTGATGCACACCAAATATCATTTCTAGACCTCACCATCACGTTAACCCAAACAGGGGTACATACGACTACTTACAGAAAGCCCACGGATCGCAATACACTTTTACACCATTCCTCCTGCCATCCACCGCATCTTTTGAGGAGTATTCCATACTCACAGATGCTACGTATGGTCAGAAATAACTCTCATCCAACACAAATGGAGGAACAACTTGATGACTTGGTTGATAGATTTCTAGCAAGAGGATATAATCTTCAGGATTTGATGATCTGTAAGGAAAAGGCACTTTCTCACCGCCAGGGCGAGCTCCTAACAACTAAGAAAACTACATCTGTGGCCACACCTGAAAGACTGACCTTTCTGACTACATTTAGTCATGATAAAAAACCCATCATTGATGCAATCTATAATCACTGGTCTGTAATGGCTAAAGATAAGACACTACCTCCTGTCTTCAGAACTCCTCCCCGGATTGCCTACAGGAGAGGGCGAAGCTTGAGGGATCTGCTCATGAAAACAGATCCTGTGCAATGTTATAAACTCAATAAACCTACAATGTGGCTCAGTGACAACAGACCTGGATGTTTCAAATGCCCATCTTGCACAACCTGTGGTAATCTTGTGACAGGTGTTGTGTTTCACCATCCTCACACTGGTAAGCCAATATCCATCAAACATCACATGACTTGCACTTCCAAATACATAGTGTACTTTATCAGATGTCCTTGTGGCCTTTATTACATTGGTAAAACTATCACGACGTTTAGGGACCGCATGGCAAACCACAGATCAGCAATCCGTGTTGCACTGGACACGGGCAAAGCCGATACCCCGGTAGCCTTGCATTTTTTGACACATCACCATTCACTGGCAAGTATGCGTTCCATGATTATTGACCACATTCCACCTCCCACCCGGGGGGGTGACCGTGAGAAGCTTTTATTACGAGCAGAACTCCACTGGATTCACAGACTAAACACCTTGAATCCTTATGGACTAAATGAACTGGTGTCATATGCTCCATTTTATTTGGCATAGCCTGATGATATTGCACTCTTGTACTTCCAACGATGTGTGACATACAGGATCTTTGATTTGACACTTCTTGTCTTTATGCTGCCTATGAAGGCATACTAATTGACTATATGACTAAGGTGATCCCTCATATTGAGGTTGCGGTAAACTGTATATTATATTTTATGTGCTGTATTGACTACTGATCTGACCCTTGGTCTATTAATACTCCCTATATGTGCTGTGTTTTTTGTTTTTAGTTTCTTGTTAATACTTTTTTGTTAACATGATTCCCTGTGATCTACATGTCCCTCTGATTTCTTCTTTTCTCTGGCTATTGGTATGTCTTAACCCTATAATAGATGGAAATGCTGCTTGGAATAATAATGTTTCTGGGCACATAACCCTGTACCATATCGTCCAGGCATTCTCTTCCCCACCATAGCAACAGAGGGCCCCCCCCCCCTCTGATCCCTGATAACGTACTAATAGTGACTTTGGCAATCAAATAAGTGACACAGTGCTCTCTAACATGCTATGTTCTGTGTTCCTGGATGCCAGCATGTCACTCTATGCAAGCCTTTAACACAGCAACATAATTGTAACTAAATTACTCTCATACACTCACAGGACAGTTACTGGCACAATGCTACATTTGTAACAAAAATGTTTTTTCCCCAAGAGGGCGATCTAATGGCAACAATATGCTACCTGATCTAAAGGAGACACCACTTTATGTCTAAGGAATTATTTATTGTAAGGATGAGACATAATAGGAATGCCTCGGTGGTTTATGTCCCCCATTAAAAAAAAAGGGGGGTACGAATACCACGAGTGCTGACCAGTCTCCTCTCTTGGCCAGTAAGCCATAATGTAGCCTTTTGAAGTTGGCTAACAAAAATAGGTAAAGGATATTTGTCCAGTTTATTGCTTCTATCCGAGCAAGGATGGCTGCACTGATGTGACTGGTGTCTTGCATATGCTGCCTGGCACCTCACATCTACAGTGCTGGTCATACGGATACATATGAACTGATACTGTATGCCAGTAGACCTCTATTCCTCAACACCATGTACTTTGGTGCTATTATGGGAGTGTCCGCTATCGCCATCCGTACTATAGGAGGAACGGCAACTGTTCTATACGCTCTCTGTGACTTTGACAGCTGTCTATCATGTGGCTCCTTCGTGGCTAGGGATGTAGACATCATCCGTTTTTACAATCTGAGTGCCTATCAAGTAAGTTCCTCGGACCCATATACCTAATACCCCTTTGCTCATTACCCTCCCGGGCTCTAGGTACAGGAGCTTCATTGTTAAACGGCCCGCTATAATGCTTCCCGCCAGCAGCGCCAATAGTTTACGGTAATGACATACTAATATGCGTCTCCTGTTGGGTTGTTTTTGCACTCACGTATATAATTTTATTCACTTGGATCTGAACTATATTTCTGTGTATATTTTTTGGGTTTCTTTCCTTTCTCTTTGCTCTTTCAGCCTTGCGTGTTAGTTTAGCATTTTCTTCTGTGCAGCAAGAGCTAAGATTATGTATATAACTGTACTTTGTTGATTACACTTGTTAACCAATACTGGGTGGAGAGTTTCGGTTTCTGCCTATATGTTAATTTATTTCTGTGCCTATTGTTTCTATG
Organism: Xenopus tropicalis; assembly: GCF_000004195.4. Taxonomy (NCBI): domain Eukaryota; kingdom Metazoa; phylum Chordata; class Amphibia; order Anura; family Pipidae; genus Xenopus; species Xenopus tropicalis. Next base: position 61,361,895 of record NC_030683.2, read on the forward strand.
GATATGGTAATTTATCACTTTCGGGAGTAGGGGTGTGTATTTGGGAAAGTGTGACGTCATACCTGTAGGTTTTTTGTCTGTATTTTCCCGCCAGTTTCTGTATATATATATACATTCATACACAGAGGGCCACCATCCTAAATAATGGGGCCCCTCACAACAACATTTTTTGGGCCCCCCTACTCCCACTCCCCCACTGGCCCCTCCCCCTGTGAACCCTCACATCAATCCAAAGGACATTGTTAGCAAGTAATTTGAACTAAATTTAAAATCCCAGCTGTCAATCATAAAACACCTGCCCCACCTCTATGCCTTAGGCATAGAGGTGGGGCAGACAGTTACTTTCACTTTCAATTCAGGACTTCTTAGATGTTGCTGCACTCCTCACATTCCCCCTCCCTCCGCACCATGTAATTGTTTAACCAGTGCATAGGCATGGGCATCGGGTTCCCCCATACTGGCACAGAAACAAGATTTTGGCAGGATACAATGCCTGCTTTGATAACAGTGTCCACAAAATGGCCCCTGCCTGCTTGCTGCAATTGTGAATTCCAAGGCTGAAGAAAATAAGATTAAAATAATTTATATAGTGTAAGTAAAGTTTATTTTGCTTACCAAACACAATAGAAAACAATTTGAAATTATTTCTTAAGGTGACAGGTCCGCTTTAAGATTAAAGTTATACTGACACAACAAAAAAATTTTTTTTAAATATAAATCTAATTAAAAAGTTGCCTATAGGTCGTGTTGATCATTTTTTAATGATAGGCCTGCTTTTGTTAGTAATTGTTACTTGAAATCCCAAAACCTGACTGTTTTGCCAGCCTGACTGTCCCTTCTCAGCCTGTCAGTTACAGCTTCTAATGCCAACGGCCTCCTGCTGGACAAATATGGCCACCCCCTCATAGAGGAACATGGGGGATCAGATAGGGAATGTAAAAGCTTGGCCAAATACTTTTATGAGCAAATTATAAATAGCATGCAAAGACAATGTTATGACAGATGTAAAAATAATTTCCTTTCTGGTGTCTGTATCTCTTTAAGGTTAAACAATCTTTTTCTCAAACAGATTCATCTCCACCTGGGCCAAGCGGACGCAGACAAATGGCATCTGCTCCCATTCCAGGTATTATTCTTAACAAATTTGGTTTGACGTGTGTTTTGTGTTAGGCTTGTGCAGTGGCATAATAATGAATTGTGTCTGTGTATATTGCAGCTGCTTCAATTACAGAAGTGCAGTGTATTGCTAATAAGATAGATATGTTATTTGCCAAGTGTGTCTTGCTGGGTTAGGTGCAGTCAGTTCATCTTGGATTTTTGGACAGTCAATCTTTTCAACTTGATTTTACCTTTTTGCCTCATTTGGAATGAATCAATGTCCACAAATATTTTTGTCAAAATTAACTTGGTCATGTTTTAACAAAACTCATTATTGTCCATAAAGTTTCTCTGGCATCATGAACATAATCCAAAATTAAATAAAGTTTTTTCTTATTTATTTTCAAAGGTGGTCGCTCCTCGCCTGGGCTCTACTCCCCACAGCGCGATCCTGAAATTGAAGGAGAGAGATTTAGTGGGGAGGCAAGCGAGAGAGGGTCCCACGTCGGTGGCAGCGACGTGGCCTTCTCCTCAGATGAGGAGCCGGCCACTATACCCCAGCAGCAGCAGCTCCCAACCCAGCCCAACGGAGAGAATGTGGCCCCCAGGGAACAGGCTAAAAATAGGTTCCACAAATCCCTAATCAGGCACGACAAAGCGCTTATGCGAAAAATGGACCAAATGCATGTCAACTTGTGTGTGGCCACTAATGCCTACAATGCAGGTCAGGCACGGCAAGCCGCACATGAGTCGGCAATGCTAAGCCTCTATCAAGATAGGGAGGCACGAAGGGCCCAACATGAGGCAAAGATGGAGTGTGCTGTCACTACAGCCAGTTATTATTTGTGTTTTGGTATATTCCTTACTCCCCTGCTGTTTAATGTTTGTTAGTTCAGCCCACCAGCTTGTCTCCTCCCATGCTGTTCCTTAGTTTCAGATCCAGTTTCAGTCAGTTTTGATAGAGCTGCAAAATTACCAGTTCTTACCTATAAAACCTGTTGATTGTTTTGGACATTCTAAAACCCAGAATCTTTGTATTGTGCAATATTCCTGGATTAAAGAACCACCGGATTATTAAGCAGTGTTTTATTGAGTAAACTCTCTGCCATCAGCATATCTCAGCAAAGTTACGCCGTCCATGCGAGCAAAGGCCTCAGGAAGGGTATCTTCTGCATAAATCGTGTTGGTGACAGAATAGTAAGAACTGAGTATCATCCAGCAAGATCCATAATCCAATCTCTGCAGTCGGATTATAATCTCTGGAGAAACTTGTGAGCTCATCTACAATCTACTTTGAGGTAACTAAAACATCCCTCAAGCCATGTGCCTGCTACACTACAAACTGTAAGTACAGCAGAACCTTCCACAGAACTGTATTGTGTAGTGAAGAATCAGCATTTACAGGATTGTGCAGTGTGTATCTGCTATCAAGTTATTATCCCCAGCAGACTTGTGTGTGCAATGTGAGCAATTAGCTGATCTGCTAGCAAATTGTATTACAGTGATATCTGGGTGCATAGTGAAGATCAGTACTGTCTGCAATCTGGTGTATCCCAGGATTTTTCAAGTGTGTGTTGAACTGTACCTACATTAAAACAGCACTGTCTGAGATCCAGCATCACACATCTGAGGCATGTCTGGATTATTCTCAGAGATCTCTCCAGCATAGAGTGTGTTTACCAATATCTGACTCTGCAATCAACTTAACTGTTTAGCTGCCAGGACTATAGCCTGCATTGAACTGCTGCATAGCATCTTGCTGAGTGATTTGTCAGAAATGGATCCCTCATCAGAAAGAGAGGAACCTGTACCTGTTACTGCTGAAGCAGCTGACATACTAGAACCAGAACAGACCGCTAAACGCAGAATTAAACCATCTGTTAAACGCATAGAAACGTATGAGGCACAAAAGGATGAAATTAATGATGGTCTGTCTGACTTATGGAATAAAACAGATCACTGCATAACCATTGCTGATGAGGCAGGCAATACTAGACTGCAACTTACTGATGCACTAATAAGACTAAAGACTGCTTATTTTAACTATAAAAGACTTGCAGAGAAAAATTCTTCCTTCTTGTCCAATGCTCGTATGGAAGAAGCATTACAAGAGCTGAATGCTTTTACTATCATTGACCAACAGAGACAAATTACTTTCCTGCAAGCAACATCCAGGATGGAGACCAGAATTGCACAGTTACAGGATAATGCATCCAAGGCCTCCACTTCCTCTAGAAGGTCTAAAGGACTATCTAGATCACTGCATTCCGTTTTACAGAAATCATCGCTAAGCAGCCAGATAATAAGGGCCAGAGCAGAAGCTGAGGCAGCCAAGGTCCAAGCTCAATGCATCAAAAGGGAAGCAGCGCTCAAGGCACATATAGCTCGCAATCAGGCAGAAACAAAGGCACAGCTAGAAGTCCTCCAGAAGGAAAGAGAGGAAGCAGCAGCCATCGCAAAACTAAATGTTCTAGAGCAAGCCTTTGAAGAAGAAGAGGCGGAAGTGTATCGTCCTTGTCTGACAACCCCAGCAGACCCAGTAATGAGAACTTTACAGTTTGTCTTAGACCAAGAAGTCAGAAAAACGACTTTCCCTACAATTGAAGACGCTGCATACAGTTCTCCAGTGCACCGAACTGAAGATCCTGTGTTTCGCTCTAGAGAAGCTCAAACAGCTGAATTAACAAACCCGCACACCTGCCAAACCAAAGAATCTAGTGAACCAGCCTATGCTACAGGACACACCCTTAGAGATGAAGGGGAAACAAAACTAACCCCTGGATTCTCCATGAGGCAGCCTTCATCTTCTCCAAAACCAAAATCTTTGTCTGATCTAAACCCATCTGCAACACCTTTTCCCCCTCCACACCAGTTGTGTGTGCTTGCTACAGCTCCTAAGGTTGAAGTACCAGAAGTAACAGCCGATATAAAAACGGAAGGAACTGAAATGTCAGAATTCGCCAAATACATGATTCGACGCGAGCTCCTCAACACTGGACTCACAGAATTTGACGATCGTCCAGAGCACTATAGAAGTTGGAGAGCCACGTTCAGGGCAGCAATAAAGAACCTGGACATCGAACCTATGGGAGAACTTGATTTGTTAATCAAATGGCTTGGTCCGAAATCATCAGAGCAAGCTCGATTGCTCAAGTCTGTTAACATTGAGGCACCAGCCAGGGGACTTATTCAGGTGTGGGAAAGACTAGAGCGAGATTATGGCAGTCCCGAAGTCATCGAACGTACGTTGCTCAATAGATTCTACAACTTTCCAAGCTTTTCCAGCAAAGGTAACCGCAAGCTCCAAGAGCTAAGTGACTTTCTCCTTGAATTGGAAACAGCAAAATTAGACCCACATCTTCCAGGTCTCTGCTGCCTGGACACTGCTTACGGATTGTATCCGATCACAGAAAAACTGCCTCAATATCTTAAAGATAAATGGAATATGGTAGGCGCAGAGTACAAGTCACTTCATCAGGTTCTCTTTCCTCCCTTTTCCTTTTTCTGTGGATTCATCAGGAAAATGGCGAGAGTCAAAAATGACCCAAGTTTCCTACCTCCAGATCAAAGCCATTCTACTACAGAACCTGCTACGTGGGATATAGCAAGACGACGCAAGGATCTCAGGAAAACCGTCTCTGTCAGGAAGACCGGGTTTTCCTCCAGTAAGCCAATAGCCACTCCAGAACTAAGGAAAGGGAAACCTACTGATCTTGATCCTAATCTATCCTGCCCTATCCACAACAAACCACATCCACTAAGAAAGTGTTGTGTGTTCAGAGAAAAGCCCTTTGAAGAGCGAAAGACATTCTTGAAAGATCATTACATTTGCTATAGGTGTTGTGCGTCCAGCGAGCATTTTGCCAAGGACTGTAAAGCCATCATTAAGTTTTCTGAATGTAACAGTGACAAACATGTGACAGCCAACCATTCAAGGCCCTCAAGGCAGGCTCCTTCCAATGGTGACTCCCACAATCCCTCACTGAATTACGGCGGGGAGAGTGCAGAGGAACAGACTAATCCTGTGTCCACCAAGTGTACTGAAGTTTGTGGCAAGGAACTGTGCAGAAGATCTTGCGCTAAGATATGTCTGGTCAAGGTTGCTCCCGTTGGGCATCCAGAAAAGGCTGTAAAAATGTACGTTATCTTAGATGACCAGAGCAACAGGTCACTAGCAAGTCCCAAGTTCTTCAAGCACTTCAAAATCCAAAGTGAAGCTCATCCCTACACCTTACGCACATGTGCTGGCCAAATCAGGGAGAACAGCTTGTGGATTTCAGATAGCACCTATTGACAATGATGACTACAAACCTCTCCCCATGCTTATTGAATGTGCTTAACTGCCAAACAACAGGGAAGAGATCCCCACTCCAAATGCTGCACGTCATCAACCACATCTTAAGGGCATAGCAGACAAGATACCTCCCTTAGATGAGAGTGCTGAAATGCTAATTCTCTTGGGAAGAGATATACCAAGAGTTCACAAGGTGCAAGACCAAACCAGTGGACCAAGTGATGCCCCTTATGCTCAGAAGCTTGAGTTGGGCTGGGTTCTAATTGGTGAAGTTTGCTTAGACAGGGTTAGAAAACCTTATAAAGTGAATACCTGCAAAACAGACCTGATGGAGAACAGAGGTGAGCTCTTTGGGAAATCGTGCTCATGTCATTATCAGATAAGACCTAAACCCAACACGAGCCTACAGATCATATGTGGATCAGAAGAGGACATTTGTTACAAGTCCCTATCTCCTAACTTCGGTGGTGCAATCTTTCATACTACCTGCAACGACAATAAAATAGCTCCTTCCATCGAAGACAAAGAATTCATCAAAATTATGGACAAGGAGTTTGTTAAGGGTGATTCCAATAGTTGGACCGCCCCTCTGCCTTTCCGCAGTCCAAGAGTCGTCCTTCCAAACAACAGTGCTCAAGCCAAGTCTAGGTTTGATTCACTCAAAAGGACATTAGGTAACAAACCTATTATGAGATGACACTTCGTCGCATTCATGAAGAAGATCCTAGACAACAACCATGCAGAACCAGCTCCCCCTTTGAAGACAGGAGAGGAGTGTTGGTATCTCCCATCCTTTGGAGTCTATCACCCACGCAAACTGGATCAGATCAGAGTTGTCTTTGATTCAAGCGCACAGTTTAAAGGCGTTTCTCTAAACAATGTACTGCTTACAGGCCCAAATCTGACTAACAGTCTCATAGGAGTGTTAGTTCGGTTCAGGAAGGAACGTGTTGCATTTATGGCTGATGTTCAGCAGATGTTCCACTGCTTCCTCGTCTGAGAAGACCACAGGAACTACCTTCGGTTTCTTTGGCATCGCAACAATGATCTTGATGAGGATGTGATTGAATATCGAATGAGAGTTCACGTCTTCGGAAACAGCCCATCTCCTGCAGTGGCTACCTATGGCCTGAGAAGGACAGCCAAGGAGGGTGAGGCAGAATTTGGTCATGATGTTCGACAGTTCATAGAGAGAGACTTGTATGTCGATGACTGCTTTAAGTCTTTGTCAACACCAAAGGAAGCTATCAACTTGTTGAAAAGAACCCAGCACCTTTTATCTAGTGCCAACTTAAGACTGCACAAGATTGTATCCAATAATAGTGAATTGATGAAAGCCTTCGATCCCAAGGATCACGCATCAGATTTGAAGGATCTAGACTTAACTAAGGACCTACTGCCCACCCAAAGAAGCCTTGGTCTCCATTGGGATGTAAATCAAGACACCTGCACATTTCAGGTCTCTACAGAGGAAAGGCCATTCACAAGACCAACCGTAAACAGTCTGTATGACCCATTGGGCTTTGTGGCGCCAATCACTGTTCAAGGGAAGCTTATACTTAGACAACTTACATAAGATCGCGTGGATTGGGATGTTACACTGCCTGCGGACTTACAACCCAAGTGGGAAAAATGGAAGCTTTCTTTAAAGGTATTAAATCAGCTTCAGATTCCACGCAACTATCTTTCTTGCTCCCTTAGCCTTACTAAAGAAAGAGAAATTCACATCTTCTGTGATGCTTCTAATGAAGCCGTAGCTGCAGTTGCCTACCTCAAGGCATCTGACTCCTCTGGACAGCCAAGAGTGGTTTTGTGTTGGAAAGAACATCTCCGATGACTTCAATGACAGAAGCCAAGCTGATGTGGACACTTAAAAGGATTTTTGAAGAGATTAAGTTTAATGTTTATTTTGTGTCTTTTCTCATTTTGTCTTTCAGGTCCCAAGGACAAGTCCTCTTTAATATGGACATTATTTTGTTGTTGCATAATATGCAATTATAATTATATAGTGGTATCTACAGATACCAGACGGGGAGTGTGCTGTCACTACAGCCAGTTATTATTTGTGTTTTGGTATATTCCTTACTCCCCTGCTGTTTAATGTTTGTTCAGCCCACCAGCTTGTCTCCTCCCATGCTGTTCCTTTGTTTCAGATCCAGTTTCAGTCAGTTTTGATAGAGCTGCAAAATTACCCGTTCTTACCTATAAAACCTGTTGATTGTTTTGGACATTCTAAAACCCAGAATCTTTGTATTGTGCAATATTCCTGGATTAAAGAACCACTGGATTATTAAGCAGTGTTTTATTGAGTAAACTCTCTGCCATCAGCATATCTCAGCAAAGTTATGCCGTCCATGCGAGCAAAGGCCTCAGGAAGGGTATCTTCTGCATAAATCGTGTTGGTGACAGAATATGGAGAGCCTCAAGCAGGCCAGACATGCTAAAAAAAACCCAACATGAAGCTAAGATGGAGAGCCTCAAGCAGGCCAGACATGCTAAAAAAAAACAAAATGAGGCTAAGATGGAGACCCTCAAGCAGGCCAGACATGAACAAAAATCCCAACATGAGACTGCCATGTTGAGCCTGCAGGAGGAGCTGGTAGAGCTTAAAAGACAAAAACTGGCTCTGTTGGCAGAACAAAATGCTAGAGAAAAATTGCTGCACAAAAGCCAACAGAGCCCACAAGCTCTACCAGCGCAGCTCCCCCTCCTGCAGGTTCAACGAGGCAGCTTTGCAAAAGAAAATAAATCGGGCACGGTGCTATTAGGGATTTGTGGAACCTACCTTTTTTTGTTTTTTTTTTGTTTTGTGTTTTTTTGTTTTGTTTTGTTTTATTTATTTTTTTTTCTTACTTTCTTGCCAGGTGTTAAACCTGTTACAAAAATAAATATTTGGGAAGTGTTCCCTGAAAATAAATATATTTTTTTTGGGACAAGTTGTTTGGTATTTGTTGTGTATGGGATTAAGATTTTAGGTACTTACAGGCAAAGTAATTTGTAACAATTTGTCCCCGGACTTGACTCCCTCGGGCATCCGCACGTTGGACAGGATCTGGTGGATGGACGGGGTCCTCAAGGTCATCGGCCACCTCACCTGTAAAGTTGTGAGGAACACGGGTCAAAAACAAATCATTACAGTAATGATGCTTCATCAGGGCCGCTGCTGGCCAAATGGGTGCCCTAAGCTGAAATTTACTTTTGTACCCCCTCCCCCAAATATTACGGAAGTAAAAATAAACTAATAAAAAAAACACCTACTATAGGGGCCCCACACACAGTGCCCCCAATTGCCCCCATAGACAATGCCCCCATAGTAAGTGCCCCCAATAGCCCCCATAGATTGATTGAACTATCCGGGACAGCGGGATGCGCTATAAAAACCGGCGGGACAGTGTTGGGGGTATGTTTATAATATAGAAAAAAAAATTTTTTGGAGCAGCTGGGATGGTGCCCCCCCTGCCCACCCTCTGGAAGCTGCCAGAGGCAAAAAAATGCAGGGAGCACAAGAGCTTAACCATTCCGGGGACAGCCCGGCTTCGACGAGTCCGTGGTTCAAGGGCAGGCTCAAGCAGCTCGTACAGGCTGGTTATTGCTGCCTTATTGAGCCTGTACCGCCTGACTACTTCATCCTCGCCTAAGCCCTCCAACGTGGCCCTCTCCCGGAACAGCCGTGGCCGCATTACACGTGAAGGCTGGGGGTGTGGCTGGGGGTGTTGCTGCGCCTCCTCCTCCAAATCGCCCAAAAATTCCACAACGTATTCCATGTTATAAAATGGGAAAATGTGCTCTGCCAAACACCTCCCCCCAATCAGGTGCTTAAATATGCACACATTTGCGCGCTAATTAACGCATTTAGCGCTTTAGGTACTTTTGTGAATCATTACTTGGAAAACATTAGAAAATCGCCAAAATATACCTAGTATATATTATGGTGACTAAATATTTACCGCTACAGTACTGCATATTATGGCGACTAAATATTTACCGCTACAGTACTGCATATTATGGCGACTAAATATTTACCGCTACAGTAATGCATATTATGGCGACTAAATATTTACCGCTACACTAATGCATATTATGGCGACTAAATATTTACTGCTACAGTACTGCATATTATGGCGACTAAATATTTACCGCTACAGTAATGCCTATTATGGCGACTAAATATTTACTGCTATAGTAGCGAAAATCCATACATGCTAAGACTTTAGTAAAATAAATAACACTGCAAAGTTCATATTTTATTGCCAAAAGCTCATTAACTGTACTTTTCTATAATTATCGCCTGCCTGAAGTAGGTGTTAATTTTCGCACAGACTAATGCGATATTTAGCGCGCCTTACTGTTTGTGAATCATTCGTTCGTATTCTTTTCATTCGCTAATTACCGCATTGCGATAAAACGCGCGAATTAGCGCATGTGATGCACGACTTACTGCATGCGGTAATGCTGTGGTGAATCGCGCGCTAATTGTCGCGTCTTATTTAACGCAAAAAAACATGCAATAAATTTTATCGCACTTTAGTGAATCAGGCCCAAGGTATAGTGAACTAGATGCATGGGACTTTTCCCAGCAACAATAATAGAAATCAGGCAGTAGGGAATTAAAGCCATAGGGACTCTAATACCTATGGGTCCCTACAAAATCTATGCTTAGCCTTCTCTATTAATATTCTAGGAAGTATTTCTAGAAAAAGTTCAAGGTCCAAATAATCAGGTCCACATCATACTGAACAATGTAATAAGGTAATGTGTTACCTACCCATTTGCAAACCATTACTGCTGAAGAGGGTATAGAAAGAGTTTTGCGAACATACACATTTCAAATGATGCACAATTGGTCCATTATCTTTAGCCTTCATGCAGCTTATATTACCTTGGTGACTGCTAAAATTCACTGAGGTGTTTTCATTAGGGAATTAACATTGATGTTATTCTGCAAGAGCACTTCCTGGACAGTTCCTTGGATATATTATTGCATTTAGACACATTTCTTGCAGCAAGAAGCAACACTTCATTTCATTTCCCACTCACATGAAGCAGACCTAGCAGTGTCATGCAAAAACTGGGCCATTCTGCTTTTCTACAGTAAATACAGCCAACAGATGAATTCCTAAAGTGCATTGTTCAGTCACATAAATGACAATAACTGAGCAAATTAATAAACTCTTGGAGCTAGGGTGTATATTGTGACTGCAGCTATCCTACTGTATTATCAGCCATTACAGCCTGTTGAGTTTGTTTGCAACCCATACTTACATCTCTATGTCCTGTGGGGGCTGAAATAACTTTTTGCCTATTGTGGTTTTTGTTATGAACTCAATGTTTGGTCCTTCCAAGGTAGATAATTAGTTTACCAGTACTGAATTAATTCTTCCTTTGTTGTAATTGTTTTGGTATAGTCCATATATTTCCCTACCTCATCTATTAAAACTGTATCAAAAGACTAGTTTTTATCCGAAAGAAATACTATGTATGTAGCATAAGGCATGTTCATTTCTTCTGTTTTTAAAGCCACTTTCACTGCATTTCTTACATTGTGGAAGGCTATTTGGCTCCTTTAATACCTTTTATTGATGACAGTTTATTTGCTCTCCAATTCCTACTCCATAGAATGTCATTTTTTTTTAAAATTAATTTTTGTGTGATTAAATCAATAGGCAAACATTATTATTTGCACATACACTTTTATTTGGTATACTGCTTTAAAGTGATGTTAAAACATCTAATGTTTGGTTTTAAAGCAATGATGGCATTGCCTTAAAACCAAAAATGAGATGTTTTAACCATTATATTATAATTAAAATAAATAATAATAATTAAAAAGTATGTAGTTAAAGAAGGTGATGCCTCAAAGATTTCAGGCCAACTTCACTACAAGTAGTATGTATTCTACTGCAGATAATTTTATCTTCCTCAGCCTGAAGTGCATCTAGGACAGACTGTATTTGAAATGACTCTCCTAAAGCTGCTTCCTCTGCCAGCACCTTGATTGAAACCATTAAGTGCATCCCCAATGCTGTGGAATAAGGTAAAATCTTGCTTTATAGAAACCAACATACTGTTCTTCTTCTTAGCGCCCCCCATTTTCTAAACGCTACTCCTCCTACAGTTTTATGGGTACAACACCCAAACTCTCCACACTTCTTCGCCCTATAGTGGAGCAGGTTGCTTGTGCTTTTCTAAGGGATCCTGCCCCCCGTCTTTATGTGGTGCCGCTCCGAACACCCAAATTTTCCCATTTACTTTGACAGGGAAGATTTTCAAACTGCTGCCAATCTTACAGATTTGAAGCAACACCCCCCAAACTTGAATAACATAATAATGGGGTCACCCCGAATGAAACAGCAACATTTGTTGGATGGCCCCAAAGTGACTTTAATGGGGAAATTTAAACTGCTGCTAATCTTACAGCTTTAAGGCTACACTCCCCAAACTTGAATCACATAGTCATGGGGTCAGCCTGAATGAAAATATGATGATTGTTGCATGCCCAAAAGTAGGTGGAGCTGTGAACAGCTAATCAAATTTTACCTATTGACTTGGTCGAAATCCAACCTGCTGCCATTCTCACAGTAATTACGCTGGGGTCCCCAAACTTTGCAGGGTTAGGCACCAGGTAACTGCGATTCAAGGTTAGAAAAAGTAGGCGGAGCCACCAACAGCCAATCAGATTTTACCTATTGACTTTAAATGGTGAAATTCAACCTGCTGCCATTCTCACAGAATTAACACCAGGGCCCCCAAACTTTTCACAGTTGGTCACTAGGAGGCTGCAGTTTTAGTTTTGAAAAGTGGGTGGAGCCATCAACAGCCAATAAAATTTCACCTATTGATTTTTATTGGTTTGATGCCAGGGTTCCGAATCTTTGCACAGTCAGTCACTGGGTAACTACGTACTCAAGTTTCTTTTAAAAAAATCAAAGTGGGAGGGGCCAACAACATCCAATCAAATTTCATCCATTGACTTTTATGGGGAAATTGAAACTGCTGCCAATCTTACAGCTTTGAGGCCACACTCCCCAAACTTGAATCACATACTCATGGGGTCAGCCTGAATGACAATATGATGATTGTTGGATGCCTAAAAGTGGCCGGAGCTGTGAACAGCCAATCAGATTTTACCTATTGACTTGGCAGAAATTCAACCTGCTGCTATTCTTACAGTAATAACGCCAAGGTCCCCAAACTTTGCAGAGTTAGGCACCAGGTAACTGTGGTTCAAGGTTAGAAAAAGTGGGCGGAGCCACTAACAGCAATCAGTTTTAACATAATTACTTTCAATGGGGAAATTCAGCCTGCTGCCATTCTCACAGTATTAACACCGGGGTCCACAAACTTTTCACAGTTTGTCACTAGGGGACTGCAGTTTTAGTTTTGAAAAAGTGGGCGGAGTCACCAACAGCCAATCAGATTTCACTCATTGAATTTTATTGGTTTGATGCCAGGATTCCCAAACTTTGCACAGTCAGTCAATGTGTGATTACGTACTCAAGGTTAGAAAAAGGGGGTGGGGCCACCAAGAGCCAATAAGATTTTAACTGCTGCCATTCTCACATTTTTAATGTCAGGGTCCCCAAACTTTGCACAGTTTGTCACTGGGTGACTATGTTTCAAGTTTGGCTGTTGTTGGCCCTGCCCACTTTTCTAATCAGATTTCACATTTCACCTATAGACTTCATATGTTTAAATTTAAACTGCTGCTATTCTTTAAATATTAATACAAAGATCCCCAAACTTTGCAGAGCTAGTCACCAGGTAACTGCGGTTTCAGCGGTAGAAAAAGTGGGTGGAGCCACCAACAGCCAATCAGATTTTAACTATTGATTTTCAATGGGGAAATCCAACCTGCTGCCATTCTCACAGTATTAACACCAGGGTCACTAGGGAACTAGATTTTTCAGTTTTAAAAAGTGGGTGAAGCCACCAACAGCCAATCAGACTTCACCTATTGAATTTTTTTGGTTTAAATTTAAATTGCTGCCTTTCTCACACTATTTATGTCAGGGTTCCCAAACTTTGCGCAGTCAGTCACTGGCTGAATACGTATTCAGGGTTAGACAAGTGGGCAGAGCCACCAACAGCCAATCCATTTCCACCCATTAATTCATTGGTTTATATTTAAACTGATGCCATTATTTCAGTATTAATTCCAGGGTTGTTAAACTTTCCAAAGTTAGTCACTGGGTATTTGCTGTTCAAAGTTAGAAAAATGTGGGTGGAGCCACCAACAGCCAATCACATTTCACCTATTTACTTTCAATGGGGAAGTGTAAAATGCTGTCAGTCTCACAATTTTTAAGCCTGAGTCCCCAAAGTTGGTCACTGGGGGACTGCAGTGTAAAAATAGGAAAAGTGGGTTGGGCCACTAACAGCTAATCAGATTTCGTCCATTGAATTTCATTGCTTTAAATTTAAAATGCTGCCCTATTTATGCCAGGGTGCCTTTCAGTGGGGAAATTTAAATTGCTGCTATTCAGACACTATTAAAACCAGGGTCCCCAAACTTTGCACAGTGGTTTTTACTATATAACTGTGGTCAAAGTTTAGAAAAAAAATGGGCGGAGCCAACAACAGATCAGATTTCACGTTTTTCAACCCAACATGAAGTTTGTTCTCAAACTTCCCTTTCTAGTTATTGTAATGTGGTCTGAAACTGTGGCTATGCTATGTAATAAACATCTATGTAATAAAAATGCACTAAATAATATGGATATACCTCACAGTTACAGACCAAAACATGAGCTTGGCAAACTAGCCTTGGACAAACAACCTTTAGACAGCTAAATTTGTCTTACAATATAAATTTTAAAGCTATTTTACCATGCAGTTGTTGTCATTAAATAAAACACTACTACTCAGTTAATAATCTCCATACCCCAAAGTACCTTTTAAGGATATTTCTTTTCTTCCATATACCTGGGAAATAGATATTTGATAAAAAGCAAAAGAACGAGTAAACTGAAAATAAATATAGTAATAAATACACATCTAAAATATCACTAAAGGAACTAATACAGTATTGTGAATTACAAAAAGATGATTAAAAATAATTAAATTTTCTACTGTGGCTTTCTTTACATAAAATGGAAGTGTGGTAATATTGTCATTAAACCTCCCTATTCTTTTTCACAGTGCTACATCCTGCTTCTCATTGTTGGCCATCTTTAATTATTTGCTTCCTGTGGGTGAAAATTAGGGTATAAAATGTTTTAGTAAAGTGCTATAAATGCTTACATACTGCATGGCATCTCTCTTAAACAGCAGTCCCCATCCCTTGTAGTTATGTCTCTTTAGCCATCTCCAGAAAAGAAGACATTTTAATTTTAGGCTTTCACATTTTCAACAAGGCATTTTATGAATTTAATAAAAGTTGATGCCATCACCAGTCTGCTGTTTCTTACTAATTGTAAGGAAGTGCAAAGATTTGTAGGTTTCTCTACCTCATATTACAATTTAATTTTTATTTTTCTTCAATTGTTTGTCCAATCACTCACTGTACTAACCAAATTTTAGGAGACAGGGCCCACTTCCACCCTGTAGCATGGTTTTAAGGGTTAGGATTATTTTAATCTATATGGGCATTTAATAAATGGGCTTTTCAGTTGATTCCAACTGGATTATTACCAATTTGGGATGATTCAAGTTGGGATTAAGTCTCCTTTTTATTTTGTTTAAATTGGTTTAGTACTTGGTTGGAAATCAATCAGTTACTCAATGCACACCTACTAACCACAAAAGGCAGCAAATGGTATGTTTAACATATAATGCTCTTTATATGGAAAATATTTACAGAACAGTAAATACAATTACAATGCATAATATACATACCAGAATACAGATATATACCATATACAGAAAAAGCAGACATGTGTGGATTGTGAAAACCCCAACGTTTCGGAACACAGTCCTTTGTCAAGGGGATTCTGATGTGCAGGCATTCTATGCAAGTTTAAATACCCATTAGACACACTGCGTTTGGTACTGCAAGCGCGTGAAAAAAAGCAAGTGACGCCACTTCCGTTATGTAATTTCCGCCAGAATAGTCGCTCATCAGAATAGTCGCTCATCAGAATAGTCGCACAGCAGAATAATCACTCATCAGAATAGTCGCGAGTCAGAAAAGTCGCACAGCAAAATAGTCGTGAGTCAGAGAAGACTGGCGCATATAAAAAAAAAAAAACTGAAACATAGTTTCTAACTAACCAACAACAAGGGTGCCATACAAATATTTTATATAACTCCTACCATAGGCGGAGGGTGACTTTTTTTGTTTGGGGAGGCTAAAGATGGGCCATAAAGAGACTGACCTACAGCTAATGTGAGACTTAGTGGATTCGCTGCTGGTGTATATAATTAACCTCCCAGCTACCTCTTGCCGTTCCCACTGACTCCCAGGGATACTGCGCAAAAGTGTGGGTGGGTGGGGGGCTTTTTTACCCTAAAAGCTTAGGATGTAAAAGTATTCATACGTGCACTTCTGTTAGGGGTTCTTCATCCATTAGTGTTTGGGATCAGTTAGCTTAAAGGGGTAGATCATCTTTAAATTCCCTTTTAATATAAGGTAGACATTGATATTTTGAGACAATTTGCGGTTGGTCCTCTTTCGTTTTTAATGGTTTTTCAGTTATTTAGCTTTTTGTTCAGCAGCTTATATAGTATAGTACCTGCGTATAGTACCTGCGTATAGCACCTGTGTATAGCACCTGTGTATAGCACCTGTGTATAGTACCTGTGGGAGTGGGATGATACAGTATAGTACCTGTGTATAGTACCTGTGGGAGTGGGATGAAATCTGCAGCAAAAATTGAGAGTTGGTTTTCAGGTAAAGTTACAGCCTGCAGATTCTTTTTTTCAGTCTTCATTTCTGCACTGCCTTCAGTTTGCAAAATCTCCCGACCCCTGTGTACATCTGTGCTTTGATTGGTCAATTTTACGGTATGACAAGAAAGCTGTGCTCTGATTGGAGAATCCACAAGAAGAAAGATCCAGTCGGAGCACAGCAGAACCGGAGCTTGCCAGAACAGAAGAGTTGCAGGACATTGCAGAAACGGAGTGAGGTTTTTTTTGTTTTTTTAAGGTGCCAAGCAGGTTTGGGGAGGCTTAGCCTCCCCTAGCCTTATTGAAAATCCTCCTAGCAATTACCAATATCATTAACAATACACAGTGTATATTATTCCACATAGTGAAATTTACACAGTATATCTAAATATTGGGGACAGAAGATTTTCAACATAGAGTCAATAATCTTTTTTAATATATCAAAAAAAAAATTTATCTTTAAAGAAAAAAATATGTATTCTTACAAAATTTTTTTTTTTTTTTAAAATAGTTCCAAAAGTTCTGTTCCCACAGTAAAGCATATGATATGTTTACAGACAATAAAATACCTTCATATTGTTATAATAAATACATAAAGTGCAGTAGTGTCAATACATAAGTGTCAAACAAATACATCAATATATATTGTTAAACCAATTTTCGGTGATGAGATTGTCCCATTCACCAGGTGGAGAGTCTAAGATCAATCGTCGTTCACAACAGTTCACCCAATACATGTACTATATAAATATATTAAAAAACAACAGTAAATACATCAGAATTAAAAACATTTCCCAAATACATACACAAGCTGAGGTCATAGTTTATGAAGGGGGAGCTACCAAGGGCCTCTAACACCCATCTTAAAAGAATAATGAGAATTATTTCTCTTCATTCATTCCCTTTCTCTTCATTCCTCCAGTATCAAGCTTATAAATCCACTCTAACTCTCTTTGCTTAAGAAGTAGTCCTCTATTCCCACCTCTCTTGTGGATCTTTATTCTATCGATGCCCATAAATCGTAGCTGACTCACCTGAGGTCTCTCAGCTAAGAAATGCCTAGCAACCGGTGATGTCACTTTACCAAGTCTGATATCGCTTCTATATTCACCTATCCGTTTCGTTAGGGCCCGTGTACTTTCACCAACATATAATTTGCCGCAAGGGCACTTCAAGATATATACAACAAAGTCAGATTGACAGTTTATATAGTCAGTCAATTTAAGCATGACCTGTACCTGGATGGGCAAAGCTTTCACTTCGTATTGCAAAGTTGCAATTGGTGCACCTCTCACACTTGTACATTCCCTTTTTCCACCCAGCCACGTTCCCTGGCTTCTCTGTGGTTTCTCCAGGGCATGTACCAAATGATCGCTATTGTGATACTAATATCTACAGTTAGTATTACTGGTTGTATATATAGTTTATGTATGTGAGTGTATAGATTGGTTAGTATAGGTTGTGTGCTGGGTTTACTCGGATGGGTTGAACTTGATGGACAATGGTCTTTTTTCAACCCTATGTAACTAACTAACTATGTAACCTAATAGTAGGCAGTCTTGAATTCAAATAATCTTTGAACTCCATCAAAGCCTCGATGGAGCCCTGCCAAATGAAAAACAAATTGTCAATATAGCAAAGCCATATTAAAATGGAGGGCCAATATTGTCCATTGTTATACACATACTTTTTCTGAAAGTCTGCCATAAATAAATTTGCATATGCTGGAGCAACATTAGAACCCATTGTGGTCCCTTGGCATTGTTCATAAAATTTATCCTCAAACAGAAAAAAGTTTTTTTGGAGGACCCATGTTAAAAGTTGCACCAGCATACCCAATGCACCATCTGGAAGTTCTATACCCTCCAAAACCCCTTGGATAACCTCAATACCCAAATCATGTGTAAAGCGATGTGACATCCATTGTGCACAATAGGCAGTGGGGGGGGGGTATTGAAAATATTCTGAATTTTGTTAATAAAGTCGGTGGTATCTTTGACAAAGGAACGCATTTCAAATACTCAGATACTAGAAAAATACTAGAAAAATAGACAGTGGTTGTAGCAGAGATGACATTCCTGCTACTATAGGGCGTCCAGGGGGTTGCTGCAAATTCTTATGAATCTTAGGAAGTAAGTAAAATGCTGGCATAATTGGAAAAGCAACCCTTAAGAAGTGTTTTAATTTATTAGGGATAATGCCCTCTTTTTCACATACTTCAAAAAAAATCATCAATTTCATTCTTCAAGTCAGGGGTGGGATCTTTAGTAAGTAATTTATAATGTTCACTGTTTTCTAGTTGTTTCAATGCCTCCCTCCTATATGCTAGGCTATCCATTATCACTATTGCCCCGCCCTTATCGGCCGGTTTAATAGTTATAGAGGTGTCATTCTTTAAAGAATACAGAGCTTCCCTTTCAGCTTTATTAAGGTTGTTTGTATGTCTCCAGTTAGGGGGCCACTTCAATTTAGCCACATCTCTTTCCACTACTTTAATAAAGCTCTCAACAGCATGATTATTTGTCGGGGCATGAACTTACTTTTCTTTTTACATTTATTAGAATCAAACCACAATCTAGTGTCAGACAGTCCTTCATCTGAGTCAGTATTAGTGTCAGCACCGGTTGATGTCTGAAATACGACCGATCCTTTAATTTCTTGGCTCTGCTTTGATTTCTGTCTCCTCCCCCTCCTGATGTGTTTATTCCTCCTTTGTCTAAAAAGGGGCTTATTGATGAATTAGAGCTACCACTAGCACTGGCAACCTCACTATCCCTGGTAATAGAACCGCTATGTATATTCCTTCTATACCCCGGATATTTCCAGTTATAGACTCTATCCTCCTGATAATCTATAGTATCCCTCCAGAATTTATCCAATTTAATCTTCAAATTGAGATCAAAACACTAAATAGGGAGGACCTATTACAAAAGAGGGTGAAGAACCCACAAATAGATTGCCTTTGCCTTTTGTTACAACCTTTTCTCTGCAGTCAGGATCTGTGAAAAATATTTGATTGAAGCATTGGAATCTTTTACAGACCGATATAAAGCTGAGTTCTTGGGTAGCTGAGCCCCCTATTATGGCTTATAAACGTGCCACAAATCTACGTGATCATTTGGTACATGCCCTGGAGAAACCACAGAGAAGCCAGGGAATGTGGCTGAGTGGAACAAAGGGTATTTAAGTGTGGGAGGTGCACCAATTGCAACTTTGTAATACGAAGTGAAAGCTTTGCCCATCCAGGTACAGGTCATGCATTTAAAATGACTGACCATATAAATTGTCAATCTGACTTTGTTGTATATATCTTGAAGTGCCCTTGTGCAAACTAAATGTTGGTGAAAGTACACGGGCCCTAACGAAATGGATAGGTGAACATAGAAGTGATATCAGACTTGATAAAGTGACATCACTGGTTGCTAGGCATTTCTTAGCTGTGAGTCAGCTATGATTTATGGGCATCGATAGAATAAAGATCCCCAAGAGAGGTGGGAATAGAGAACTACTTCTTAAGCAAAGAGTGTTAGAGTAGATTTTTTTTAAGCTTGATTACTGGAGCTCCAAAGGGGATGAATGAAGAGAATGAATTCTCATTGTTCTTTTGAGATGGGTGTTAGAGGTCCTTGGTAGCTCCCCCTTCATAAACTATGACTTCAGCTTGTGTATGTATTTGGGAAATGTTTTTAATTCTGATGTATTTACTGTTGTTTTTTAATATATTTATATAGTACATGTATTGGGTGAACTGTTCTGAACGACGATTGATCTTAGGCTCTCCACCTGGTGAATGGGACAATCTCATCACTGAAAATTGGTTTTTACCTCTTCATAATAACGTCACTATTGGCACTTCACTGAGAGTACTATTTCAACTGCAATTTTGCACTTTCAATGTTATTAACAATATATATTGGTGTATTTGTATGACACTTATGTATTGACACTACTGCACTTTATGTATTTATTATAACAATATGAAGGTATTTTATTGTCTGTAAACGTATCATATGCTTTATTGTGGCAACAGAACTCTTGGAACTATTTAAAAAAAAATTTTTTGTAAGAATACATATTTTTTTCTTTAAAGAGAATTTTTTTTTGATATATTAAAAAAGATTCTTGATATGATATGTAATTTTCACTATATGGAATAATATACACTGTGTATTGTTAATGCTATTGGTAATTGTTAGGAGTTATATCTTTGTATAAAATATTTGTATGGCATCCTTGTTGTTCGTTAGTTAGAAATTATGTTTTCAGTTTTCTTTGCTATGCGCCAGTCTTCTCTGACTCGCGATTATATTGCTGTGAGACTATTCTGACTCGCGACTATTTGTGAAGTGAAGTCACTTGCTTTTTTTTGTGCGCTTGCAGTACCAAGCGAGGTGTGTCTTATGGGTGTTTAAACTTGCATAGAATGCCTGCACATCAGAATCCCCTTGACAAACGTTGGGGTTTTCTCAATCCACACATGTCTGCTTTTTCTGTATACTGCATTTTGTCCAACTGGTGGTATGTATATTATGCATTGTAATTGTATTTACTGTTCTGTGAATATTTTGCATATAAAGAGCATTATATGTTAAACATACCATTTGCTGCCTTTTGTGGTTAGTAAGTGTGCATTGAGTAATTGATTGATTTGTATTAATATTCTGTTTGCCCCTATGTGGTCTTGGGGAACAGATTCTCATTTGCACCCTTTATCTCCTTTTTGCTGTCTTTGTTTTAAAGCCAGCTATTTTTGCTTTAGCAATTGTGGTGTGCCCTCCAAAAACTATTTGTTTGAATTAGTACTTGGTTGGAGATAACCACCAGGTTCATGTGATATGGATAATGATTCACTATATTAACAGTGCTTTTTTTTTTTGTATGTTGGGATTGAAATTTAAGCAGTTTCATTCAGCCAGGTGGTACTCAGAAAAACACCTAATTCCAATGTTAATTCCAACAGTTAATTCCACAGCAAACACCAATGGGGTTATGTAATAAAAGGCACTAAGTTTTCTTAGTAGCAGTAACCTATAGGAACGAATTGCTGATTGGTTGCAATGGGTTACTGCTCCTGAGCAAACTAAGTGCCTTTTATTACATATGGGGACACATGCCTTTTGAGTTGTAACACCTGCTAAACGCTTATTTGTATGCAATATTTACTTCAAATGCAACAGTTGCATAGCAGCTCACACACTAGCTGCACAGAGGGGTCTCATGGGATATAAGATGGAAAGATACATACTCATATTTTCTGTGTGCCAGCTCGTGTCCCTTTTGTCATCTTATTGGATATATAAGAGGCCAAAACAACAACAACTGGAGTCACCGGTGGAAAGCCTTTCACATTGTTATCCAAAGTCATGCAAAGTTGCATGCAGGAGGGAACTTTGTGCAGCTTCGAATTACTGAAGCAATATGAAGGGCTTTCACTGGTGACTCCTATTGTTGCTGGTGGAAAGCCATTTTGGAGCAGTTAGATTTTTATAACTGGAGAAGGATCTGGGAATTTTTGTAGATAACAAGTTGTCTAAATCCAGGCAGTGTCATTCTGTGGCTACTAAAGCAAATAAAGTTCAGTTCTGGGCTTCAGTCCTTAAGAAGGATATTTATGAGCTGGAGAGAGTGCAAAGATGTGCAACTAAACTGGTAAAGGGGTTAAGAGGTTAGACTGTCAAGTTGGGGTGGTGCTTTCTCTGTACAATTACATTAGAGGGGATTATAGGTATATAGGGGATGTGCTTTTTTTTCCATAAAAATGATCAGCACACCAGAGGCCAGACAGTATTGATGTTGGTACATGAGTGTACACCGTAGATAGGTGGTATGGGTCTATAGGGTTGATTCACTAAAGGTCGATAAGCGTTATCGCATGCTTTTTTGCATTAAAATTGATGTGAAAAAAAATTCGCGATTCTCTAAAGTATTAACGCAACGCGGTAATTATCGAATGAAAAGAAAACTAACGCATGATTCACAAAAGCACCTAAAGCGTTAAATGCGTTAATTAGCGTGCGAATGTGCGCCTAATTGGGGGATGCATTGGGCAGAGCACATTTTTCAGTTTTGAGTGTAAAAAGCTAAAATGGAGTTTGCAATGGGGTTTTTGCTTGATTTGGAGGAGGAACATCAAGTCCCCGAGCCTTCCAGAGTCATACGGCCTTGATTTTTTCGCGAAAGGGCCACTTTAGAGGGCTTAAGAGAGGATGAAGTGGTCAGGCGCTACAGGCTCAATAGGGTGGCAATATCCAGCCTGTATGAGCTGCTTGAACCTTCCCTGCAGCCACTGACTCGCAGAAGCCGTGCCGTACCTGGAATGGTGAAACTCCTGTGCTCCCTGCACTTTTTGGCCACTGGTAGTTTTCAGAGGGTTGGGGGGGTTTACGGGGGGTGTCCCAGCCTACCTTTTCACTGTGCCTTGGGCAGCTCCTGGACACCATCCGCTCTGTGTTGGGGAATTTCATCTCGTTCCCCAAAAATCAGAACGAGTGGAATGTCGTGAAAAGGCAGTTTTATGGGGTAAGTGGCATCCCCAATGTGTTGGGTGCAATTGATTGCACCCATGTGGCGTTAAACCCACCCCCAAAACAGGGAGCACATCTTTAGATGGTGTGTGATGCACAGATGAACATCCTGAGCATCGTGTCTGGGTTCCCCGTCTCCTCTCACGTCTGCACTTTACCATTCTTTTGAGACAGGACAAATGCCTCATGGGTGGCTGTTAGGCAAGTATTTGTGTCATGTCTAGCACAACTTGCCCACATTTGCTTTCTGTCTCCCACTGTAAAACCAGGCCCTGCCTGCCATAAGCTTGTTTGGCAATTTGAAAAGTGCCCTCTTTTGCCACTGGGAGAGTCAAAGCAGCTACTTGTAGTGTCACCTATCAGTCTCACACTGTCACATCAGTTGCAAAAGGGCCATGTTTTGACAGAGGGAGACTGGAAGCAGCTTATTTGTTTGCAGCATCTTATTACATCTTATTTTATATCAGGATATGCTGGCTACCCGTGCTCTAGGTTGCTGATCACACCCATTCACAGGCCGCGTACACAGCCTGAGTGAGCTTTTAATTAAGCACATGTCAGAGCGCGGTCTGTGATTGAGTGGACATTTGGGGTCCTTAAAAGCTGGTTCCGCTGCCTGGATAAATCAGGAGGCAGCCTCATGTACAGCAAACTTGAAAGAGTTAAGGCCAAGCACTCCGGGCAGCAGGATGTTCTTTTAAAACTTGATCTTTATTTATCCATTTAAAAACATAAAACGCCTGATGCGTTTCGTGCACATATGCACTTAATCATAGGCAGGAAGTAAAAGCACATCTTAGGGGGTTTAAATAGCAATATAACAGGGATTGACAAAGCAACATAACAATGATTGACAGAACAAAACCACACCTCCCCTAAATAAAATTAAAGGAGAAAAGACTAAGAAGAATATCATGAGTACATCATCACATAATTCATCATTAAATTAAGTTAAGTTAAATCTCATGACAAGATCAAATAATTCAAAAACAAATCCTAACGAAATACACCATTAAATTAAGTTAAATTAAATTCATAACAGCATAAAATAATTCATAACAAAGTCACATAACCAAGATCAATCATTATTATATACAGTATTAAGTTAAATGAGCAACAATAGTTAAAAAAAAGTTAATTCACAAAGAAAATTAGATTATTTTATTTGCTTTACTTTATTTTATTTTATTATGAACATTTTAAACATAACAAGTAATGTCAAAAACAGAGTTCAAGCCATTAGGGTAACACGTGCCTAACTGAAAGATCCATTCTACCTCAAGGCGCAGAAGCCCTCTCATACATGTCTGAGCCACGTTCATTTGGCAACACTCTATCTATGACTTGTATCTGTAAAAAGGATACATTTGACTCGCAACATTGCATGAAGTGTCCAGATATAGGACTATAGCTATCCTTAGCAATTATATGCCTAATCTGCTCACGCATCCTACTTTTTAATGACCGGATCATGCAGCCCACATACTGAATATTGCAATGTAAGCAAATCAATAAGTACACAACATATTGAGTGTTGCAATTTGCATATGCATGCATGTTAAAAGATTTGCCTGAAAAAGAACTCCGGAAAGCAGTAGATCGTTTAACATAAGTGCAAGTGACACACCTCCGTACGCCACATGGATATGTTCCCTTGGTCGCTAACCAGGTAGTTCTTGTGGGTTGCGATCTCCATAATGTAGGACAGGGGTAGAGAACCTATGGCTCGCGAGCCAAATGTGGCTCTTCTGATGGCTGCATCTGGCTCACTGCCAAATCTTTAAAGGAGAATGCAAGTCAAAATTTAAAAAGCGTACTGCCCAATAGTCCTCCTATTGTTTAGTAAAAACTCCACACTTTTGGCTCACCTAATGAAATATTTACTCACTCACACTTACTTCACATTTTCTAGAACAGGCAGCCATCTCTAAAAAGGTATTCTCCCTTCCTTTCCCTCCTTGCTTCATACTGCACATGTGTTTCATTCCCTCCCCCCCTCCCCTCTGCCAGATCCGCTTCTGATTGGCTGGTGGGCATGTGTAGCTCAGAACAGGAGACAGGATCAAGTTACACACATGCTCAGAGAATAGGAAGCCTTGTAGATACAGCCTACAGAAAGGACAGAGAGATTTCAGTGATGTCACTGTAGTCTTCACAGTGCTGTAGGCTGCCAGCACCATATCTCAGAGAAGCAAGCAGGGATCTGGGAATTTATATATGCAGTAAGTACTTAAAAAGAATGCCTTTAGACTTACTTTTAACCTTTTTAATGCCAATGACGTATGGGATACATCGTGGCAGTAAAAGGGCTTAAATGCCAACAACGTGTCCCATACGTCGTCGGCATTTAAAGTCTTCTCTCTGCAGCGGTGGCAAATAGTTTCTTGCGATGACAGCCCCCCTGGGCAACGAGCCAGGGGGGGCTGTCATGATGGTCCTGCGAAGCGATCGTCGCAGGACCCTTCTGGAAGCAGCAGAGGTGATCGCATCACATCTGCTGCTTCCCCCCGATGCCGCCACCCACTGGAGCCTGGAGGACCTAAAGGCAATCGGGTGCTTCAGGACAGGTAGGTGTTTGTTTGTTTTTTTTGAACTTACACACTTACACACATTTATACACACTTACATACATTTATACACACTTACATACATTTACACACACTTACAGTACACAATTTATACACTTATTTACACTCATATACACACTTACACACTGTCACACAACTTTTACACATGTATACACAAATACTTTGGGTTTTTCTTTTGTTTTGTTTTTTTTTCTTTTCATTTTACCACTTTGTTTTTAGTTTATTTTACCTAAAAACTGTTTATTTTGACAGCATGACTATTGGATCAGATATTCTGACCACTAATTACACTCTCATGTGAATTATTTTGTTGTTTCACTGATTTGCAAAATTTTTGTGGTTTTATCGCATTTTATCCCTGTATAAGTGTTCCTAATCTGTTTTTAGCTTAGCTTTGCCAGGTGTAACTTTGGTGTACAAAAATAACTTTACCTATTTTGAATTCATCAGAATGTGTACTTTCCAAAAATATATGGTTTTCTGGGGGTCTGTGTATAGTTAGGGGGGGTTACTGCACATAATGCGCTGACATACATATATACATAGGAATAGCTTGCGTTTTTTTTTTGGCGTTTTTTTTACAAAGTATTTTTCAGAGAAGTTTTTGCCCTTGATCCCCCTCCTGCATGCCACTGTCCAGGTCGTGGCACCCTTTAAACAACTTTAAAATCAGTTTTCTGGCCAGAAATGGCTTTTCTAGGTTTTAAAGTTCGCCTTCCCATTGAAGTCGATGGGGTTCGCAAAGTTCGCGAATATTCGCGAGTTTTGGCGAAAGACCGCGAACGGGTTCGCGAACCTTTTTTGGCGATGTTCGCTACATCACTAATTTGGGGTGACTTGCCTTTGTACGCAAGAAATTGTGTGAGATAAATGCGGCAAATTGCAACATTTTTAGGCGATTTTCTGAAATGTCATAAAAACTAATAACTTTAGGAAAGCTTTGCAGATTTGCAGATTGGTACTTTGGTGTAGAAACCACTCTTTACCCTTGTTAGATTTGTCAGAATGTGTACTTTCCAAAAATATATGGTTTTGTGGGGGTCTCTGTATAGTTAGGGGAAGTTTTGGCACATAATACACTGACAGGGGCTCTGTGTGCAAAAGCTGAGCTGGCAGGCGAGAAATCCTTATGCGCTATTTTCATTTTGGGTTCAGTACATACCGCAGACTTTGGTATATCTATGCATATTGGGCATCAAACTGTTCAGTAGACCTTAGGTGTCCTTTTTGGGGTGATTTGCCTTTATCTGATCTTTATCAAGAAATTGTGAGAGATAAATGTGGCAAATTGCAACATTTTTATGCGATTTTCTAAATGTCATATAAATCTGCAAACTTAGGAAAGCTTTACAGCTTGGTACTTTGGAGCAAAAACAAATGTTTACCCATTATAGATTCGGGGGGATGTGTACTTTCCAAAAATATATGGCTTTCTGGGGTGAGTGTACTTTTTTTGTAGCATTATCCCACATAAAGGATGTAAATGTGTTCATTTTGCAGGAGCTGAAATGATACATCATATGGGGGTATGTTCACATTGGGGCCCCTACATGCCACATACTTAGGTAAACCTATACATATTGGGCATCAAACTGATCAGTGGACCCCTGGCGTTCAAATTTAGGGTGTTTTATCTTGGTACCTAACACTATGTGGGAGATAAGATGCTGCAAAGTGAAAGCTTTGAGGGGATATTTGGAAATGTCATCAAAATTGCTAATTTTAGAAAAGCTGTGTGGCTTGGTACTTTGGAGTAGAAAGACATGGGTACCCATTTTAGATTCGGGAGAATGTGTACTTTCCAAAAATATATGACTTTCTGGGGTGAGCGTACTTTTTACTAGCTTTATCCCACATATAATGATGTAAATGTGTTGCTTTTACAGGAGCTGAAATGACAGAAATGACAGTACATATGGGGGTATGTTCACATTGGGGCCCCTACATGCCACATACTTAAGTAAACCTATACATATTGGGCATCAAACTGTTCAGTGGACCCCTGGCGTTCAAATTTAGGGTGTTTTATCTTGGTACCTAACACTGTGTGGGAGATAAGATGCTGCGAAGTGGAAGCTTTGAGGGGATTTTTGGAAATGTCATCAAAATTGCTAAGTTTAGAAAAGCTGTGTGGCTTGGTACTTTGGAGTAGAAAGACATGGGTACCCATTTTAGATTCGGGAGAATGTGTACTTTCCAAAAATATATGACTTTCTGGGGTGAGCGTACTTTTTACTAGCTTTATCCCACATAAATGATGTAAATGTGTTGATTTTGCTGGAGCTGAAATAACAGAAATGATTGATCATATGGGGGTATGTTCACATTGGGGCCCCTACATGCCACATACTTAAGTAAACCTATACATATTGGGCATCAAACTGTTCAGTGGACCCCTGGCGTTCAAATTTAGGGTGTTTTATTTTGGTACCTAACACTATGTGGGAGATAAGATGCTGCAAAGTGGAAGCTTTGAGGGGATTTTTGGAAATGTCATCAAAATTGCTAACTTTAGAAAATCTGTGCGGCTTGGTACTTTTGAGTAGAAAGACATGGGTACCCATTTTAGATTCAGGGGAATGTGT
Organism: Xenopus tropicalis; assembly: GCF_000004195.4. Lineage (NCBI taxonomy): Eukaryota > Metazoa > Chordata > Amphibia > Anura > Pipidae > Xenopus > Xenopus tropicalis. Next base: position 61,389,808 of record NC_030683.2, read on the forward strand.
ACTTTCCAAAAATATATGACTTTCTGGGGTGAGCGTACTTTTTACTAGCTTTATCCCACATGAATGATGTAAATGTGTTGATTTTGCAGGAGCTGAAATGACAGAAATGATATTTCATGGGGGTATGTTCACATTGGGGCCCCTACATACTTATATACTTAAGTAAACCTATACATATTGGGCATCAAACTGTTCAGTGGACCTTTGGCGTTCATATTTAGGGTGTATTATTTGGTTACTTTATGACCTGTGGAGATAAGAAACCATAGACTGGAAGCTTTGAAGCAATTTTTTTAAAAAAATCACAAATTTTGATAAAAACCAATAAATTTAAGAAAGCATTGCGACTTGATAGTTTGGAGTAGACAGACAGTTCTACCTATTCTGTATTCCCCAGAATCTGTTCTTTCCAAAAATGTACAATTTTCTGGGATAAACCTTCTGTTAGTGGAATTTTTGTCCTTGAAATATAAAGTATGCAGCTTTCTGGAGCAGTGCTTTGGAAATTTGGTAGTGTACTGCTGGGAGTTTTTGACCTATACAAGTGACAAATCTCCTTAAAACTACATATATTTGGTATTGGCACATTCAGGAGACATGGGACTTTCCAAATCAGTAGTATATTCATGCATAAAATAATTTTTGTTTCAAGTATGTGTGTTTATATTATGGAAAATTTGATTTTTTTTTTGCATTTTTAGACATTTAGAAGCCTATATCTTGTTACAGAATTGGAATTACACAAAAATTCTACCATATTTTGAAAGCTTAGGTTGTTCTGAAAAAACCGATATATTGTTTTCCTGGGTAAACTAAAAGTCCCCCCGCGGAAAGGCCCCTAAAGTGAAACAGTGCAAAATGTTCAAAATCTGTCTGGCAATACAAGTTCTGCTTTGACCAAAACGGCTCGCAGTAAAAGGGTTAATTTATATTAACCTTTCATTGTCCTTTAATAAAAAAAATAATGGGGGGCGTGACCTGCACTCGGCGGATAGAAGACATGTTCTAAGGCATAGAACACGTTCTCTATCGGCCGAGCGCAGGCCAAACCCTCCTCCGCATCGCATCTGGCATCCTTGGGACTAGTGATGAGCGAATTTGTCCCGTTTCGCTTTGCTGAATTATTCGCGAAACGGCGAAAAAATTCGCGAAACGGCGAAAAATTCACGAAACTAATCTGTCGCGCTGCGTAATTTTTCTCGCGGCGTAATAAATTTGGCGCCACCATTTTCGTTGCGCGGCGCAATTTTTCGTCGCGAGGCGTAATTTTTTACGCTGCGCGCGCGGCATAATAAATTTGGCGCCACCGTTTTCGTTTCGCGGCGGAATTTTCCGTCGCGCGAAAATAACTGTAAGCGCGCACAAATTCTACAGGTGGTTTTGTTTGTGGGTTGCACCTTTTTCACTGAGAACAACATCCAAGGGGTTGGTGAGCAGCATGTTGCCCCCGAGCTGATGTAGAGAGAGATATTCTGAGACAATTTGCAATTGGTCTTCATTTTTTTTATTTATGAGGGCCGATTCACTTAAGTGCGTTGAAACGAGCGCTATTTCTAGCATGCGTTAAAAATTTTATCGAGATGCTGTGTGTGTTATTTAAGTCGTGAAGACTATTTTCATGCTATATTGGACGCATCATATCAACGCATCGCGCACAAATAGTCGCCGTGTGCAAAAAAACGCACGCCATATTAGCCAAACACGGCATTACTTTCGAAAAACTACTGTTCTGAAAATGCCCATTTCCCTGCAAACTGGCGGCTGCATCACTCTAGGGCCAACACAGACTTGAATAAATCCCACTGCAAAGTACATATTTTGTTGCCAAAAGCTCATTTACTGCACTTTTCTATAATTACCGCCTGCCCCACGTAGGGGTTCATTTTCGCATAGCCTAATGCGATATTTAGCGCGTCTAAGTGTGAATCATGCGTTAGTATTATTTCTATGTGCAAATTAACGCATGCGGTTCCTGTTATCTGGTTGCTAATTTCCAAATTACCTTAGCAACCATGGGCTTGCTAACATAGAGTTGGAATGCTGGGGATTTTGGCTGCCATGGTCAGTGACTCCTTTTTGAAAACTGCAAAGAGTTAAAAGAAGATGGCAAACAATTCAAAAACTGTGAACAAATAAATAATGAAGACCAATTGTAAAGTTGCTTAGTATCACTACAGGGTTATGGGAGATAGCTCTCAGTACAAGTGAGGGAATACAGGGGTAGGGGAGATAGCTCTCAGTACAAGTGAGGGAATACAGGTGTATGGGGGATAGTTCTTAGTACAAGTGAGGGAATACAGGGGTATGGGAGATAGCTCTCAGTACAAGTGAGGGAATACAGGGGTAGGGGAGATAGCTCTCAGTACAAGTGAGGGAATACAGGGGTAGGGGGGATAGCTCTCAGTACAAGTGAGGGAATACAGGGGTAGGGGAGATAGCTCTCAGTACAAGTGAGGGAATACAGGGGTAGGGGAGATAGCTCTCAGTACAAGTGAGGGAATACAGGGGTAGAGGAGATAGCTCTCAGTACAAGTGAGGGAATACAGGGGTGGGGGGGGATAGCTCTCAGTACAAGTGAGGGAATACAGGAGTAGGGGAGATAGCTCTCAGTACAAGTGAGGGAATACAGGAGTAGGGGAGATAGCTCTCAGTACAAGTGAGGGAATACAGGGGTAGGGGAGATAGCTCTCAGTACAAGTGAGGGAATACAGGGGTATGGGAGATAGCTCTCAGTACAAGTGAGGGAATACAGGGGTATGGGAGATAGCTCTCAGTACAAGTGAGGGAATACAGGGGTAGGGGAGATAGCTCTCAGTACAAGTGAGGGAATACAGGGGTAGGGGGGGATAGCTCTCAGTACAAGTGAGGGAATACAGGGGTAGGGGGGGATAGCTCTCAGTACAAGTGAGGGAATACAGGGGTAGGGGGGATAGCTCTCAGTACAAGTGAGGGAATACAGGGGTAGGGGGGATAGCTCTCAGTACAAGTGAGGGAATACAGGGGTAGGGGGGATAGCTCTCAGTACAAGTGAGGGAATACAGGGGTAGGGGGGATAGCTCTCAGTACAAGTGAGGGAATACAGGGGTAGGGGAGATAGCTCTCAGTACAAGTGAGGGAATACAGGGGTAGGGGAGATAGCTCTCAGTACAAGTGAGGGAATACAGGGTTATGGGAGATAGCTCTCAGTACAAGTTGATACAGGGACTGGTCCGATTGCCATCTTGGAGTCAGGAAGGAATTGTTTCCCCTCTGCGGCAAATTAGAGAGGCTTCAGATCGGGTTTTTTGCCTTACTCTTAATTAACCAGTTAGGCAGGCTATATATAGGTATTAAGGTTGAACGTGATGGACGCATGTCTTTTTTCAACCTATCTTACTATGTTACTATGCTTATAATTGGCCATTCTACTACATGCTAATAATTAACTTAAATGTGAACCACCCTTTAAGTTAATCTGCCATGTTTTGCTTTGTGGCAAAATTCCCAAACAGGTTGCAAAATTCGCTGAATTGCATTGCAGTCAATGGGAAGACCAATTCCCATGCAGTTTGGCTGAGTATACTGCCTGCTACACACATGCCCTACATTGTTAGAGAACCTCCTATCCGCTATGCTACAAGTGTTTTCTCCCAAGTGAAAAAAGGCTCCCATTTTGCCAGTTTCTTAAAAACATGTCTGTGATTTTTTACATTACTTCTGGTTGACAGTTAATGGTATCTACTACTGCACTAAAAAAGTACCTAAAAGTACAATCTATATTTTATATGTTACTACTAGCTTACAAACACAGCCACAACTAATAATAAATATGAACAGATACCATCTGGGTGCTTTGTATCCCACATTAACATGAATATACTGTATATTTTTGTGTAAATGTAATGAATCTACTAAAATACTATGTAATGTTACACAACTTCAAGTATCATCTGATCAGTAGTTAAATGAAATAAAATCCAAATGTTGAAGTTTGAAAATAAAGAAAATTTTTATGTAACAAAATTGCACAACGGTGCAATGCACTTAAAAAGACTACATAAAAGCAGGAGGAGGAGGAGGAGGAGAAGGAGAAGGAGGAGGAGGAGGAGAACAGGACAGGATGGCCTCCTGAATCTCCCTCAAGTTCTGCCGCATAAGGGCCACATCCTGCCCCATAAGGGCCATATCCTGCCTCAGAAGGCCATAGTCCTCCCTCATAAGGGCCACCTCCTGGCGGACCTCTTGTAGGAGGTCAAGGAAAATATTTGCCCCCCATGTTTGGGAGGCAGCATCCCGTGCTCCTGGGGGTGCTTCTTGCGCTGCTGGTGGTGCTGCTGGAGGTGCTGGCTCTGCCTGATCATTGGCAGGCTGGGGATCCTGTGCAGGAGCCGGTGGTGCCTCTGCCTCTGCCCCATTATCACCCTGCTCCACCTGTAGCCATTCGTCTGTCAATGAAAGAATTTCAGTTTGAGAAATACAGCACTTGCTTTTGTACCGAACAAATGATACAGGCTGAGATGTGTCATGTAACTACAGGAAAACCATTATCTATAAGCATGGAAGGTATGGGGCAGGGCATCTATAAGCATGGCAGGTATGGGGCAGGGCATCTATAAGCATGGCAGGTATGGGGCAGGACATCTATAAGCATGGCAGGTGTAGTGTTCAACAGCAACCCTGTTATAAGATGTTTGTTATGTTTTGTTAATGTTTAGTGCTATGCAACACTGCTGACATTAGAGGGCGCCCTTTCCAGCAAACCAGATAGTATCATAGTCACTATGGGATGACAGTCATGTGACCCATTATGGTGTCATAGCCATGTGAGCAGAGCTGGCAGCCTAACAGTTTGTAAAATAAAGCCTATAGCAAAAGCCTCTGTGTATGTGTGGGTCCAAACCTTACAGAAGGTATGGGGCAGGGTATCTATAAGCATGGCAGGTATGGGGCAGGGTATCTATAAGCATGGCAGGTATGGGGCAGGGCCTCTATAAGTATGGCAGTTATGGGATGGGAAACACCATTAAGAGATAATCTCTATTTAAATAATCTGCAATTATGGCTATTGTTCCAATCCTAATGTTAAAGTATTTTCACAAACACATTTTTGCTCAAAAATAGCAAATTAAATAGGAAACAAGTGAGTGGTAATTTAGAAGAAAAACCTTTATATTAATTTTTAAGAAAATCTACCTTCCACTTCTCCCCTCAGCTCTTCCACAAGCTCAGTGTGACGTCGCTTGATGTCACTCCACAGACGCTGCAAGACGCGGACACTCAGATTGACCTGGTGATCCCTCCTGAGGCGCCGCCGCAGTCTCCTAATAATCCCCCTGCGGAGGGATTGGATACCGGGAGTCCCTGCTGGGTTATTGTCATATCCCTCCCGGTGCAGGAAGGATATAAAATACCGCAGCTGCGCCTCATTCATATTCCCAGGTCCAGCCATGTCCACGTCTTGCAATGTTTTCCACTCCTACTGGTCACAGGGCAGGGCACCAGGTATTTATACTAGGGACACACCCTATTGACGCGCGCGCCGCGTAACGCGCATGCGCGCAAATTACCGTGCGAGCGACGAATTCGTCGCGCTCCGGGCTTGTCGCGCGCACGAATATTTCGTCGCGAAACGTACATTTGTTCGCGCAAGCGTATATTTAGTCGTGTAGGTGTACATTTGGTCGCGCAAGCGTATATTTGGTCGCGAAATTGTACATTTGGTCGCGCAAGCGTATATTTAGTCGCGAAAATGTACATTTGGTCGCGCAAGGTTATATTTGGTCGCGCAAGCATATATTTTGACGTGCACATGTGAATTTTTACGCACAGGCCTCTAGTTTGACACTTAAGTGACAATTTTGACTATTCTGCTATTGTATTGAATGAGCCTCAGAACCATTATGCTTTTTTGGCTTGCACCTCCATTAAATAATTCAATTAATTATAATGAAATGCAAGCCTTCAATACAAGTACATTATGGCAAATGGCAATTATCGCCAGCAGCTGATCTTGGTTCAAACCTTGTGCCTACATACCATCACTGTTTTACCTCAGCACAGGCTTTTGGGATCAGACGGCGCAAATTGCAGCACGGAAAATTCTTGTGCCTACAGACCAACGATGTTTACATCAGCACAAGTTTAGAAATCAAATGGCAATTATCGCCAGCAGCTGATCTTGGTTCAAACCTTGTGCCTACATACCATCACTGTTTTACCTCAGCACAGGCTTTTGGGATCAGACGGCGCAAATTGCAGCACGGAAAATTCTTGTGCCTACAGACCAACGATGTTTACCCCAGCACAAGTTTAGAATTCAAATGGCAATTATCGCCAGCAGCTGATCTTGGTTCAAACCTTGTGCCTACATACCATCACTGCTTTACCTCAGCACAGGCTTTTGGGATCAGACGGAGCAAATTGCAGCACGGAAAATTCTTGTGCCTACAGACCAACGATGTTTACCCCAGCACAAGTTTAGAATTCAAATGGCAATTATCGCCAGCAGCTGATCTTGGTTCAAACCTTGTGCCTACATACCATCACTGCTTTACCTCAGCACAGGCTTTTGGGATCAGACGGCGCAAATTGCAGCACGGAAAATTCTTGTGCCTACAGACCAACGATGTTTACCTCAGCACAAGTTTAGAAATCAAATGGCAATTATCGCCAGCAGCTGATCCTGGTTCAAACCTTGTGCCTATATACCATCACTGTTTTACCTCAGGACAGGCTTTTGGGATCAGACGGCGCAAATTGCAGCACGGAAAATTCTTGTGCCTACAGACCAACGATGTTTACCTCAGCACAAGTTTAGAAATCAAATGGCAATTATCGCCAGCAGCTGATCTTGGTTCAAACCTTGTGCCTATATACCATCACTGTTTTACCTCAGGACAGGCTTTTGGGATCAGACGGCGCAAATTGCAGCACGGAAAATTCTTGTGCCTACAGACCAACGATGTTTACCTCAGCACAAGTTTAGAATTCAAATGGCAATTATCGCCAGCAGCTGATCTTGATTCAAACCTTGTGCCTACATACCATCACTGCTTTACCTCAGCACAGGCTTTTGGGATCAGACGGCGCAAATTGCAGCACGGAAAATTCTTGTGCCTACAGACCAACGATGTTTACCTCAGCACAAGTTTAGAATTCAAATGGCAATTATCGCCAGCAGCTGATCTTGGTTCAAACCTTGTGCCTACATACCATCACTGCTTTACCTCAGCACAGGCTTTTGGGATCAGACGGCGCAAATTGCAGCACGGAAAATTCTTGTGCCTACAGACCAACGATGTTTACCTCAGCACAAGTTTAGAAATCAAATGGCAATTATCGCCAGCAGCTGATCTTGGTTCAAAACTTGTGCCTACATACCATCACTGCTTTACCTCAGCACAGGCTTTTGGGATCAGACGGCGCAAATTGCAGCACGGAAAATTCTTGTGCCTACAGACCAACGATGTTTACCTCAGCACAAGTTTAGAATTCAAATGGCAATTATCGCCAGCAGCTGATCTTGGTTCAAACCTTGTGCCTACATACCATCACTGCTTTACCTCAGCACAGGCTTTTGGGATCAGACGGCGCAAATTGCAGCACGGAAAATTCTTGTGCCTACCGACCAACGATGTTTACCTCAGCACAAGTTTAGAATTCAAATGGCAATTATCGCCAGCAGCTGATCTTGATTCAAACCTTGTGCCTACATACCATCACTGCTTTACCTCAGCACAGGCTTTTGGGATCAGACGGCGCAAATTGCAGCACGGAAAATTCTTGTGCCTACAGACCAACGATGTTTACCCCAGCACAAGTTTAGAATTCAAATGGCAATTATCGCCAGCAGCTGATCTTGGTTCAAACCTTGTGCCTACATACCATCACTGCTTTACCTCAGCACAGGCTTTTGGGATCAGACGGCGCAAATTGCAGCACGGAAAATTCTTGTGCCTACAGACCAACGATGTTTACCTCAGCACAAGTTTAGAATTCAAATGGCAATTATCGCCAGCAGCTGATCTTGGTTCAAACCTTGTGCCTACATACCATCACTGTTTTACCTCAGGACAGGCTTTTGGGATCAGACGGCGCAAATTGCAGCACGGAAAATTCTTGTGCCTACAGACCAACGATGTTTACCTCAGCACAAGTTTAAAATTCAAATGGCAATTATCGCCAGCAGCTGATCTTGGTTCAAACCTTGTGCCTACATACCATCACTGTTTTACCTCAGCACAGGCTTTTGGGATCAGAGGGCGCAAATTGCAGCACGGAAAATTCTTGTGCCTACAGACCAACGATGTTTACCTCAGCACAAGTTTAGAAATCAAATGGCAATTATCGCCAGCAGCTGATCTTGGTTCAAACCTTGTGCCTACATACCATCACTGTTTTACCTCAGCACAGGCTTTTGGGATCAGACGGCGCAAATTGCAGCACGGAAAATTCTTGTGCCTACAGACCAACGATGTTTACCTCAGCACAAGTTTGGCAATTATCGCCAGCAGCTGATTAGAAAACAACAGACCACAAATTAGAAGACATTGGTCGATATTTTAGCAGAAGTAGCAACGATATAATTAGGAGCCCTTTCGGGCCCCATAGTAGATGATACTTGCAGGCATAGCAACATTGCAAGTAGCCAGTATAGGCCATAATTAGAAGAAATTAGACAATACTGTGGCAGCAGTGGCAGCAGCAGCAGCAGGTTATTAGAAAACAACAGACCACAAATTAGAAGACATTGGTCCATATTTTAGCAGAAGTAGCAACAATATAATTAGGAGCCATTTCCAGCCCCATAGTAGATGATATTTTGCCAAAGTAGCAACATTGCAAGTAGCTAGTATAGGCCATAATTAGAAGAAATTAGACAATACTGTGGCAGCAGCAGCAGGTTATTAGAAAACAACAGACCACAAATTAGAAGACATTGGTCCATATTTTAGCAGAAGTAGCAACAATATAATTAGGAGCCATTTCGGGCCCCATAGTAGATGATACTTGCAGGCATAGCAACATTGCAAGTAGCCTTGATAGGCCATAATTAGAAGAAATTAGACGATACTGTGGCAGCAGCGGCAGCAGCAGCAGCAGGTTATTAGAAAACAACAGACCACAAATTAGAAGACATTGGTCCATATTTTAGCAGAAGTAGCAACGATATAATTAGGAGCCATTTCCAGCCCCATAGTAGATGATACTTGCAGGCATAGCAACATTGCAAGTAGCCTTGATAGGCCATAATTAGAAGAAATGAGATGATACTGTGGCAGCAGCGGCAGCAGCAGCAGCAGGTTATTAGAAAACAACAGACCACAAATTAGAAGACATTGGTCCATATTTTAGCAGAAGTAGCAACGATATAATTAGGAGCCATTTCGGGCCCCATAGTAGATGATACTTGTAGGCATAGCAACATTGCAAGTAGCCTTGATAGGCCATAATTAGAAGAAATTAGACGATACTGTGGCAGCAGCGGCAGCAGCAGCAGCAGCAGGTTATTAGAAAACAACAGACCACAAATTAGAAGACATTGGTCCATATTTTAGCAGAAGTAGCAACGGTATAATTAGGAGCCATTTCCGGCCCCAAAGTAGACGATACTTGCAGGCATAGCAACATTGCAAGTAGCCAGTATAGGCCATAATTAGAATAAATTAGACGATACTGTGGCAGCAGCGGCAGCAGCAGCAGCAGGTTATTAGAAAACAACAGACCACAACTTAGAAGACATTGGTCCATATTTTAGCAGAAGTAGCAACGGTATAATTAGGAGCCATTTCCGGCCCCAAAATAGACGATACTTGCAGGCATAGCAACATTGCAAGTAGCCTTGATAGGCCATAATTAGAAGAAATTAGACGATACTGTGGCAGCAGCGGCAGCAGCAGCAGCAGGTTATTAGAAAACAACAGACCACAAATTAGAAGACATTGGTCCATATTTTAGCAGAAGTAGCAACAATATAATTAGGAGCCATTTCCAGCCCCATAGTAGATGATATTTTGCCAAAGTAGCAACATTGCAAGTAGCCAGTATAGGCCATAATTAGAAGAAATTAGACAATACTGTGGCAGCAGCAGCAGGTTATTAGAAAACAACAGACCACAAATTAGAAGACATTGGTCCATATTTTAGCAGAAGTAGCAACGATATAATTAGGAGCCATTTCGGGCCCCATAGTAGATGATACTTGCAGGCATAGCAACATTGCAAGTAGCCAGTATAGGCCATAATTAGAAGAAATTAGACGATACTGTGGCAGCAGCGGCAGCAGCAGCAGCAGGTTATTAGAAAACAACAGACCACGAATTAGAAGACATTGGTCCATATTTTAGCAGAAGTAGCAACGATATAATTAGGAGCCATTTCCAGCCCCATAGTAGATGATACTTGCAGGCATAGCAACATTGCAAGTAGCCAGTATAGGCCATAATTAGAAGAAATTAGACGATACTGTGGCAGCAGCGGCAGCAGCAGCAGCAGGTTATTAGAAAACAACAGACCACAAATTAGAAGACATTGGTCCATATTTTAGCAGAAGTAGCAACGATATAATTAGGAGCCATTTCCAGCCCCATAGTAGATGATACTTGCAGGCATAGCAACATTGCAAGTAGCCTTGATAGGCCATAATTAGAAGAAATGAGATGATATTGTGGCAGCAGCGGCAGCAGCAGCAGCAGGTTATTAGAAAACAACAGACCACAAATTAGAAGACATTGGTCCATATTTTAGCAGAAGTAGCAACGATATAATTAGGAGCCATTTCGGGCCCCATAGTAGATGATACTTGCAGGCATAGCAACATTGCAAGTAGCCTTGATAGGCCATAATTAGAAGAAATTAGACGATACTGTGGCAGCAGCGGCAGCAGCAGGTTATTAGAAAACAACAGACCACAAATTAGAAGACATTGGTCCATATTTTAGCAGAAGTAGCAACGGTATAATTAGGAGCCATTTCCGGCCCCAAAGTAGACGATACTTGCAGGCATAGCAACATTGCAAGTAGCCAGTATAGGCCATAATTAGAAGAAATTAGACGATACTGTGGCAGCAGCGGCAGCAGCAGCAGCAGGTTATTAGAAAACAACAGACCACAAATTAGAAGACATTGGTCCATATTTTAGCAGAAGTAGCAACGATATAATTAGGAGCCATTTCGGGCCCCATAGTAGATGATACTTGCAGGCATAGCAACATTGCAAGTAGCCAGTATAGGCCATAATTAGAAGAAATTAGACGATACTGTGGCAGCAGCAGCAGCAGCAGCAGCAGCAGGTTTTTAGAAAACAACAGACCACAAATTAGAAGACATTGGTCCATATTTTAGCAGAAGTAGCAACGATATAATTAGGAGCCATTTCCAGCCCCATAGTAGATGATGCTTGCAGGCATAGCAACATTGCAAGTAGCCTTGATAGGCCATAATTAGAAGAAATGAGATGATACTGTGGCAGCAGCGGCAGCAGCAGCAGCAGCAGCAGGTTATTAGAAAACAACAGACCACAAATTAGAAGACATTGGTCCATATTTTAGCAGAAGTAGCAACGATATAATTAGGAGCCATTTCGGGCCCCATAGTAGATGATACTTGCAGGCATAGCAACATTGCAAGTAGCCTTGATAGGCCATAATTAGAAGAAATTAGACGATACTGTGGCAGCAGCGGCAGCAGCAGCAGCAATAGGTTATTAGAAAACAACAGACCACAAATTAGAAGACATTGGTCCATATTTTAGCAGAAGTAGCAACGGTATAATTAGGAGCCATTTCCGGCCCCAAAGTAGATGATACTTGCAGGCATAGCAACATTGCAAGTAGCCAGTATAGGCCATAATTAGAAGAAATTAGACGATACTGTGGCAGCAGCGGCAGCAGCAGGTTATTAGAAAACAACAGACCACAAATTAGAAGACATTGGTCCATATTTTAGCAGAAGTAGCAACGGTATAATTAGGAGCCATTTCCGGCCCCAAAGTAGATGATACTTGCAGGCATAGCAACATTGCAAGTAGCCAGTATAGGCCATAATTAGAAGAAATTAGACAATACTGTGGCAGCAGCGGCAGCAGCAGGTTATTAGAAAACAACAGACCACAAATTAGAAGACATTGGTCCATATTTTAGCAGAAGTAGCAACGGTATAATTAGGAGCCATTTCCGGCCCCAAAGTAGACGATACTTGCAGGCATAGCAACATTGCAAGTAGCCAGTATAGGCCATAATTAGAAGAAATTAGACGATACTGTGGCAGCAGCGGCAGCAGCAGCAGCAGCAGGTTATTAGAAAACAACAGACCACAAATTAGAAGACATTGGTCCATATTTTAGCAGAAGTAGCAACGATATAATTAGGAGCCATTTCCAGCCCCATAGTAGATGATACTTGCAGGCATAGCAACATTGCAAGTAGCCAGTATAGGCCATAATTAGAAGAAATTAGACGATACTGTGGCAGCAGCGGCAGCAGCAGCAGGTTATTAGAAAACAACAGACCACAAATTAGAAGACATTGGTCCATATTTTAGCAGAAGTAGCAACGATATAATTAGGAGCCATTTCCAGCCTCATAGTAGATGATACTTGCAGGCATAGCAACATTGCAAGTAGCCTTGATAGGCCATAATTAGAAGAAATGAGATGATATTGTGGCAGCAGCGGCAGCAGCAGCAGCAGGTTATTAGAAAACAACAGACCACAAATTAGAAGACATTGGTCCATATTTTAGCAGAAGTAGCAACGATATAATTAGGAGCCATTTCCGGCCCCAAAGTAGATGATACTTGCAGGCATAGCAACATTGCAAGTAGCCAGTATAGGCCATAATTAGAAGAAATTAGACGATACTGTGGCAGCAGCGGCAGCAGCAGGTTATTAGAAAACAACAGACCACAAATTAGAAGACATTGGTCCATATTTTAGCAGAAGTAGCAACGGTATAATTAGGAGCCATTTCCGGCCCCAAAGTAGACGATACTTGCAGGCATAGCAACATTGCAAGTAGCCAGTATAGGCCATAATTAGAAGAAATTAGACGATACTGTGGCAGCAGCGGCAGCAGCAGCAGCAGGTTATTAGAAAACAACAGACCACAAATTAGAAGACATTGGTCCATATTTTAGCAGAAGTAGCAACGGTATAATTAGGAGCCATTTCCGGCCCCAAAGTAGATGATACTTGCAGGCATAGCAACATTGCAAGTAGCCAGTATAGGCCATAATTAGAAGAAATTAGACAATACTGTGGCAGCAGCAGCAGCTTATTAGAAAACAACAGACCACAAATTAAAAGACATTGGTCCATATTTTAGCAGAAGTAGCCACAATATAATTAGGAGCCATTTCCAGCCCCAAAGTAGATGATATTTTGCAGGAGTAGCCACAATATAATTAGGAGCCATTTCCAGCCCCAAAGTAGATGATATTTTGCAGGAGTAGCCACAATATAATTAGGAGCCATTTCCAGCCCCAAAGTAGATGATATTTTGCAGGAGTAGCCACAATATAATTAGGAGCCATTTCCAGCCCCAAAGTAGATGATATTTTGCAGGAGTAGCCACAATATAATTAGGAGCCATTTCAGACCCCAAATTAGAAGAAATTAGAATTTAAGAAAGAGTAGCAACATTGTAAGGAGCCTTGATATACCACAAATTAGAATATGATATGAGATGATATAGTGGCAGCAGCAGCAGCAGCAGCAGCTAGATTATTAGGGGAATATTAGGCAGAAATTGAGAGAGGAGGGTACATCTGGGAGGAGAGGAGGAAGGAGAGGAGGCTAGTCCCTGATGTCAGCAATGGGCACATGGATATCCCCGCTAATCCATGCCTCATTCATTTTAATAAATGATAGCCTATCCACGCTGCCAGTGGATAGGCGTGTCCGCTTCTCCGTGACCACCCCACCTGCGGCACTGAAGACACGCTCTGACAGGACACTGGCAGGGGGGCAAGCCAGCACCTCCAGAGCGTATTGTGCCAGTTCTGGCCACTGGTCGAGCCTCGACACCCAAAAATTCATGGGGTCATCATCAGTGTGCATGGCGTCCTGCACACTCACAGACCCCATGTAGTCAGCCACCATATTCTCCAGCCGTTTTTGGTGGTGACTTTGGGTGCTAACCAGGCCTGCTGCTGCCTGGCGAGGCTCGAAGAAGCTTCTCCACACATCCATTAGATTCCCACCACCTCTAGCTGTGCTGCTGCTGCTGCTGCTGCTGCTAGACTCCTGTCTCTGCTGGATGTGTGGAGTAGTGGAGGCCTGAGTGTCAGGCTGGGGGAAGGCCTCCATCAGCTTGGCGCACAGAGCCCTTTTCAATTGACCCACCCTCCTCTCTCTCTGGCTGGGTACAAGGAACTGCGCCATCTTTTCCTTGTACCGTGGGTCAATCATTGTAGCCACCCAGTAATCCTCCCGGTCTTTAATGGCGCAGATCCGGGAATCACTCCGGAGGCATGTCTGCATATGGGCAGCCATGTAGAAGAGGTGTCCCCGACCAACCTCTTCTTGACTGCCCTGGAGATGCAGCAGGTCATCTCCTGCCTCCTCCCCCTGCTCTGTGTCTTCCCAGCCGCGGACAACAGCTGGGGTGGTAGGGTGGCGTGGGCCCTGCTCCCCCTGCTCAGCAGGCACCCAGTCCTCCTCTCCTTCATCCTCCTCATCAGGCATGTCCTCCTCATCATGCCTCGCAGCCCCTTCCACCTGCCTACGGGGCCTGCACTCCTCCTCCTCCTCCTCAGGCACGTCACCCTCCTCTAGCAGGCCATCCAACGTGCACTTGAGGAGGAAAACCAGGGGTATGATGTCGCTCACACACGCATTGTCCCTGCTAACAAAGCGTGTGGCTTGCTCAAAGGGGCAAGTACTCGGCAGAGCTGCCTCATCTGCTGCCACTGCTCAGTACTAAAATATCCCAAATTTGCCCCCTGAGTACCCCTGGCACTGTGCTCCAGCAGGTAGTTGCTGACCGCCCAGCGCTGCTCTACAAGGCGCTCCACCATGTGCAGGGTAGAATTCCAGCGCGTCGGCAGGTCACAGATCAGCCGGTGGGGTGGCAAGCTATGTTGCCGCTGCATCCGTGACAAAGACGCGCTGGCGGTGGGGGACCTGCGGAAGTGGCCGCATACCCTACGTGCCTTCTCCAGCACAACTCCCAACCCTGTGTAGCTCTTCAGGAAGTGCTGAACCACAAGGTTGAGAACATGTGCAAAGCAAGGCACGTGGGTCAGACAGCCTAGGTGGAGGGCGGCCAGCAGGTTGCGACCATTGTCGCACACAACATTCCCTGCTTGGAGCTGGCGGGGAGTGAACCACCGCTGCACCTGAGTCTGGAAGGCGGCATGGAGCTCAGGTGCAGTATGACTCCTCTCTCCAAGGCAGAGGAGTTGCAGCACAGCCTGGCAGCGCTTGTACTGCACTGAAGCTTAACTGCGGGGGCGCTTCAGGGGTGGCTCATCCATAGTGGAGGAGGAGGAGGAGGAAGTGGCCGTGTGGGGTTTGCCCTTTACCCCACGGGGAGGCACCTCTAGCCTGAGGGGAGTCCTGCTGCCTGCACCCTCCCCAGCACTCATGAGGGTGACCCAGTGGGCAGTGTAGGAAATGTATCGCCCCTGCCCATGCCTGCTGGTCCAGGTGTCTGTGGTGCAGTGCACCCTGCCCCCAACAGCATAGTCGAGGGACAGGGACACATTATCCACCACCTGCTGGTGGAGGGCAGGGACGGCCTTCCTGGCAAAATAATGGCGGCTGGGGATCCACCAGTTAGGGGCAGCGCAAGCCATCAGCTCTCGGAAGGGGGCTGCGTCAACCAGCTGATAGGGCAGCAGCTGCACTGCCAGAAGCTTTGCCAGGCAGGCATTGAGCCTCTGCACTTGGGGGTGGCTGGAGGAAAGAGGTGCCTTGCGGCCAAGGAACTGGGGGAGGGAGACCTGCCGGGTCAGGGGCTGTGCAGATGGCAATAAGGAGGAGACAGAGGGGGCTGCAGAAGAGGCAGAGCTGCACAGTGGCCGCCTCCTACTGTGAGCCTCAGAATCCTCTTCCCTTGCTACAGGGATTGGAGAGCTAGCACCTGTTCCCTGGGGAATGGGAGGAGGTGGACAGGAAGCACCGCTGCCGCCCGGTGCCCTGCCACTTTGGTGCTGCTCCCACGTCATCCTGTGATGACGTTTCATATGGGAACTTAATGCTGATGTTCCCATATGTGACCCTGTCTGCCCCCTACGTACTTTCTGTCGGCAAAGGTGACAGACTGCTACTGATGGGTCCTGACTCTGGCACGTAAAAAATGCCCACACTGCTGAAGTGCGGGCCACCACCTTGCCTGCTGTGGAGGGCTGGGGACCTGAAGGCTGAAGGTCCCTGCCCATACGCCCAGAGCCTGTGGACCCAGGTGCAGTGCTGCCCTGTTGCCTACCCCCCCTAGCAGTGGTTGGTGGGGTCTTCTGCTTCTTTGGGGCCGGCTCTTCATCAGCAGCATCACTAACAACAACACACAGCTCCCCCTCTGAACTGCTGCTGTTATCCTCCTGAGCCGGCACCCAGGATCTGTCCCCATCATCCTCAACATCCTCCCCCAAATCAGACCCTGCATCCACATCCACATCTGGCTCATCAGCCTGCTGCCCTGCCATTAAGGGACCCTGCCCAACATCCCCTACAGCTGATGTGGTGTGCTGTGCCACATACACCTCCTCCTCATCAGACTGGAATGCCCCCCCCATACCTGTCTGATCATCAAAAAGATCCTGGGTGTCTGGGCTGAAGTCCACCTCAGGATCAAATAATAAGGGGGATAGCATGCCCCTTATCACTGAGCTAGCAGGTGATGCCACCTCCTGCTGCTCACTAGAGTCTGCAGCAGACGAGGTAGCCTGGGTGAGCCAGTCCATAACTGCCTCTGCCTGCTGTGACTGAATAGGTCGCGAAGTGGTGGCAAACAAATCTGGCAAAGTCTTGCGACTGCCAGTTGCCCCACTGCGACCTGCCACCTGCTGCTGTTGCAGCTGCTACTGCTGTGACTGCTGCTGTTGCAGCTGCTGCCCTATATTGGCCAGACTGGGCATAGCACGTGTGCTGGGCTCTTGCCCACAGCTAGCACCACGGCTTCTCCCACCTAAACCACCCTTGCCTCCCACCCCACCCTCACCACCCACACCTCCCTTCCTCCCACCCTCACCACCCACACCACCCTTCCTCCCACCCCCACCACCCTTGCCTCCCATCCCACCCTTCCTCCCTCTCCCACGGCCCGTCATCCTGGACCAACTAAAAAAGAAAAAACAATAGGGGGGGTTTGGATATTTGGGGGAAGGTAGGGATAAATAAATAAAAGACTAAACCCCAGAAGTGTGCACCCACAAGGGATACACACACACAAACAAAGACAGACAAACGTAGCCCTAACAAGGGCTCTTGGGTCTCACAGGGGAGCAGGCAAGCAGAAGAGGGAAAGCAGTGAACTGAAATCCACAACGTCCACTTGCACTGACTCACAGAAAGCTCTAACAAATCCTACCTCTAGCTAAACAGACAACTCACACACCTCAGCTCCTACTCTATCCACTACCAAAAACGCACTGAGTAATGGCCGCCTCTGCACCTCCTTATATGGACAGTGGGAGGGCTCCAATCTAATTGGCTAATGTGGAAGAAATGGGCAAGGCTAAAATGACGTTTCCGTTTGTCGCGCGTTTTTTTTTTGTCGCACGGCGCACACGTAAAAAATTTGGCCGCGCGCGCAAAAATAACCGCGCGACAAAAAAATTTGGACGTACGTAAAAAAATTTCCGCGCAGCGAAACGAGCCGCACGGCGAATTTTTTGCGCCGTTTCGCGAAACGCAAAAGTTCGCCGCGAAACCGACGCTGGCGAATTTTTTCGCTCATCCCTACTTGGGACCCATCTTACCTTGCCCCGCAGCATCCCCCGCCGAACAGGCCTGAAGCCACCACAAGCCTCCACAGGCAGCCGCAAATCGAGGCCGCGGCTTAAACATATTGTATGGCTCTCATGGAATTACATTTCAAAATATGTGGTGTTTATGGCTCTCTCAGCCAAAAAGGTTCCCAACCCCTGATGTAGGAGAAAGGAAATTGCCTAGAGTTAGAGCTTTTCGTGCAACAAATTTACAACCTCTTTGCAAAATCGTCGCCAAAAGGGGATCATTATATAAGACAGGTAAAAGGCTATTAAATACCTTCCTAATCTTGTAAAATTGGTTGCTATATGTAGTCACAAAAGTTGGTATCCCACAGTCCTTTCCATTATTAACACACCTTCGAACATTACCCCTATCACCACTCTTAGTGCTAATATCATTCCTTATGTTTACATTTTTGATGATACCTCCATTTTGATTTACCTTTTTATTGCTATTATCCTTAAGCAATTCCGATCTGTCAGTGTGCAATGCCTTAATAAAAGCTGCTGAAAGAGATCTCATTGTGTAACCGTGGTCCAAAAACCTGTCACGCAAAAGACAAGCCTGTTCTACAAACGTCTCCATGGTACTGCAGTTCCTACGTATCCTATAAAACTGCCCTAATGGAATGCCCCTAAATAAATGATTAGGATGACACGAATCGGCCCTCAGGAGTGAATTGCCAGCACAGGCTTTTCTAAACGTTTGTTAACTGCGTCTGAACTTGAGTTAAACTGTTTTTCTTATATTCTACCAACAGGCTCATCAATCTAAGTGAGCAGTCACTTACGCCAACCTTTATATGGGTTGGTGGGAGGAGACTCACTTATATGGGGGCACTATGGATTCTTTATGCAACATTATTTTTTATAAACGTTATATTGATGATCTCCTGCTGGTGTGGCAGGGATCAAAGACAGACTTTTCTGATTTTGTTTCATCTTTAAATGAAAATTCTTTACATTTGAGATTCACTAGTGAATTTAATGGTACCAATATTTTCTTTTTGGATTTGAAATGAATTGCTTCTGTTTCTGGGGTGGAGACTACCACCTTTAGAAAACCTGTGCTGGCAATTCACTCCTGAAGGCCGATTCGTGTCATCCTAATCATTTATTTAGGGGCATTCCATTAGGGCAGTTTTATAGGATACGTAGGAACTGCAGGACCATGGAGACGTTTGTTGTACAGGCTTGTCTTTTGCGTGAAAGGTTTTTGGACTGCGGTTACACAATGAGATCTCTTTCAGCGGCTTTTATTAAGGCATTGCACACTGACAGATCGGAATTGCTTAAGGATAATAGCAATAAAAGGGTAAATCAAAATGGAGGCATCATCAAAAATGTAAACATAAGGAATGATATTAGCACTAAGAGTGGTGATAGGGGTAATGTTCGAAGGTGTGTTAATAATGGAAAGGACTGTGGGATACCAACTTTTGTGACTACATATAGCAACCAATTTTACAAGATTAGGAAGGTATTTAATAGCCTTTTACCTGTCTTATATAATGATCCCCTTTTGGCGACCATTTTGCAAATTTGTTGCACGAAAAGCTCCTACATTATGGAGATCGCAACCCACAAGAACTACCTGGTTAGCGACCAAGGGAACATATCCATGTGGCGCACGGAGGTGTGTCACTTGCACTTATGTTAAATGATCTACTGCTTTCCGGAGTTCTTTTTCAGGCAAATCTTTTAACATGCGTGCATATGCAAATTGCACGCAATATGTTGTGTACTTATTGATTTGCTTACATTGCAATATTCAATATGTGGGCTGCATGATCCGGTCATTAAAAAGTAGGATGCGTGAGCACATTAGGCATATAATTGCTAAGTATAGTCCTATATCTTGATACTTCATGCAATGCTGCGAGTCAAATGTATCCCTTTTTACAGATACAAGTCATAGATAGAGTGTTGCCAGATGAACGTGGCTCAGACATGTATGAGACATGACATGTATGTCAGACATGTATGAGAGGCTTCTGCGCCCTGAGGTAAAATGGATCTTTCAGTTAGACACGCGTTATCCTAATGGCTTGAACTCTGTTTTTCATGTTACTTGTTATGTTTAAAATGTTCATAATAAAATAAAATAAAGTAAAGCAAATAAAATTGCTTGCTTATTTAACGTAATACTGTATATAATAATGATTGATCTTGGTTATGTGACTTTCTTATGAATTATTTTATGCTGTTATGAATTTAATTTAACTTAATTTAATGGTGTATTTTGTTAGGATTCGTTTATGAATTATTTGATCTTGTCATGAGATTTAACTTAATTTAATGATGAATTATGTGATGATGTACTCATGATATTCTTCTTGGTCTTTTCTCCTTTAATTTTATTTAGGGGAGGTGTGGTATTGTTCTGTCAATCATTGTTATATTGCTATTTAAACCCCCTAAGATGTGCTTTTACTTCCTGCCTATGATTAAGTGCATATGTGCACGAAACGCGTCAGGTGTTTTATGTTTTTAAATGGATAAATAAAGATCAACTTTAAAAGAACATTCTGCAGTCCGGAGTGCTTGGCGTTACCTTTTTCAAGTTTGGTGATTCTCCTTGGCTATGGGTTCGGGGCACCCTGTGCACCCGGACCACTTTTGGACTACGGTGAGCTCCGTTATCGCTTCTTGATTTATTTTGTAACTTCTCAGATTGATTATCATTATTGTGACAGACCTGGGGTATAGACACCCGGGTCTTTCTGATTTCTGCCGTTAAATTGTAACACTTAATACATGAACTGATTTCTGTCGCTAAATTATAACATTTAATATATGATTTACAATTTAATATTTATATATACAGTTTCAGTGTGTTTCTTTTGCTCTAAAGTTGCCCAAATTGTGGCTGCGTGTGCTGTACTGCACAATCTGGCGAACCGGCATGGCTTACCAGGCGATGGGGCTGAGGACCTGGATGACCCCATACATCCCCAAGATCCTGTCCAAGGTGCGGATGCCAGAGGGAATGAAGTCCGGGGACAAATCGTTACCAATTACTTTTCCTGTAAGTACCTACAATCTTTAATCCCATAAACAAGAAATACCAAACAGCTTCTCCAAAAAAAAAGGTTTTAGGGAACCCACTTTCAAAAGAAATGGTTTGAGCAGGTGATTCCCCCACCCGCAACACAAATAGAAAAAACAGAAAGAAATATTTTCAAACAACATAGGCCTAAGAAAAGATCCACAGATCCCTAATGTGGCACATTTATTTTCTTTTACGAAGCTGCCTAGTGGGAGCTGCAGGAGCGGTAGCTGTGCTTTTACCACTAGCTCTGCTGGTAGAGCATGTTGGCTCAATTGCCTTTTGTGCCTTTACTTGCAAGGAAATTTTTTGCTCTAGGAGCGAATTTTGCCTAGCCAACAATGCAAGTTTTTGGCGTTGTAGTTCTAACCGCTCCTCTTGCAGGCTTAACATGGCAGCCTCATGTGCAGCTTGGCGTGCCTGACTGGCATTGTAGGCCTCCCCACTAAAAAATTCCCCTTTAATTTCAGGATCACGTTGTGGGGACTGGAGCAGAGATGAGGAGCATCCACCTTTTGGAAAAAAGAAAAAGACTTTATTTAATTTTTTGTTATTATGTTCATGATGCAAACTTCATGGACAATAATGATTGTCATTTGTTTTAAAACATGAAAAAGTAGTAAAAATAATTAGCGGGGTGCACTCACCGGGTCAGTCCCTTCATTACAAAGTCCCGTGCTACCACGTCCTGAGGCGCCCCCGGTCCAGGGGTGAATCCAACAGTGCGGAAAAAATATAGAACACACGGAGCACTTGGGACCTACTTCTCATTAAAAAATCATTTTATTGGTTCCATTAAAATCATCACAGTGTACTATACATATATAGTACACTGTGATGATTTTAATGGAACCAATAAAATGATTTTTTAATGAGAAGTAGGTCCCAAGTGCTCCGTCTGTTCTATATTTTTTTCCGCACTGTTTTAAAACATGAAGTTTATTTTGCAAAAACTATTTGTGGACATTGATTCATTCCAAATGAGCCAAAAAGGTAAAATCAAGTTGAAAATATTGACTGTCCAAAAGTACAAGATGAACTGACTTCACCTAACCCAGCAAGACACACTTGTCCAATAACACACCTATCTTATTAGCAACAAACTGCACTTCTGTAATTGAAACACATGCAATATACACGGACACAATTTACTATTATGCCACTGCACAAGCCTAACACAAAACACAGGTCTAACAAAATTTGGTAACAAAAATACCTGGAATGGGAGAAGATGACAATTGTCTGCGTCTCCTTGTGCCAGGTTGTGGTAAGGATAAATCTGTTGTAGAAAACATTGTATTCCATTAATATTAAGCTTCTCTGCAAGAGTAAATACACTTGTATTAATGTCATTATACCTACCTTTGCCAACATTCCTGTCAGAATCGAAGGTGCTGCCAGACATGGATAAAAGGTAGGAGCTGCTCCTCATACCTCGTGAAGAACACTTTTTTTAAAGGGCCACCTCCAGTTCCAGATCTAAATAAAATATATGAATGCTTTTATTGTGTTGCCTCCAATAAGCAAGCCATAACAATGCACTCACTTTTTGTTCCTCATTGTTGCCCCAATCAATTCCCTTTACTTTCAAGTGTAACAATACTAAGGCATGCTCTGACACAAACCCTACTAAAATGCTGCAAGTTGCTGCTAAGTGGCCTCGCTAACTCCCAGGGCTCTCCCTTATACTCTGTGTTAAACAATGCTTCCACAATAATCCTCCTTGATAAAGGAGAGTACAGGGCATTAATTATTTTGGGAAATATTTCTTAAATGACCCACCTATTTACTGTCCTAATTTGTTGTTCTACTCCACAGCTTTGAGGAGATAGGTTGCGCTCATAATAATAGGCGTGCCATACATACATTACATACAAGTAAATTAAGTAGGAAAGAAGCCAAAAAGGAAGGAAAGACAGAGGGGCTCATTTATCAACGCAGCACAGCACACAAACGGACGCATTCATGATTACATGCCATTTTTTCGCGTCTGCTTTGGCTTTATTTACGTCAATAGCGGCGCTTCTTCGATGTGTTACCTGGGTGTGGCATTATATGATGACACAGGTGCACTGGAGCCTGCCCGATTGCTAGTCGCATAGAAAGGTAGAGGAGCACTATGACAGCCATTCAAAAACGTGAAGCATTCTCTTCAAGAGAAATTTATTTTCTAGTATAAATTCTAGATAAGAGAAGGTAAGCTTGTGTTATTAGCCTATATTATTATTATATAAATCTAATGAACTGAGCAATACTTTTTAAGCTCATTTGATTGTTGCCATATTATATACAAAAGTTCCTTTATGATAACAATATAAACTTTTACTTAATTTATGATCAATGATTTTGATTATTATAATACCATTAGCAAGATTGTGTTAAGAACAATTATCTAATCATAAAATAATAACTTTATTTCAATAAATAGGGGTTCAATAATTATACAATACACCAGACAATACAATCTGCCCTTTACAATATAGTAACATAGTAAGTTGGGTTGAAAAAAGACATATGTCCATCAAGTTCAACCATAATGCCTATATAACCTGCCTAACTACTAGTTGATCCAGAGGAAGGCAAAAAAAACCCATCTGAAGCCTCTCTAATTTGCCGCAGAGGGGAAAAAATTCCTTCCTGACTCCAAGATGGCAATCGGACCATTCCCTGGATCAACTAGTACTAAGAGTTATCTCCCATAACCCTGTATTCCCTCACTTGCTAAGAATCCATCCAGCCCCTTCTTAAAGCTATATAATGTATCAGCCAGTACAACTGATTCGGGGAGGGAATTCCAGAACTTCACAGCTCTCACAGTAAAAAATCCTTTCCGAATATTTAAATGGAACCTCCCTTCTTCTAAACGAAGTGGGTGCCCTCGTGTCCGTTGGAAGGACCTACTGGTAAATAAAACATTAGAAAGGTTATTATATGATCCCTTTATATATTTATACATAGTTATCATGTCACCTCTTAAGCGTCTCTTCTCCAGTGTAAACAGACCCAACTTGGCCAGTCTTTCTTCATAACTGAGACTTTCCATACCCTTTACCAGCTTAGTTGCCCTTCTCTGGACCCTCTCTAACTCAATAATGTCCCGTTTGAGCACTGGAGACCAAAACTGAACAGCATATTCTAGATGGGGCCTTACCAGCGCTCTGTAAAGGGGAAGAATAACCCCCTCCTCCCGTGAATCTATACCCCTTTTAATACAGCTCAAAACCTTGTTTGCCCTTGCAGCTGCTGCGTGGCATTGCTTGCTACAGCCAAGTTTATTATCTACAAGGACTCCAAGGTCCTTCTCCATTATGGATTTGCCTAGTGCAGTCCCATTAAGGGTATACGGGGCTTGCATATTTTTACATCCCAGGTGCATGACCTTACATTTATCCACATTAAATCTCATCTGCCACTTAGCTGCCCAGATTGCCAGTTGGTCAAGATCCTGCTGCAGGGATGTCACATCCTGGATAGAATTGACTGGTCTGCAGAGTTTTGTGTCATCTGCAAACACTGATACATTACTCATAATACCCTCCCCTAAGTCATTTATGAACAAATTAAACAAAAGTGGACCCAGTACAGAACCCTGAGGGACCCCACTGAGGACCTTATTCCAAATATATCTTTTGTGAGATGGTTATTTTAATACCTAACCACATCCAGTAAAGAATTCTGTGTATATGGACCCATATGACATTTTTGCACATATGCACAGTAATATATACGTGTTTTGAATGTTGTAATGGGTTATATAGACTAACATGTCTTCCTTTGAAGATTTAAAAAAAAATCATTCTAAATTATGCAACTTTACTCACGTACATGTACTTGCCAAATGCAGGTGGATCGATGCATGTTCTTGTGTCTCACCTGTACATACAACTGTATGTCCAGCCACATTTTTCTCAATGTGCTTGAGTGAGTATATTTACCAAATTTACAATGATAATTTTAATCTTCAAACCCTATATACAGGTCCTTCTCAAAAAATTAGCATATTGTGTTAAAGTTCATTATTTTCTGTAATGTACTGATAAACATTAGACCTTCATATATTTTAGATTCATTACGCACAACTGAAGTAGTTCAAGCCTTTTAGTGTTTTAATATTGATGATTTTGGCATACAGCTCATGAAAACCCAAAACTCCTATCTCAAAAAATTAGCATATATCAAGGCACCTCAGTGGGAAGTCTGTGAGAAGGAAAAAGTGTGGCAGAAAACGCTGCACAACGAGAAGAGGTGCCGGAGCCTGAGGAAGATTGTGGAGAAGGACCGAGGGGGACCTGCGGAAGCAGTGGACTGAGTCTGGAGTAGAAACATCCAGAGCCTCGTGTACAGGCGTGTGCAGGAAATGGGCTACAGGTGCCGCATTCCCCAGGTTAAGCCACTTTTGAACCAGAAACAGCGGCAGAAGCGCCTGACCTGGGCTACAGAGAAGCAGCACTGGACTGTTGCTCAGTGGTCCAAAGTACTTTTTTCGGATGAAAGCAACTTTTGCATGTCATTCGGAAATCAAGGTGCCAGAGTCTGGAGGAAGACTGGGGAGAGGGAAATGCCAAAATGCCTGAAGTCCAGTGTCAAGTACCCACAGTCAGTGATGGTCTGGGGTGCCATGTCAGCTGCTGGTGTTGGTCCACTGTGTTTTATCAAGGGCAGGGTCAATGCAGCGACCTGGCACCTGCTCACAGTGCCAAAACCACTGGTAAATGGTTTACTGACCATGGTATTACTGTGCTCCATTGGCCTGCCAACTCTCCTGACCTGAACCCCATAGAGAATCTGTGGGATATTGTGAAGAGAAAGTTGAGAGACACAAGACCCAACACTCTGGATGAGCTTAAGGTCGCTATCGAAGCATCCTGGGCCTCCATAACACCTGAGTAGTGCCACAGGCTGATTGCCTCCATGCCACGCCGCATTGAAGCAGTCATTTCTGCAAAAGGTTTCCCGACCAAGCATTGAGTGCATAACTGAACATAATTATTTGAAGGTTGACTTTTTTTTTTTTTAAAAACACTTTTCTTTTATTGGTCGGATGAAATATGCTAATTTTTTGAGATAGGAATTTTGGGTTTTTATGAGCTATATGCCACAATTATCAATATTAAAACACTAAAAGGCTTGAACTACTTCAGTTGTGTGTGATGAATCTAAAATATATGAAGGTCTAATGTTTATCAGTACATTACAGAAAATAATGAACTTTAACACAATATGCTAATTTTTTGAGAAGGACCTGTACTTTACAAAACTTCTTCTACATCTTCATCACATGGCTAGTATGCTTAATTTAACACCATATCTTATTCATTTTTAACCAAGGTAACCACGTTGTTCTATATTGTGCTAATTTACTTTGTATTAAATGAGTTATTTCCTCAAGTTTTCTAGATTCCTCTACTAGATTTATCCACTCCGAATACGTAGTATTTTTCCAGGCTCTAGGAATCAAGGCTTTAGCCGCATTCAAAAGATGTAGAGTTAGTTTATCTGTTACTACAGCATTTTCCTTATCATCAAAATAAAATAATAAACACATCAAATCACTACTTAAAATTTTGATACCCATTACTTTACAAATTGTGGTACAAATCTTAGACCAATATTCCTTCATTTCTACGCAGGTAAACCAAATGTGCTTAAAAGAACCTATTTCCTTCTTACACCTCCAACATAACTCCGATGAGGTAGGAAACATTACGTGTAATTTCTCTGGTACATAATACCATCTTGTAATAAGTTTAAATAGCATCTCTCTTATTCTAGATGCTCTCGATGCTTTGTGGATATTTTGCAAAATCCTTTGTCTTATTGTAGAGGGAATAGCCATTCCCATATCTTTTTCCCAGTCATCAAAGTATTTTAAAGATACATTTTCTTGGTTACCAAGAATAATTTTATATATAGTCGAAAGCATTTTTTTTTTTAACTATGTTTTTATTTATTTTTAAAGAAAAACAAGGTAAGACATTGTTACATCAAGGTGACGATACAGTATCTATTTTTAGGATTTAGTAAGTACACATGAACATAGTAATCATAAGAAATGTATACATTAAGTAGTGTAAAAGTATCAAATACATATACTTATTTTTGCATTTGTTATTGTTTTTGCTTTTGCTTTTGCCATGGGTTCCGCATGTCTTTCTGTTATAGACCTAATAGGTAATCTTAATTTACTGTAAGTTCTAAAATTTTTGGTAACTACCCTGTGCTCGTGCTGCAGTTCAGGACGTGTCTACATGATTATGTAGTTGTCCATAGTATGAGTCCCATAAGAACCAATCTTCTAGAAAGGATAATGCTTTGTCCTGTAGTATGGCTGTTAAGTAATCCATGTTCCGTATGTGTTGCACCTTATTAATCAGTTCTGGTATGGTTGGCATTGTAGGAGATTTCCATTGGGCTGCTATCAGGCAGCGTGTCCCTAGCAGTACGCTTTGCACCACTTTTTGAGTCTGCTTATCTATTCCCTGTAGTGGTAGTCCTAAGAGATATGTCAGCGGGTCTTTTTGCAGAGTGAGGCAAGTGATTTTTGAAAGAATTTCCGTAGTTTTGTCCCATAGGGTTGTTATTACCGGGCAAGTCCAGAAAATGTGGTACAGCGTGGCTTGCTCATGGTTGCAGCGCCAGCATGTGGATGTTGTTCCTGGGAAAAGCTTTCAGAGTAGCGATGGTGTGTGGTACCATTCGAATATTATTTTGTATAGGTTTTCCTTTAAGGTGGTGGATATGGAGGTTTTGGCGGCAACTCTCCAGATTTTTTCCCATTGTTCCAAGGTTATATGGATGCCAAGTTCCCTGTCCCAGTGTAACATATAGGGATGTGGCGAGTTTTCCATATGTTGGTCAGTAAGTATATTATATAGTGTAGAGATCATGCCTTTCTGTGATGCTGACCGTAAGCAGATGTATTCAAAGTTTGTTAAGTCTCGTTTTTGCAGTCTCGAGCACAGGGAGTTGACATAGTGCCGTAATTGGTAGTACATATAGTCCTTCAGATCATGGAGTTGGTAATATTGTATTAGTTCTGCTTTATCCATAAATTTACGTGTTTTCCCATCAAATAGTTGGTAAATCTGGAATACCTTGGTATGTTCCCAGATTTTAATAAAATGTTTTTCCATTCCTAAACTAAATCTAGGATTCTTTAGGAAGGGTGTCAACGGAGATGTTGTAGGGTTGAGTCTTAGTAAATTGTCTTTGGAGAGCCAAAGTTTAAGATTAAATTGTGCTGGCTTAGATAGAGATCCTATATCCCATTTCAAGTCCTCAGTCCACAGTAAGGCTGCAGGGTGTATTGGATCTAGTTGCAACATTTCTATTTCGGCCCACTTAGTGTATGCTATTTTTTGGTTCCAGTAGATTATTTGTCTGAGGTGTGAGGCTAGATAGTATTTATAGAAGATGGGGAATCCTATGCCCCCTTGTGTACACTTTGCCTGTAGTGTCTGTACCCGTATTCTATGTCTCTTTCTCCCCCACATGAATTTAAGGCACTTGCTTTGAAAGTGTTTAAGTGCTAATTTTGGTACTGGTTTTGGTAGGGTTTCAAAAAGGTATAGTAGCCTGAGGAGTAAATTCATCTTTATTGCTGCCACTCTACCAAACCAGGAGAGATTGTAGTCGTGCCATGTGTTGAGTTCTGTGATCAGGCGTTTCCACATTGGAGTAAAGTTATGTTTATAGAGAGTATCATAGTTGGTCGTAAGATGGATGCCTAAGTATTTCAGTGTGTCTCTTCGCCAATTGTAGTTAATGTTGAGTTGTAGTAGTTTTACTCTCGGAGCTGGGATATGTAATGGAAGGGCTTCTGTCTTGTTTTTATTGATTTTGTAACCTAAAAGTTGTCCATATGTGGTTATTATTTGGTGTAAATTTGGTAGGGATAATAGCGGTTTTGTAATTGTTAGGAGGACATCGTCTGCATATAGGCATATTTTATATTCCCTTTTTTTAATTGTCACTCCCTTTACGTTTGGGTTTTGTCATATTTGGGCCGCTAGGGGTTCTATGCATAGAACAAATAGAAGCGGGGATAGCGGGCATCCCTGCCGTGTCCCGTTTGTTATAGGGAGTGGCTGTGAGAGAAGTCCTGCTGTCTTAACTATCGCTGTTGGGCAAGAGTATAATGCTCTAAGTGCTTGGAGGAATGGTCCTTAAAATTTCATGGCCTCCATGAAAGCCCCAGTCCAGACGGTCGAATGCCTTTTCGGCATCTAAGCTTAATATTAAAGCTTCCTCTCCTATTTAGGCTATCAATGAGATTTATAACCTGTCGTGTATTGTCTCCGGGTTGTCTATGTTTCACAAAGCCCACTTGGTCTAAGTGGATTAATCGTGGTAAAATTAAGTTTAATCTGTTTGCCAGGATCTTTGTGAAAATTTTCAAATCTGAATTTAGGAGGGAGATGGGTCTGTAATTTGCACATGAAGAAGGATCTTTTCCTTCCTTTGGGATTACAGTAATGTAGGATTTCAAGGTCTCTTTGTGTATTGGTGTCCCTTGCAGGGTATCCATTATAGAGGTCTAACATTGCAGGAAGTAATTCTTTTATAAATAGTTTATAGTATTTGTATGTCAGACCATCTGGACCGGGGGTTTTGTTGGAGGGTAGGTGCTTGATCACTTCTGTTATTTCCTCTTCCGTTATTGTTGTGTTTAAGGCTTTTAGTTCTTTGGTTAGGGTGGGGAGTTTACTGTCTAAAATAATAAACACATCAAATCAGTACTTAAAATTTTGATACCCGTTACTTTACAAATTGTGGTACAAATCTTAGACCAATATTCCTTCATTTCTATGCAGGTAAACCAAATGTGCTTAAAAGAACCTATTTCCTTATTACACCTCCAACATAACTCCGATGAGGTAGGAAACATTATGTGTAATTTCTCTGGTACATAATACCACCTTGTAATAAGTTTAAATAGCATCTCTCTTATTCTAGATGCTCTTTGCTCTCGATGCTTTGTGGATATTTTGCAAAATCCTTTGTCTTATTGTAGAGGGAATAGCCATTCCCATCTCTTTTTCCCAGTCATCAAAGTATTTTAAAGATACATTTTCCTGGTTACCAAGAATAATTTTATATATATAGTCGAAAGCATTTTTTTTTTAACTATGTTTTTATTTATTTTTAAAGAAAAACAAGGTAAGACATTGTTACATCAAGGTGGGTACATTGTTACATTTGTTGGAGGGTAGGTGTTTGATCACTTCTGTTATTGTTGTGTTTAAGGCTTTTAGTTCTTCTATGGTTAGGGTGGGGAGTTTACTGTCTTGGAGAAATTGGGTTAAGGTCCCTCTTGGGGGTTTACGTAAAATTTTATATAACCTGCCTAACTACTAGTTGATCCAGAGGAAGGCAAAAAACCCCATCTGAAGCCTCTCTAATTTGCCGCAGAGGGGAAAAAATTCCTTCCTGACTCCAAGATGGCAATCGGACCAGTCCCTGGATCAACTAGTACTAAGAGCTATCTCCCATAACCCTGTATTCCCTTACTTGCTAAGAATCCATCCAGCACCTATAGTATTCCTTAAAACATTCTACAATCTCTCCTGGGTTAGATTCTAGCTGTCCTTTGTGCTGTATCACTGTTGGGGTGTTTTTGGCTCTTTCTCCTCTTAGTTTGTTTGCCAATAGGGTATGTGATTTATTGGCATATTCATAATATTTTTGTTGTGTCCATCTCAGTGATTTTTCCACTGTGTGGAGCATGATTTCCCTTATATTATTTAGTGTTTGGATAATATCTAGCAGAAGGCGTTTTGTTGGTCTTTGAGAGTGTTTGTATTCTAAGGGGCTGATTTACTAAGACACGATTTCGAATCCGAATTGGAAAAATCCGATTGGAAAACGAACATTTTCTGACTTTTTCGTATTTTTTGCGATTTTTTCGGCGCCTTTACGACTTTTCGGAAATTGTCGCGACATTTTCGTTACCAATACGATTTGCGCGAAAAAACGCAAGTTTTTCGTAGCCGTTACGATGCGCTCGTATCTTGTCGCTCCTTTTTCGTATTGAGCGCTCGTAAGCGGCGGGCGAAACTTTCAGACTTAGCATGATTTTGGAAGCCTCCCATAGGACTCAATGGCACTCTGCAGCTCCAACCTGGCGCCTGATTCACTAAAGTGCGTTAAAAATTATTGCACGCTTTTGCGCGCGATTCACCATAGTATTATCGCATGCGAAAAATCGCCATTTTCGCATGGGTTATTTCTCGCGCTAGTTTTACCGTTATGCGTTAATTTCCGTGCTGAAAAGAATACGATCGCATGATTCACTATAACTTTTGCGCGCTAAATATCGCATTCGGCTATGCGAAAATTAACACCTACTACAGGCAGGCGAAAAATTATAGAAAAGTGCAGTAAATGAGTTTTTTGCAATAAAATATGGACTTACAGTGTTATTTATTCAAGTATGTGTTTCCCCCAGAGTAACGCAGCCGCCAGTTTGCAGGGAAATGGTAATTTTTAATACAGTAATTTTCCGCAAGTATTGGCGTGTATGGCTAACATGGCGTGCGTTCATTTGCGCGACTATTTATATTTGGCTACAAGTGATGAAATGTTTCGCCAGGCATGGATTCGCAGCAAATTTTTGCACGTGCGTTGAATTTTTTCGCGGCGGATTTTTTCATGAGTTTTGCAAAACAATCTGCCAATGGCAAAACGCATGAAAAAATTCGCAACGCAAAAATTCACCACACGTCAAAAAATAATAGTCACGGGCAACAATTTTTTTGCCCGCACAACATTTTTGCCGTTTCGTGGATCTAAAGAAAGATTTGCTAATTTTTCACCAAAGATAACCAGAACACATTTGCTCATCACTAGTGGCTACTATTTATAAGCATCTACTATTTATATGATACCATTTATATGTGGCTAATATTTATATACACCATTTATATGCAGCGGCAATCTTTATACACTATTTCTAAGCTACCATTCATATGCGGCGACTATTCGCGTGCGTAATTTAGCACATGTACCAGCAAATACCGCATTGAAATAGTCTTCGCGAGTTAAATAACGCATGCAATATCGCGCGTAAAAAAGCGCGAGTATGCTTATAGTGAATCGTGCGAAAAATCGCCAAAATTAAGAGGCGGTAAAAATTTTAGCGCACAATAAGAATAGCGCACGTTTTATCGCACTTAAACTATTTTTTCGCACGATTCACTATAAGCATACTCGCGCTTTTTTACGCGCGGTATTTCATGCAATAATTGTCGCAACAAACCTATTACATGAAAAACGCGACAATCGGCAGCATAAAAATGGCGACATTTTGCCCTGGGAGAGCACAGAGTGCTAAAGAGGTGCTGTATAAAAGTTTATTTGCAAAAAAACCCCCCAAAATTATAAAAATCTAAGTAAGAAAAAAAAAGAAGTGCTAGAGATAATAAAATGGGCGGGGGGGGGCATTTAAGAATATTTAGCCAAATACTTAGGGGTCCGTTTGCTAAATTAAGTTAGAGATTTTAGACACAGAATAAATGGCAAATATGTTATGGGCACTTTATTAAACGGGGACAAATATAATATTGCAATTATTCTGGCAACAAAACATTGGATTGGCAGTTATCCCACTCGCCAGAAAATACGCTACTTATTAACGCAAGTTTTACTATTCAGCAAAATGGGCTCAAGACAAAATTGTTGCCAGAATATTTGCAAACATTTAACCCATATAGCATATTGATGTGTTACTGATAAATGTAAGAGTGTAGGAGAAACTACATGAAAGTATAGAATACCATATCAATGAAGGATAAATAATGAGTTCAAAAGTATAAAACTAAAAACTTTTACTTATAAAATAAAAAAGGGGGGGGGAAAAAAAACTTAGGGCTTGCTGCCCTTGAGTTCGGTGACTTCCCTCCTCAGTTCAGCAACTTCCCCCCGGAGCTGGGCCAGCTCAGCCCTCGTATTGTCCAGGTCCTCCTGCATGGACCGACGTGATCTTCCCTCGTCAGCAGGAGAACCTGGTGGCTGGCATCCGGGGGGCTGGGAGGGGAACTCAAGGGCCGGGGAAACTGGGGACAAACTGGGGGAGGAGTAAAGGGGGGGGTGTCCGGGGTCTCCATGGCCTCCTCGGCCTCGGCGGCCTCCTCCGCCTCATCTGAGTCTGGGGCCTGGCTGGGTCCTGGGGCCTCTGGGGCCTGGCTGGGTCCTGGGGCCTCTGGGGCCTGGCTGGGTCCTGGGGCCTCTGGGGCCTGGCTGGGTCCTGGGGCCTCTGGGGCCTGGCTGGGTCCTGGGGCCTCTGGGGCCTGGCTGGGTCCTGGGGCCTCTGGGGCCTGGCTGGGTCCTGGGGCCTCTGGTCGGGCCTCGGGGGCCGGTGGATGGGCCTCGGGGGCCGCAGGTCGGGCCGCTGGGGCCGGTAGAGGCTGGAGGGCCTGGGGTTGGGCCTGGGGAGGAGGCGCCAGCTGAAGTTCTGTGAAATAGTATTGCAAGATGTTATTAAATAACGGGGGCCCCTCACAACAACATTTTTTGGGCCCCCCTCCTCCCACGCCCCCAATGGCCCCTCCCCCTGTGAACCCTCATATCAATACAAAGGACACACAAACATTGTTAGCCAGGGCCCCCTAAAACATTCGTGGCCCTTCCCCCAAATGACTCACACTATGGGCCTCTCCCTGCTGCTTCCCCCCTGCTTTAAACTCATTTATGCATATGTATTTGACAATAGATGTGTATATATATATATATATATATATATATATATATATATATATATACAATAGGAAGTGCTGGGAAGCTGCACACCATAAGGAACAATAATACCTGGGTGCCTGTGGCAAAACAAAATCTAGACAGGCATGGGGTGACAGCACACACAGGATTTTGACAAGGAGTCACAAATATGTGAAATAATATTCAGAGGTTTATTGTGACCAACGTTTCAGTTCCTCACTGGCATTATGGTTGAACGTGATGGACGTATGTCTTTTTTCAACCCAACTTACTATGTTACTATGTTACTTTCATCATCCCTGACATTTCTTACATTTGTACCTTTAGTTCAAATTACTTGCTAAATCTTTTACTGAACGTATACTGTAACAGCATAATAAAGTACAATAATTACCTTCTCTAATTTCAGCGACCAGTTCTGGGCTCCTGCGCTTAAGGTCGGACCACAGCCGCCGGAGCTGGTGGGGGCCCACATCAAGGGCAAACCTGGCGAGTAAACCTTGTCTTAGCTCAGCCAGGATTGCCCTCTTCCTCTCGTGGACCCCTATGTCCCCCGGCGGTGGCTGGTCATATCCTGCACGCAGGAGCACGCTGATAATATAGCGCCTCTCCCCTGGTAGCAAGTCTGAAACCCCAGGCATCCTCTCAGTTTGCTGCCTCCAGGCTGAATGACACAAAATGGCCCCAAGTCGCACATGTCACGAGATTACAAAATCGCCGCAAAATGTCCACAATTCGCGAGATTACAAAATCGCGGAAAAAAAAATCGCCAAAATATACATAGTAATGTATTTTGCGCGAAAAAAATATTCGCCGCTACAGTACTGTATATTTTGGCGACAACATATTCACCACTATAGTACTGTATATTAGTAGCGAAATTCCATACATGCCAAGACTTTAGTAAAATTGAGTAAAAAGACACATACTTGAATAAATAACACTGTAAGTCCATATTTTATTGCCAAAAACTCATTTACTGTACTTTTCTATAATTTTTCGCCTGCCTGTAGTAGGAGTTAATTTTCGCATAGCCGAATGCGATATTTAGCACGCAAAAGTTAGAGTGAATCATGCGATCGTATTCTTTTCAGTGCGGAAATTAACGCATGCGCTAAAACTTGCGCGAGAAATAACCCATGCGAAAATTCCGATTTTTCGCACGCGATAATACTATGGTGAATCGCGCGCAAATTATTTTGCGTTTTTTAATTTTTATCGCACTTTAGTGAATCAGGCCCTTAGCATGATTTTGGAAGCCTCCCATAGGACTCAATGGCACCCTGCAGCTCCAACCTGGCCCAAGAAAAGTCACCATACTGAAGCTTGAATGAATCCGAATCTTTCGTACTCAACTTTTCGCGCAAGTATTAACGCTACGAAAAAATCGGTAGATTTTGCGCAACTTTCGGAATGGCTACGAAAAACTCGCGTTTTTACGCGCAAATTGTATTGGTAACGAAAAAGTTGCGATAATTTTCCGAAAAAAATCGCAAAATACCGATCATTACGAAAAAAACGCAATTGGACGCATTTGGCCAGTTCGTGGCTTAGTAAATGTGCCCCTAAGTGTTGGAGGAGGTTTTTTTGTTCTTGTAAAATTTTGTTCCTGTTTTTCTTAACTGCACTTGCTAAAGAGATGAGTTTTTTTTTAATGCAAGCTTTGTTTGCTTCCCATAATATAGCCGAATCTGAGTTTCTTTATTTAGTAAAAAGTATTCTTTAATTTTTTCGGTGAGTGCTTGTTGGGCCTCTTTGGGAGTTAATAGTGATTAACTATTTGTTAAACTGTGGTTTATTTGTAGTGGAATAGTTAGTAGAATTGGGGCATGATCTGACCATGTGATTTGATCGATATGCGCCTTTAAATTCTGTAGGCTTAGCTTGGGTGATATAAAAAAGTAATCTATACGGCTAAATGTTTTGTGTGGGTGTGAGTAATAGGTATAATTTTTCTGGGTTGGATGTTTGATCCTCCATATATCTAGGAGTAAGGCTTTCCTTATCAGTTTTCTAAAGTTTTGGGAGCAGAGGGTTGCCTCTTTATTGGGTAGGGTTGAGTGGCCTCATAGTATCTCTCAATTGGGAGAGGGCCATATTAAAATCTCCACCCAATATAACTTTATGGTTTTGGTATGAGGCTACCTTATTAAGTACCTTTTGTAAGAAATGAATCTGTCTAACATTTGGGGCATATAGGTTGGCTATTACTATTTGAACTCCCTCCAAGGTACCTTCTAGTATAATATATCGGCCATTCGGGTCCACCTCTTTTCGCCTAAGTTGAAATGTAGAAGTTTTGTTAAATAATATCGCAACTCCTGCTTTTTTTGTTCTGTTTGAGGCATAAAAGTAGTGGGGATAATTTCTATCTCGGAGCCTCCATACTTCATCGTTTGCATGGTGCGTCTCTTGAAGGAGAGCAATATCCGCGTGTTGTTTTTTAAGCTCCGTTAATATTAGTTTCCTTTTAATCTGGGAGTTTGTTCCCTTTACATTTAGAGATAGTAATTTAACCATTTATATTGGTAGTTGTATAGCTATAGTGTTTGTTTGTACTTTTGGCAAAAGAGGTGGAGTCGGTTGGACCTGGTTTGATGCGGATACCCTTTTTGGCAATGCAAAGTTTATGATTCATAGTTATGTTTGTCTTTGTACTTATATATAAACATTTTAAGTTTGTACCGATTTTTCTGTAAAGTAAGTCATAGCATAATAATGAACTTAATAACATCAACAGCAAAACATTAAAACAAAAATTTAGTGAACAGTTAGGCATCTTTATACTCATCTCATTCCGTAGCCACTCCTGTGGTAGGGGAGAGGGTCTCATGTTTGATATGTTATACGTAAACTTTGATGCGTTAGGTTTGTTAATCTCGTCCCTTTAGGGCTCCTTCCCAGGGATGTATGTGGGGGTTGGTAACCACAGTCCTTAGTGATTGAGGGTCGCCTGAGAGTCCTGGTTGTTAAGAGATATCAGATATATCCTGAGCTTTGTCCGGTTCTTTTCCATTGGTCGGTGAAATTGGTCCTGAAGAATTATAGTGTTAGAAATACTGGTTTTCTGTTTCAGGCCGCTAATAGGTCGTATGGGTTTCCATTTCCTGTTGGGGATGTAGGCTCATTTACATGTGTCGTCTTTTTCACAGTGGATTTTTCCCAGATGGGTTGCATTGTGTTGTATCTGGGAAAGGATGGAGGAGGTGTGGAGGACATTCTCTCCGCTATACCCAGCGTTGTTAGCAAGCGGTCGCTTTGAGAGATATCAATGTATATTGTCTGCCTTCTTTGTTAGCAATAAGCTTAAAAGGGTATCCCCACCGATAGGGGATCTTGTTGTCCCTGAGTTGTTGAGTAAGTGGGCGTAATGCCCGTCTTTTAGCTAGTGTGATGGAGGAGATGTCATTGTATAATTGTAACATAGCTCCCTGATGCTCAATCGTTTGCCGCATCCTGGTGGCAGTTATTACTCTGTCTTTGTTCTCAAAGTAGTGTAGTTTTGTAATTACATCTTTCGGTAGTTTTGAGTTTGCTTGTGAGGCTCCTAGAGCTCTGTGCGCTCTGTCTAAGCGTCATGCTTCTGGTGGTAAATTCGGGGACCAATGTTGAAAATAGATTTCGCAGGTAAGCTTTTAGGTCCGGCTGTTTAACGGATTCAGGTACACCTCTGATCCGTATATTGCACCGGCGGTTTCTATTTTCCAGGTCCTCACATAGTAGTTTGATTTGGTTTAATTCTGCCCGCAAGGTTTTGTTTCCTTCTATCATGTTATTTTGGCCCGTTATTAGATCATCTACTACACTCTCTACTTTCTCACTTCTGTCTCCCAGTAAGTTCTGCTTTGACACTGGTTAATGCTTGCGCTTCTGCATCTGTAATGGTGGCGCTCAGTGCGTTACATAGAGTAGCTAGATGCTGGGTTAGAACTGTTTCTGTGACTGGATTAGAGGTGTCTAGTGTAGAGTGCGGCTCTAGGCTTTGTACCTGTTTCGTTGGGCCGAACGGGCTGTTACTGTCACTTTCTGAAGGGGTAGTAGGGGAGTTTGGAGATCGTGCTGGCGCGTCTTCCTCCTCGCCGCCATCTTGGGAAGCTATATGTTTATCCGTTGACGAGTATTTGTTGACAAAGGGGGACATCGTTCCCGCTGTTTCTTTGGTTTTTTTCTTTCCCATAGTTGTAGGTAGCTGACTCTTTAACCTGCGTTCTGAGATTTGCGAATTGGTTGCGTATGGGCAGGTTGTAGGCGAATGTGAACCGGAGCTCAGGTAAAGTGCGTCTTGCTCAGTCCATGATGCTCATGCGCCCTCAGTCGAAAGCATTTTATCAGGAATTTGTTACTTATCTAGAAGAATTTCCCATGAAGTACTAGTAAAGTCTCCTAAAAATGGTCTTCCTTTAGTTAAAAAATGATGACGTTGGAAATAACACCATTGATCTCTAGGATGACTTCCCCACATTTCCTGGAGGCATGAAATTTTTTAGCAGCCAATGTAAAAACTTTTCTTAAGCGTCTTGACAGTACTGCTAATCTTGTCAATATGTTGTCATGAAATATTCCAAATGTAGAAGAAAACTTTACAAAGTGAAAATGTTTTTTAAAGGGAAATGAGAATGAAACACTATTAGTAATGATTAGCCATTGCATTATGCTAATGTACTAAAATAAGCCTACGGCAATTGCAAAGACTTAGTGCTGTCAAGCACAAGAGAGCGCTGTACTTTCGGGCCCTTTCCCCCCACTGCAGTACCCCCCCCCCCCCCCCCCGCCAGTGGCCCTGCCAACAAGTCTATTTCACAGCTTTCTGGTATATGTTGGGCTTTATAAATAATTGCCATATAAATTTTGTTTATCAAAAAGAAACTAAAACAAAACAAATAATTGAAGCTCAACAGTTATAGGTTTCATTTCTGAGTGCAATAACCTACACTGCAATGTATGTGTATCTGTATATATTTATGTTGGGTTGAAAAACCCAACATACTGTTCTTCGCTTTTGGCTTATTCTTCTGCTTTTTCTTCTTCTTCTTTTGCTTCTTTTTCTTAGCGCCCCCCATTTTCTAAACGCTACTCCTCCTACAGTTTTAGGGGTACAACACCCAAACTCTCCACACTTCACCGCACAGAATTAACACCAGGGTCCTCAAACTTTTCACTGTTGGTCACTAGGGGACTGCAGTTTTAGTTTTGAAAAATGGGTGGAGCCACCAAAAGCCAATCAGATTTTACCTATTGAATTTTATTGGTTTAATGCCAGGGTTCCCACACTTTGCACAGTCAGTCACTGGGTGATTACGTATTCAAGTGGTTTTTTTTTTAAGTGGTTGGAGCCACCAAAAGCTAATCAGGTTTTACCTATTGACTTTCAATGGGGAAATTCAACCTGCTGCCATTCTCGCAGTATTAACCACAGGGACCCCAAACTTTTCACAGCTGGTCACTAGGGGACTGCAGCATTAGTTTTGTAAACATGCTGCCATTCTTTAAATATTAATACTAAGGTGCGAAGTTGAGGGCGAGGACTTCCAAGGTAATTTTCTCAGAGATATTACCTGTGCCACGAGCAACATTAAGAAGGCAGCGGGAGCTTAGGGAGATTAATGCGTGGCTGAGAGATTGGTGCAGGGAGGAGGGCTTTGGGTTTCTCGAGAACTGGGCTGATTTCTCAATCGGCTACAGGCTCTTTGCCAGGGATGGGCTGCACCTCAATGATGATGGGGCAGCTGCTTTGGGGGAAAAGATGGCTAGCGGGTTGGAGGAGATTTTAAACTAGGAGTGGGGGGGAGGGTGCAGTGGGAAATTCTGTGGTAGACAGGATAGATGAGGTAGTGGGCATAGTAAGGGAAAATGGGGGAGGAGACTTGCTTCGGGATACTGATAATGGCAGGGAGGCCCATAAGTTGTTTACACGTCATTCTCACGCCGGAACCAGTATTAAATGTATGTTTACCAATGCAAGGAGTCTGACTGGTAAAATGGGAGAGCTGGAGGTACTGGCGTTGGAGCGGAAATATGATGTGATTGGAGTTGCTGAAACTTGGTTGAATGAGTCTCATGACTGGGCTGTTAATATTGGGGGGTATACATTGTTTCGGAGGGACAGGGGCAATAGAAAAGGAGGAGGAGTGTGTCTGTTCATTAAGCAGGAATTAAAAGCAAATATTAAGGAGGAAGTGATGGGGTTAACAGAGGGAGCTGAATCCTTATGGGTTGAGCTTCTCACAGATAGTAAAGAATCTACCAAACTAATTGTAGGGGTATGCTATAGACCACCTAATGTAAGCGAAGAGGAGGAGGCCCAGCTCCTGTTGCAAATAGAAAAGGCTGCTAGTTTGGGGCAAGTGATAATAATGGGGGATTTTAATTACCCTGAAATTGACTGGGGCAATAGTACTGCCAGGACAGTAAATGGGAACAAGTTTATAAACTTGCTGCATGACAACTTTATGTCACAAGTTGTTGAGGAGCCAACCAGGAACCATGCTATACTAGATCTAGTGATCTCTAATG
Organism: Xenopus tropicalis; assembly: GCF_000004195.4. Taxonomy (NCBI): domain Eukaryota; kingdom Metazoa; phylum Chordata; class Amphibia; order Anura; family Pipidae; genus Xenopus; species Xenopus tropicalis. Next base: position 61,429,994 of record NC_030683.2, read on the forward strand.
ACCCAGAACGTATAGCAAATGTGCAAGTGGTTGAACCCCTGGGTAATAGTGACCATAATGTTATTTCATTTGATGTTTGGTGCAGGAAACAAATTTACACGGGGGCAACAAAGACAATGAATTTTAGGAAGGCAAATTTTAGCTCCTTAAGGGCAGCGCTTCAGGGCATAGATTGGGGCATTATGTTTTCTGATAAAAACACAGAGCAGAAATGGTTGTCATTTAAAATGATATTAAATCATTACTGTTCTCAATTTATTCCATTAATAAGAAAAAGTAGAAGTGTTAAGAATCAACCTATGTGGCTTAACTCTGAGGTAAAGAAGTTAATAGGGAAAAAAAGGAAAGCTTTTAAGAAATATAAGTCAGAGGGGACAGTAGATGCGTTTAATGATTATAAACACTATAACAAGTGTTGTAAAACAGCAATCCGGAACGCAAAGATAGAAAATGAGGAGCGCATAGCGGCCGAGGCCAAGACTAACCCCAAAAAGTTTTTTAAGTATATTAATAGTAAAAAGATGCAGGTTGAGGGTGTGGCCCCATTGAGTTATAATAACAATATGGTTACAGCGGATACAGAAAAGGCAGATGTGCTTAACCAGTTCTTTTCTTCTGTGTATACAGTAGAGGAGCCAGTGGGCCAAGTCCCACCCAATAGCTGCACTGTTGCCTCAGCTCCAACTACACAGTGGTTGGCACAGGATATGGTGCTTAAAGGGTTACACACGATAAATGTAAACAAGGCACCTGGGCCAGATGGAATACACCCTCGGGTACTGAGAGAGCTAGGGGCAGAATTGCAGTGGCCCTTGTTTCTGATATTCTCAGACTCTCTTTCATCAGGTATGGTACCTAGGGATTGGAAGAAGGCGAATGTCATTCCCATATTTAAAAAGGGAGTAAGATCTCAGCCTGGCAATTATAGGCCTGTAAGTTTGACATCCGTGGTGGGCAAGTTATTTGAAGGCTTGTTAAGGGATCACATTCAAAATTATGTAGTGGAGAATGCCATTATGAGCAGTAATCAGCATGGCTTTATGAAGGACAGGTCATGTCAGACCAATTTAATTGCTTTTTATGATGAGGTAAGTAAGAAGCTGGACAGTGGGGATGCAGTAGATATAATCTATTTGGATTTTGCCAAAGCATTTGATACCGTTCCCCACAAACGACTGCTTTCTAAGCTAAGGTCTATTGGTCTTAGTGAAGTCGTTTGCACATGGATAGAAAACTGGCTACAGGATCGGGTACAGAGGGTGGTTGTTAATGGTACGTTCTCTACTTGGAGTAAGGTTCTCAGTGGGGTCCCTCAGGGTTCTGTACTGGGTCCACTTTTGTTTAATTTGTTCATAAATGACTTAGGGGAGGGTATTATGAGTAATGTATCAGTGTTTGCAGATGACACAAAACTCTGCAGACCAGTCAATTCTATCCAGGATGTGACATCCCTGCAGTAGGATCTTGACCAACTGGCAATCTGGGCAGCTAAGTGGCAGATGAGATTTAATGTGGGTAAATGTAAGGTCATGCACCTGGGATGTAAAAATATGCAAGCCCCGTATACCCTTAATGGGACTGCACTAGGCAAATCCCTAATGGAGAAGGACCTTGGAGTCCTTGTAGATAATAAACTTGGCTGTAGCAAGCAATGCCAGGCAGCAGCTGCAAGGGCAAACAAGGTTTTGAGCTGTATTAAAAGGGGTATAGATTCACGGGAGGAGGGGGTTATTCTTCCCCTTTACAGAGCGCTGGTAAGGCCCCATCTAGAATATGCTGTTCAGTTTTGGTCTCCAGTGCTCAAACGGGACATTATTGAGTTAGAGAGGGTCCAGAGAAGGGCAACTAAGCTGGTAAAGGGTATGGAAAGTCTCAGTTATGAAGAAAGACTGGCCAAGTTGGGTCTGTTTACACTGGAGAAGAGGCGCTTAAGAGGTGACATTATAACTATGTATAAATATATAAGGGGATCATATAATAACCTTTCTAATGTTTTATTTACCAGTAGGTCCTTCCAACAGACATGAGGGCACCCACTTCGTTTAGAAGAAGGGAGGTTCCATTTAAATATTCAGAAAGGATTTTTTACAGTGACAGCTGTGAAGTTCTGGAATTCCCTCCCCGAATCAGTCGTGCTGGCTGATACATTATATAACTTTAAGAAGGGGCTGGATGGATTCTTAGCAAGTGAGGGAATACAGGGATATGGGAGATAGCTCTTAGTACTAGTTGATCCAGGGACTGGTCCGATTGCCATCTTGGAGTCAGGAAGGAATTTTTTCCCCTCTGCGGCAAATTAGAGAGGCTTCAGATGGGGTTTTTTGCCTTCCTCTGGATCAACTAGTAATTAGGCAGGTTATATATAGGCATTATGGTTGAACTTGATGGACGTATGTCTTTTTTCAACCCAACTTACTATGTTACTATGTCCCCAAAGAGCTAGTCACCAGGTAACTGTGGTTTAGAGTTAGAAAAAGTGGGTGGAGCCACCAACAGCCAATCAGATTTTAACTATTGATTTTCAATGAGGAAATTCAGCCTGTTGCCATTCTCACAGGGTTACTAAGGGACTGTATTTTTAGGTTTAAAAAAAGTGGGTGGAGCCACCAACAGCCAATCAGATTTCACCTATTGAATTTTATTGGTTTGATGCCAGGGTTTCCAAACTTTGCACAGTCAGTCACTAGGTGACTAAGTACTCAAGGTTAGAAAAAGTGGGCGGGGCCATCAAAAGCCAATCACATTTCTTTCATTGTTTTCAGTGGGGAAATTTTACACCATTCTCACAGTATTAACACCAGGGTCACTAGGGGACTGCATCTTTAAAAAGAGTGTGAAGCCACCAACAGCCAATCAGAATTCACCTATTGAATTTGTTTGGTTTAAATTTAAAATGCTGCCTTTCTCACACTATTTATGTCAGGGTTCCCAAACTTTGCACTGACTTTGTCAGTCACTGGCTGACTACATAGTCAGGGTTAGCAAAATGGGCGGAGCCACCAACAGCCAATCCTTTTCCACCCATTAAATTTCATTAGTTTATATTTAAACTGATGCCATTATTTAAGTATAAATTCCAGGGTTGTTAAACTTTCCAAAATTAGTCACTGGCTATTTGCCATTCAAAGTTAGGAAAAAGTGGGTTGGGCCACTAACAGACAATCAGATTTAATCTATTGAATTTTATTTAAATTTTTATTAAAAATGTTATTTAAATTTAAATGCTGTCATTCTCACACTATTTATGCCAGGGTGCCCACTGTTTGTCACTGGGTGACTGGGGGCACACCCACCAACCACAATTTACCTATTGACTTTTATTGGTTTAAATTTAAACTGCTGCTGTTATTTAACTATTAATCATAGGGTCCCTTCTAGGGACTTCTGTCCCTGAAGAAGAACACATTTAGTGTTCAAAACATTGGATTAATAAAGATTTTTTGTTATATATATATTACCAGTTTTCCCCCTGCAAAGGGCCCCCTCCCAAATGGCATCTAATGCACCTCATTGCTCCCTTGCCTTGCTGAAAATACAGCGTAGCATAGCTGCCATGTATGCATATGTCATGGTGTGCAGACTTTCTGTTGTTGATCGCCAACCAAGTACATATGATCAACTTGCATCGTTCATTCACCTTTACAATGATTAAAACCTGCACGTGACTGACCAGACATGCCAGCCCCACTGCTTTATTCTGCTTGTAAAAAGCAGTATTGGATGTAGTTCGGAGTGGCAAGAGGGCCCTTTAAGGGGAAGGGGCATTTTTTCAAAATTGCCAAGGAAGATTTATTCTCCTGCCTATATACTGTATATATTAAGTCTATCTCTGTTATATTGAGTCTATAAATAAGTTTGCCCAGATGCAGAAATGCATAGTACCCAATAAGATGTTTGCTTTGATGACCAGTAAATGCTAGCTGCTGATTTGTTGCTAAGAGTACCAGCAACTGGGCATAATTGTGTCTTTCATTACATAACCCCCCATAAAGGAAGGTGTTATACCTGAACACTAAAAGCCGATCAATCCTTAAAAAAAAGGCCTAAAAAATGCCCAAATCATCCCTTCTATTCCTCATTGCTGCCACTGAGTATCTAATAAAAGTGCTAGCAATAAGAAGAGGAGGAGACAATACAACATACAGGTATAGGATCTATTGGAATGTTTGGGACCTGAGGTTTTCTGGTTCAGGGATCTTTTCATAATTTGGATCACTAGACCTCAAGTCTGCTAAAAATCATGTAACTATTAAATAAACCCAATAGGATTGTTTTACCACCCATATAGATTCATGCAGCTTAGTTATTAGTTGGTGAATTATTTGGTTATAATGTATTGTTGCTCTCCTGTAATGAGAAGCCTTTTAGTCATAGCACTCCAAATAATAAAGAACCCTTATTTGGAAAATGCTCAAGTCTATATAATAAATACCATACCTGTTCCCCCACTTACTTAAGAAAACTGAAGGGCAGCCATAATTACCAGTACTGTCTTCTTCTTCCAGAACTGAACATACACCTCAGTCTTGGCACAGACCTTCAACTAGAAATATTTTCTTAAAAAAAATCACCTTTACTTTTTTTTGTCAGAACTCCTAGTTAATCCAAATGAACCCATTATCCAGCAAGGTAAACTTCATTCAATGTTATGGACTGTTATGGTTTTTTTCTGGATATTTACATACTTTCATAGCACTCCATAAAGTTTCCCCTTTTGCACTGCAACTGCTCCTATATTAAGATTCCAGATGCCTTAAAATAAGAGAAGTTTCAGCTGAGACGTGAGATGTTTCCTCCCTAGTGTATATATCAACCTATATAGAATTACCTTAAACCACCCCTGCTGCCTTCCATACTTAAATGAGGCTCGGAGCCTGTACTACTAGTGCTCACTAGACCATGGGAGAACAAGCAGCAGGACAGTATATGATACTTTTCTGCTATCTGACATAAGCTGTGCTATCAATCTAATAATAGAAATCTACTTAATTGAGAAATTATATATATAGAAAATAATCATCTGTGGCCAGCACACCCTTCAATGTTTCATCAAATTTTTTTATTTTAAATATATTGTTAAAACCAACGTTTCGGTCCTTATTAGGACCTTTCTCAAGGATAAAAGGATTTTTTTATCCTTGAGAAAGGTCCTAATAAGGACCGAAATAAAAAAAAGGGTGTGCTGGCCACAGATGATTATTTTCTATACAGACATAATTTTGGCTAGCACCCCGCAGAATATTGAGCCTTGGAGTGCGGACACCATTGGGATTGATATATATATATATAACAGGCATGGTGTGACAGCACGCACAGGATTTTCACATAGGAGTCGCAGGAACACAGAATATTAATTAGAGGTTTATTGTGACCAACGATTCAGTTCTACACAGGAACTTTCATCCTGACAAATAGCAACTTGATGCCTGCATATAGACATAACTTTGGGGGCCAGGGCCTCCACAACATTTTTTTTCTGGGCCACCTCTGAGACACATTCTTTTGGATTAAAAGGTATTTTTGGATGTTTTGCTACCCGTGTATTTAAAGGTATTTTTGGATGTTTTGGCCCCCATGCAATTTGCCCCAAAGCACTGTGTATGCCATTTCTGTATCCATTTACTTTTATTGTAATTATTGAAAATTTCAGAGCAAAAACAAGTCTGCTAAACTCCTGTAAAATGCTATTTCTATAAAGTCTTCCTTGTTAAAACATTACTTGCACTCCCCTCCAGGTGATATTTAAAGCAGCATATCATATCTGGAAAGGAGAAGTATTATGGGTATGGCACACAACTGTGGTGGGATAGGAAAATACATATATAAAATACATGACCATTCCCTAATCCCTAAAGTAATAATTCAAAAACAATGAAATGTTCCTTGGCTTATTTCTTGAAGCCCTATGAATTCCTGTTGAGTACAAATGTTGCATTTATCTATATATTTACACGTCTGCAGGGGTTGAATGTAATACATTTACCACTAAATACAAGGGCTAAAGAGAAAGTCATGGTAGTAATCAAGAATAACATGTAAATCTTCTTTGGATATTTTGAACCTAACAGCAAGTTAGGAAATTTTGCCCTAGAAAACTGTGACATGCTTTATTATGTTACCTGTTGATATTCTAACAGTAATACATTTATGCAATAATCACAATAATAAATCCAGACTAGCAATACCTTCTTACAGCCACATAGCTTCCTGTTGTGTTATACAATCACAGATTATGTAAAATATTCAAAATAATTTTAATCTGCAGTACCTTTGAAAAGACCTTTGGTACCTTCTTTTAAAGAATGGTGTAACAAAAGTGTGCCAGGCCTCCCCCACAAGAGGGGTCTGTCGTGCTCAGCAGCTGGTACCTGGATATCTTTCCACTAGCCTGCTTACTTGCGTCCCCTGCTCCCCAGTTGCTCATGCAGGTAAGAGAGTGGCTGGGGAAGGGAGATTTCTAAAAACTATAGAGGATGCAGACCCCACGGTCCAAGCCCCCAGCCCACCCATGACCATGGGGTTTGTTTCCGCTATAGTTACATCATTATCTCTAAAGGTTATATACACCAGTAGGTATCTATCTAGTATAAAAAAATTTAAAGCAACTGGACTTGTTTAGTAATCATTGAAGACGTTTCACTACTCATCCGAGCAGCTTCTTCAGTTCAACTGACTGGTATGGGAAGTAGGTATCTAGTGATACTAAAGCAAACTATGTGTGATTCTAATTGCCAATTTTCAAGGTTTGCACGCATGCAGCACTTACTGTCTGGAGTAATTCTTTGCGCTTTATATTGGAGGTTCAAAAAGTTAGTTAATCTGGAATTAGGCACAACTGACAGCAACTCCCAGCTGGCAAAAAGCATTGGGGGGCAAGAAAATGTGCCACTTTGTATCATTACCTTCCCTTGCTTTCTTATCTATTTATGAAATTCCCGACTTGTCACAGTATAATACTGGTCTGTTAAGTATTGTATTAAGTGATATAGTTTAAGAGTTTAATTAAATCGCACATAAATGCTGATTTAATTTACAGTGGTTTTTGACCTTTTCTCAACTACTAAACTCTATTTAATGTGTTACACCAAAAGTAATTAATTGTGGTGACAAGTATGAAATATATTATATACAGAGTAATACAAAAAGCATTTCACATTAAACAGACAATATATATTCTTCACATAATATAACTCTTTTCTGTTGTAATAGAGGCAACTTTTCAAAGATGTTTCAAGGATCTCAGCTTGGAAAAGACATAATTTTGTTTTGAATTAGATCATAGTTTAAATAGAAATCATCTCCTCTGACATTTCTGTTTTACAAATAATTATCTTTTTACATTGAGTAATTATCATATAAGAAATTATCATTCAAAACAGTTCAAAATGTGCCAACACTGAATTTACTGAACTCTTGGAATTTCTTGTTGAAAGGCAAGTCATTCCTTAGGAGTCTATGGGTTATCATGCAGAAACTTATCATCCACTTTGTCATCAAGCTGTGTTTTTTATCTCCACACCCTGTGTTGGTAGAGATTTCCTGCCACAGAAAAACCTAATATGTCTGTGCTGACTCCCCATATGCTATAATTGTGCACACAACAGATGGCTGTAGTACTGGTTAATCTGACTATAAGTAAAATAAGTAGTATGCTAAAACAATTAGATACTTTAAAGATGTTGAGACGTATGGTGGACACAATCCTTTCACAATTATCTGCAGGAACAACTCTCCACCGACATGTTGGGGTACACTTTCAGCACCACATTTCGACCTTCATCCAGAAAAAGGACGCTGAGTGAGTTCATCCTATCAGGAGTGCAACAGGGCTCTGGGACTCCTGGAATAATACCCACAGCCTTTACAATGCTTTGGATAGTGGCGTGATTAGATGGACGTAGGACCTAGAAATAGACAAATACTGAGTGTCATGATAAATTCAATAATAAGCAAGAAAAGAGTACATGAACACCGTTTGATTAAAGGAAAACTATACCCCCAGAATGCATACTTAACCAATAGATAGTTTATATTATGTTTATTGACCTATTAAAGAATCTCGCCAAACTGGAATATATATATATATATATAAAACAGTCCACACGACAGCACCACACTCCAAAATCTGCTGCTCTGCAGCTGCCCCTATGCACGGGATATCACATAAATATCAAAATAAAACAGCCAGCACCAAGGGTCTTTGTATTTCAAAAAATCTCTTGTGTATTATAATTGCATGTACAACCGACGTTTCGGTCCCTTTTGGGACCTTGAAAAAGTCAGGGGGCTCTGTGTGCAAAAGCTGAGTTGGCAGGCGAGAAATCCATGTGTGCTATTTTCGTTTTGGGGTCAGTACATACCGCAGACTTTGGTATATCTATGCATATTGGGCATCAAACTGCTCAGTAAACCTTAGGTGTTCCTATTTGGGGTGACTTGCCTTTGTACGCAAGAAATTGTGTGAGATAAATGCGGCAAATTGCAACATTTTTAGGCGATTTTCTGAAATGTCATAAAAACCAATAACTTTAGGAAAGCTCTGCAGATTGGTACTTTGGTGTAGAAAGTAGTGCTGGGCGGTATGACCAAAAATTTATATCACGGTATTTTTCAAAATTTTATCGGTATCACGGTATTTGACGGTATTTTTTTTTCCCCATGCATGACCACCCCAAACACCCCCCAAAACACCCCCCCATCCGCACCCCCCACCCCAAACACCCCCCCATCCCCTTCACATAAATATAAATGACTTGCCAGGCAGCCGCAGGCACCCCCGACAGCTCACATTGGTATGCGTCCTAGCGACGGCGGTTTTGTAGAACCTCCTGGCAATTTTTCTTACTATTTCCGGGTTGCGCGTGTGACGTCAGCGCGCACGTAACGTCAGCACGCATGTGACGTCAGTGCGCACAATCCGGAAATAGTAAGAAAAATTGCCAGGAGGCGCGCACACCGGTATGCCGGTAAGTTAAAAATTTATATCATTTTTTTAAATAAAAACGGTGTTCGGTTTATACCGGTATACCGCCCAGCACTAGTAGAAAGGACTCTTTACCCTTGTTGGATTTGTCAGAATGTGTACTTTCCAAAAATATATGGTTTTGTGGGGGTCTCTGTATAGTTAGGGGAAGTTTTGGCACGTAATACACTGACAGGGGCTCTGTGTGCAAAAGCCGAGTTGGCAGGCGAGAAATCCTTATGCGCTATTTTCATTTTGGGTTCAGTACATACCGCAGACTTTGGTATATCTATGCATATTGGGCATCAAACTGTTCAGTAGACCTTAGGTGTTCCTATGTGGGGTGATTTGCCTTTATCTCATCTTTATCAAGAAATTGTGAGAGATAAATGTGGCAAATTGCAACATTTTTATGCGTTTTTCTAAATGTCATATAAATCTGCAAACTTAGGAAAGCTTTACAGCTTGGTACTTTGGAACAAAAATAAATATTTACCCATTATAGATTCGGGGGGATGTGTACTTTCCAAAAATATACGGCTTTCTGGGGTGAGTGTACTTTTTTTGTAGCATTATCCCACATAAAGGATGTAAATGTGTTGATTTTGCAGGAGCTGAAATGATACATAATATGGGGGTATGTTCCCATTGGGGCCCCTACATGCCACATACTTAGGTAAACCTATACATATTGGGCATCATAACTGTTCAGTGGACCCCTGGCGTTCAAATTCAGGGTGTTTTATCTTGGTACCTAATGCTTGGTACTTTGGAGTAGAAAGACATGGGTACCCATTTTAGATTCGGGGGAATGTGTACTTTCCAAAAATATATGACTTTCTGGGGTGAGTGTACTTTTTAGTAGCTTTATCCCACATAAATGATGTAAATGTGTTGATTTTACAGGAGCTGAAATGACAGAAATGACAGTACATATGGGGGTATGTTCACATTGGGGCCCCTACATGCCACATACTTAAGTAAACCTATACATATTGGGCATCAAACTATTCAGTGGACCCCTGGTGTTCAAATTCAGGGTGTTTTATCTTGGTACCTAATGCTATGTGGGAGATAAGATGCTACAAAGTGGAAGTTTTGAGGGGATTTTTGGAAATGTCATCAAAATTGCTAACTTTAGAAAAGCTGTGCGGCTTGGTACTTTGGAGTAGAAAGACATGGGTACCCATTTTAGATTCGGGGGAATGCGTACTTTCCAAAAATATATGACTTTCTGGGGTGAGCATACTTTTTACTAGCTTTATCCCACATATAATGATGTAAATGTGTTGCTTTTACAGGAGCTGAAATGACAGAAATGACAGTACATATGGGGGTATGTTCACATTGGGGCCCCTACATGCCACATACTTAAGTAAACCTATACATATTGGGCATCAAACTGTTCAGGGGACCCCCTTGCGTTCATATTTAGGGTGTTTTATTTGGTTACTTTATGACCTGTAGGAGATAAGATACTATAAGCTGGAAGCTTTGAAGCGATTTTTAAAAAAAATCACAAATTTTGATAAAAACCAATAACTTTAGGAAAGCATTGCTACTTGATAGTTTGGAGTAGACAGACAGTTGAGCCTATTCTGTATTTCCAAGAATCTGTTCTTTCCAAAAATGTACAATTTTCTGGGATAAACCTTCTGTTAGTGACAAATCTCCATAAAACTATATATATTTGGTATTGGCACATTCAGGAGACATGGGACTTTCCAAATCAGTTGTATATTCGTGCATAAAATAATTTTTGTTTCTAGTATTTATATTATGGAAAATTTGATTTTTTTTGCATTTTTAGACATTTAGAAGCCTATATCTTGTTACAGAATTGGAATTACACATTATTACTACCATATTTTGAAAGCTTAGGTTGTTCTGAAAAAACGATATATTGTTTTCCTGGGTAATCTAAAAGTCCCCCCGAGGAAAGGCCCCTAAAATGAAACAGTGCAAAATGTTCAAAAACTGTCTGACAATACAAGTTCCGCTTTGACCAAAACGGCTGGCAGTAAAAGGGTTAATCTGTGACTGAAAACATATAAATGCATAAATAAGATTTTATAATGACTATGAAGATTTTCATTCATCCAGGTTGCTATAACTAAAGCAACTGGAATTGCTAAGTAATCATCAAAGATGTTTCACTACTCATCTAAGTAGCTTCTTCAGTTCAACTGAATGGCAATATGACTATGAATATTTTCATTCATCCAGTTCATGGTATATCTAGTATAAGTAAATCTAAACCAACTGGACTTGCTAAGACGTTTCACTACTCATCCGAGCAACTTCTTCAGTTGCTTTAGATTCACTTATACTAGATAAAGATTATATAAGTATAATGTTATCTTACAGTGCATTTGCAGACAGGTTTGACCCTTGTTGCTAATTTTATATTCAGTGCTTTTCTATCTTATCTTACTAATATAGGGATCCACTAAACAATATTTGTTATGCTGTCATTGTTCTTGGCACTTAAGGTATATTATCTATTATCCATAATACTTGGATCATCACACTTTAAGGCTACCAACACATGTTAACATTAAATAAACCCAGTAGGATTGTTTTATCACCTCTACAGCTTTATTACATTTAGTTACCATTAAGTACAAGGTACTCTTTATTAGAACAGAGAATGAAAATACAGCAGTGCTTGAAAGTTTAAGAGCTCTTTTTGAATTTTAAAATATTTCTGCATAAATATGACATAAAACCTGATCTGCTTTTTATGCAAGTACTGAAATTAGATAACAAGAATGAAATTATACAAAGAGTGAAAAACACAATTCTTATTTGTTTGTTTGTTTGTTTATTTATATATTTGTGTGTGGCAAAACTATATGAACCTTTACTTTCAGTTATTGGTGTGCCCTCCCCCCAACCTTGGGCAGCATTAACTACAACTTAATGTTTATGGTAACCCATGGATGGAGAATGATTTACTCAAATTGCAGGCAAAATGTAAACTCCACTACATCATATGACAATAAGGGGCTGATTTACTAATCCACGAATCCGAATCCGAATGAGAAAAATTCGGATTGTAAAACGAACATTTTGCGACTTTTTCGTATTTTTTGAGATTTTTTCGTCGCCGTTACGACTTTCCCGTAAATTGTCGCGACTTTTTCATAACCGGTACGACTTGCGCGAATTGTCGCAACTTTTTCATAGCCATAACAAATTTCGTGAATTGTCGCGACTTTTTCATTGCCATTATGCCTTTGGAGAATTGTCGCAACTTTTTCATTGCCATTATGCCTTTGGAGAATTGTCGCGACTTTTTCATTGCCATTATAACTTTCGCGAATTATCGCAACTTTCGTATTGAGAGCTCGAAAAAGCCGCGACAATTCGCAGAAAAGTCGCAAAGTACCGATCATTACGAAAAAAACGCATTCGGACGCTTTTCGGACGTTCGTGGATTAGTAAATGTGCCCCTAAGTCTACAGAATTAAATAAAGTGAATTTGAACACTGCCTAGCAACTGAGATGTAGACTTAAATTGTTTAGAAGTTTCTGACCCTCATGTCTAGCCAAATACCTTGTCAGAAGTTTTTGCCATTTTTGGTTAAAGCAACATTTTCAAATGTAAGATTTCTCAGGTCACCCCTTAGCTGATAACAAAGTTACAGACTCTGAAAGCAGGCCTTGACTGGGATTCAAAATAGGCCCTGGCATTTCCAGAGACCCAAACAGCCCATGACCAGCCCAATAAATGGTGACTGACTATGGCAACTTACAGCAACCCCTCTGGCATTTGCCAGAATTCACAGATTTCTAGTCTGGGCCTGACAGCAAAGAAGCATCAACTTCAATCTCCCCAGTTTGGGCATTTAGGAGAGCACATATACATTCACCATATCTTGGCTGGCTTTCAGGATGGGCTCCACCAGCCAGATCTCTGTTCACTCCTGAAGAAGAAAGAGAAAGAGCCTTCCTAACTGCATGAAAACCCTGACTTGATTATATATTTCAGGTTTACTGTATAAAATAGGTCATATATCCTACTTTTATGCTTCAAAGTTACTATATAATTAACTTTAAACCATATATGGTGCTTAGTAGAGAACTAACCATGCAAGTCATTAAAAGATAACAAAAGCTGTCACTGAAACTACTTTCATTGCATTAACTGCATTACATAGTTAGTTGCTGCAATTCCTTGCTCCAAGAATCAACTACCTGTTTTACATTTATAGCTAAAGCACTAGATTAGCACCTGATAATTTTGTCCAGCTTTACATACTGCTGCCTTCATATGATCTGTAGTCCAATGAACTTGCCTCTTTTGGGTGGGCAAATGGAACATAATTGATATCAAGAACATCAAGATCAGGGTTGCAAATGCATATACATGTTCTATGTATTTTAACTAGGCTCCCATAGCCATCCAAAGTAGACTATTAATACATCAAACAAAGTTTTGAATTTGACTAAATACCAAATCCTCCACAAAAGATTTGGTTGAATACCAGACCAGATCCATTTTAAAATTTAAGAAACTAGCATCACATATTAACATGGATTCAGTTTAGCTGAACATATAGCGGACTATGTATTACCAATCAATCATGAGGTTTTGCCAGAAAATGCCAGTGAGCTCCTTAACTCACTTATGTTTTCTGGCCCTGTTAACAGTGTCGGACTGGGATGCCAGGGGCCCACCAGAAAATTCTAGACCATGGGCCCACACTCCAAACTATTTTTCATTCACTTCTCACTCAACCTCTAAATTTTTATAGTATTTTATCTTTACGTACTATAATCTATTCTTCTTTATATTTAGTCTCTTTGTTCCCATAAAGAAATAGGGAATGACCATAAATTAGGCCAAATTGTAGAATCAGGAGGGCCCACCAAGGGAGTTTTCCTGGTATCCCTGTGGGCCAGTCCGACACTGCCTGTTAATGCAAGGCTTTTTAATAGTCATGTAATAAATATGCCCCTATAAGTTTTGCTGAAGCAAATCCAGGTTAACATGAATTGCCCAATTTCTCTTGGTGCATCCGTTACCCTAAACAAGACAACCAAATGGGAAAATATACTGTATGCCTTAAAATATTTGGACAAGCACTAATCCTCTAAGAAGTGCTTGTATTTAGCTAAACCCCTGTACCAGCCTAAGGCAACCACAACCAACTTGAGCTTAAGCAATGAATCACAATATACTGTATACATAGAATAGAAAAGTCATAATACAAGCCTGATTACTAATTAATTTGGATTCTCATTATACAATAGCTCAGTGTAACAATACCTTGTGGTCTAGGGGGTCGGCGGGCCATCCGCTTCTTCTATGCGCGCTCGCGTCCACTGCCTTTTCCTGACCTCTCTTGCTTGCTGCCTGTACCGACCTTTGCCTGTTCCTGACCTCTCTAGTTTTGCTGCCTGAACCGATCTGTTTGACTATTCTCCTGGATTCCGATTCCGTACTGCGCTGTATGACCATTGCTAACCCCGGCCTGTCCCCGACTACTCCGAATTGTACCCCATCTTCCTGCCACACGATTGGTTCCCTTGCCTGCTCAGAACTCTCTCCTTGGGTCTCTCACTATAAGTCCTGGCGGCATCCGAGTAGCGTGAAGGGCTCCGCCCGTGAAAGGCGGCTGTTAAAAGCAGAAGCGTGAGCCGTGACTAGACCCTTGGCGCCTGTTCTGAGTTTTGGGATACTGATCGTGACACTCCGAAACGAATCCAATTTGCATCAGCAGTAAATAATCCGCCCTGAAACATCAGCTTCTATGACAGCCTCATTTTCTGCTTGATGCTTTGCTTCTCAACAGCTACCCTGAGCATGTGAGTGTCACTGACACTTGTAACAAAATCCAACATGGTGATCTTTTGTGCACAACTTTGAAGGCCCAGATCATTACCGCTATAGAGATTATGAACATTATTTAAAGAGTAAAGTTTTTAGTTAAAGAACTAGGACAGGGGTGGGCAAACTACGGCCCGCGGGCCACATCCGGCCCCTTGGCCTTTTTAATCCAGCCCGCCGACGACGCCAAGTCTCATCACGCGAGACTTGGTGTCATTGGCGGGCCGGAATTAAACAGACTAAGGGGGCGTAACGCTGGCCTGGCCCTGCCCAGGCCCAGTCTGGCCCGGGGGTAAGTAAATGTGGCCCGTGAGCCAAAAAGTTTGCCCACCCCTGAACTAGGACAACTAGTTACTGCACCAGCCTAAAGGAAAATGTTACCCCTCAAACAGCATAGGTGTCTATTATTATTATTATCATTTATTTATAAAGCACCAACATATTCCGCAGTCTATACATATATATTGCATAAAGCATCTTATATGTAATGCCCAGCTTCATCTAAATAAACTATTTTCATAGAAATATTCATGTTTAGTAGGATGTGCCATTGGTTAACCCTAAATAGAATATTGCCCCGGGGATCAGATGATTCATGGTGTACATAAACAAACAAATAACAATTACTTGATTGAGTGTTGTCTTTTACTTTTGCCAGGATGTAAGGGGCTTTACTAATTTTTACTGGGATAGCTTAGCCTGGAGTGCTGCTTTATAGTGATAGGAAATACTCATCCAAAATAATAAAACAGAAGTTATACTGCACATATGACTGAAATCTGAAAAAACATGAAACAAAAGCCATTACAAAGGACTACAGAGTACTGATTAAGGGGGGTGGAATCTATGGTACAAATGTCTTGTAATATTTTAACAGTAATTTTCTTGAAGCTCTATTTTGAGAAATAGTGTACAACTCTTGATGTGCCAGCTACCAATACCTTGCTGCTTTTATAGTACAGAACCCGTTATCCAGAATGCTCGGGACCAAGGGTATTCCGGATAAGGGGTCTTTCCGTAATTTGGATCTCCATACCTTAAGTTTACTAAAAAATCAATAAAACATTAATTAAACCCAATAGGATTGTTTTGCATCCAATATGGATTATTTGTAGCTTAGTTGGGGTCAATTACAAGGTACTGTTTTATTATGACAGAGAAAAAGGAAATCAGTTTTAAAATTCTGAATTATTTGAATAAAATGGAATCTATGGGAGACTGGCTTTCCGTAATTCGGAGCTTTCTGGACAACAGGTTTCTGGATAAGGGATTCTTTTTAATAATTTTGGATTAATAGGGACAGTATGTAATCAGGACCCTCTTTACCTCCTGTATTGTTCAGCAGTTGCATCTTATTTGCTTGATGTATAATCCCTTCTATTGTACAACATTGCATAATATGCTGATGCTTCATAAATACTAAATAATTATACACTCTTCTAATATTCTCCCAAGAGAAAAACAATTGAACAGCCTAAAATTGGCTTGCCCTGCTCCACAGCAATGCTGATTCCTTACCTTTGGCATGGGAAATTCACAAGTCCCAGAGCAATAACGTGCATCAAAGGACTTGGGGGAAATAATCCATTCACTCCATCCAATGTCAGCAAAGTCCACTTTTAAGTACCTGCGAGAGCAAATCCTAGGCTCAACCCATTGTCTCCTCCGTGCTTTCTTCATGGTCCTTTCATCAAAGTGCAAAACTGGAGATTTTGGCAGTGTTTCTGCATTTTCCTGAGCCTTCTTCTTCTCTTTGTGAGACAATTTGTGTTTTAGAGACTTATAAGTGTTTTCCCATAGATCTTGCTTGCTATAGCGCACATACTTAATATTAGGAAGTTCATTATCATGAGTAGAGGCCAGGTCAGAAGTATCCCGTTTCACTCTACTTTCTGAAGATGTATTAGGTGCTTGTTTTGAATTACCCCCATTAGGCTGGAATGGGTCATATCTCTGTAAGGTAAATGCTACACTGTTAGGCTCTAAAATTGCCCGGTCATCAGCAAAAACCAAAATATATGGCAATTCACTAGGATCATTTTCAAAAATAGTAGGAAACTTTTCTCCAAAGTTTATCTCCATTGATATGAACAGGTCTTGCTTATGCTGAGCATCTCTGATGATATTAGTGATATCTTTAACATGCCAGGCTCCCCTCTTGTAAAAGATGCTTGTCACATTCCATTTTTCTGAGCCCAAGGTTTTGTTTTGAATAACACTCCTAAAAACCAAACTAATCTTCTGGTGTTGTGTGGGCATCAGAAGTCGACAAGATGAGTTTTTAGACCTCTTACAGTATGAGTCTCTAGAAGAAAGTGAACCTTTTGCAGAAGCAAAATGCAGTGTGGTTGCCACGACATCTTCAGTCTGCTGAAGGGATGTGAGATTAAACCAATACACCGTTCTGGAGACTAGAGAATGTGTAAAAGAAAGATGTATTATTGCAATGCAAACATTTTTGAAAATCTTTGCATGCCAATAGAGTAAAATATAATTTTGACCTTTTACTCTGGTGAACCAATCATTTGCTCAACTGGAGCTCTTGCACTTTCTAACAAAACTTGAATTTTACTTTTGAAAATTAATAGCAGCTGAAGCAGTTTGTCCAGCTCTAATTCATCGCTTTGGCACAAGTATTTTTTATCATTAATTCCACAACCTCATGTCTTAAAAAATAAATACCTATTACTAATTTCAGAGTAGAGATGCAGATTTAGTCTTATTGATTCTTGAAAACTTAATTTGAAACTTAATTCAAAGGTTAGACCTAGGTTAGACATAGTTAGACCTAGATCAATATGCCCTATAAATAGCCAAAGACAGCTAATTTACTAACAGTGGGCAAATCTGGGCAGTAACCAACAGCAACCAATTAAAATTATGATTTTATTGTTTTACTTGCAGCTGACTGAAACAAGCCAAACACTAAGTGGTTGCCATGACCTGTGCACATCTCCCTATGTTGGTAAATGAGCCCCACTGCATTGTGCATTCTTTATTCTGATTATTCAAGATTATTCATTACCTGTGCACAGCTAAAATAAGAATGACTATGATAAGCTAAAAGTAGCCATTTGGCAATGTATTCATGTAGCAGGGAAACAGCACGTGGTGGATAATGGGACTATTAGTTTTCTCCAGTGTGAATCTTCAACTTTCCATTGGGCTTGTTATTATATAATATAGATACTTTCATTTGGCTATGCATTAGCCAAAAAAAATAAGTTGGCATCATTAAACAAACTAATCAACCTTAAATATAATTCTAATCAACCTTAAATATAATTGTAAACACTTACGTGGCTGTGCCCTAAAGCTTCGCACAGTGTTCCCATCCTGTGGCCGGTTCCCCTCCCGAGAGTATTTCTCATACAGTTTGGCCATATGCAGAGAAAGAGGGTCAGATTGGGGAATAATCGACCCAACACGTTCAGGGGGCAGTTTGCCAGTAGAAGCCCCCGAAACTTTGTTGGCTCTGCCCAGGGCGAACATGACCAGGAAATAGACCAAGCTATAGTAAAACATAACTGGAGAGAAGGGTGTAGGAGCTGCCTTACACTATAGCAATCCCTACTCTGCGCTCGCAGGGGATAGTGCCCCTCTGTGTGGCTGCACCAGTAGCTCTCAAGCGCCCTCTCTGCTCAGTCAGTATCCTCTGTTTAAGCTATGTCTGCGCTTTTGCCTCTCATGTCACAGTATGGTTGGCACCTCCACCTCGTCTGTCACTATTTGCGAAAGTCACTTTGCCTGTCACTCTCAGCCCGATGGCTCTGGCCACACGGCACTGTTCCTCACGGTCTCAATTAAAAAAAAAAAAAATTAGAAGGGGGCTTCCCAAGTAAGACGTTCAAAGAAACTGTAGTAAGACAAAAAGACGGCAGGAATAAGGATAACCATCCAACAGGATTCTGATGTTCAAAGAATATCGATACGATTGAACCTGAAGTGTGTAATGGGCAGCAGTTTCAGTCATTCAGTTTAGAACTTTGTTGCTGTTTTACGAAGTCACCGCGTCCTCTTACCAGCCGGTCTATAACCCCACCTCAGCCCCCTGACAGGTGCAGTAACTGTTCCAACTGATTGTTCTAACAATGCTTCTTAGTGGGCTCAGGATCTCATGGATAGTTATCTGCACTACTGCCTGCGCTTCTCTTGCTCGGCTCACTCCTCCACTGACCGGCTCACTCCTCCTCTCTCTCGTCGCTGCTGGTGTTTTATTGCTCACTAGAGACACACGCCAGTCTGATAACACACACACACAATACTTTATTAGTAGCCCGCTTCCACTTCCCTTCACCCCCTCTACTTGTGATCCTGGCATGCACACCGTGTCCCACCCCCTCGTACTGCTCAAGCTGTTCGTGCTGCTGCTGCTGCTGTTCGATAGGCTGAATTAACCATTTGTTTTGTGCTAGAGGGACCACTGCACCTCAGAATTGTAACCTTTCTTGAGATTATATAGCGCGGTTTTGTCCCTTGTATTCTGCAGTTTGTAATTCCGTGCACAAATCATTGACTAAGCATAAAAGTAGCGTTTCCAGTATTTCAATACCTGACTCAGTACACAATAAATTACGCTGATATGCTGTGTAACTAGCTGGCTGGAAAGGGTTATGACACTGACCACTTGTGTATTTGGAATACAGAGCACTATTTGCTGAGTAAAACTATGGATTGTGGGATTAAATTAAGATTAGGATTGTTCATCATACAGCAAAGGAAGCTTTTCTCTGTATATAAATACTGTAATACAGACGGTAATCTTTTGAGATGTTAAGAGAAATTCCGTTTTCCAAGCAGTGATGCAGATTTTGTGATTTTTAATCATTTGCTTTTCTGTATTTTTCCATCTTTGCCAAACCCATTTGGGCTCAAACCTTTGATTCCAGCTACTTTCTATTCTCAGGTCTGCTTGGAAGCACACCTGATAATATCATTTGAAAATGAGGCCATTTATTCATGAGCAGGTTAAGCGATATAGCCACACATGGGTTTAAGCTGCCTGCTGATTGCATGCCAGACCAGATACAGTATCTACCACTTGGTTGAAAAAAAAAATGAAAGGTATAGTATGTTGATGTGGCCATTAAGTGGTATTAAGGGTTTAGTCATATTCCCAGTGACTCCACATACTTTTCATGATACTTTTATCCACACTCAAAAGTATGATGTTTTGTAGTCATGTAGTGCCCTGTCCGCAAAGGTTTGCTCTGAGGGGTTTTGGAAGCCTTGAAGTCACTGAAAATATGTATAAACCTTTGGCAAAAGGTCTGTTAACAATTTCATACTTTATCATTACAAATACAAACTAGAAAGGGAAGTTTGAGAACAAACTTCAACGTGAAGTAATTGAATGAAATCTGATTGGCTGTTGTTGGCTCCACCCAGTTTTTCTAACCTTGGACCACAGTTATATAGTAAAAACCACAGTGCAAATTTAAATTTCCCCACTGAAAGTCAATGAGTGACATCTGATTAGGTGGCTGGTGGCTCCGCCCACTTTTTATAACCTGGAACTGCCGTTACACAGTGATTAACTGCAAAGTTTAGGGACCCTAGGATTAATAGTTAAAGAATGGCTGCAGTTTAAATTGAAACCAATAAAAGTCAATAGGTAAATTGTGGTTGGTGGTTCTGCGTTCTTTTTCTAAGCTTAAATTGAAGTCACCCAGTGACAAACTGTGCAAAGTTTGGGCACCCTGGCATAGTGTGAGAATGACAGCATTTTATAGTTAAGCAAATAAAATTCTATGGATGGGCTGTTTGTGGCCCAGCCCCCTTTTCCTATTTTTGAACTGCAGTCCCCCAGTGACCAACTCTGCAAAGTTTGGGGACTCAGGCGTACAAATTGTGGGACTGACAGCATTCACCATTGAAAGTATATTTGAAATGTAATTGGCTGTTGGCGGCTCCACCCATTTTTCTTAACTTTGAACCGCAAATACCTTGACTAAATTTGCAAAGTTTAACAACCCTGGAATTAATACTTAAATAATGGCGTCAGTTTAAATATAAACCAATGATATGTAATGAATGGAAACAGATTGGCTGTTGGTGGCTCCACCCACTTTTCCTAACTTTTAACCTTAGTCCCCCAGTGACCAACTGTGAGAAGTTTGGGGACACATGCATTAATTGTGTGAGAATGACAACAGTTAACATTTCCCAGCTGAAATCAATTAAAGAAATGTGATTGGCTGTTGGTGGCTCCATCCACTTTTTCTAACCTTGAATATGTAGTCACCTAGTGACTAATTGTGCAACATTTGGGAACCCTGGCATAAAAAGGGTGGGCAAGGCAGCAGTTTAAATATAAACCAATAGAATTCAGTGGGTGAAATCTGGTTGGCTGTTGGTGGCTCTGCCTACTTTTTCTAACCTTTAACCTTTTTACTGCCAACGACGTATGGGATACGTTGTGGCAGAAAAAGGGCTTAACTTCCAGCGACGTGTCCCATACGTCGTCGGCATTTGAAGGATTCTCTCTGCAGCGGCAGCATGTGGACCATCCTAGAATCCTTCGATCGCATTGTGTCTGCTGCTTCCTGCTTCCCCCCAGTGCTGCCGCCCACTGAGATCATGCAGCCTGGAGGACAGAGGCAAGCAATTGGTGCTTCAGGACAGGTGTTGTTTTTTTTTTTTTTGCACTTACACACTTACACACACACATACACACACACATACATTTATACACACTTACATACATTTACACGCACTTACAGCACACAATTTTTCATTTTTCACACTTATATACACTTATATACACTCATATACACAGTTACACACTGTCACACAACTTTTACACATGTACACACATGTATACACAAACACTTTGTTTTTTTTTATTTTATTTTACCACTTTGTTTTTAGTTTATTTTACCTAAAAACTGTTTATTTTGACAGCGTGACTATTGGATCAGATATTCTGACCACTAATTACACTGTCATGTGACTTATTTTGTTGTTTCACTGTTCTGTGCTGTTCTCACCTAACAGGGGCACCAGCCCGAGGTACAAGGTAAGTGATTTAAGTCACTTGGGGCTGCCTAACATTTTGGCACCCCCAAGTGACTTAGCCTTTCCTACTCCTTTAAATTTAAACCAATGAAAGTCTATAGGTGAAATCTATTTCTGTTGTTGGCTCTACTGGCATTGACCCTGGCGTTATTCCTGGGAGAATGGCAACGGGTTGAATTTCCTCCATTGAAAGTCAATAGATAAAATCTGATAGGCTGTTCGTAGCTCTGCCCACTTTTGGGCATTCAAGAAATATCATATTTTCATTCAGGCTGACCCCCGTGAATATGTAGTTACATAGTTAGTTACATAGTTACATAGGGTTTAAAAAAGACCATTGTCCATCAAGTTCAACCCATCCGAGTAAACCCAGCACACAACCTATACTTACCAATCTATATACTCACATACATAAACTATATATATATACAACCAGTAATACTAACTGTAGATATTAGTATCACAATAGCCTTGGATATTCTGCTTGTTCAAAAACTCATCCAGGCCCCTCTTAAAGGCATTAACAGAGTCTGCCATTACCACATCACTAGGAAGGGCATTCGACAGCCTCACTGCCCTCACCGTGAAAAACCACCTACGCTGCTTCAAATGGAAGCTCTGTTCCTCTAATCTATAGGGGTGACCTCTGGTGCACTGATTGTTTTTATGGGAAAAAAGAACATCCCCCATCTGCCTATAATCCCCTCTAATGTACTTGTACAGAGTAATCATGTCCCCTCGCAAGCGCCTCTTTTCCAGAGAAAACAACCTCAACCTAGACAGTCTCACCTCATAGTTTAAATCTTCCATCCCCTTAACCAGTTTAGTTGCACGTCTCTGCACCCTCCAGCTCATTAATATCCTTCTTAAGGACTGGAGCCCAAAACTGCACTGCATACTCAAGGTGAGGCCTTACCAGGGACCTATAAAGAGGCAAAAATATGTTTTCATCCCTTGAGTCAATGCCCTTTTTTATACAAGACAGCACTTTATTTGCTTTAGTAGCCACAGAATGACACTGCCTGGAATTAGACAACTTGTGATCTACAAAAACCCCTAGATCCTTCTCCATTAAGGATACCCCCAACACACTACCATTAAGTAGATAGTTCGCGTTTATATTATTTCTACCAAAGTGCATAACTTTGCACTTATCAACATTGAACCTCATTTTCCAGTTTGCTGCCCAGTTTTCCAATTTTGTCAAATCGCTCTGCAAAGTGGCAGCATCCTGCATGGAACTTATAGTTTTGCACAATTTAGTGTCATCAGCAAAAAAATGTAATTCAAGTTTGGTGTGTGTCACCTCAAAGCTGTAAGATTGGCAGCAGTTTAAATTTCCCCATTAAAGTGGATGGGTGATATTTGATTAGCTGTGGTTGGCTCCTCCCACATTGGGTCATCCAACAAATGTCACTGTTTCATTTGGAGTGTCCCCATGATTATGTTATTCAAGTCTGGGGAGAGGCAGCAGTCTGAAAATCTTCTCTGTCAAATGGAATTCAATGGAAAAAATGGGGTGTTTGGAGCAGCGCCACAAAAAGATGGGGGACGTACATCGCTTAAAAAAGCACAAGCAACCTGCTGTGCTATAGGACAAAGAAGTGTGGAGAGTCTGGGTGTTGTACCCCTAAAACTGTAGGAGTAGTAGCATTTAGATCATGAGGGCACTAAGAATAATAATAATAAGATTAAGAAGAATCAGAAGAACAAGCTGAAGCCGAAGAACAGTATGCTGGGTTTTTCAAACCAACATAAATACTGGTAATGTAAATTTGCCACTCTTTTCCGTTTGAGGACCAGGCCAAAGAGATATTTTGGGAGTGGCCAAGGGCCTAAATTTTTGTAAACATTAGAGCAGGGGCGGGCCAAGCCGTCCGGGCGCCCTAGGCAACCCGGTCGGCCACCTCGCCCGCCCCGCCCCCTCCATTGTCGCGCATGCGCAGTTCGGGGGGGGGTGCGATGCCATGGGTCATTGCCCCCGCCGCTTGTCATTAGCGGCGGGGGCAATGGCAAAGTAGGGGAACTAGTGGTAGGCAGCAGAGGCTTCTGCCTGGCGCCCCCTAGGCAGCTGCCTCTTCTGCCTACCCCTAGTTCTGGCCCTGCATTAGAGATGTGATTCAATAGGTCCAAACTGTATTAAATAGTCCTATAGACTATGCACAGAGCACTTGCACCCATGGAAATGGTTTGCACAGATTGCACTCTGGCACCTGGTGCCAGATCAATAATTGAAAAAGGCATTGCTGTTGGGGCAACAAAGACCTGTATTTAAAGGACAAGTTAACTCAGAAAATAATTGTTTGCCTAATAAAAGAAAACAAAATTCAAAGCACCTTTGCAATATACATTCATTACAAATTTGTAATGTTTTTAGAGTTATTTGTATATACAATTACTATTAAAAGCAATGTTTGTCTGTCCTTTTCTATTCTCTGCCCTGGTGGCTCTGACTGTTGAAACAAGGCAGCAGACTGACAGACCTATCTTGCTGGAGGAGACTGGCTTTTGCAACATGGTTTAAAAAACAACAAAAAGGAGTTCAGAAAATGCAGCTTTCAGTAGCAATTACATTTACAAACAATGTTTAAAGCACTGAAACAATTTACATTCATACTAGAAAGTTGCTTATAATGATGTTTTCTTCTATTAGTCAAATGCTTATTTTTGGGGTTGACGTGTACAGTATAAGTTTACCACTCAAATCACATGCCCCAGACTTTCATCACAGGGGAGCAATTCACAGTGACAACAACAGACAGGCACATATCCGGACAACTGTAAAGTAGTAAAAGCAGTCATTGTAAAAGAACTGCAGTTTATTATAAACATCCCTAAACAATCATTTTACTAGCCTTATGCATTTTGTTCCTCCTGCTGGCACTTTATCATAGACTAATCCCTGGTAATGCCTAGCTTGCTCAGGGGACGTTCCAGGGTTGACCCTAGTACCTCCTGCTATGTATACAGCACTGCCAAATGCAGATAACACTGAATACAGATTCAGGCACAAATCTTTGAGCCTGATTCTTATTATTGATTATTATGGTTGAACGTGATGGACGTATGTCTTTTTTCAACCCAACTTACTATGTTACTATGTTACTATGATTCTGCAGAGTTGTTACTGCTGGTTCGGACACTTCAATTTGTGGGTTTCTCTGCTGGTACAGGATTACAGAGAAAGCATAAAAGAGTCCCCCTGCCAAAATGTGCCCACAACAAAAAAGAAGAGGCTCAGGGAAGAATAGATAAAAGGCAGATAAAATAGGCTGATAAACATGCCGATTACACCCCTGGCAGACGGCCAAAAAATGTTTAGGTATCTATCATTGAAAATTATATCTATCTTGGCATTGACAGCCAAAAGAGTCCTGCATAATGCAGATTTACTGCAGACGGAAAAATGTCCCGTGTGTCACTGCCATAAAAAAGCAGATTATCGAAGGTATAAAATCCAATTTCACCTGTCATTTGGGAACTTTTTTTTAACAACCATGCATTCTCTTACCAGATTATTATTATATCAAAAATAATGCAAATTTCTTAAGTAAAATACAGTAAATAGTAATGTGAATTTTATCCTATCTTGTTACAACCAATACGAGGCAAATCTTTGAGAATTGAGAATCTAGTAAATTGTTAAAGGATATTTTCCCATCTAAGTCTACTTTTACTAGTTTCAATCTCTTTGATACTCATTGTAATACTAATATTACACTATATTAATTTAGTATACATAATGACCATATCAGATGCATGCCTTTCCTTAACCACACTAGACTAGTTGTAATGGGCAGATATGCTGTGAATTGGGGAAAAAGTCTACTTAAAATATTTTTCCAATACCTTGGTGTTCACTTAGTACAGGTATGGGATGCCTTATCTCGAAACCCGTTATCCAGAAAGCTCCAAATTACAGGATGGCTTTCTTCTATTTCATTATTTTTAATAAATAAATCAGAATTTTTAAAATGATTTCCTTTTTCTCTGTAATAATACCATGTGATAATACCTTGTACTTGATCCCAACTAATATATAATTAATCCTTATTGAAGGCAAATCAATCCTATTTAGTTGATTTAATGTTCAAATTAATTTTAGCAGAATTAAGGTATAGTGATCCAAATCCTTTATCCTGTGCATTCTGGATAGCAGGTGCCATACCTGTATAGATTCAAATGTTTCCAAAATATAATCAAATGTAACAGGAGTTGGAAGTAAAATTAAAAATAATGTTCTGTTTTTAGGAGTCCTTAATTATAGTAGAAATATTGCTTCCTGTGTAAATAATTGCCCGTTTATTTGGCAATGTTTCTTATAATAGAAATATATATTTACTGTACTGACAAGGTAAACATCCTTCTGGGTTTAAAAGCAGGAAGTAACAACACTCTCCTTTTGAATACATAAATTACTTCCTAGTCCTGAATTAGATTAGTTTGGAAAGAAAATTATCACACTACTACATTAACCCAGTCCTAGTAGTTCTAAGGAATTGCAGCACATTAAAGGCTATTTATGACCAGCAAGTAGAGTGTGCAAAGCATAATTTCAGATGTAATTGCCATGGTTTTTACCCACAATTCTGGCCCCAGGGTGAGTTGCACATAATGCTGATGTATCAAAATTCATGCTATTGCACTAAATAATTTTCTAATTACAGTTGCCTCGCGCCTGGTGCTCACATTTAGTGATGAGCGAATCTGTCCCCTTCCCTTCACCATAAAATTTTCGAAACAACAAGAAAATTCGTGAAACAGAGAAAAATCAGCGAAATGCATTTGTCGCACAACTTTTTTGTTGCCTGCATCTTTTTTTGTCACGCTCATCTTATTTTTGTTGCCTGCATATTTTTTTAAGCAACCGCACCTATTTTGTCATGACCACAACTATTTTTGACATGCAACAAATTTACAAATCCATGCCTGGCGAAAAATTTGCTCAACACTACTCACATACAAAATGATGTATGTACCCATTCCTTTAAACGATAGTGTGCAAATTGAAACTGGCCTCTGTTCCCCTGCATCAATAGGCATCTGCATGAACAGAGCAAGACAGACTAAGCAGTTCCAAGTGCAACTATACAGAAGTTCATGGAGTACCATTGGAAATATGTCCTATTGGATGGGATTTTTTTTACAGTGATTGCACTTGTGCATGACCCCAACGCAACTGCACTTTATTATCAGTGTTGTGCAAGTCAGCACTATTTATTAAGGTGATATATACAGAAGCTGCAGTGGTATTAAGGAATACTCTTATTGCCAAACAGAGTAACAAAGTTTAAATATTTTATACTGATGTATATCTCTAGGAAAAGTGACAGATCATTGAGCAATCTCCCTGTAAAACCATTTACTGCACGTCAAACAATTTTTAGAAAACGAAGCTAATATGACACTAAAAAAGTCGCTCAACACTACTCACATACAAAATGATGTATGTACCCATTCCTTTAAACGATAGATGCAGTGCCACTGGACTTTGAGCTCATTCCTACAGGTGATGCTTTTTATTGGCCAGGAAAAGTCAGGAAATTTGCACCATGTCTACAAACCTACAGAAAAGTATGGAGCATTTGAACCAGCTGGATAGTAGTCATAAAAGGACAAACCTCAGTTCAGCATTCCTATTGGAGAAATAAAGCCCAACATGTATGCTAGAAATGCTATTATGTTTTGAGGCCAATACAACCACAACCCTTTCACAGTGAAGATACCTGAATGTGTATCCAAAGGCGCAGATCAAATATTTCATTTAAATTACTGGAATTGTATTGTCTCTTTATATTGGGGACCCTGTGGTTCTATGTAAAGGGATTGTCATGATAAAATACACATTTGTGGGATTAGGATTAGGCATAATTAATTTAATGGAACCTGGACCAATTTTCACCCAGGTATATAGGTATCTGGTTATTTAGTACTAAAATGTATAAGGATATATATATATTTGCTGCTAGTTTGGGGCAAGTGATAATAATGGGGGATTTTAATTATCCTGATATTGACTGGAGCCATAGTACTGCCAGGACAGTAAATGGGAACAAGTTTATAAACTTGCTGCATGACAACTTTATGTCACAGGTTGTTGAGGAGCCAACCAGGAACCATGCTATACTGGATCTAGTGGTCTCTAATGACCCAGAACGTATAGCAAATGTGCAAGTGGTTGAAACCCTGGGTAATAGTGATCATAATGTTATTTCATTTGATGTTTGGTGCAGGAAACAAATTTACACGGGGGCAACAAAGACAATGAATTTTAGGAAGGCAAATTTTAGCTCCTTAAGGGCAGCGCTTCAGGGCATAGATTGGGGCATTATGTTTTCTGATAAAAACACAGAGCAGAAATGGTTGTCATTTAAAATGATATTAAATCATTACTGTTCTCAATTTATTCCATTAATAAGAAAAAGTAGAAGTGTTAAGAATCACCCTATGTGGCTTAACTCTGAGGTAAAGAAGTTAATAGGGAAAAAAAGGAAAGCTTTTAAGAAATATAAGTCAGAGGGGACAGTAGCTGCGTTTAATGAATATAAACACTATAACAAGTGTTGTAAAACAGCAATCCGGAAGGCTAAGATAGAAAAAGAGGAGCACATCGTGGCCGAGGCCAAGACTAACCCCAAAAAGTTTTTTTAAGTATATCAATAGTAAAAAGATGCAGGTTGAGGGTGTGGCCCCATTGAGTTATAGTAACAATATGGTTACAGCGGATACAGAAAAGGCAGATGTGCTTAACCAGTTCTTTTCTTCTGTGTATACAGTAGAGGAGCCAGAGTGCCAAGTCCCACCCAATAGCTGCACTGTTGCCTCAGCTCCAACTACACAGTGGTTGGCACAGGATATGGTGCTTAACCCTTTAAGTGCCAGTCGAATTCGTCATTTCAGTTCCCCCCAGTGCCAGACGTTTTTTGTACATTTTGTACTCATTCACTTTAACAATGTTTTTTGTTAGGAAAACCTCCATGAAACTAGGGAAATTATGTATCGTTTTTTTCGTCACTAATTGGGCTTCGACATACATACCAAATTTTATCACTTTTCTGGAGATATGATGTGTATTTTGGGTGAAATATGTAAAAAAAAAAGAAAATTATGAAAAATTTCTGTATATTTTGAGTTTTTTTTTCATAGAAAAGTTAATTTTACACACTTTTTTTTGTTGTTTGTAAAAGCCCTGATACTCCCAAGTCCAAAGATACCAAATATGTGGTGGTACCCCACAGTTCCTGTCCAGAAGTAACCCCCAAACTAAAGCAATACTTGGTACAATATCACACCAGAACAAAGCGGAAAAGCGCTTGTAACAGTTGATGCAGCATAACTTATATGTAAATCTAAAATATCCCCTCATGTTTGGTATCTTTAGAAACTACAGACCTTCAGGTTTCTATTTCTCAAAAGCCAAATACCTTTTGTCAGTGCATTGTGAAATTTGGAGCTTTTTTTGACATTTTTTTTTTTTCTAAAACGTAAACTTGGACGCATGATCAAATGTGGATTTGACAAAAAAAATCTCATAAAAATTTTCTAACAAAGGCAAATTTGAAAGACAAACTTCTCCTGAATAAAATGATGCCCTATATGTATGGGTGCACATAAAGACATGGGCACCAAACACTCCAAAGCAGGGGCAATGCATAAGGGCCCACAAACTATATATTTCTGAAAAGTGCACACCTTCAGCTATTCAGAGACACCACTCTTCTGTTTCTACATGGAAAATTGTGGCAGCAGTCCCTTGCAGAAGTCAGCGCTTTGGTCAGAAATCAAGGAAAAAACAGATACAAACCTAGATTTCTCCCCAAAATCTCCATGGCAACTACCAAAAACTTACTAAACATCAATCTGCAAGTTTCCCTGAATAAAACGATACCCCATATGTATGGGTGCACATAAAGATGCAGCCACCAAATGCCCCAAAACAGGGGCAATGCATAATAATGGGGCTGCAATTTATGTGCACATCTCAAAGTTTTTGAGATAAAATTGCCCCTTACCTGTGAAAAAACCCATATAAACTATACATTGATTAAAAATAGACAACTTCAGCTATTTAGAGACACCATTCTTGGTTTTCTACAGGCAAAATTGTGGATGCAGTTCCCTATACAAGCTGGACTTTAGTCTGAAAAAAAATATAAAGTTAGATTTCTCCCCAAAATCTCAATGGCAACAATTCAAAAACTTGCTCAATATCAATTAGCAAGTTACCCTGAATAAAATTACACCCCATATGTCTAGTTGCACATAAGTACATGGCCGCCAAACCTGAAAATGCATAATATTGGGGCTGCACTCTATGCACCCCTTGCAATTTTTTACTTTAACCCCCCCATCTGTAAAGTTACCCCCCCCCAAATAAATCCCTAAATTGTACTTTACTCACCTATTTCTGTTTAGCAGAGCATCTTTGATTTGAGTTCCATCTTTCCTGTGGTGTTATGATACCAGTTTTTTGCTTCTTCTTTAGAAATGACAAAATCTGCACCACATTTAGAAGGATATTTGCCAAAAAATCCAAAGTAATTTGGCCCATAAATGATGCAAGTGTCCTTAGAAGTTGCACAAAAGTTTAGGAATTTATGTGCCAACAATAAAGCTTGGGGCATTAGCATCAGAGATAAAATTATGTGCACCATTACGTGCCGTGCAGCAGTCACCAGTGGCACACCAGTATTACACAAAGTTTTTATATTTAGAGAGCCACTGCAACTAGTGTAACCTAACCAGAACATACAGTAGATATTCAATTTGTACTACAAGCACAAAAAACCGTAATGTTTTTGTCATCCTGCGCTCAAAAACCTTTGGCGTGCAAAAAACTTAAGGCCTACACTTACAGTAGTTAAATGCTGCCCAGAAATACAAAGTAATATACAAAACTATGCACAGATAACTGCGTTGACAGGCAAGCTTTTGAGGTGCCAGTAAAAGGACTCGTGGCTTTAGAGATAAAAACATCTCATTGATTCATCACACACCACAAGTTTTATCATGCGCCCTGTCAGTCACCCAGCACCTCAGTTCACTATACCAACAGCACAATATAAGTCCTACCCCATAACCAAAGAAACACTGCAACTAGCCTGAATAACCATAGCTCAAACACAAAAATCTGAATGCCCAAGAACAAGTCTAAACAACCACAAGCTACAAGCACACTTTGTGTTTCTGACAACCTGTGCAAAAAACAAAATCACACACCACAAATCCCTACTTTACTAAAAAAAATAATATGACACACCTTACCAAACTTTTCATCACATATATCTATAACCTAGTTATAAGTAAAGTACGGACCTGCCAGAATAGATAAACTCAATAAATAAAAAACAGCGTCACTTTACCAGCACAGCTAAGTTTGGAGTCCTGCAACCTTGTGCATAAAAACCTAGAACATGCCAAGTCCACTATTCTGATATGCTAAATCCTTATTCTACCAACAAACCCAGAGAACCATAACCTACCTATAAAAACACAAAAGTCCTCTCATAGTGTACCACAGTACACTTTTAAACATGGGTGGAAACACAAAGCAGGCTTGCTTGGACACTTTGGACAATAATACCGGACATCTCGCCTAACACCCTTGGAACGGCAAACCTTACATTTTCTCTGGGCATATCTTTTATTAGGTGTTGGTGGAATTTGTGCTATAAAATGCTTACCCACCATTCGGGCAACATTGTCGTTACCTGGCATGTCAGGAACCTCCTCTACATCACCAAACAAAGCAGGGAGCAACTGCAGCAAATAATTGTAATAATACAATCTGGGGCCTGGTACTGCTGCCTTGTAAACGACATAAGAATTATAAAGGGCCATTTGGATCATATAAATTGCTGCTTTTTTGTACCAGGCCCTGGTTTTTCTGGTGGCATTATAATAATTTTGTATTTGGTCGGATTTATCAACACCACCCATATGCTTACTATTAGGGATGTAGCAAACTGTTCGCCGGCGAACTAATTCGTGTGAACATCGGGTGTTCGCAAGTTCGCAAGTTCGCGAACTTTCAGCGATGTTCGCAATTTGGGTTCGCCTTAGCTGGCGCCAAATTTTGACCTCTCACCCCAGACCAGCAGATACATGGCAGCCAATCAGGCAGCTCTCCCTCCTGGACCACCCCCCACCCCCTTGGACCACTCCCTTCCATATATAAACTGCAGATCCAGTCCTACCACCCAGTTCAAATAGATATTCGTTAATGGCTCTTTGTTGTTGCAGCAGACGTTCAAACATGAGGAGCGTTGAATTCCAGCGAGTCTGGCTGTCACAAATTAAACGCCTGACTGGCAAGTTGTGCCACCACTGAATGTCAGCAAGGCGTGCCATGGCTGTGTAGGAACGTCTGAAATGGCCAGACACCTTCGTGGACTGCCTGAGAATGTCCTGCAATCCTGGGTACTTCGAGACAAACCGTTGGACTATTAAATTTAGAACATGTGCCATGCAGGGCACATGTGTTAAATTGCCCAGTCTAAGTGCTGCCAACAGATTGCTTCCGTTGTCACACACCACTTTTCCAATTTTCAGTTGGTGTGGGGTCAGCCACCGATCGGCCTGTGAGTGCAGAGATGACAGGAGTGCAGATCCAGTATGGTTTTTGCTTTCCAGGCACGTCATGCCCAAGACAGCATGACAACGGCGTACCTGGCACGTCGAATAGCCTATGGGGAGCTGGGGGTGCACAGGTGTGGAGGAGGACACAGCAGCAGAGGAGGAAGAAGCCGAGGAAGAAGCCAAGTTAGAAGACGAGTTAGAAGATGACTTAGAAGACGAGTTAGAGAGCAAAGGAGGAGTAGAGGTGGTGGCAGACCCGCATGCAACCCGTGGCGGTGACACCAACTCCACTGTTGTTGAACCACGCATTCCCTGCTTCCCAGCCATAACCAGATTCACCCAGTGGGCAGTGTAGGTGACATACCTGCCCTGACCATGCTTGGAGGACCATGTGTCAGTAGTCATATGGACCTTTGCCCCAACACTAAATGACAGAGATTCGGTGACTTGGCTCTGCACATGCTGGTACAGGTGTGGTATTCCCTTCTGGGAAAAAAAATTGCGGCTGGGTACCTTCCACTGCGGTGTCCCAATTGCTACAAATTTGTGGAAGGCCTCAGAGTCCACCAGCTGGTATGGTAAAAGCTGGTGGGCTAAGAGCGCAGACAATCCAGCTGTCAGACGCCGGGCAAGGGGGTGACTCGGAGGCATTGGCTTTTTACGCTCAAACATGACCCTCAAAGAAACTTGGCTGGGGGCAGATGAGCAAGAACTGGTGGTCAAGGTGGAAGGCGGAGTGGAGGGTGGTTGAGACGGGTCAAGGACAGCAGAGGTAGAGCAGTAAGATGCTGGACCAGAAGGAGGGTGGCTTTGAGTTTGGCGGAAGTTCGCGAACGGGTTCTCGAACTTTTTTCGCTACATCTCTACTTACTATATTCTTTACTACACAGGGGCTTTGTTTTTGAGGGCCTACCACCACTTCTGGGTTGGACAATTATGGTCTCATCGTGGATAGTAGTAAGCATAAGAACAACTTTGGTGTCTGAATATTTTATAGCCAAGAGCTCATTGCTTCTCCACGCTTCAGTTTCTTATCCAGCAATTGCCTGGGCAGTCCTTTGCGGTTACGGTTGACTGTGCCGCAGGCTGGGGTGTCCAAAGAATGTAGGGCTCTAAATAAAGGGATGCTTGTGTAAAAGTTATCCACATATAAGTGGTAACCTCGGCCCAGCAGTGGAGTTATGAGCTCCCAAACAATTTTACCACTGGCAGTCAATTCAGTGGGACAACCGGGGGGTCCAAATTAGTGTCCTTTCCCTCATACAGCATGAAATAACTAGTGTAGCCCGTGCTGCTTTCACAGAGTTTATAAAATTTTATCCCATAGCAAGAACGCTTACTAGGGATATATTGGCAAAATTTTAGGCGCCCTTTGAAGAGCAAAAGGGACTCATCCACACAGATATTTTGGGAGGGGTGTAAACCTCTGCGAAGCGCTGAGACAGGCTATTTATAAGGGGCCTCAATTTATAAAGCCTGTCATAACCGGGCTCATTAGGGGCAACAGCCGTTGTGTTGTCATTAAAGTGAAGAAACCGCAATAAAATTTGATAACGGTTTCTTGGCATAACGGCTGAAAAAAGAGGGATGGAAAGGACTGTATTGGTATCCCAGTAGGAAGCTAAAGAGTTACGTTCTACGAGTCCCATTGCCAATGTAAGAGCCAGGAATCTTTTTATTTCGTTTATATTTGTGGGATACCATGCCTGTGCTCTTGAAAAACCCGGTAAAGGGTTGCTGGCAAGATACTGCTCAGCATACAAATTTGTGTAACGGACCATGTCCTGTAGGATGGCCTCTGTAATATAAAGATTAAAAAAATCTATAATTTCAAAATTAGTGGTGTCCACACTGAGGCCAGGGACTGCAGTGAAAGGGGTAATTTCAGGGACATAATTACAG
Source organism: Xenopus tropicalis (assembly GCF_000004195.4). Lineage (NCBI taxonomy): Eukaryota > Metazoa > Chordata > Amphibia > Anura > Pipidae > Xenopus > Xenopus tropicalis. The sequence goes on from NC_030683.2 coordinate 61,464,289, forward strand.
GGAGGCCCCCATGCAGGCTCTCCAACTGCTGCATCAGTGCTACCCTCTTCTACATCCATGGGTACATCTCTGGCACTACCACCAGCCTCTGCCTCTTCAGCAGTAAGCGTGCCACCACTACTAACCTCTGCGCTAAGCATGTCACTATCCTCAATCTCTGATTCCTCAGTAGAGGAGTCAGATGGCACATACTCAGACTCAGAATCGCTAAATTCCTCTGAGCTGGAGTCCATGCAATACCTAGCAGCTTCCTCGGTGCTGTAAAACCGTTTCCCCATTGTGCCAGAAATATACGGACAACTGCAAATCTAGCAATCAGCAGTCAAAGTCAAAACAACAAACAAAAAAAAAAAATAAAGCAAGCAAGACAATACTTGGAACACTTGTAATAGGAGAAGCTAGAAAAAGAAAACTCACTGTAACCTTTTGATAAACTCAAGCCAGCAAGAGATGACCAGGAGTTAACCCTTAGCAATAGAAACTACCAGAACAATCTGAACTTAGCACCTCTGGACCTTTCTAGAACAACTGAAATCAAATGAAGTTAAAATGGAATAAAACCACTAAAAGCAATCAAAGAACAATTATTGCAATGAAGTCAGTGGCCAGAGCCCTGGATCCACCAATGTCACTGCAAAAGCAACTTTTTTGGGGCACTAAACACGCAATAAAGAACAATGCAAATGTAATAAAATCAAATCACAAAGATGCAATAAAACCACTAAAAGCAATCAAAGAACAATAATTGCAATGAATTCAGTGGTCAGAGCCCTGGATCCACTAATGTCACTGCAAAAGCAACTTTTTTGGGGCACTAAACACACAATAAAGAACAATGCAAAGATAAAACACCATAAAATCAGTAAAATCCAATAAAATGACCTAAACCAACAGAAGAACAATTATTGCAATGAAATCAGTGGCCAGAGCCCTGGATCCACCAACGTCACTGCAAATTCAGCACCCAATAGCAATAAAAAAAGTTACAATTCAATAAAATAATTAAAAAACAGAAATCAATTATGAAAATGCCAAAAAAACACTAAAATGCAACCAAATAAATCAGATAATTATAGAGCAAGATCAGAAATAAAGTTTTAGTAAAAAAAAAGACTGCCAAAGAAAGCAAAGAAAGAAAGAAAAGAAAAGAAAGAAAGAAAAAAGAAAAAAAAAAGTGTAAGTGTGTGTGTAAGTGTATGTGTGTGCTTGGGAAAGTTGTAAATAAGTGTGTATGTGTGCAAAAGTGTAATAATGACAAAGATAGAAGAAGAAATGAGATAGAAATAAGCAAAATAAACAGTGGTAGAGAGTTGTAGTTCAGGCAGGCAGGCGATCAGGGGCGACCAATCCAGCAGGAAGGCAGCAGGAAGGCAGCAGGGGGGCTCCAGCAGTCACACGTGGCAGCAGGAGTGAGGAGGCGACGGAGGGGGCGGCGATATTTAAAGGGACAGCAGTGGACACGTCATCAACGCGTGCCCACTGCTGTCATTGGCTGGGGGACCGGATCGGTGCGGCTGGGGGACCGGATCCGTAAGTATGATCCTTTCTGCTCGTTGCCTAGGGGGTTGTGCAGGGTTTACAAGCGCGGCGCTGCTTTAAAAGCAAGCGCAGCGCTTGTAAACCCGATAGTGCCATAGGACGTAGATTCTACGTTTTGTGGCACTTTGGTCCTTTTAGTACCCAGGACGTAGAATCTACGTCCTATGGCACTAAAAAGGTTAAAGGGTTATACACAATAAATGTAAACAAGGCACCTGGGCCAGATGGGATACACCCTCGGGTACTGAGAGAGCTAGGGGCAGAATTACAGTGGCCCTTGTTTCTGATATTCTCAGACTCGCTTTCATCAGGTATGGTACCTAGGGATTGGAAGAAGGCGAATGTCATTCCTATATTTAAAAAGGGAGTAAGATCTCAGCCTGGCAATTATAGGCCTGTAAGTTTGACATCCGTGGTGGGCAAGTTATTTGAAAGCTTGTTAAAGGATCACATACAAAATTATGTACTGGAGAATGCCATTATGAGCAGTAATCAGCATGGCTTTATGAAGGACAGGTCATGTCAGACCAATTTAATTGCTTTTTATGATGAGGTAAGTAAGAAGCTGGACAGTGGGGATGCAGCATTTGATACTGTTCCCCACAAACGACTGCTTTCTAAGCTAAGGTCTATTGGTCTTAGTGAAGTCGTTTGCACATGGATGGAAAACTGGCTACAGGATCAGGTACAGAGGGTGGTTGTTAATGGTACATTCTCTACTTGGAATAAGGTTCTCAGTGTGGTCCCTCAGGGTTCTGTACTGGGTCCATTTTTGTTTAATTTGTTCATAAATGACTTGGGGTAGGGTATTATGAGTAATGTATCAGTGTTTGCAGATGACACAAAACTCTGCAGACCAGTCAATTCTATCCAGGATGTGACATCCTTGCAGCAGGATCTTGACCAACTGGCAATCTGGGCAGCTAAGTGGCAGATGAGATTTAATGTGGATAAATGTAAGGTCATGCACCTGGGATGTAAAAATATGCAAGCCCGTATACCCTTAATGGGACTGCACTAGGCAAATCCATAATGGAGAAGGACCTTGGAGTCCTTGTAGATAATAAACTTGGCTGTAGCAAGCAATGCCAGGCAGCAGCTGCAAGGGCAAACAAGGTTTTGAGCTGTATTAAAAGGGGTATAGATTCACGGGAGGAGGGGGTTATTCTTCCCCTTTACAGAGCACTGGTAAGGCCCCATCTAGAATATGCTGTTCAGTTTTGGTCTCCGGTGCTCAAACGGGACATTATTGAGTTAGAGAGAGTCCAGAGAAGGGCAACTAAGTTGGTAAAGGGTATGGAAAGTCTCAGTTATGAAGAAAGACTGGCCAAGTTGGGTCTGTTTACACTGGAGAATAGGCGCTTAAGAGGTGACATGATATCTATGTATAAATATATAAGGGGATCATATAATAACCTTTCTAATGTTTTATTTACCAGTAGGTCCTTCCAACAGACACAAGGGCACCCACTCCGTTTAGAAGAAGGGAGGTTCCATTTAAATATTCGGAAAGGATTTTTTACTGTGAGAGCTGTGAAGTTGTGGAATTCCCTCCCCGAATCAGTTGTACTGACTGATACATTATATAACTTTAAGAAGGGGCTGGATGGATTCTTAGCAAGTGAGGGAATACAGGGTTATGGGAGATAGCTCTTAGTACAAGTTGATCCAGGGACTGGTCCGATTGCCATCTTGGAGTCAGGAAGGAATTTTTTCCCCTCTGCGGCAAATTAGAGAGGCTTCAGATGTTTTTTTTTGCCTTCCTCTGGATCAACTAGTAGTTAGGCAGGTTAGATATAGGCATTATGGTTGAACGTGATGGACGTATGTCTTTTTTCAACCCAACTTACTATGTTACTATGTAGTCCTGTAAGAGATTTAAGGTGCAGAAGTTCAAATGAATTCTTTGACATCTTTTTAAACCTACCTGAGTGATAACACATGGTAAAATAGGCAATTGGCCAGCAATGCAGAAAAAGTTGTACATTATTGGTTTAGTAAATTATATGAAAATATGACATCAAGAATGGGCTGGAAAGTTGAAGTTCTAGTACATCTAGAAAAAAAGCCATCACTGATACACTGTATGAGTTATATAAATGTTTTAATAAAAGCTGTTCGACATTTCAGTAAGGCAGTGCTTCTTTTTGTTTACACACATGATACTGTATGTATACACAGAGAAATGTTTGCTCATTTATTTCATTTTAACATTTTATTCTCAGCATCTTGTTTGCATACTTGGTACTGGAAAAAATAATCACTGGCGCCGATTAACTTGCTGCTGCTTATAAAGTTCCTGGTTGATACATCGGGGTTGGTCTGCTGGTGACCTCTGAAAGGGTTATACGTTACTCTTTTTGTTGCTTAGTATTTTGGTTGCAGCCTCCACACAATTGAGGTCCTGTGAAAAAGAGGAAGAGCCACAGGAGGCCACAACATGTAGGCTTGGTGCCATAAGATCGGTCATCTAACCTCACCTCCTCCTCCCACTAGCCCCATTCAAATACACATTGTAGGAGTCTTAACTTGCACTAAAACCTGCAGGACATGGAGACTTTGACATGGTGAGTAAGGGCTGTAAACTAACACAACAGGCAGGAATGGCTGATATTCTCCTAGATGTTTTTACTGCAGAACAGCGGGACGGCTCAGCTTTTGTATGGCACCACTGAGCCTTCTTTATGTGAGTGGGGGATGAAATAAAGTGTGTATTGCTGAATTAGTCTGAATGCAGAAAGGCAATAATATATACAAGGAAGACAGAGCTGTCCAGGGAGTGCTCATGCAGAATAATATCCACGTTTTACATACATTCCCTAATGTAAGTACCTTCAAATATAAAAATGTTATGTTGGTATGTAGGTCAAAGAAATAAAGACACAATCAGGTTTATATTATAATGCATTAGCAACACTGAAACTGTCATAACATACAGATTTGTATTACTTATTTAATATCTTCAAGAATTATAATGCTCATATGCAATAACAAGCTTAAAGCACACAAATGGAAACAAAACTGAGCAAATGTTAATAAACGAAGATATTTGTCCAAAGTGTCCCCTTAGCCTGTTCTGATGAATTATGAGCAAGTGCACATATTGATGCAATTGAACCCTGGAATTAGTTTAAAGTAATTTTTATTCATATGCATAGGCATCCATATGGTGTATCTATAATTACACTGGAGTGTGGCATTTTCCCGCAATCAAGCTGCATTTCACATGAGGTGATCTCTATTCTTCTGCATTACAAGGTATTATGCACGCTTTTTAACCCTCCAGAGAATTGATCTCCCACAGGCGACAAATAACTACATCTGTCACTGCCCTAAAGTTGATAACAGATGCAGTGTGCTTTGTTGGCCATGAGAAATTTACACTGCTCACATATGAAAAAGTGAAGCAAATGCCTTTCAATCATGGTAAATCAGAATCAGCAGAGATAAATCAAACAAATAGCTTATATGTCTATGAAGATTCTTATTCATTCAGGTCATGATATACAGTATCTAGTAGAATTAAGTCAACTGGAATTTCTGAGTCTTTATGAAAACATTTTACCACTCATACGAATGGATTATTCAGTTCATATGACTGGTAAGGAATTCCTTTGCGGGTAGTACAGTCACGGTTTCACAACAATTCACTCTTTCAGTCATGTACTTTGAAAGATTAACACCTGCATCAATTAGAATCATGGTACCATTTTGACTGGATTCTACTTTCTTATACCTGTGAGCCTCAGCCAACACCTAACTTAAAGGAACAGTAACACCAAAAAATGAAAGTGTATAAAAGTAACTAAAATATAATGTGCTGCTGCCCTGCACTGGTAAAAGTTGTGTGTTTACTTCAGAAAGTCTACTATCATTTATATAAATAAGCTGCTATGTAGCCATGGAGGCAGCCATTCAAAGGAGAAAAGGCACAGGCACATAGCAGATAACAGATAAAACACCACTGTATTCTACAGAACTTATCTGTTATCTGCTATGTAACCTGTGCCTTTTCTCCTTTTTTCCAGCTTGAATGGCTGCCTCCATGGCTACACAGCAGCTTATTATATAAATTATAGTAGTGTTACTGTAGCAAACACACCAGTTTTACCAGTGCAGGGCAACAGTGCATTATATTTTTATTACTTTAAAGCTCTTTCATTTTTTGGTGTTACTGTTCCTTTAATAAGTTCAATGAAACCATTGTTATTGGATGTCTGTTGCTGTACAGGTACAGGACTCCATTATACGCAAATAATTCTAATTTTTAAAAATTATTTTCTGTTTCTCTGTAATTATAAAACTGTACTTTGTACTTAATCCCAACTAAAATATAATGTATCCATATTCATAGTTCAATGAAACCATTGTTATTGGATGTCTATTACTGTACAGGTATGGGATCCGTTATCCGGAAACCCATTATCCAGAGAGTTCCGAATTACAGAAAGGCCGTCTCCTATATATAATGGAATATTTTACGCAAATAATTCTAATTTTGAAAATTATTTCCTGTTTCTTTGTAATAATAAAACTGTACTTAATCCTAACTAAAATATAATTAATTCATATTGGAAGCAAACCAATCCTATTGGGTTTATTCAATATTTATAAGATTTTTTAGCAGACTTAAAGGAGAAGGAAAGGCTAATAAAGAGTTAATCTCAAGCTGCAGGCATACCTTCAGTTGTCTCAATAGTGCCCTTAAGTCTCCCCATATTTCACCTGTTCAGATGATCAAAAGACAAGCAGGAAGAAAAAACGCTGAGCTGTGTAAAGAAAGTTCCCATAATGCCTCACTCTTGCACCGAGACCGAGACCAAGTGTACATGCTCTGTTAAGACTATGAGTCAGCTTTCTGCTGATTGGCTCAGATCCACATTCCTAAGGGGGGAGTGAGTTCTTAGCATTCTTGAGGGAGCAGGAGAGGGGAGAGAGCAGAGAGCTGCATGTCTCTGCCATAAGAATTACAGGCACAACAAATCTTTCGACAGAGAAGTCAGTGCAGCATTTCTGTGAGTGCTTATGGCTGTATTTACATTCTTTATTTCTGATAAAGCTTAGTTAGTTTTTACCTTTCTCCTTTAATGTATGCAGATCCAAATTACAGAAAGATCACTTATCCGGAAAACCCCAGGTCCCGAGCATTCTGGATAACAGGTCCCATACCTTGTACTACCCTCAAGGGTTTAAATGCCAGGGAATTGCCTACCTGTCATTTTAAAGTAAGAAGCCGCTTGGATGAGTGGTGAAACCTTTTCAAGAAAACTCAGAAATTCAGTTGTTTTAGACTTAATTCTACTAGATACTGTATCTGAATAGCTTAATTGTGCGAAAATGCCTTCAACTGAATTATTCCACAATTAAGCTATTAAAATGTATTACATTTGTTGATTCCCATTTATCACAATAAAAGGTATTTTGGGGGTTTTTTTGTCTGTGGGGGACGCAGACTTTCTGAAGGTATCAAAGTGTCCTGCCTGCCATCACCCTAAAAGATAAACAGAAATGTTGAAAATTGCTAAATTGAACAGCTTTTGTGCAAAAAGTCTTGTCTGTACTTCATACTAGGAGGCGAAATGTCCAAACTCCCACCTTGTCTCAGCAATGACCCTCTTGCTTCCAAAGTTTGTTTGACTTGCCTCCACTCTGTACATACAGTCATCAGTAGCTGTATTGCAAAAATCTGCAAACCACCAATCTAATATTTCCTCTCTGCTTCCTTCACAAATCCTATCCATAGCACAGCGCCATATATAATGACTGCCACACTCCATTAGCAAAGGTTTATACAGCAGAAAGAAAAATGCTTTCTTTCTTCTCAGGCAAGTAATTCTGCCTCTGTATATTGTCTGTCATTAGGGACCAAAGTAAAAGCCCTGGGACTACGGATATGGAACACATAGTGAATGTGTGCATATATTTAAGTATGTGTTTATATACTTTTGCTAACATATGCACAGGTATTCAACACTGCTGAATACTTCACGGTGTTTATAAAAACTTTCTTAAAACAGATGCGCTGGGGCACAGCTGAACACAGACAGTCACTGAATCCCGCATCCTTTTATTAATGGATGTTCAATAGTTTGATTAACTAAGCAGGGGAAGGCTAAGCTATGTTTATATTTAATATGGTAATAAGGTAACTTAAGTACTCCAGTATATACAGTTTTATTAGGGTTTACTGTGTTTTTTTTTGGAAAACAATAGATTTTTTTTCTTCTTTCTATGCATTCTTTTTTTATTTGCTTCTTTATGCTGCAAAAGATTGCACATTGGGAAAAAGGCAATTAACAATAGAAAAGAGAGAAGAGGTAATAACGCAATTCAACTAAAAGAATCCAAGCAAGATACACTAGTACTATATGTGGAAGAGTATGCAAGAAGGTTGTTGTTGAACTGCACCTCTCCACTGCCAGATGTAAAGAAAATAGAGAAGTAGAAATAATGTTGCTAGAAGCTCTTGTGCAACAAAATTGAGCTGTGCTTTACTTTGTCCAAGACAAACATCCACAGACAATTAATACTCATAAAGGTCAATGAAATTGAGTTTGCAATCTAGATATATATATCCAAGTATATACCTGTTTGAGGGATTTAATATGGCACTACTGTGGTCCTTTCACAGGCAAAAGAGCCTTTTAGGAGAACTGCTCCCTGCTATCTCTCCTGGTTGGAGCATAGAATCTGTTTTTACTAGCTATTCTGACTCATGTTTCTAGAACTCCTTTTACAAGATCTAGCCTGTTCCTAATTAATCCTCATTTACAAGGTCCATGTTTCTAGACTTCACTAGAGATAATGACTTTCTCTAGGGCCAAATACTTCCAGGTCATATGGATTCCATGCTTCCTGAAGCACATCCTCACAGATCAACTGCTGAAGGCCAAGAAGAAAGTTCCACCCCCTGCTAAACACTATATTACAGGGGTAAATACAGGGGCAGTTCTGCCATGGGGCAAATTCAGAATTTTTGGCTTGGAGGCAAGCTTTACCTGCATAAAAACCAGGTGTACTGATCAACAGAAACACCTATAGACTGCCAGTCCACTTTGGTGCTACCAAATAACCCATATTTGGCACCCCCAGAAACTTTTATTCTTGTGTTTCTCCACAGCTCTTTTTACATTTGAATGTCGCCCACAGGTAAAAAAGGCTGGGGATCTCTGCATTAAAGTATATACTTTGAGGGCTAATGAAGATTGTGGCCAGAATATTTGAGAAAAATAAAGATTTTGGCAAGGCTGGAAAAAAAGACGATGAGTGAAATATGGATATATTCAGATATTGCTAATTCTATTAAATAAGAAGGAAACTTAATCACTTAGGGGGCGAGACTCTTGGAGATTGAAGAAAGAAGAAGCGGAAAAAGAGAATTGCTCCATGGTGCTCACTAAGAAGAGAACTCTGCCTGTGCAGTTTTCTGCTAACAGGAGAACCAGAATTGGGGTATCAGGTAAGTGATTACAACAACAATTGTTCCAAAAACAGTCACACGTATCAGTGTCAAAGAGAGAGTTTCCAATCAGTCTGAAGGACCCAAATTGGCAGCTAAAATCTACCCATGCATGTCTACACAACAAATACAAATAGTAAAAAAAAATCAAACTGTGTCATTGTGATTTACTTTTTCTTCTAAGTTTCCCCTTTCCTTATTTTATACTGAGATGTATGTTTATCATGTATGTCTCTTTTTTAGAGTTAAAATCCAGTAAAAAGTTAATTTAAAAATAAAAACGAGTTTTTTATGTGTAAATGAAATCTGCTCAGTGTCGGAATGGGGGCGGGGAGAGGGCCCACCGGGGCTCCTGCCCCAGGGGCCCTGCAGGTGCGCATCCCCTGACCCCCTTCCCCCCGCTGGGTCCCCCACCCAACACCCTCCCCTGAGCTCGAGTAAGTTTAACGTGTCAGGGGAGGAACGGTCGGGCAGGAGAGCGCCAGCAAGGGTTGGGTCTGGGCCGTCTGGGATTTTTCCCGGTGTCCCGGCGACTCAGGCAGACCCCGAATCTGCTTAAGTGTGAGTGGGAAAAATTGCTTCCACCCCTTGCTAAAAAGCTATCCAACTCCTTCTTGAAGTTATCTAATGTATCTTTCAGTAGAACTACTTTAGGAAGAAAACTCCAAAACCTCACAGCTCTCACTGCAGAATATATGTAATGGTTTACCCATTTATTGCAAAATGGAATCTTGCTTTATACAGGAGCCCATTACTATTAGCTATCAGTCTTTGCTTTCATTATACTTATTCTAATAACTTTGTTTACTAGAGAATGGAATATTCATAACAACAGCATTAATAAGAGCACACAGCATCAGCAAGTTTCATTTTGAAGACATAGCATGCTCCAGCTGAGAATCTCAATTTTTTTTTTAGTTAGCCTAGATCATGACATAGCTTAAAACAAACCACAGATAATATGGGCAGAAATGTATTAACATTATCTCAGTACATAAATAAGTATTTTACAAATAAAAATTGAAAACAAAAAAGTACAACGCAAGTTAATGATTCAATATTGTATATTGACAGAAGAGTCGATGAGAGCAATCATCTTGATACAGACTGATACAGAGTTTCCTAAAAATTACATTGTGAATAAAAATATGCAAATGTGTAAAATTCTCTAGCATGGTGGGTAAGCTGTCAACAAGGCCCATCCATAGAAATGTTAAAAAATTGTTAGGACCAAAACTTGTTAGGACACTGGCATAAAAAACTGAAAACGTAACAAAATCCTACTCTGTGTCATATTAATTTATTTGAATCTATCCTACAAGCCGCTAACTCAGTAGCTTTAAATATTCCAAATTGCTACACCTGAATATTTTTACCAACATTTTGCAGAGGTGTTCTGCAGCAATTAAACTATAAGAGTATTAGCAAAATGCCTCCAATCAATAAACAGGGTTTGCTCATGTTGTTTATAAGATTCTATTCACGTTACCTCTTGTGTCACAGATAGACATATTCATATATGTGTGAGTGTGTAAAGAAAATACTTCATTTCAGATTCTGTTTATCCAGTGAAAAAGAAAACCAGTAGACATTAGAAAAATTATATTTTCCATTTATCACAGAACTGTGTGCTGTGCTATGATTAAAAACATATGTAATAGTATATACACAGAAGTTTCAGTTAAACAGTGCTTTGGCTTTTGAGTACAGCCATCATTGTACTTCTACATTTTCTTTTTCTTTTCTAAAACAAAGAGACTCATTTTAAATGTGCTCACCACTTATTTGCCTACGCCCACACTGCTTCCTGATATGACTGCCTTCGTAAAACCCAAGATTTAAACACTTTTTCCAGGCTAGAGACAAATATCTTGTTAGGACACTGATTTTTATCTATGAAGCATATTCTTCTGCATTTTAGCAAAAAAAAAAAAAAAAATTCCCTACCACTGACCAAATGTTATTAGCCACAGAACTGACTATACTTGGCATAACCCTGCTAATGTTTTTGAAAATGAAACAAAAAATATAAGAAACCCTGCAAGGCACGTATTCCATGCTTTGACGTTTTTGCTTTGTGTACATGCATCCACATTATTATGCACTTCAAGGGAAGTGCTTCCCTTGCACTTCCTGATAACTGCAATGGAGTATCACTATTAACATTGAGAGATAAGCTTGAGCTGAAACTTTACTGGTCTTTACAGTTAGGACTAATCTCTATAAAAATGACAATATAACCCCCTAAAACTTTTGCATCATGCAAACAATTTTATTCTAAATAGTCCTTTAACAGGAAAAATAGCATAAATAATCTATTAAATCAAAAAAGTACACAGTGGCAGACATGGCTCAGTTCATTCTTGTAATTCTTTAGGAGAATGAGGATGCTTACAACTTTGTTCCTTGCCTGGTTGCCCTGTTTCCAAACTAGTATGAACTGACTCTGCCTTATCACCTCTTGCTTGATGTCAGCCTAATTACCCATTCTGATTTTGTGTTACCTGCCTCAAGATCTAGACCAGTTTGACCTGCATTTCCACTTTCATCCTTGGATGCAAAGCTATCAGTTATAGTCTCACTGGTTACTTTACTAGGTCCCTGTCACACCTCCAGGTGAACCCAATGTTGTGTGACCTGCTTGTGGGTCTCCTACTACGCTTGATCATTGCAGTAGGCCTGATAGTTGTTGACACTTAGACAGCTGTTGGGCAAAAAGCCTGGTTTTAGCATTCTATATCTGTCTAAAGTGTTCTAGAAACCACTAAAAGTAGAAAATTAATATAAATTGCAAAAGTGATCAGAGAAGCACTCTGAGTACATTTACATCAATTAATTTTTTTGAGGTTGGGACATCTTCTAATTTGACAGAAGCCCTTATGCTTTGTGGAAAGATGTACTGTTGAAAAGGAATCATCTGGCCTTTTATACAATGATATGTATTATTTATAGTTATAATGATATGAGGGTAAATAAAAATCCACATGTTTAGAACCAGTGTTTCGTTGGGTAGGTTATATAGTTATATATATACTATATACTGTATAGTACTGTGTTAATCCTTAACATAGTTCCCAGACTAAGTGCTAATGAGGTGAAGCAACATTTCAGTTTTCTTTAAGAGGGCAAATTTATTACCAAATGTTAGGTATCCAAATATACACTAATAGCAACCCTTCATCTTGACTTAGGTTTGCATGAGTGGTACATGAACTAGTAGATACTAGCAGTAGCTTTTAGGTGGCTATAATACTCAAGCAAATAGTCACCATGTGCTAAATGTTGTGGCTTTAAAAAAAACTATGACCTTTGCAGGTATTTTACAACTACAATGATCTTTGCAAATATTTGCAACTTTGATAGTTCAAGGTTAGTACAAAAGGGTGCTTAAACAAATATTGGGCTACAAGCAGGCACTTACATCCTGAGGAATCTGAAAACCTCTCACTGTAACCCACACAAAAACAGAGAGTAGATGTGGTGTGAAAATTGTACAGAAAAATACCGAAAGTGTTATAATGAGCTGCTATGAAATCCATCATTCATTCTCTTTATTCTTTGCACATTTGCTCACACAGCATAAAGAGAAGAACAAAGAATACCAGTAAAGAAATGTAAATTCATTGTTGCATCTATTAATATATATAAATAATATAAACATATTTTGTTTGTGGACTGAAAAGATAGAAATAGATCACATTTCTGTCTTAAACATTTCAAGTGTGGTTTGAGGGGAGAATGCAAAAAATAGGTGGTAAGATCCATGCATGTTTGCCTATGCTAGATAAAACAACAGGAAATAAATTAAGAAAAAGCAAAACATTAAAACTTGTAGCTTTTTTTTACTATGGCAGCAGAGTAAAGAATTCTGTTATATGACAACATGAAAAGATCCCTGTGCCAGTGGGGCACCAAGTTGTATCTGAGAAAGCTTTTGGTTGCAGATGGCAGCATCTATTTTGACTGGAAGCTTTCAATGATCTTATGTTTAGCACTTTCCTATTCATTGATTCACCCGTGGTAAAAGAGGCTTGCTGTTTGCTTATTTGCATATTCAAATTAGGATTCAGAATTCAGAAATCAAGAAATACTAAACCACCGAAATTCAAAGAAAGAGTGAATCATTCCATGAACCTCATCATATGTTGTTTGAATTACAAAACAATTAATAGTAAAAGGTGTTTTAAGTCATGGGAAAAGATACAACTAAATAATTAATTTCTTACTACTACATCAGGCATAAAGAGGGAGAGGATCCCATGTGGCTGCCCCATGAATAAATTGATGCTTCTTTTTGGCACCCCTGTAATCATAAGGTTAGGGCAGATAGAGTTACGTATACATCCTCCCTCCTGCCTTCTAACTTGTGCTTCAGGCAACAATGGGTGCCTGTACTTACCAGCTGCCCTATGGACTGTAGTAAGGACAGGGCTGGCCTGTGCCTGCTAACACTGCAGTATGCAGCATGAGTAATCCAGCATGAGGTGCAGAGCAAATCCAGACCCTAGACATTAGTGCTCTTGTGTTTTAGTATGGGGTCTTTGTTAATTACCCCTCCTGAGTTAAAGGAGAATGCAAGTCAAAATTTAAAAAGCATACTGCCCAATAGTCCTCCTATTATTTAGTAAAAACGCCACACTTTTGGCTCACCTAATCAAATATTTACTCAGTCACACTTACTTCACATTTTCTTGAACAGGCAGCCATCTCTAAAAAGGTATTCTCCCTTCCTTTCCCTCCTTGCTTTATATTGCACATGTGTTTCATTCCCTCCCCCCCCTCCCCTCTGCCAGATCTGCTTCTGATTGGCTGGTGGGCATGTGTAGCTCAACAGGAGACAGGATCAAGTTACACACATGCTCAGAGAATAGGAAGGCTGCCGCTGGTAGCCTACAGGAAGGACAGAGATATTTTAGTGATGTCACAGTAGTCTTCACACTGCTGTAGGCTGCCAGCACCATATCTCAGAGAAGCAAGCAGGGATCTGGGAATTTAGATATGCAGTAAGTACTTAAAAAGAATGCCTTTAGACTTACTTTTAATTTATATTAACCTTTCATTGTCCTTTAAGGGTGTAATCCACAGACCGTTTCTTACTGTTAACTCCTGCATATGGTATAATAAAACAACAATTTGCAAAGATATCTTATGAATGTTTTTGGATGGGTAGGTTGTGAAGCCAGGTAAAGGTAGCTGTTTCGCAATTTTTTCAGCAGTTTTGCAAATTGTTCTGCAAAGCGAAACAGGAAAGATTCACTCATCATTAATACTATGGCTTATATACAAAGACACAGCAGTCTACAGAATTCAATGCCACCTGCATCTGTACAATCTACTGTACAAAGCCTTAATAACAGCAGGAAGTGTGAATGAGGCACACTCCCAAATGCAGAACAAGGGGGTTGAAGATTCTAGACAGCAAATGGTTAATAGAATAGTGCAATCTCAGAACTATTGTGTTTACCTTCCTGAAACCTAGCCCAGTTTTAACCATAAATATTTGCTTGCACAGTTACAGTAAAGTACTTACAGTATGCTACTTAAAGAGTATGAGGAGCATGCTTACTGCAGGAGACTACAATCCAAAGTTTACCGGCTTTATTGCAATAGTGTTATGTTATCTATTTCTTATTTATAGGTCTTACGGTCTTAAGTGGTATAGTGCATAGTTTGACTTATTGTTGTGGTGTTAATACAAGCTCTGCCTATATGAACCCTGCTTGCACATGCGCAATTGGAGGTAGCAGGAAATCTGCTTAAACTGTGCATGCGCAGGTTCCGTGTTGGCAGAGAGACCCGAAGAATGTTTGCTCTTTTAGGTTGGGGTAAGCGATAGGGACAGTTTTCAAAGTTAGATGAAGGGGGTCGAGGCAGGCCAGTTAAGGGGGCTTTTATAGCTGGGGGGGTGTTTCTCTCCTTTAATAAGGAAAACTCGTTTGAATAAAAAACTCAAATACCTCGAACTTTTGAGTTTACAAACTCACGTAATAAAAACCAGACATATGAGTTTCTGAAATAAAATTTTAATTGTGAGAGTTTTAGCGCTAAAAAACTGTGATTGTGAAAAAAAGCTATCTCAAATGTTGCTAAATCTCCCCCTAATATTCTGCAGTACTAAATTTAATTAGAATGAAAGTTAATTAAAAAATGTAATCTTTGCTATTACAGCAATTTGATGACATCATCTTATTTAATAAGTAAATAATAATTTATTGTTCACTGGCTCCAGGACAGTCCCACCCAGAATGCACAGCACCATGCCAAATAAGTTACACATATCCAGAAACGCATTAATCTAACAACAGATACTTTATTGTATACCGTACTTTATCCTGTGGTTCAAGGTTGATCAATAATCCATCTCTCATTTTTTATTAGAAGTAATTTGTCATTGTCGTGAAGGAGGATCACATAATTATTTTTAAATTATAAATAACATGTATTCCATTTATTGCAAGAAAATAATCTGTCCCTCTTAGTCAATCAACCAAAATAACTTCAAAATTCGAAAAAGTGTGCTGTGACATTCTACACAGAGCAAGCAATAAAACTTACCACTCGGGTCTTAGATCTCCAAGATAGGGTAACATATAATTCTTGGCAAAGTGTTTAAAGTCCCCATCCTCTGTTGAAGGTCTAACCATTTCAGTACAGTGAATATTTTAATTGCTGCTTAACAAACAGACACACCCTCCTCCTTATCTATTACCTCTGTTCCCCTGAAACAATGTATAACCTCCGATATTAACTGCCCAGTCATGTGACTCATTTAACCACGTTTCAGCAACACCAATCACACCATATTTCCTCTCCAGCGCCAGCACCTCCAGTTCTCCCATTTTACTTTCTAGAGAATTTTGCATCTAAAGCTTATGGTCCTCCCTGCCATTATCAGTACACCCAAGCAAGTCTCTCCCACCATTTTCCCTTACTATGCCCACTACCTCATCTATCCGGTCTACCACAGGATTCACTCACTTCATCCTCCCCCAACCCCCACGCTTAGTTTAAAATCTCCTTCAACCCTCTAGCAATCTTCTCCCCCAAAGCAGCTGCACCATCATCATTGAGGTGAAGCCCATCTGTGGGCCTGTAACCGATTGAAAAATAGTCCCATTTCTCCAAAAACCCTTCCTAGCACTACTCCCCCCCCGCTTGTATTAGATGTGCTGCCCCCCCAGGGTGCTCAGAGAGTCAGCCTGCTCCATACATGCCAGTTTAGAGCTGTCCTCCCCAGCATCTTTACCTACTGTAGGTATTGAGACCCTCTCTCTTCTGCTTATTCTACAGGTAATTGCTGCACTATTTCCACCTTTACTGTGGCCCTGAATACTGCATTTTTGCTAGTTTATTGGGTAATTGCTGCACTATTTCCACCTTCACTGTGGCCCTGAATACTGCATTTTTGCTAGTTTATTGGGTAATTTAGCTAGTTCTATTTCCATTCTCAATTCCCAATATTGCATGCCCCCTATTCCTGTGCTCCAGCAATTTGCTGATTTTATGACCCCCATCGTAAACTCCTCTAAACAAACTTTGTAGTTCAGCATATCTTTGGGCTGATCTTCACTTGTGCACTTCTCTCATCCTGGGACTCAGCTGATTGATTTAATTTGTAATTTAACTAGCTGCAATCAGTCCTGATTCCCCAGTCCTGTGTTCAGGAGTGACCCAGCTTGCTCTCCCTATATCTTAAGAACCTCATTTGGGAAAGCAGCGCTAGGGTAGCAGCGCACAAGTGAATCCTTCCAAAGTGAATCATTCACAAGTGAACTGGAAAAAAGAAAATTAATACCATACTTACCGAAATTTTCTTTTCCTGGTTAATAGATGGCATCATTTACAAGTGGGTAATCTCCACCCCCACCTGTGACTGGACAGAGCACATAATTTAGTAATTAACGAATTAATCACCCCTCTATATATGCAGGCTTCCCTTTCCGTGCCCTTGTCTTGTTATTGAGCTACTTGGGAGGGTCTTGTAAATGATGCCATCTATTAACCAGGAAAAGAAAATTTCGGTAAGTATGGTATTAATTTTCTTTTTTCCCTGGTTAATTTGGCATCATTAACAAGTGGGATCTATTAAGCAATCCCAAGGGAGGGTAACTATGAACATCAAACCCAAAAACAATTGTATGCATGAAATTCAAAATATTTTATTTTGCTCTAGTCTGGACTGCCTTTAGCACACTTTGCCCAAACTCCGTCTCTGACGTCGATCTGACATCCAACTGATAATGCTTCAAGAATGTCGCAAACGAACTCCAAGCCGCAGCTTTACAGACCTCTTCTGGCGGAACATTCCCTTCCACAGCCCATGAAGTACTCACTGCTCTGGTGGAGTGTGCCTTAATGCCTATTGGCATGCGCTTCCCCTTTGAAGTGTAGGCTTTCTGTATGGCCATTACTATCCAACGACTTATCGTTGAGATTGCTGCTGCTTGTCCTCTTTTCACTCCTGCCGGAATAACAAATAGCTGTTGTGACTTTCTGAACTCTGCTGTTCTCTTTAGGTATATAGACAGGCATCTAACCAAATCTAACGTACTCCACTTTTCTTCCTGCTCTGATTGTGGTTGCTGAAAAAAGGCTGGTAGCACAATTTCTGAATTTAGATGAAAAGAAGTCATCACTTTTGGTAGAAATGTTGGATTTGCTCTCAAAATGACCTTATCTAGCAGGAATACCGTGTATGGTTCTTGGGCTGACAGAGCTTGTAGCTCACTTACTCTTTTTGCTGAGGTCACTGCCGTTAGCAGAATTGTTTTATAAGTCATAATCGTGTCTGAGGCCTCCTGCAAAGGCTCAAAAGGACGATCCGTTAAAGCCTCTAGGACTAACGGTAGATTCCATGATGGAGAAATATTCTTTTTTGGCGGCCTAAGCCTCAATACTGCTGCCATGAACTGAATAATTTCAGGTTCTTGTGCCCAAGCCTTCCCTGTAAAGGCTGAAATTGCTGAGATTTGTGCTTTCAGGGTTCTCATACTAAGGCCCTTTTCTAAGCCTTTTTGTAAAAAATCCAAAACTTGTACAATAGTGAATTGCTCCACTGTTACTTCTTTATTCTCCAAATATGTCATGAACACTTTCCAAGTCTTCTGATATGTTTTATATGTGGTTCCCTTTCTTGCTTTCATCATAGTGTCTATTACTGGCGATGAAAGTCCTGAAACTCTTAATCTCTTCCTCTCAAACGCCATACCTTGAGGGCTAGAGTGTGGATTTGTAGATGCTGTACTGGTCCCTGGCTCAACAGCCATGGCGTCAATGGTAGCCTCATTGGTGACCCTATAGTCATTCGCCTGAATAGTGGATACCACGGCCTTCGTGGCCAATCTGGAATAACCGCTATTACCTCTGCTCGTTCCTGTCTTATCTTCCTTAGTACCCTTGGTATTATTGGAATTGGTGGAAACACATATAGGAGTCCTGAACCCCAATCTTGCATTAATGCATCCATCGCCTTCGCTTTCGGTTCCAATACTCTGGAATAAAATTGTTTCACTTTCCTGTTGGCCGCCGTCGTCATCAGATCTATGTCTGGTAGACCCCATCTGTGCACAATTCTCTTGAATATTTGCTGACTGATTTCCCACTCGTGTCTGTTCAGTAGATTCCGACTCAAGAAATCTGCAATCTTGTTCTCTCTCCCTGGGAGGAATATTGCTGACAAATCCTTCAGATTGTGTTGCGCCCACTGCATAATTGGTCTTAGAACCTGCATCGACTGATTGCTTCTTGTGCCTCCTTGTTTTTTTATGTAACACATTGCCGTCATGTTGTCCATTCTGATTAGTAACGGCTTGTTGCTTAACAAGTGCCCAAAATCTTCTAGGGCCAATGCTACCGCTTTTAGTTCCCTGACATTTGCTGGGAGTACACTTTCTTGCAGAGACCAAACCCCTTGGGTCACCTCTGATCTCCAATACGCTCCCCAACCTGTTGAGCTGGCGTCGGTGGTCATCACCTCCCAAGAGATGTCTCCTAACCTTTTGCCTCTTGACAAATGACTGTTTTCTAGCCACCACTCCAAGGCTATTTTGAGATCTCTTGACACAACAATCTCTTGTTCCCAGTCTGGATCTAGTCTGTTCCATTGGGCCAGAAACTCTGTTTGAGGGACTCTGACATTCCATCTCGCCCATTGAGTCATCGGTATCGCTGACGTTAATAGTCCAATCAGTCCCATGAACTGTCTTGCTGAACAGACTGTCCTGCCTTGCATCCATCGCACCTTTTGTTTTATCTTTTCCTTCTTGTCCTCTGGCAAAGTTACAATTGCTTTGTCTGTGCGGAACCTTGCCCCTAAGTACGTGAGATCTTGTGAAGGAGTCAATTGACTCTTTTTTAGATTTATGACCCACCCCTGCTGTTGTAGGTATGTGATCACAAGCTGTCTCTGTTGCTCTAATATCTGAGGATCTCTTGCTAACAGCAGGATGTCGTCCAGATAGTAGTAAATGTTGATCTCCTTTCTCCTTAACTCTGCCATCAGTGTAACTAGGATCTTTGAGAATACTCTTGGCGACGTTGCCAGACCAAATGGCAAACATGTGAATTGGTAATGGTGATGAGGACCCACTGTGAAGCGAAGAAACTTCTGGTGTGACACTGCAATCGGCACATGGAGGTAAGCGTCCTTTAGATCTATTGAAATCATCCAGTCTCCTGGTCTTACCTCTGGAATTATTGTGTATAATGACTCCATCTTGAACTTTTTTACCACCAGATGTTGATTGAGATCTCTGAGATCTAACACTGGTCTGAAGTCTCCTGTCTTTTTCTGCAACATAAACAGGGGCGAATAGAACCCCCTCGTCTTCTGCGAAATTGGTACTTTTTTGACTGCTCCCTGAGCTTGCAACAGCTCTACATAATCCAACAGAATTTCCTTTTTTTGTTTGTTGTGTGGAATGGAGGAAATAACAAAATGATCCTGTTGAGGAATCTCCGAAAACTCTAGAAAATATCCTCTTTCTATTGTCTTCAATACCCAGACATCTGATATTGACTTCGCCCAGACCTCTGTAAACCTTGATAGCCTTCTGGGAATTTTCTCGGTCTGAGCTGTCTCCCCTTCAAAAATATTTCTTTGAACCTCTCGAAGATGAACCTCTGCCCCTAGAGGTCCTAGGAGATAGGTTGCTATCTCGCCTCCAATTCTGGGCCTGTGAGTATTCTCTTCCAGGTCTATATGACCTTTGCTCTCTAAAGTTTGGTCTATTCCGAAAGGATTGCCTTTGCCTATCCCCACTTTGTCCTGAGGAAGGAAAATTCTGCCTACGTTCCTGAGCCAAAAAGACGCTTTTTCCCCCTGTGACTCTTTTTATTAAGTCTTCCAATTTCGCTCCAAAAAGCATGTCACCTTCAAAAGGCATATTACATAAATTTGTCTTAGAGGCTTTATCCGCATTCCAGGACCTCAACCATAGTGCTCGCCTTGCCGCGACTGATAATGCAAGTGCCCTTGAAGAAGTCTTGACTAAGTCAATCGATGCATCTGCCACAAAATCTGTTGCTAATTTTAAATCTGCCAGAGACTTTATGATATCCTCTCTATCGACTCCATGTTTAATTGCCCTTTCTACTCCATGTAGCCAGGACTGCATAGCTCGTGACACTGATGTCAATGCTATAGCTGGCCTACAAAAGGCTGCTGTTGCCAAATAGCTCTTTTTCAGTATCGCTTCCATCTTTCTGTCCATCGGATTCGAGAAAGATGAAACATCATCCACCGGAAGCACTGTCCTCTTTGAGAGTCTGGCTACCGCCGCATCTACCTTTGGCGGTTTTTCCCACACCTTTTCCTGATCTGTAGAAAAGGGGTACAACCTTTGAATTTTACTCTGGACTGTAAATCTAGCGTCCATTTTATCCCATTCTGAAGTAATAATCTCTTTGATAGCTTCATGTAATGGGAAAGTTGCACGTTCCTTCTTTAATATCTTAAAGGGGTTGCTTGTAGATGGTTGACTCTCCTGAGTCTCTGGTAACTTTAACTCTTGCCTAACTGCCTTTACCAAAGGCTCCACAAGATCAAAATCAAATCCGGAAAACTGCTCCAGGCTCTCCTCCTGTTCCTCCTCAGACAATTCTCCTATTGATGACTCCTCCACTGGTGAGTCCTCTCTAGCAAAGACTTCTCTTTCAGCCACTCTCTTTCGTATCTGCTTTGAAGTGCTAGGAACTGTTGCCTCTTTTATGCCCTGCGCAACAGCCTCCTTAATCCAAGTCATGATGTCCACAGACTCTGTAGAAGTTTCTCCAGATAGCTTTTTTGCACAAGATTGACAAAACTTTGCATGCCTAGGTGCCGGATTATCACAAGCCGCACATCTTGATCTTTCCTTATTTCTAATTGGGGAAGACACACTGCAGATATATGGGAGACACAAGCAGAGAGAGAGAGAGAAATTTTTTTTTTTTTTTTCAAAATAAGAAAAAATGATGTACCTCCTATCCTCTCTAGCCGCACACTCTGGGCTGTGGGAATGACAAGACTCCATCTCTGTTGGTCTCTTAAGAACCCAAAAAACAAATACATCGTAAGATCTTTTGTAATCTCTCTCCAAAAACTCTCTGCTTAAAAGTATATATAGCGACATACCTGTGAGGGCAGTGAGGCTGTGGAATGCCCTTCCTAGTGATGTGGTAATGGCAGACTCTGTTAATGCCTTTAAGAGGGGCCTGGATGAGTTTTTGAACAAGCAGAATATCCAAGGCTATTGTGATACTAATATCTACAGATAGGGGCTGATTTACTTACCCACGAACGGGTCGAATGGAGTCCGATTGCGTTTTTTTCGTAATGATCGGTATTTTGCGATTTTTTCGTATGTTTTGCGATTTTTTCGGATTCTTTACGAATTTTTTGTTACCAATACGATTTTTGCGTAAAAACGCGAGTTTTCCTATCCATTACGAAAGTTGCGTAAAAAGTTGCGCATTTTTCGTTAAGTTTTAACGCTACGAAAAATGCGCAACTTTTCGCGTAAGTTTTAACGCTACGAAAAATGCGCAACTTTTTACGCAACTTTCGTAATGGATACGAAAAACTCGCGTTTTTACGCAAAAATCGTATTGGTAACGAAAAATTCGTACAGAATCCGAAAAAATCGCAAAACATACGAAAAAGTCGCAAAATGTTCGTTTTCAAGTCGGAACTTTTCCAATTCGGGTGGGATTCGTGGGTTAGTAAATCAGCCCCTTAGTATTACTGGTTGTATATATATAGTTTATGTATGTGAGTGTATAGATTGGTTAGTATAGGTTGTGTGCTGGGTTTACTCGGATGGGTTGAACTTGATGGACAATGGTCTTTTTTCAACCCTATGTAACTATGTAACTATGTAACTATATACCTGTTCGCTTAATAATAGCGTTCCGCAGATGCTCTGGTCCCAGTATGGCAGTGCCACGTGCCAGGCCTACTCACTTTTTAAAAGGACGCCGCCGCGTCATAACCACGCCCCCCACCTTACGTTCCGCTGACGTCATACGAGGAAGTGCCGGGAATTGTATAGCGCTTATGCGCGTATCACACTGTACCTCGTCGGCCCCCAGGACGGACGCTTTTAATCCCCCTTCTGTGCTGCTTTCCTGCCAACAGGTAGGAAATAAAAACTCTGCAGCCTTATGCCGGTACAGCCATTAGCCCACTATTCAGCCAACAGGCAAGAGCTGCGGACTCTTCAGTGGGGACATTTAGCATCCATGTACCCCCTGGAAATGGAAGCCATACCTACATGGGTTCCTCATCCTATCCAGTGTAGTGGGACAGAGAAAAAAAAGACAAGGGCGCGGAAAGGGAAGCCTGCATATATAGAGGGGTGATTAATTCGTTAATTACTAAATTATGTGCTCTGTCCAGTCACAGGTGGGGGTGGAGATTACCCACTTGTTAATGATGCCAAATTAACCAGGGAAAAGGAGTTTAACAAGGAGCTCAACAAGAGGAGCAACAGGAGAAGCAACTAGGGAAGCAACAGCAGAAGACCGGCCAGCCTCAGTCCATTTGAATCAAGACCCAGTTTACTTGCATAATGTCATTGCTCTTATTAGTTTTATCTTTCATGTTTGTGCTTCCAAAGGTAACTTCTTCCTTTCACCCCCCAGCTGACTGTCCCTACTCCATAACAATATCTCCCTCTCTCCTCCATTCTACACACTGCTGCTCTTACAATCTTTATACATCTTTGAAAAATCTAGCACCTCCAACCAATACCTCACAAAAGCATAACAATTTTAAATCATTCTCACACCTCCTCTCTCTCTCCTTACTGCTACTACTGGCCGCAGGTGATATCTCTCCCAATCCTGGTCCCTGCCATATACCCATTTCCTATCGCCCACGCAATGCTTCTCCTCTGGTAAGACCCTCACAAACCGCTAACCCGTCTAACATTATTCACATTCCCACTCTCTCCTCTTCCTATCTCCCCTTCTCTTGTGCCCTTCTCAATACCCGCTCTGTAACTAACAAAACCGCTTTTATTCATGATCTGTTTTGCTCCAAGTCTTTTCACCTTTTTGCCATAACAGAGACCTGGCTCTCTCAGAATGATAATGCTATTGAGGCAGCTCTCTCTTATGGCGGCCTTTCATTCTCTCACACTCCCCGCATTACTGGCCGTGGGGGAGGGGTAGGGGTTCTGCTCTCCCCTCGTTGCCGGTTTAAACTAATCCCTATACCCCCTACTTTCAGGTTTCCTTCTTTCGAGGTGCATACGGTTCAGCTGTTCCACCCTCTCTCTGTGCGGGTGGCAGTTGTTTACAGACCTCCTTCTTCAAAATCCTTGGCTACTTTTCTCTCTGACTTTGAATCCTGGCTCTCTTTTTTTCTATGCTCTGACACCCCTGCAATCATTTTAGGCGACTTCAATTGCTATATAGATGACCCCTCTCAGCCCTGGCCATCTAGATTTCTCCATCTAACCTCCTCCTTTGATCTCCGGCAATGGACTAATTCAGCTACCCGTAAGGATGGTCATTTTCTAGATCTGGTCTTTTCTAAAAATCTAGATCTAGTACATTTAACAGTGAGCCTTTTCCTCTTTCAGATCATCATCTTATCTCCTTTTCTATCTCGCACATGTCTCATTCTCCCTCTAAAACCTTGATTCGCAACACGCGAATAGTTGATATAACTGCTCTCGCTAACTCTCTTAGTTCTAGCCTCTCCTCCTCCTGTGCTTCCTCTGATCCTGAGTTACTGGTAAATACCTACAACTCAATTTTATCATCTGCAATTAACACCCATGCCCCCCTGCAGCCCCAACGCAGTCGTGCCTGCAATCCCCGTCCCTGGCTTAACCCTCAGACGCGATTTCTGCGCTCCTGTGCACGATCTGCTGAGCGCATTTGGAGGAAATCACGCGTTAAAGCTGACTTCCTCCACTATAAATTTCTTATGGTGTGCCTCAATACTGCCCTATCCCAGGCCAAGCAAGCATACTATAACACACTTATAAATAATAATAAATCAAACCCGCGGCACTTATTCTCCATATTTAACGCGCTACTTCATCCCTCACCTAATGAATCAATCATATCTGAACACACCCCCCAGGACTTTGCTGACTTCTTTAAAGGAACAGTAACACCAAAAAATGAAAGTGTATAAAAGTAACTAAAATATAATGTGCTTCTGCCCTGCACAGGTAAAAGTTGTGTGTTTACTTCAGAAAGTCTACTATAATTTATATAAATAAGCTGCTATGTAGCCATTGAGGCAGCCATTCAAAGGAGAAAAGGCACAGGCACATAGCAGATAACAGATAAAACACTATTGTATTCTACAGAACTTATCTGTTATCTGCTATGTAACCTGTGCCTTTTCTCCTTTTTTCCAGCTTGAATGGCTGCCCCCGTGGCTACACAGCAGCTTATTATATAAATTATAGTAGTGTTACTGTAGCAAACACACCAGTTTTACCAGTGCAGGGCAACAGTGCATTATATTTTTATTACTTTAAAGCTCTTTCATTTTTTGGTGTTACTGTTCCTTTAAAAGCAAAGTCGATTCTATCCGCAATCAATTTTCCCAACCCTCAGATACCGGTAATCTCAACCTTCCTAAATCTCCTCTCTCCGTATTCAGCTCCTTCAGTCTCGTAACAGAGTCTGAAGTTTCTCAGCTTCTCCGATCCTCTCCGCCTACTACCTGCTCGCTGGATCCTATGCCCTCATCCCTACTAAAACAGTGTGCCCCTGCCCTTACTCCAGCTCTTACCCACATATTCAATTCCTCTCTGGCTTCTGGTACTTTTCCCTCTCTCTTCAAACAAGCATGTGTCAAACCCATTCTTAAAAAGGCTACACTGGACCCATCCTGCCTTTCTAACTACCGTCCTGTCTCTCTCCTGCCCCTAGCCTCTAAACTCCTGGAACGTCTTGTCTTTTCTCGTGTAACTAACTTCCTCTGCACCCATAATCTGCTGGACCCTATGCAGTCTGGTTTTCGGCCTGCGCACTCCACTGAGACGGCCTTATGTAGAGTGGCAAATGATCTCCAGACTGCCAAGGCCAAAGGACGCTACTCGGTTCTCATTCTCCTAGACCTTTCCTCTGCTTTTGATACTGTCGACCATTCTATCCTTATGCAAATTCTCCATTCTCTGGGTATCCGGGATCAAGCAGCATCCAGGTTCTCTTCCTATCTCTCTAACCGCTCCTTCTCTGTCGCTCTTACTAACAAATCCTCTACCCCGGTTCCGCTTAGTGTGGGGGTGCCTCAGGGCTCTGTGCTTGGTCCTTTGCTGTTCTCCCTGTACACTCTCTCTCTAGGAGACCTTATTTCTTCTTTTGGTCTTAAATACCACTTATATGCAGATGACATCCAGATATATTTAGACGCCCCTGCACTAACAACTGATGTTCAAACCCAGATTGGTAACTGCCTCCTGGCTATCTCCTCCTGGATGAACCGACGCCAGCTCAAACTTAACCTAGCTAAAACAGAGCTCATGGTCTTCCCGCCCAAACCTGGCCCTCCTCCTCCTTTCACCATTACTATTGATGGCATGACCATCAACCCTGTAAATTCTGCACGCTGCCTTGGGGTTATCTTTGACCAGTCTCTCTCCTTCTCTAACCATATTAATAACACTGCCAAAACCTGCCGCTTTTTCCTCCGCAATATTGCCAAGATACGCCCCTTTCTTTCACAAGCAACAGCTAAAACACTAATCTATGCCCTTATCCTTTCCCGCTTAGATTACTGCAATCTCCTACTAACCGGCCTCCCAGACTCCCACCTCTCTCCCCTGCAATCAATCTTAAACTCTGCTGCCAGGATCCTCCTGCTCTCTCCTAAGAGGGATCCTGCTCAGCCTCAATTAAGCTCACTAGCATGGCTGCCTGTCAAGCAAAGAATAGCTTACAAAATCCTTCTGCTGACATTCAAAGCCCTTCACTCCTCTGCTCCTCACTACATTTCTTCACTGGTCTCCCTACATGTTCCTGGTCGTCTCCTCCGCTCCTCTCAGAGCCTCCGTCTCTTTACACCATCCACACCCACTGCGCTCTCTCGTCTTAAACCTTTCTATCTCGCTGCTCCTTACCTCTGGAACTCTATCCCTGAATCCCTCCGTAGGGAACACTCACTAACTCTCTTTAAGAAAAAACTCAGCTGTTACCTTCTGGAGCACTAAGACATTATTTTGCCCAGTCCTGCGCTTAAGGGCAAATGCCCATACCTGATGCACTCTTACCTTCCAGTTTGTGCCTGTATGTTACCCAAACACTCAGATTGTAAGCTCTACGGGGCAGGGACCTCCTTCCTACTACTCATCCGAGCAGCTTCTTCAGTTCAACTGAAGAAGCTGCTCCGATGAGTAGTGAAACGTCTTCAATGATTACCAAACAAGTCCAGTTGCTTTAAATTTATTTATACTAGATATACCATGACCTGGATGAATGAAAATCTTCATAGACAAACTTTAGGAAAGCATTATGACTTGATAGTTTGGAGTAGACAGACAATTGTGCCCAGAATCTGTTCTTTCAAAAAATGTACAATTTTCTGGGATAAACCTTCTGTTAGTGGAATTTTTGGCCTTGAAAGCTAAAGTATGCAGCTTTCTGGAGCAGTGCTTTGGAAATTTGGTAGTGTACTGCTGGGAGTTTTTGACCTATACAAGTGAGAAATCTCCATAAAACTATATATATTTGGTATTGGCATGTTCAGGAGACATGAAACTTTCCAAATCAGTTGTATATTCGTGCATAAAATAATTTTTGTTTCTAGTATGTGTGATTTTTTATGATTTTTTTTTGCATTTTTAGACATTTAGAAGCCTATATCTTGTTACAGAATTGGAATTACACAAAAATTCTACCATATTTTGAAAGCTTAGGTTGTTCTGAAAAAAACAATATATTGTTTTCCTGGGTAAACTAAAAGTCCCCCGAGGAAAGGCCCCTAAAGTGAAACAGTGCAAAATGTTCAAAAACTGTCTGGCAATACAAGTTCCGCTTTGACCAAAATGGCTGGCAGTAAAAGGGTTAAACTAAAACAATATTTACACTATTTACAGTTACAAATTAATTATACAATCTACATTATTTTTACCACCAGTGTAACAGAATAAAGGTCAGCTTCTGTCTTCCCATCATGGCTGTCCTCCTTCAGCACCTCTGGTCTCCAGGTCTCACATGCTGTCTTGTCACAGGTTGTTCCCCCCTCACTACTGTCCAGTCCACCTTTAAATAGAGGGAGCCTCTAGGGCTGTTTACTCAGGTATGGTAAAGCTTTCTGCAGAATTAAAATAGCTTGCACTAATGTGGCTAATCTATTGGCAGTAAAATGCCCAAATCACTTTTCTTCTTCTTTAAAGCAAGTAATGATAATGGGGGGGGGGGGGGTTTAATTACCCAGTACTGCCAAGAACAAGTTTATAAACTTGAGCAATCTGGGCGGCTAAGTGGCAGATGAGATTTAATGTGGATAAATGTAAGGTCATGCACCTGGGATGTAAAAATATGCAAGCCCCGTATACCCTTAATGGGACTGCACTAGGCAAATCCATAATGGAGAAGGACCTTGAAGTCCTTGTAGATAATAAACTTGGCTGTAGCAAGCAATGCCAGGCAGCAGCTGCAAGGGCAAACAAGGTTTTGAGCTGTATTAAAAGGGGTATAGATTCACGGGAAGAGGGGGTTATTCTTCCCCTTTACAGAGCGCTGGTAAGGCCCCATCTAGAATATGCTGTTCAGTTTTGGTCTCCAGTGCTCAAACGGGACATTATTGAGTTAGAGAGGGTCCAGAGAAGGGCAACTAAGCTGGTAAAGGGTATGGAAAGTCTCAGTTATGAAGAAAGACTGGCCAAGTTGGGTCTGTTTACACTGGAGAAGAGGCGCTTAAGAGGTGACATGATAACTATGTATAAATATATAAGGGGATCATATAATAACCTTTCTAATGTTTTATTTACCAGTAGGTCCTTCCAACGGACACGAGGGCACCCACTTCGTTTAGAAGAAGGGAGGTTCCATTTAAACATTCGGAAAGGATTTTTTACAGTGAGAGCTGTGAAGTTGTGGAATTCCTTCCCCGAATCAGTCGTGCTGGCTGATACATTATATAACTTTAAGAAGGGGCTGGATGGATTCTTAGCAAGTGAGGGAATACAGGGTTATGGGAGATAGCTCTTAGTACTAGTTGATCCAGGGACTGGTCCTATTGCCATCTTGGAGTCAGGAAGGAATTTTTTCCCCTCTGCGGCAAATTAGAGAGGCTTCAGATGGGGTTTTTTGCCTTCCTCTGGATCAACTAGTAGTTAGGCAGGTTATAAATAGGCATTATGGTTGAACTTGATGGACGTATGTCTTTTTTCAACCCAACTTACTATGTTACTATGTTTAACCTTATTATCTATCAACTTGTGGGAGACAAGATGCTGAAATTAGATGCTATAAATGTCACTAGCTTTTGTAGAGATGGAATGAATGCCATAGAAGAAAAAGAGCATTTGGTGAGTTGTCTGTAGCCTAAAAGCTGCATTTATTTTGGAGTGGTGGAGTGGTAGAAACTACATTCAGCATCTTGCGCTGGATTTTTAATCTGGTACAAGGTGCAGAATGCAGGAATACCGAGGTAAATGTGCTGTAACTAAGCATTAATGAGTATGATTTTTTCCTCACTTAATGCTCTTGCACTTGCACCCTGGCCATAACAAATAAACCCTTTGGTTTTATCATATTTTGGAAATATTCTGATGAAAGTGACATGATTTAGGTATGAATCATGTCCCGTTTGAGCACTGGAGACCAGATATATATATATATATATATATATATGTATATAAGCCACCCTAAGTACCAGGTAAGCATCTTTAACCTGTCAGGCTTTATTTAATAACACAAATATTCTATCAACCTGTGATAACATATCAGTGACTCCGATATTTTACGAACATAGAAGTTTAATAACTACAATCAGTTAGTACGATCAAACAAAATTATCACAGTTACTTTGAATCCTATAGTAAGAGAAGCATCCAGCATACAAGGCTGCTAATAAATATATTCTAACTATACTATCCTACTGTCTTTGTGTGCATGTATAAGGTGCGATGTCTGTGCAGCTATTCTTAAAGGTGTTTCTTCCAGATACATCACCTGTTCCTTGTTCCTTTCTTTCTTCTTCTGCTGCTACACCAAGTGGAAGGGCTTCAAGCTATATCCATTTTCCCTCCATGACAACCAGGCCCTATCCTCTCAATGTTTGCTTCTAAACATCCCTTAACTAGGATGAAACACTGTCTAGTAGTAGTTGTTGTAGACCAAAGGATATCTCCCTTGCCTTAGGTCTCCATTCATTTCCAATCTCCTGTTATACTGAAAGCTACACATAGCTGTTCCTGTCCCATGGGATTTCCGAGCTTAACATATTCTCGTTAAACCAGTTTTCTGGGAGATGGTCAGTATTGTTTACATGGATTCAGTTGGGGAAGGTGACTCTCTTCTTTGTTTAGTGACACCAACTGTCTTCCCAAACCTTGACAAGGGGACTCCTCAATTGTCCCTTTACCTTGAGGCACCCCACTGAACCCCCTTGTTACATACCTTAATGAAACACCAGGAGACAGAGGTGGAGAAAATGGCCACAGCATTTATTGACATTTTATCAAATAAATAGGACCTTGCCAGCCTAACCCAAGGCAATATTCTAAAGCCATAATTCCATAAGAGGTTGCTACTATGCTCTGTCGTTCCTCGCTGAAGACTTGAATGAGTATTAGACTGCCTCTACCTACAGAGAGGATGGCCCCAAACTCTGCTACCAGCAGGAGCTGCATTACCAACCATGAGAGAAGTTCAGCAGCCCTGCTACCGGTCCTGGATCTGCAGTGTCTTGATGATAGGAAATCCAAGCAGGCTGTCACCTAGCACAAGCAGTAGTAGCGTCTGTATCTATCAATCCACCGTGCAGTCACAGGAGAGAACCTCCTTTCTCCCTCTGCTAAAATTACCTGTGCAGTACTCTGCAAGGTCCTACCGCTGGTGTGACAAATAAAACTTAAAATATATTATCATATATCCACTATTTTGATCCAGAGCAAGGCAAAAAACACAACGTGAAGCTAGTGCCAATTATGCCTCGAGGGAAAAAATTCCTTCCTGACCCCCTTGCCGATCAGAAACATTCCCTGGATCAAGAAATTGTTGTTAACATGAATTAAACACAAAGCTGACTCCCAAGTTTATACCATATAAAGATACAGAAAGCACAATATAACAATGCATCCAGGAAAAAAATCCACATTCAGTTATTAATAGATAATATGAAAACCAAAAGAAGAGAAACTCCTGACATTTTGCAAAATATGCAAAAAGAGGGAGGGTGGGTGGGATGTTTCTACCTGCTCAGAAGATAAGGAAGTGAGTGCTTTTCTGACATCACATCCCTCTCTTTCTCCGCCCCTCCCCAGGCCAGCCTTCTCCTGCCTTAACTCTTTCCTTCTCACCTAATCACAGTTGCACCTGGTTCTGCCAATCTCTAAACATAAACCAGTGTAATCTGGCTGCTGGTTATTCAGATCCCTTGTCATGCAGCTCCTGCGCTTATATCTCCAGAGCTTTCCTTTCTTTGTTTATTGTTTGTGACACTGACAGTTGGAAGCTGATTTTCCAAAGATTGCTTGGATACCTATGAATGTCTTTTTGACCAATATTATTTAATGAACATTGTCCAATATAACACTAACCATTGTGATTTTCTGCATGTGATTACAAGTTGATCTCCAAATATAACTTTTAAAAAGCTAGTATACATTCTGTAGCAAAGTTGCCTCAAAAGTTCTGCATTAGTGTAATCATTGACATAAAACTTTCGTCAATAGAGAATAAAAAGGTGCTTGTACTTCAGTTTCAGTTATTAGGGAGCATGCTTCTGTATGTAAAGCAAGTTAGAGCAGACTATTTATGTCCCATGAATGATTTATACATTTTTGCCCAACTAAGTAGATTAGAAAAAATCTTAATTTTACAAAAGCTTCCTCTTTGCAAAATATATTTCTATTCTGTACTGTTCTTTTGAGACCATTACCCATTTTTCTGGCCATCACTGTTATCTTTGCTGGTATCTGTGGTGTGTGGGTATCTGTGGTATGTGATTCTACTGCAGCAAAAAAGTTGTAAGATTTTACTAATGGGTCATTTTTTCTGTATAAACACATGTACTAACTTTTATTTTTTAAGGTTCTGTGGATATTAAAAAAGAGTGGGGTAGGCTCTGTGTGTTAGATTCTATCACTCACTAAGAATGTTTTCATTTCATTAGATAAATTATGGATCTCCTTGATGCATGCCAAAAAAGAACAGCAAGATCAAAAGCAGACCACAAAACTCCCCCATTTCTTCTTTAGTCCAAATCTAGATATTGACATTGTGGACAGAAATCGACAATCCATGCAAATCGGTTAAAACAAATCATTTCTTGCAGGCCCTGGTGTAAGATTCTGGTAAAATATAGATATATATTGTGGGCTCCTATATTTTATTAATCAATAGTGAAACCTTTCTTTAGTAGAGGAAACAGCCTAATTAGCTTAGCATCTGGTTATCTGGTCCAAACAATAGGAGTTTCCTAATTTGGGGAAACAAAGATACTGCTCTGGGAAAAGTTCAGTCACACCTAAACTCTAATTAACAATATCAAAGGGTGAAAGACACTGGAGCCAGCACTGAATGGATCCCTGGTGATATGCATAATCAGTTATTCAGGAAGGACAGATTTTATGGAGACGATCCCAAATGGAGGACGGGTAACTTCCTGTAACTGACTGGTATGTGCTAGCATCATTCAAAGGGACCAATCAGGAGAGACTTCTAGAAAGTTCTAGAATCCACCCCTCTCTCCTTTATATAGGTTGGCTTCAGTAGGGCATAGGAGATACTCAGGGCCAGGAGAGGAGTGACCATCTTACCAAATCAGAGGGAATCCTGACATCACGGACCAGGCACTTATCAAACCTAAGGAGAGGTATACTTAGGCTGTATAATCTTCTAGAGTAGAGGTTTCATAGAGTGTGTTTATATGGTGTGGTGTGGGATATTATTATTATTTAGGTGGCTGGGTCCCTGTGTTTCATTTGAGTGTGTTTAGTTAAGCTAGTATTGTGTATATTTGTAGTGTATTGTTTTGTATTACCCTTTTGTGTTATTGTAGCATATTGTTTTATCCATTTTATCTACTTTATGATTTGTGTTTATGTAAATATTTGTTTCGAATCAATAGAAAATCATTTTTCACACTTATCGTTCAGTGATCTCTTTGCCACCCTATACTGTAGAACTTTTATATTAATAATCTTACACTGGTCTAAAGAAGTGTCGAAGAAAAGAGCAAGTCCCACAGGATAATAAAATACAAAACAATGTTGCCTCATTAAAATTGTTACTTTCTAGGTTACAGATTAAAAACATTTATTGGTTAGTTACATAGTTTAGTAACAAAATAGCTTACCCTACTCACAGCAGAAAAAGAGTATCTATTCCTGCTATGCACTCAAGAGGATTATTTATCTGAAATAAAAAATACATAACCATAAATAACCTCTTAAAATTAACTTATAAGAAACAAGACATATTAAATTCATCGTTTAACCCTTTTGGGTGTCGAGATTGTAAAAGCCAAATCCAATAACATTCTCTTTGTGACAATACTTTCTTTTTCTCCTGTCCCTGTTTAATCACTATCCTTTCCAAAATCTGCCACATAACCTGAGACACTTGGTGACCATGTGTAAAAAAATGCTTAGCAAGCAAAGTCTCTCTTTTTTTCTCTATCTCCTTACTTTTCTCATTAAATTTAGTTCTCTCAGGGGATTGTGGTCGGTAGTTTCGTATGGTAGATTTATGCTCATTAACCCTTTAAGTGCCAGCCGAATTCGTCATTTCGGTTCCCCCCAGTGCCAGACGTTTTTTAAGCATTTTGTACTCATTCACTTTAACAATGTTTTTTGGTAGGAAAACCTCCATGAAACTAGGGAAATTATATATCGTTTTTTTCGTCACTAATTGAGCTTCGACATACATACAAAATTTTATAACTTTTCTGGAGATATGATGTGTATTTTCGGTGAAATATGTAAAAAAAATAAAATTATGAAAAATTTCTGTATATTTTGAGGTTTTTTTCCATAGAAAAGTTAATTTTACACACTTTTTTTTATTGTTTGTAAAAGCCCTGATACTCCCAAGTCCAACGATACCAAATATGTGGTGGTACCCCACAGTTCCTGTCCAGAAGTAACCCCCAAACTAAAGCAATACTTAGTACAATATCACACCAGAACAAAGCGGAAAAGCGCTTGTAACAGTTGATGCAGCATAACTTATATGTAAATCTAAAATATCCCCTCATGTTTGGTATCTTTAGAAACTACAGACCTTCAGGTTTCTAGGTGCAAAGTAGTTTTCACTCAAAAGCCAAATACCTTTTGTCAGTGCATTGTGAAATTTGGAACTTTTTATGACATTTTTTTTTTTTTTCTAAAACGTAAACTTGGACGCATGATCAAATGTGGATTTGACAAAAAAAAATCTCATAAAAATTTTCTAACAAAGGCAAATTTGAAAGACAAACTTCTCCTGAATAAAATGATGCCCCATATGTATGGGTGCACATAAAGACATGGGCACCAAACACTCCAAAGCAGGGGCAATGCACAAGGGCAATTACAGCTAAAAATGTGGCGGCTGCGCTCTATGTGCACTTCCTGCAGTTTTTCAGTGTTAACCCCCCCTACCTGTGAAATAACCCCCACAAACTATATATTTCTGAAAAGTGCACACCTTCAGCTATTCAAAGACACCACTCTTCTCTTTCTACATGGAAAATTGTGGCTGCAGTCCCTTGCAGAAGTCAGCGCTTTGGTCAGAAATCAAGGAAAAAACCAGATACAAACCTAGATTTCTCCCCAAAATCTCCATGGCAACTACCAAAAACTTCCTAAACATCAATCTGCAAGTTCCCCTGAATAAAACGATACCCCATATGTATGGGTGCACATAAAGACGTGGCCACCAAATGCCCCCAAACAGGGGCAATGCATAAGGGCAATTTCAGTTGAAACTTTGGGGGCTGCGCTCTATGTGCACTACCTGCAGTTTTTTAGTGTTAACCCCCCCTACCTGTGAAATAACCCCCACAATCTATATATTTACGAAAAGTGCACACCTTCAGCTATTCAGAGACGCCACTCTTCTCTTTCTACATGGAAAATTGTGGCCGCAGTCCCTTGCAGAAGTCAGCGCTTTGGTCAGAAATTAAGGAAAAACCAGATACAAACCTAGATTTCTCCCTAAAATCTCCATGGCAACTACCAAAAACGTAAAAAACATCAATCTGCAAGTTCCCCTGAATAAAACGATACCCCATATGTATGGGTGCACATAAAGACGTGGCCACCAAATGCCCCAAAACAGGGGCAATGCATAAAGGCAATTTCAGTTGAAATTTTGGGGGCTGTGCTCTATGTGCACTACCTGCAGTTTTTCAGTGTTAACCCCCCCTACCTGTGAAATAACCCCCACAATCTATATATTTACGAAAAGTGCACACCTTCAACTATTCAGAGACGCCACTCTTCTCTTTCTACATGGAAAATTGTGGCCGCAGTCCCTTGCAGAAGTAAGCGCTTTGGTCAGAAATCAAGGAAAAACCAGATACAAACCTAGATTTCTCCCTAAAATCTCCATGGCAACTACCAAAAACTTACTAACCATCAATCTGCAAGTTCCCCTGAATAAAACGATACCCCATATGTATGGGTGTGGCCGCAGTCCCTTGCAGAAGTCAGCGCTTTGGTCAGAAATCAAGGAAAAACCAGATACAAACCTAGATTTTGGTCAGAAATCAAGGAAAAACCAGATAAAAAACTTAGATTTCTCCCCAAAATCTCCATGGCAACTACCAAAAACTTACTAAACCTCAATTTGCAAGTTCCCCTGAATAAAACGATACCCCATATGTATGGGTGCACATAAAGACGTGGCCACCAAATGCCCCAAAACAGGGGCAATGCATAAGGGCAATTTCAGTTGAAATTTTGGGGGCTGCGCTCTATGTGCACTACCTGCAGTTTTTCAGTGTTAACCCCCCCTACCTGTGAGATAACCCCCACAATCTATATATTTACGAAAAGTGCACACCTTCAGCTTTTCAGAGACACCACTCCTCTCTTTCTACATGGAAAATTGTGGCCGCAGTCCCTTGCAGAAGTCAGCACTTTGGTCAGAAATCAAGGAAAAACCAGATAAAAAACCTAGATTTCTCCCTAAAATCTCCATGGCAACTACCAAAAACTTACTAAACATCAATCTGCAAGTTCCCCTGAATAAAACGATACCCCATATGTATGGGTGCACATAAAGACGTGGCCACCAAATTCCCCAAAACAGGGGCAATGTAGAAGGGCAATTTCAGTTGAAATTTTGGGGGCTGCGCTCTATGTGCACTTCCTGCAGTTTTTCAGTGTTAACCCCCCCTACCTGTGAGATAACCCCCACAATCTATATATTTACGAAAAGTGCACACCTTCAGCTTTTCAGAGACACCACTCCTCTCTTTCTACATGGAAAATTGTGGCCGCAGTCCCTTGCAGAAGTCAGCACTTTGGTCAGAAATCAAGGAAAAACCAGATAAAAAACCTAGATTTCTCCCTAAAATCTCCATGGCAACTACCAAAAACTTACTAAACATCAATCTGCAAGTTCCCCTGAATAAAACGATACCCCATATGTATGGGTGCACATAAAGACGTGGCCACCAAATTCCCCAAAACAGGGGCAATGTAGAAGGGCAATTTCAGTTGAAATTTTGGGGGCTGCGCTCTATGTGCACTTCCTGCAGTTTTTCAGTGTTAACCCCCCCTACCTGTGAAATAACCCCCACAATCTATATATTTACGAAAATTGCACACCTTCAGCTATTCAGAGACACCACTCTTCTCTTTCTACATGGAAAATTGTGGCCGCAGTCCCTTGCAGAAGTCAGCGCTTTGGTCAGAAATCAAGGAAAAACCAGATACAAACCTAGATTTTGGTCAGAAATCAAGGAAAACCAGATAAAAAACTTAGATTTCTCCCCAAAATCTCCATGGCAACTACCAAAAACTTACTAAACCTCAATTTGCAAGTTCCCCTGAATAAAACGATACCCCATATGTATGGGTGCACATAAAGACGTGGCCACCAAATGCCCCAAAACAGGGGCAATGCATAAGGGCAATTTCAGTTGAAATTTTGGGGGCTGCGCTCTATGTGCACTACCTGCAGTTTTTCAGTGTTAACCCTCCCTACCTGTGAGATAACCCCCACAATCTATATATTTCCGAAAAGTGCACACCTTCAGCTTTTCAGAGACACCACTCCTCTCTTTCTACATGGAAAATTGTGGCCGCAGTCCCTTGCAGAAGTCAGCACTTTGGTCAGAAATCAAGGAAAAACCAGATAAAAAACCTAGATTTCTCCCTAAAATCTCCATGGCAACTACCAAAAACTTACTAACCATCAATCTACAAGTTCCCCTGAATAAAACGATACCCCATATGTATGGGTGCACATAAAGACGTGGCCACCAAATGCCCCAAAACAAGGGCAATGCATTAGGGCAATTTCAGTTGAAATTTTGGGGGCTGTGCTCTATGTGCACTACCTGCAGTTTTTCAGTGTTAACCCCCCTACCTGTGAAATAACCCCCACAATCTATATATTTACGAAAAGTGCACACCTTCAGCTATTCAGAGACACCACTCTTCTCTTTCTACATGGAAAATTGTGGCCGCAGTCCCTTGCAGAAGTCAGCGCTTTGGTCAGAAATCAAGGAAAAACCAGATACAAACCAAGATTTTGGTCAGAAATCAAGGAAAAACCAGATAAAAAACCTAGATTTCTCCCCAAAATCTCCATGGCAACTACCAAAAACTTACTAAACCTCAATTTGCAAGTTCCCCTGAATAAAACGATACCCCAAATGTATGGGTGCACATAAAGACGTGGCCACCAAATGCCCCCAAACAGGGGCAATGCATAAGGGGGGGTCTGTGCTCTATGTGCTCTACCTGCAGTTATTTAGTCTAAACACCCCCCTACCTGTGAAATAACCCCCACCAGTCCCTTGCAGAAGTCAGCGCTTTGGTCAGAAATCAAGGAAAAACCAGATACAAACCTAGATTTCTCCCCAAAATCTCCATGGCAACTACTAAAAACTTACTAACCATCAATCTGCAAGTTCCCCTGAATAAAACGATACCCCATATGTATGGGTGCACATAAGTACATGGCCGCCAAACCTGAAAATGCATAATATTGGGGCTGCACTCTATGCACCCCTTTTTTTTTGCCTGCACCCGAATGAATGGAATACGCTCGGGTGCAGGCACATGTAGCCGATATACGCATGAAAACGCGTGAGAATGCAAAGTCTCGCGTTTTCATGCGTATATCGGCTACATGTGCCTGCACCTGAGCGTATTCCATTCATTCGGGTGCAGGCACAAGTAGCAGGCGTAGGGCTGAATTTTCGGCAAGCGCTTTTCCACTTGCTGAAAAAATCAGCCCTACGCCATGTGTGGCATCAGCCTAACCCTTGGCAATAGAAACTACCAGAACAATCTTAGCACCTCTGGACCTTTCTAGAACAACTGAAATCAAATGAAGTTAAAATGGAATAAAACCACTAAAAGCAATCAAAGAACAATAATTGCAATGAAATCGGTGGTCAGAGCCCTGGATCCACCAATGTCACTGCAAATTCAGCACCCAATAGCAATAAAAAAGTTACAGTGCAATAGAATAATTCAAAAACAGAAATCAATTATGAAAATGCAAAAAAAACACTAAAATGCAACCAAATAAATCAGATAATTATAGAGCAAGATCAGAAATAAAGTTTTAGTAAAAAAAAAAGACTGCCAAAGAAAGCAAAGAAAGAAAGAAAAGAAAAGAAAGAAAGATTTTTTTTTTTTTTTTTTTCTAAGTGTAAGTGTGTGTGTAAGTGTCTGTGTGTGCTTGGGAAAGTTGTAAATAAGTGTGTATGTGTGTAAAAGTGTAATAATGACAAAGATAGAAGAAGAAATGGAAAAAAAAAAATTTTTTTTAGACAGTTGAGATAGAAATAAGCAAAATAAACAGTGGTTAGAGAGTTGTAGTTCAGCTCACACAATGCAGGCAGGCGATCAGGGCGACCAATCCAGCAGGAAGGCAGCAGGGGGGCTCCAGCAGTCACATGTGCGCAGCAGGAGTGAAGAGGTGACGCGGGGGCGGCGATATTTAAAGGGACAGCAGTGGACACGTCATCAATGCGTGTCCACTGCTGTCATTGGCTGAGGGACCGGATCGGTGCGGCTGGGCGACCGGATCGGTAAGTATGTTTTTATTTGCTCGTTGCCTAGGGGGTTGTGAAGGCTTTACAAGCGCTGCGCTGCTTTAAAAGCGAGCGCAGCGCTTGTAAACCCGACAGTGCCATTGGACGTAGATTCTACGTCCCATGGCACTTTGGTCCCTTAGTGCCTTGGACGTAGAATCTACGTCCCATGGCACTTAAAGGGTTAAGCCTAACCTTAATTGATCTAGTAGTCTGACCAACATACGCAAACCCGCATGGGCACTTGACACAGTAGATGACATCCTTACTATCGCAAGTAAAGAAGCCACCTACTTCATGCCATACTGAGGATGTGTAACAAAAGAACCAGGAATTATCCCATTACAATGGCTACAATTTCTACATGGATAAGTACCCTTAGCTGTACTGGTTAAAAATCTCTGCCTGGAACATGATTTATGTTTAATACATTCTCCAATATTTCTGCCTCTCCTATAAGAAAAAACTGGTGGAAGTTTAAACAAGTGGCCGTACTTAGGATCTGTTGCCAAAATCCCCCAGAGCTTTAGGATAATATTCCTTTGTGCTTTGGCATTTATATTGTATGAAGTAATAAAGGGAATTCGTTTAATCATTTCTGTAGTTTATTTTTAGGGCCTCATCTCTTGGAATCAATTTAACCTCATTTCTTATCTCCATCAGATTAGCTTGACAATACCCCTTTTCCACAAATTTTTGAACTGTCCTCAACGATTCCTCGTCATACAGTTCTGACGTTGACGTAATGCGCTTAATCCGCATCAATTGACTTTTAGGAAGACCCTTAAACAACCCCTGTGGATGAAAACTAGATGGCCTTAACAAGTTATTCTTATCTGTTGGTTTCCTATAAACTGAGGTAACAAACTGCGAATTAGCAACCGTTACCAAAACATCTAAAAAATGATCAACCTCAACATGATCAACCTCTAAAGTAAATTTAATAGTTGGATAAATGTTATTCAAATAAAATAAAAATTCATTTAAAAGTTCTAAACTACCAGTCCATAAGAAAAAAGTATCATCCACATAACGCATATAGCTGTATATGTAAGGTTGATACGCCATATTAGAAAAGATGTACCTTTTTTAAAAATTATCCATAAAAGCATTGGCATAAGCTGGTGCCATGTTGGCACCCATGGCACATCCCTGTGGCTATAAAAAATATTCCTCATTAAATTTAAAGTAATTCCATGTCAAAACCATCTCTAAAAGATCACAGATAAAATTCACTTTATACATATGCAAATTTGTTTCAGTTAAATACTGGCGTATACAGTCAATCCCCTCCTCATGCGGAATGGACATGAAAAGATCTTTCACGTCCAATGAGCAGAGGAAAAAATCACCTGATGGCAAAAAATCAATTGATAAATTTCATCAGTAATTACTCCCTCCATTACTGCAGAGTTCAGAAAGATATTTAATTCATTCTTAAACTTTAACGTGGGATCCCCATCCAGTTTCCTGTAATGTAAATCATTCCCCAGTTTGCGTGCAGCTTCCCCCTCATAATCACTTTTATTTATAACTACGGTACCTCCACCTGCCTTAGTTATAACAATAGTCATATTTTGTTGCAAAGCTTTTACAGCTTGCCTTTCGGCATACGAAATATTGGAACCACCCTTAGTGGAATGCGACTTACTGTTCTGCAAAATTTTATTAGACTCTAACATGACTACTGCCTCAAAGGTGTCGATAGCAGTGAAGGTACCTGGTAGAACAAAAGAACTTTTTTTACCTAATTTATTTTTTAAGGACACCATAAATCTATCAGATTTTGATACATTATCCTTACCAGAAAAATAAGCTTGTAATTTAAGGGAACGAATAAATTTGTACATATCAATAGTAAATGAAAAAGGGTCAGATGTACATGTGGGAACAAAATTTAAACCCTTATCAAGT
Organism: Xenopus tropicalis; assembly: GCF_000004195.4. Taxonomy (NCBI): domain Eukaryota; kingdom Metazoa; phylum Chordata; class Amphibia; order Anura; family Pipidae; genus Xenopus; species Xenopus tropicalis. Next base: position 61,505,079 of record NC_030683.2, read on the forward strand.
ACTGAGAGTTCGTCTTTAGAGAGTTCATACAATTACAGGTTTACTATATATGTTACCTCTGATGCCAAAGTGTTCCCCAGCGTCTGGCCGCTGGTATTAATGGAATGTCTGCCGCGACCCCTCCGTGTCTTGCGTTTCTTCTGTGCTTTCCTGACGCTAAAAAAGACACTGTGGAACTTTGTGAAGAGGCAGGTGAAGCTTGTTCCAACTCTGAAGAACGGCCCCAATGCTTTGTCTGAAGCGGCAGCAGAAGAAGAAAAATGCTGTTTGTGATACATTTGTCTGGTCTCCTTCCAAGTGTAGCCCTCATCCTTTTCATAATCATATGTATCTCTCTTAAAGTTTCTAAGTTTCACTTGGAGAATCTCCTGCTGCAGCTGTTCCAATCTTTGATCCAATTCGTGTAGCGAGCTGCCAATGTTTGCCCCACTCAATGACCTGTACTAGCCCTTTTAATAGGCTAGTCCCGTTTGTAGCTCTGAGTGCCAGTGCTTTTTCTGTTATATCGATTTTTTGGAGGGTGTCTATCCCCCAAGCGGTGAGCACCGAGCGTGAAAATTTGGTGGAGTTAAGGGTGTGCGAGTAAGGTCTTCCTTGTTCGTTTGTATGTGGATTTTCGACTTGACCTACTCAGCACCCCGCTTGATAGTATCTCCCTATCATGTCCATTGCGGATATAGCAGCCACTATGGATCGGAAGGCAGAAACCTTTGGTTTTACTGAGACGGAGAGGAAATGGAATTTACATGCAGTACAGGACTTACCAGCAGCCGCCGCACCCTCTGACACTGAGTTTCTTCAGAGGCTTGAACAGCTGAAACACCGGAACATTGCATGGGCGCTTCACTCGTCTGCCTTGGCGGAATATGTGAAGGCTCAGAGAATACCACGTGGTCTTAGGATCATGCTGCAGCCCGCACTGTTTAAAGACGATCAGGAGTTTGTTTCCAAATGGCGCTGTATTTTAAATTGCTGCAGTCCGGACTTGATCGCGCTAACTTTACAGCAGTTGCAGCATAAGAGTAAAGAGCTTAAGCAACAGATCCATTCCACAGAGGAGGAGTACAGGTCATTGAGCGGGGCAAACATCGGCAGCTCGCTACACGAATTGGAGCAAAGATTGGAACAGCTGCAGCAGGAGATTCTCCAAGTGAAACTTCGAAAATTTAAGAGAGATACATATGATTATGAAAAGGATGAGGTCTACACTTGGAAGGAGACCAGATGAATGTATCGCAAACAGCGTTTTTCTTCTTCTGCTGCCGCCTCAGACAAAGCATCGGGGCGTTCTTCAGAGTTGGAACAAGCTTCACCTGTCTCTTCACAAAGTTCCACAGTGTCTTTTTTAGCGTCAGGAAAGCACAGAGGAAATGCAAGACACGGAGGGGTCGCGGCAGACATTCCATTAATATCAGAGGCCAGATGCCCAGGGAACACATCGGCATCACAGGTAACATCTATAGTAAACCTGTCATCGTATGAACTCTCTAAAGACGAACTCTCAGTACTTGATAAGGGTTTAAATTTTGTTCCCACATGTATATCTGAACCTTTTTCATTTACACTACTACCGGTATGTACAAATTTATTAGTTCCCTTAAATTACAAGCTTATTTTTCTGGTATGGATAATGCATCAAAATCTGATAGATTTATGGTGTCCTTAAGAAATAAATTAGGTAAAAAAAGTTCTTTTGTTCCACCAGGGACCTTCACTGATATCGACACCTTTGAGGCAGTAGTCATGTTAGAGTCTAATAAAATTTTGCAGAACAGTAAGTCGCATTCCACTAAGGGTGGTTCCAATATTTCTTATGCCAAAAGGCAAACTGTAAAAGCTTTGCAACAAAATATGACTATTGTTATTACTAAGGCAGATAAAGGTGGCGGTACCGTAGTTATAAATAAAAGTGATTATGAGGGGGAAGCTGCATGCCAACTGGGGAATGATTTACATTACAGGAAACTGGATGGGGATCCCACGTTAAAGTATAAGAATGAATTAAACATCTTTCTGAACTCTGCAGTAATGGAGGAAGTAATTACTGATGAAATTTATCAATTGATTTTTCCACAATATCCTAGTGCCAAATATTTACTTTTTGCCTAAAATTCATAAAAGTTTAGGTTGTCCACCAGACAGACCGATTGTTTCCAATGTAGGATCATTGTGGCAACCATCAGCCATATACATTGATATGCATTTGCAGGAGATATTACCTTCTTTAAAACCTGCTCTGACGGATACTACAGATTTCTTAAATAAGTTGAATGAGATTACCTTGCCATCAGGTGATTTTTTCCTCTGCTCATTGGACGTGAAAGATCTTTTCACGTCCATTCCGCATGAGGAGGGGATTGACTGTATACGCCAGTATTTAACTGAAACAAATTTGCATATGTATAAAGTGAATTTTATCTGTGATCTTTTAGAGATGATTTTGACATGGAATTACTTTAAATTTAATGAGGAATATTTTTTATAGCCACAGGGATGTGCCATGGGTGCCAACATGGCACCAGCTTATGCCAATGCTTTTATGGATAATTTTTAAAAAAGGTACATCTTTTCTAATATGGCGTATCAACCTTACATATACAGCTATATGCGTTATGTGGATGATACTTTTTTCTTATGGACTGGTAGTTTAGAACTTTTAAATGAATTTTTATTTTATTTGAATAACATTTATCCAACTATTAAATTTACTTTAGAGGTTGATCATGTTGAGATACATTTTTTAGATGTTTTGGTAACGGTTGCTAATTCGCAGTTTGTTACCTCAGTTTATAGGAAACCAACAGATAAGAATAACTTGTTAAGGCCATCTAGTTTTCATCCACAGGGGTTGTTTAAGGGTCTTCCTAAAAGTCAATTGATGCAGATTAAGCGCATTATGTCAACACCAGAACTGTATGACGAGGAATCGTTGAGGACAGTTCAAAAATTTGTGGAAAAGGGGTATTGTCAAGCTAATCTGATGGAGAAAAGAAATGAGGTTAAATTGATTCCAAGAGATGATTCCAACTACAGAAAGGGTTAAACGTATTCCCTTTATTACTTCATACAATATAAATGCCAAAGCATGAAGGAATATTATCCTAAAACACTGGGGGATTTTGGCAACAGATCCTAAGTATGGCCACTTGTTTAAACTTCCACCAGTTTTTTCTTATAGGAGAGGCAGAAATATTGGAGAATGTATTAAAATAAATCATGTTCCCGGCAGAGATTTTTAACTGGTACAGCTAAGGATACCTGTCCCTGTAGAAATTGTAGCCATTGTAATGGGATAATTCCTGGTTGTTTTGTTACACATCCTCAGTATGGCATTTGGCATGAAGTGGGTGGCTTCTTTACTTGCGATAGTAAGGATGTCATCTACTGTGTCAAGTGCCCATACGGGTTTGCATATGTTGGTCAGACTACTAGATCAATTAAGGTTAGGCTTAATGAGCATAAATCTACCATACGAAACTACTGACCACAATCCCCTGAGAGAACTAAATTTAATGAGAAAAGTAAGGAGATGGAGAAAAAAAGAGAGACTGTGCTTGCTAAGCATTTTTTTACACATGGTCACCAAGTGTCTCAGGTTATGTGGCAGATTTTGGAAAGGATAGTGATTAAACAGGGACAGGAGAAAAAGAAAGTATTGTCACAAAGAGAATGTTATTGGATTTGGCTTTTACAATGAATTTAATATGTCTTGTTTCTTATAAGTTAATTTTAAGAGGTTATTTATGGTTATGTATTTTTTATTTCAGATAAATAATCCTCTTGAGTGCATAGCAGGGATAGATACTCTTTTTCTGCTGTGAGTAGGGTAAGCTATTTTGTTACTAAACTATGTAACTAACCAATAAATGTTTTAAATCTGTAACCTAGAAAGTAACAATTTTAATGAAGCAACATTGTTTTGTATTTTAGTATCCTGTGGGGACTTGCTCTTTTCTTCAACACTTTTTCTTTCCTTTTATATGGGACTGGAATCTTAAGCTGTGGTTTTTGATGGTTTAATATTTTGGCACATTTTTATGCACTGCACTTTAATATAAATAATGTACATGGTTGTAAATTGTTTTATGTACTTGTATTCACAATTATACTCTCTGAGAAAATTATATTTGTAGGCACTTATGAACTGAATTATGCTAATTAATTATGCTGATTATGCAAATGAATGGTGTATAAGTTGTCGTCACTTCCACTGATTTGTATGCTTGATAAAGAGGTCACTTTGCCCCGAAACGTTGCACTTCTGCAATAAAGACTTTTAAAGGGCTAGTCCCGTTTGTAGCTCTGAGTGCCAGTGCTTTTTCTGTTATATCGATTTTTTGGAGGGTGTCGATCCCCCCAGCGGTGTGCACCGAGCGTGAAAATTTGGTGGAGTTAAGGGTGTGCGAGTAAGGTCTTCCTTGTTCGTTTGCATAGAAAAGACAGCAAAAGGCATGTACAGTGATAATGGCACTTTTCCTATTTGCACCAAAAGGCATCAGTATCACCTTAGTAAACTGATAGGACAAAATGATAATAAGAATTGTATTAAAAAAAACAGATGAAATATTCTAAATGAAAAAAAAAAACACAAAAATTGCTGTGCTTTAATAAAAAATAACTGCTAAAGTGATGCACAGCTATACTTAACATGAAAAGTAAAATTATAAATCTTGTGGGGATTGAGCTGGTAGCAGCCGTTACCGGATGGAAATCTGGGCTTCACAGATGAGATAGGAAACTCTGGTTTGCAACCAAAATGATCAGGCTCCTGCCTGTGCTTTATTTTCCACAGCAAAACAGTATATATCACAACTTGGTGTTTGCAAGTAAACAGTTCAAGAAAACAAAGTCTCACCAGACTGTAATTTCGATAAATGGGATAACCCAAATCCTCACTGCCAATGCCCGGCAGTCTTTTTCTGGAGTCCGAGAATCAGGGGAGCTTGTAATCAATCCAGCCTGCCCCTCACAGTCTCTCTCAGAAACTGACCCCTGCTGCACACCCAGGCTCACCTTAAATGCTTCAGGTGTTGCCTAATTGGCTCCAGCATTCTCTAGCCATACTTCAGGGTCCTAGCCTCTCCTGCCCTGGAGATTTAAAGGAGCCAGTAACTCAGCCTTGGTGCTATACTGTATATCTGCCATCCAACCGACACTTCTCACCGAAACAAAACTTTTTGTCACATACCTCCCCCCTCTGTTCGAGCCCGTGGGTTCGGACACTGATTACAACCATACAGTAGGACCTTGATAATGCATCTGCATTACCTTGCAGCTGGCCTGCTCTGTGTTCCACCGTAAAGTTGAAGTTCTGCAAGGAAAGAAACCACCGTGTCACCCTTGCATTCTTCACAATTAGGGATTTTTATGACATTATTGGAAAGTCCCAAGGGTTCCTTCATGATGCTCAAAATGAATGCATGTAATTTATATACAGATACAAGTATTAGTCCTTGAATGTTACATCATACTTCAGCTGTTGGTATATACTGACAGTTCTTGATCAACAACTAATAATAGCATAAAAGTGGACATTCTTCACTATTTAAAATAGTCAAGAGGCAGTATAAATACATTACAATACATACAATGTTAATACATTTTATTAATTAATAAAAGCCTATATAAAATCAAATTATAAAGAGTATGGATCTGATTTATCAGATGGAAGAATCCCAGAGGATTCCCTCCAGTTCAATATTCGCCCCATTTATCAAAACATTCCAGACTGTCAGCAGTCATCAAAGGCAGGCATTAAATACAGAGATGTAAATGTGTTTTGCCCATGGGGTGTGACTCTTTGTGGGAAAAATAAATAATGCTTTACATTTTTTCATAAATGAGCCCTTCTGTGTACCATAACCCTATATGTCAGTATGAAACAAACAGCTAAACTTTATTGCACGCTAAAGCATTTGTTTAAATCAAGGCAATACCTGTTTCCGTGACCTGTAATTAAAGATGGGTTGCATTAAAAAACCTGAATTTTGAAGACATGGAACTTTCTCATCTGAGTGCATAAATGCTCTCCTAGCAGATTTCATAGTACATCAGGCATTCCTCCCAAAGATATGTTTGTCCTGGAGTAGTCTGCACAGCTGGGTGCCATAATCAGTGAATTAGGGCATCTTTATGAGGGGCCTGGAGCACTGTGGGATATGTTTCAGAGGCAAAAGAAGGACAAAGATCTGTGAAACGCATTCTATAATCCCAGGAAACATTCCTTTCCTGCAGACCTCCCATGCCCAGGTAGCAGCCCACAAATCAAAACAAACACTAGAACTTTTAAAGAGGTTAATGTCAGGACTGCTGGGCCAAACCAAAGTGTTATACACAAGGGGAACAATGTGTCAGTGAACAACTGGGTTCTTAAACTGGCTATATAAATACAGCCTAATATTTTTTTTCAATAAAAATGAAATTTAAAGAGTTTTGCAGCAGATGTCATGGAAAAATGTACTCATGCTGTAAATAAACAATAAAATAATGAAGAACATCATGAATAAACACAAAAAGGTATGCTCCAATGTTTGATCTATAATTCTAGCCAGATTAAAATCAAATGTTCCTGCTGGTTTCCATCTCCCCAGCAAGCCATCATTTATTTTTCTGTTCTTGCTGTCAGATTGTAGGATAAACTGTCCTAGTTTCTTTTCTTGCCTTGCATTTAGCTTTAGCCCAAACTTTGTGAAGTTTGGCTAGTGATTATTTATACATTTTCGAGTTTGTGAATTTTTATTAATATGGAAAAGTTGAATTGTCGAGATTACAAATTCGAAAAACTCAAAAATCTTGAATTAAAAATATGGCTTGACTTTGCCTAGGATAACTCCCATTGAAGCTTTTAGATGCCAAAGTTTTACATTTGAGTTTTCAGGGTTTTCACACTTTTCACTTTTCAAGTTTTGGCACTAAAAAACTTGAATCATGAAAAAAAAAATCAAACCTGAACATGATTTTTAAAAGAAATCTTAGTTTTAACGCGCTGGTGTACACCTATTCAATTTCTGTGTCTTGACTTGGTGCTGAGTGATGTGCCTGTTCTTATGTCAATTTAGCACAAAGGGCATAAGCACTGCCAATGTTTAAAATTATTTTGGAACATTTTTGTTGGGATTCACTCACAATCCTTGGCGTGTCAGTAGCAGTTACTAGATAAATATTGCTGTTAACAGGTATCAAGTTTTCATTACCAATTTACTCTCTACTCTCAGTTTTCTGGGATTATACCTCAGTTTGTTAAGCTTTAAAGTGTTTCTGGTGTTACAGATTCATTAGTAGCCACAGGCCAAGTGGGTATTATTTGAATGCTAGGTAGATCCCTACTTATCTTTTTTTTGTGTGTGTTCTCTATTGGTAAGAGAATTACAATTTTAAATTCTTGTTCTTCAGTGGTGGCTCACTCTTTTATACTTTGACTGTACAACTGAAAAAATCTGGGAAAAGATCTCCTGGAGAACAGAAAGCACAAGCATACTGGCCCTTTCTAGCATTCAATGTTCCACTGAATATTTAGAAATAAGTGCAGCTTATAAAGTTTTGTTAGACTTTACTCTCTTGTTAAATGGGAACAAGCTGAGTTTAGGCAAGCAGATTAGTCTAATACATAGTATTCGAAGGGTTAAGAGTCAAATTTCAGGCGCTGGTCAGGACAAGTAGCAATCAGAATAGTCAGAATCAGGAATAAGGGTCAGGAACCAAAAGATCAATCAGTGTAATCAATTTAGGAAGCACCCAGACACTTGCAAGAAAAGTCCTATAATCGGGAAATAAACTTTTATTTTGAATATGCCAATATGATGATATCACCACAATGGTGCTGCATCTCACGTGAAATCCATATTGGATTCGGCACCTAAGGAGAGAGAAGTGCCAACGGGTGCTCTATAAATATGCAGACCATATTCCAGGGAGAATGTGAGAGCAGACTTTCTCAGCTGTTATGTGTAAACAAAACACAAATGGTCAGGGCCGGATTTACCTTTGGTGCCGCCCCCCTTGTAGGGCCGCGCCGCGCCTTGCACAGAGTGACGTAACGACGCGTGTGCATGGCGTGATGACGTCACCGACCAGGAAGTAGATGCGCACGGCAGTTTTCGGAGTTGGGGCGGCCGGGCAAGATATTATTTAACTATTTTATGCGCCGCTGCCTGCCGCCCACCACAAATAAAGAACAGGCACAGTATCCAGTTTATGTTAGGGGAGCCTGTTTGCCGCCCCTAACATCTTGCCACCCTAGGCCCGGGCCTTGGGGGCCTCTCCCAAAATCCGGGCCTGCAAATGGTGACTTGCATTCAGGCATTTTTTATCAAATGACAACATGAAGTTTGGAAAAGTTAGATGTCATAGCAACTGCCTCTCTTTTTCTTTCTGGGCTTAACAAACAAGAAAAAAAATTACCTGCTCTGCTTTTAATACAGTATGGCAAGGATTCCTACACAAATCCTACACAAATCCTGTAGTTCCTGCAAAACAGACTGGGGAATGGTGTATATATACACAATAAAGGACCCTAAGTTCCCCTAAAGTTCATGTATTGGCTCTGTCCACTATAAAAAAAAACTGCCCACAAGAACACTCTTCCTAACTGGGAATTCAATTTTTGGGTTCAGAAGCAAATGTGTACCTCACTTTGAAACACTGGAGGAGCACATTTGAAGATAGAGACTATAAAAACCTTATTTTCATCTATCTACTCATAATTAACATTAATACGTTCAGAATAATAAATGTTTTTTTTTTATTCCCCACTAAAGAAAGTGTATAGCTGAGATACTTGCTTTGTATTGCTAACTTGAAGTGTCCAGAAAAGGATAAACTTATTTTAATGTTTGTTGAAATTTCCTGGCCACTCTTGACAGCATCCCTCCTCTTCCAGTGGCACTGGACCATGCCACCCTCTTACTTTTTATGCCCAGAGTTCCCCTGTATAGGCTTGGGTTTACGCAGTAAACTAATATTTACTATGACACAACTTATTAAGGTACAGGTATGGGATCCCTTATCCGGACACCCTTTATCCAGAAAGCTCTGAATTACAGAAAGCCCATCTCCTATAGACTCCATTTTAACCAAATAATTCAGAATTTTAAAACAGTACCTTGTAACTGATCCCAACTAAGATATAAATAATCCTTACTGGATGCAAAACAATGATTTAATTAATGTTTTATTGATTTTTTTGTAGACTCTTAAGTCCATACCTTAGTATGGAGATCCAAATTACGGAAAGACTTGCTCATCCGGAATACTCTTGGTCCCGAGCATTCTGGATAACGGGTCCTATACCTGTATTGTAATTTTTACTATACTGCAAATGGGCAAGTCTGTTTGTATCTTTATGCAAACTCATATGTATTTGGTATTATTCTACTCAGTAAAAATTGCAAAATGCAAAAATGTATACTTGCTACTTATTAAAGACTTTTGTTTAAAAAAAGAATAGAATCATCTTTTAAAAGGTAATAAACATTATACACAATGCTTGACATGTTATGCGCATACTGATATTCAAAACATTTAAAAATAGCTTTTGATCTTTATAAACAGCTTTGTCTGCCATGATGTCCAGGGTAGTGTATATATGTGTTTTTACGCATTTATACGTACAATGCATACCAAGTGCTCAACTCAATTATGTCTTCCAACAACCCACTCTGACTATGGTGCTTTAAAATCCTGCTTTGCAATACAGAAAGTGTAAATGGTTATATTCACTTACTGTTAACTTATTTAAATGCTCTAAAAGAGGCCATCCCCTGAGACTAAGGGGGTGAGGCAGAGATCCACTTATCCATTTCTGTAAATTTTACGTACAATTCTACCAAACTCAGATTTAAATTTGTGTTTTGCAGAATTAATGAGCTATTCCATTATATATTGGCAAAACAGGTTAGCCTCTGGAAGTTTTAGGGAACTTGTTGGGCCCAGTAGCATATTTTGAAACTCAAAATATTAAGATTTTTTAAAAATGTATTTTACATTTCACCCACAGTGTTGACACATGTAAAGAAAAGACTTATGGTCTTAAACAAAATTAGCATAATCATGGACACGTTTGTGTAGTTATGATATTTATCAAACACAATTGTAAAAAAAAAATCAGCTGCAAACACACACAAAACACTTTATTGAAAACTAGCTTTTAATTGTTTAATTGTTGTTTAATGGGTTAACCATAATTGAGTTTTGTTCAAGGCAACAAAAAGCAATCACAGAAAAATAACTAAACTGGAAAGAAAAAAAAACAAATACAAAACAACTTGGCACCTGAATAAGCTTTAGGTGGCAAATAATTTTTGAATGTGATTTGATACATTTTTAAAAGTTGATGGAAAAGAAATGTGATTACCACATGTCTTGATTAAATTTTTTGGCTGCAATTTTCCTGAGATGAAACAAAATCCAAATTTTTAACATATTCTTGAATGTGTACATTAACCTGATCAGTGCCAGAACACAGTTGATAATGTATCTACCTATTTATTCCAAAGATGTTCTTGTGCAAAAATCAAACATTCTCTTTCTGGGCTGGAACACATTAAAAAATCATTACTAAATCTAAAATGTTCCAGGGTTCCATTTTCTATGGTTACTTTGTAATCCAAATGCACTTACCACCATGCCCCCTTATCAACAGCAGTATTTATACTGACTTTTCTAGTTAACGTGGGGTTATCTTACACTTAACAAGATTTTGGCCATGTTTTGATCCTTTTTACCCCTGCTCCTCACAATAATCGATGAACCTTCAAATCTCCAATTACACTATAAGAAACATTTTCCCATGTAAATGACATCAAGGAAAACAATATGAAGGAGTTCCAGATTAAAGGATGAAGCTGAGGTTTTTTTCAGGATCCCTGCTGTCTTCAGACTATGCAGATTTATTAATCCACGAACGCTCCGAGTGTTCGTTCGAACACCCGTGCGTATTTTCGCCAAATTTTTCGTTATTTTGCGTGACTTTTTCGTACTGTGCGGCAAAAATTACGTGACAAAATCGTATTGTCCCAACGAGTACAAAAGTTTCGGATTCATTCAAGCTTCGTTATCGTGACTTTCCTTGGGCCAGGTTGGAGCTGCAGAGTGCCATTGAATCAATGATTGGATGCTTCCAAAATCATCAATGATCAATCGATTGGAGGCTTCCAAAATCATGCACAGAAGGATCAAAGCCGGAAAGGTTTTCCTGCATTTTACGATCGGATATGAAAATTTTGTGACTTTTGGATCGTCAATACGATATTATCATGACTCATGCGATTTTTTTGTAAGCATATTCGTGATATTTGCAATCTTAAGAAATTATCGTATCCAATCCGAATTTATCCCATTCGGGATTCAAACACACGTTTTCATGAATGTGGCCCTATACGTGCCCATGAGGTCAAAGTAGTATAACAAAGCAAAATTTGCTTTGGCTTTTATATTGAAATGAGGATGTTATGCTTAAAAAAAGTTTTGTATTGCACAATGGATACCCTTTTCTTAACCTCTTTAATGTTATATGGAAGTTAACATGACTAATTAAGCTCATCAAAATTAGTAAAACAGGCAATTCTTCACAATATTCACAACTAATACTCCAAACACAAGATTCACTAGAATTTTTAGGGGTTTGGTGGAGAATTTATGAGAAAAGTAAAGTGGTAATTAGATTATTTTATGAAGGATTTCTTGTAGAAAAAAAAAATTAAAAAAATTAGGAACCTTGGCATCTAAATATATGTACCCATGTTTTAATGTATTAATTATGATAATATTGTTTATTTGTAGCAGGCTGGGAAAGAAAATTTAACCTGATCTTAACGTCATACATTTACGAATTACATTGTATCATATGCATTTTGGTCCGATGTGCATGTATTAACAAAAATAGTTTGTGGATTTGCCCACCTTAAAATTCCATTGTACCATATTCATTGTACCATAGAAGAACTGAAGAGTAGTGATGAGTAGTGATGGGTGAAATGTTTTGCCAGGCATGGATTATTTCCGCGTGACGAAATAATAGCCACGAGCGACAAAAGAATAGCCATGTGATGAAATAATAGCCACGCAACAAAATAATAGCTGCGGGCGACAAAATAATAGCTGCACAACAAAATAATAGCCGCGGGCGACGAAACAATAGCCGCGCCACAAAATAATAGCCACGGGCGATGAAACAATAGCCGCGCGAC